>NC_133386.1:186807216-187435041 GCF_047511655.1 Castor canadensis | reverse complement strand
TCAATTTATTTCTTTGAGAAAATAATTTAGATAATAAAAAAACCACTATATTTCTGTTCTGAAAATCCTAAATAGTGAAGGGCATGAGTTTAGCTTATTTTGTAATGTCAGTAGGGAATCAAACCTTAAAGAATGATGAAACAATGGGAATTATTATTCAGATTATGCTGAATGCTTTTTATTGCTTCACTTAGAAATTGTAAAAAACCATAACAATTAGAGAGCATGACAGAGGGAAAACAATTTTGGAACTCATAAAACATTGGAAAACCAATGAATATTTTTTGAACTAGCTACTGATCTTGAGTTTGTGTAGTTATTTTTAATTGAAATACTAATACATAGCTACAGGATCACTGTATCTTGATAGACAATACAGGTGTGCTATGGGCTCTCTCCTTGCCCATCTCCTCCCACCCAGATCCATTGTCTTTTTACTCTCTCTTGTTTTGTATCCTTGAAGTTACATACCCCATAGTACAGCTTCTTTGATATTTGATTTAAAACTGATTTTGGACAATGGGAGGAACCATGAAGAGGTAAGGAATGGAGGAGAGAGGAATTGCTTTGTTTCTTTCTTATTCACTTCTTTTTTCAACATGAACACACTACAGTGATGCTATCCATCTATGAAGGACTCATTTTGGATATTTCTTCTTGAAGAAGTAGGCAAGGGATTTTCTGACTCCAACTCTCACTGGGTTCTGGCAAAAGGAGCTACTGCTCTTGTTTCCTCAAGCCTTTTGTTTTCTGCCATTAACCTCTGCAATTACATTATCACATTAGATTTTTTCACCCATTTGAATAAACCAAATAGATTGAATGACAGTTACAGAATGTCACAATAAAAAGTATAGGAAAGGTGTTGTGCGTGCATGTGTTTCAATTGTATCAGGATGTTTGGTCACCATGACTGAAGCATTTTTACTCTTTGCATAGCTATGGCAAAAGGTATATCAGTGTTTCATGTTTCTCTATTCTCATCTCAGAAAAAACAAAAACAAATAAAAAGTCTAATTATTATATTACCTGGTTCCTTAGGTCAATACGTAATGATGTATTACATGAACATATGAACTCTAGATTTCCATTAATGAGAAGCTTTGAACTTAGAATAGTCAATGATTTAAATCATCTCATAGTTGATTTTTCACTTTAGGCAATTTCTGTTCATTTATATTGTAATCTTCTTCCCTTTAAGTGACTTATGAGGCCTCCTGTTAGTGTGAAACAGAAACTTAAATCTGCATCCATTACCTGGTGCTAATTTTTGGCCTCTAATCTACCTCCAGGCTACTATTTTCCCTGCTGTCATCCACCATGACAAGTGCATCTCAAAATCATTTCTGATTCCTGGCCAGACATAACTTACAAGATTCCTGGATGACACAGCGGTACCTTGGTCCTCACAGGGATTATGGTCTCCTTTAGATTGCCCCTTATACGTGTTCAGAACTGACCCAGGAAGTCCACTGTGTAGTATGTAAATTCATAGTAAAGCACATCACATTCAGGAATTCTTGGCTACTGTCATACTCTCATATAAAATTTGGAAATACGAATATTTATGCAAATTTTTAAAATATAATTCTATCCATGGCACATGGAAACAAAAGAAGGTATGGGACATCCACTCAAGCCCAAGTAGAAACTTTTCAAGTAACATAAGTGCAAACATACCAAGAAGTTGACCCAGGGGTAAGTCATAGGGCAGGAAGATTGGGTCAGTTTGTCACTGAGTGATCGTCAATATCCTTAAAACATCTTTTTCTCTTTCTTCCCCATTCAATAGTATACCCATGCTGAAGGTTCGGTCTTTCAGGCTTTATTTCCTCTCTGTCATAATCTTCATTTTTTTATGTTAAGCAATAATGGTGAATGAACTTCAGGAAAAGATTAAGTCATATGAAATATACAATGCTATTTTATCTTTTATTATTGCTCATAATACTATTATGACTCTAACACAAAAATACCAGGACTTTATTTCAAAGCCCAGGCTGACTTCAATGCTGTGATCCTCCTGTCTCTGCCAGCCACGTTCCAGGGATTTTGTGTGTGTGGCATTATACACAGCTATCGTGATTCCCTCTAAAGATTGAATTTATAATGTTCCTCCAGACTTGGAAAGCTAGGAAGAATAAAGTCTTTAATATGCAAAAGCATGACCCTAAAACATTGGCAGAAAATAAAGGAGACATCTTTACAAAGGAAAATGACTATTTACACAATACATCCAAAGTAAAACTGTAAGGAAATCAATAAATCCAACCTTCATTTTGCTCAGTTGTACAGTCCCGGCCCACTGATCATGAGTTCCTTCATTCCAATTCCACCATTACATCTATGTACAAATATAAATCTATAGGAAAACATAAATATTTTATAAATACGCTGAATACATGTAAAATAAGAAAAAAATTACCTTTAAGAAAGAATTCAAGAATGAATAAAAAGAAACATTATAATTTTAAAATAGACAAATCAAAGGTTGTGGATATGTTATAAATGAATTTGAATGGGAAGTAGACAAATGAAAGCATTTCACTGCAGTGAACTTTACACACATAAATAACTATACATTAAAATGGCTAAAACAGCTGATGGACTCTATTTAAAAAGGACAGACAATTGTAATCAAAGAGAGGAGGAGAAAAACCATATTGATAAGAAGGAAATTGTGTTAACAATCACAAAATTCTTTGAAGGGAAATATTTGACATTTCCACACTCCTAATATATTCCAATAGATCATTTGAAAGATATATCTTAGAGTAATAATCTGATATATACCCCTCAATTTTTAGCTAACATAAAATTTGAATGAACTTTTAGAAGTTCACCCATTATGGTTGAAAGTTTTTGCAAGATAATTTGGAGGTTAATAAGCACAATACGAATGTTTTGAATTACAGTGACCATAGCGTTTGGAAAGTCCATCTTCTATAACATTGTATCAGTGTGAGTACCATGGATGGAATCACCTGTTTCACATTGCTTTTATCCAGCAGTAGCAATGCTGATGGTCTACTGTTCTAATTTCTATGCTTTTTTACAATAAAATTTACAGATACAGCACTGTAAACTCTTACCACTGAGCACAAATTATAAGTGCTATGTGTGAATTATGAAAGGCAAAAAAGTGATCAATGAGAGAAAGTGATTAACAAATTTAAAATGCTCATTAATTTGTCCAATAATAAGGATATTTTACATATCTCTGACCATATACACCTTAATCAACAGTTACTTTTGGGTAACTGTCCTTATTGTCCTTTTAACATCTTTATTCCTCAGGCTGTAGATGAAAGGGTTTAACATAGGACTCACAAAGATATAAAAAACGGCAACAATTTTTCCCTGTTCTACAGATGTCTCAGAAGGAGGCCTCAGGTACATGCAGAACAGTGTCCTATAAAAGATGGTGACAGCCGTCAGGTGGGACCTACAGGTAGAGAAGGCCTTGCGCCGCCCCTCAGCAGAGCGCATGCGCAGAATGGTGATGAAGATGAAGACGTAGAAGAGAATGATGGTGAGAGAACAGGTGAGGTTGGATCCAGCCACCACAAACATGGCTGTTTCTTTGACATAGGTGTCAGAGCAAGCAAGGACCATGAGAGGCGGGTCTGCACAATAAAAGTGATTGATCTCATTAGGTCCACAGAAGGACAAACGAAGCATCAAGATGGTCTGTACAAGGCCATTTGCAAATCCATAACTATAAGGAACAGCAACAAGAGAGATGCAAGCACATCTGGACATTTTGCTACTGTATAACAGAGGCTTGCAGATGGCCATGCAGCGGTCATAAGCCAGCACGGTGAGCATGTAATAGTCTGTGATACCCAGGGAAATGAAAAAGTTGAATTGTATGAAGCACCCAATGAAGGAAATAGTTTTTCTTTTGGATAAGAAATTCACCAGCATCTGAGGAGTGACCGTGGTAGCATAGCAGAGATCCACAAAAGCGAGATGACTGAGAACGAAGTACATTGGAGTGTGAAGCTTTGAGTCACTTCTGATTAAGAGAATCACGCTCACATTGTCAATTACAGTGATCAGGTAGATGACTAGTAACACCACAAAGAGTATAGGTTGCAATTCTGCTCGAGCTGTCAGTCCCAGGAAAATAAACTCAGTTCCCCCATTGTGTTATGTGGCATATAGAAATGGCTTAGGAAGCATAAGGTTAAGATTTTAAACATATAAATTAATATGTACTCATATATATATGTATGTATGTATATATATATATATATATACATATATATATATATACATATATATATATACATGGACACATGTATAGGCAATCATATTTTACATGGTTTTGTACCAGCCTTTCTTATTAGAATAATGTTTATTTTTTGCATATTTTCACCATGTTTGTTCATTTACATTTTCCTTGAACATCTGGGCAGAATTCACAGAGCTGACTGAACTGGGGAAGTAAAGCAGAGGTATGGTGTACATTCCTAAAGACCTCGTATCTTTTTATCTGCCCCTCTGAACCCAAGATGACTGTCCAGCTGTTCTCTCATTCTGAAGTGTATGTTCATTTTCCTCACTCTAGTACATGACAGGGAGTCCCTATTCCAATAAACCTTTCTTAACTTTTAAGAATCAGCTCAGGATCTTTTTTATTTTGTACATTTTTACCAAGGTGGACAAACATTTGTTTTAGTGGAAACAAAAGTAAATCTTAACTATTTCTATATATACAAAAAATACATATGCATGTGTGTGCATTTACATGATACATGTATGTACAAAGGACATTAAACGATATGCATATGCATATAGGTATACACATACACTTATATTGATGGTGTTAAAACATAATATATCAAAGTTTCTGGTGCTGTGATGGGACAAAATTTTAAAAGTCAATAAACAAAACCAAATGATTTGCTGTTTCACTATCTCATTCTAACACTTGCAAAATTTTTTTAAATGATCTAGCATAAATTCAATGTAGGCTTCTTAAATCATAAAATATATATTCTTTTTAATGGTGGTGATACAATATTAATATCAATTTTATAACTGAGACAGTGTATAAGACTTCATGCCAAATGGTACAGTGGCACATACCTTTAATCTATGCTACTTAGGGGAAAGAGACAGGAGACAGTAAACTTGAGACCTGCTTGGGCAAACTGAGGCACACCCTATCTAAAAAACAAATAAATAAATAAATGAAATAATAATAGGGCAGGGAAAAATGACAACTAGATTTCTTGAATAGCATGCATGAGATCCTGGGTTCAAAACCAGCCTCACAAAAAAGAAGACAAGATGTGCCCCATCCAACATTTGGAATGACCAAAAATGGACTTGGAGACCAGGATGAAAAATTGGCATCTTCTTTCAATATAGTGTACCTGATTATGATTATGTTATAGTGCCTCTTTTCCAATGACTACCTATCACAGATAGAAGCAGGTCACTTTGAAAAGCAAGTTATAAGCGGGTTACACACACACACAGGAAATTAATGCGAGTCAACTCCCTGTATAGCTATCCTTATCTCAACCAGCAAAAACACTTGTTCCTTCCTATTATGGCTTATACGCTCTCTTCAACAAAATTAGAGATAAGGGCAAAATAGTTCCTGCCAGGTATTGAGGGGGTGGGGGGGGGAAGAGAAGGGGCAGGGTGGGTGGTAAGGGAGGGGGTGGGGGCAGTGGGGAGAAATGACCCCAGCCTTGTATGCACATATGAATAATAAAACAATAAAAAAAAAGAAAAGCAAGTTATAAATCTGTCATCCAAGGTATCTTGTTCATTGTGTTATCCCATTCTGCACATGAGGAGTTTAGACTTGTTACCTATGATAATAAGATGCAAGACAAGCTGGTACCAGTGGCTCACACCTGTAATCATAGCTACTGAGGAGGCAAAGATCAGGCGGTCTGTGGTTTGAAGCCAGCCACAGGCAAATAGTTGTTAAGTCCCTAACTTGAAAATACCTAGTATAAAATGGGAATGGTAGAGTGGCTCGACTGGTAGACTGTCTGCCTAGCAAGCATGAGGCCCCAAGTTCAAGCCCAGTACCACAAAAAAAAAAGAAGAAAAATGAGTCACCAAACTCAATCAAATCCTATTTTATGGTTTTTTTTTAAGCTCATGAGGTCCGAATTGAATTTAATCATACTATTACCAAATAAGCTAATACTCTTGCTGTTAGAATGGTATTTTTAATGGTTTTATTTATTTAAATATTAATTAAGATTCAGAACAACCAATTTGAGTTGTAATACACATGGGCATGAAAGCAACATTGGGAATCTTTCTGTATACCTGTCCTTATCTCAAGCTCACAAAACTGCTATGACTTTCTTATTATCTCTTATGTTTTCTCTTCAACAAAATGGGAAAAGAAGGCAGAACAGGTTCTGCCTGGAAGTGAGGGGGTGGGGGAAGGGGGAAGCAGGGGACAGAGGAAGAGATGACACAAAGAATGTATGCACATATGAGTAAATGAATAAAAAATTTTAAAGGATTCAAAATAATCCATATTGCCCTCCATTTTTCACTGTAGGGAATGAGCTAATATAGTAATGAGCATTCTAGGTACATTAATCAGTGCTTTATGTCAATAGCTTTCCTTTTAAGAATAAAAAACACAACATCCTACAGAGGTTAAGCCAGAAAATTCTGAAGGAATTAAATCAGTGAAAATCTAAAATATTTCTGGTATGTAGTGAACGCTTAAAACACTTAGCCTCTGTATTATGGTGAAAGATGCAGGTCTAATAAGCAACAAGATTCTGAGTCAAAAGCATCAGCCTCTTAGATACAAGGACTGTAGCCAGTCTGTGGTTATAGAAGCACACATGCTGTAGATAGATGCTTCCTCACTGGAAGCAGCCTACAGTATTGATGGAATTAATGTCCCTATTGGTCCAGTTCCCTTCCCATTATATAAATAACTCTAGTGTATATTTATTCATGAGTATTGTACTCTGAGAACAATAGTAGCATTCTAATAGAGACATCTGCTCACTTATCAGATTAGGTTCATACCAATTTCTTTTATTAGTTAAAATGTCTATTTCTGAATTTCAAAATTTAAAATAACTATGGTTAATTCTACCTGAAATAGGACAGTGATTTCACAATGACAGCATCAATATAAAGAACCTGAAGAGTTTATAACAGAATGATCTCATAGAACCCAAATCCCTATGGTTCAATTATTTCTTGCAGAAAGTAGTAACATTACGAACAACTACTATTTTCCTATTGTAAAAATGCTTAATTAACTAAGAACGTGAGTCTAGTCTGCTCTTAACTGTTTTTAAGGACTCAAATCCCCAAAGAATTATGAAGCAATGGGACTTATTATTTACGGTAGGTTATGCTGAAAGTCACATTTTTTAAAATTGGGAATTGTTTACAAGCTATAAAATAAAATAGTGCATGGTAGAGAGAAAAATTTTTGGAGCCTGTAAAATATTGAAAAATCAATTGTTGCCTTAACTAGTTATTTACTGATTGATGATTGCACACTTTTATTTTTAATGGAAACAATAATTCATAGCTATAGTAATATTGTGTTTCTCTAGATAATATGGGGTGCTGGGGATTCACCCTTTGCTACTAATGGGCATCATGACATTTTCATAATGGATACATTGTATGTCAATCACATTCACTCCATTACCCTATCTCATACCCTGCATGTTTGTGCAGGTGCCCTTCAAATACTTTGTCTTCTACATTCATGTGTTTCCTTCTAAATCTACATTCCACATATTAGAGAAAATGTCATTTATTTCTGAGTCTGGATTATTTTGCTTAATCTAATCTACACTTTTATCAATTTTCATGCAAATAGCATAATTTCATTCTTCATTATGACTAAATCATACTCTAATATGTATATATAGCACAATCACTTAATTCATTTATGTGTTGATGGGTACCTCGGACGATTCCAGGCCTTGGCTATTGTGACTTGTGCCTCAATAAACATAGGTATACAGTTATCTCTATCATATAATGACTATGATTCTTTTGGGTATATGGCCAGGGATAATATAGCATGGTACATAGTATTTCTACTTTTGTTTTTTTTTTTTTTGAGGAACATCTATGTAGATTTTTAGAATGGATTAAAAAATGAATGGATTAATTTACATTCCCACAGAAAGTATAATGGTTCCATTTCCTTTTTGTCTTGCATTCTCTCCAGCATTTGTTTTTATTTATTTTCTTGATGATAGCCACTCTGACTAGGGTGAATGTAATTTCATGTGGTTTTGATTTTCATTTCTATTTCACTTAACAATGTTGAACATTTTTTCATGTATTTATTAGCTATTGATACTAATATTTATATTGATTTGAGAACTGTCCATTCAATTCATTTGCCCATTTGTCAGTTGGTGCTTAATATTTTGAGTTATTTATATATTCTGCATTTTAATTCTATGTCATATGTACAGCTGGTAAATATTTTATACCATTCTGTAGACTCTTCTCTCTGCTGATTATTTTGTTTTGTTTTTGTTCTGCACAAGCTTTATAATTTGACATAATTATATTCATCAATTCTTGCTATTATTTCCTGATTTTCTGAACAATTGGATACTATTCAAAAATTCATGACATATATGTGTGTGTGTGTGTGTGTGTGTGTATATATCTAGTAGTGTTTGCAGTTTCAAAGTTTCAAGTCTTACATTAAGATCCTTGATCAATTTTAAATATATTTTTGTACAGGTTGAGAGATGAAGGTCTCATTTCAGCCTTCTACATGCATCCATCCAGTTATCTCATCACCAAATTTTGAAGAGGCTTTTTGCCAACATAGATTTTTGGCACCTTCTTGAGAATCAGGTACCAATAGCTGCATGAGTTCATTTAAGTATCCCATATTCTATTGCATTAGTCTATGCTGGTTTTGAGTCAGTGCCATGATATTTTTGTTATTATGACTCTGTAGCATAGTTTAACCTCAGGAGTTGTGATAACTCCTGGATTGCTCTTTTTTGCTCAGGGTTGTTTTGGACCATTGGCATTTATTGTGCTTCCACATGAATTTTAAAGCTATCATTTTCTATTTTTTTGAAGTATGTCATTGAAATTTTGATGGAGATTGGATTGAATCTATAAATCTCTGTCAGTAATATAGCTATTTTCTCAGTATTTTTTGGCCAACTAAAGGAGAATAATGGAGGGGTGAATTCAACTAAGATATATTATAAGAACTTTTGTAAATGTCACAGTGCGTATCCAGCACAACAATAATAAACAATTTCATTCTTCATATAATTTTATTTATAAAGTTCTTTCATCTTCTTTGTTATGTTTATTCCTAGTGTTTTTTTTGTTGTTGTTTGTGGCTATTGTAAATAGGATTGTTTCCTGATTTCTGTCTCAGCATGTTTATTATTGAAATATAAAAAAAGTTTGTGATTTTTGTATGTTGACTTTGCATCTTAGTACTTTACTGTAAATGTTCAGCTGACCTAATAGGTTTCTGGTGGGGTGTTTAGGTAGGGTCTTTAAATGTTTAAGTGTATAGAGTGCTGTAATTATTTATCATATCACCTACAATGTTGACTTTTCCTTTCTTATATGCAAATTTCTTAATGGAAGCAATGCTAGGAATCTGTCTGTATAGCTATCCTTATCTCAAACTAGCAAAAATGCCGTGTTTTTCTTATTATTGCTTTTGTCTTTTCTTCAACAAAATTGAAGAAGAGGGCACCCAAAACATGAAAGCGTTTGATGTCCCTACTCCAGAGGATGTAATACAGAAACCTTAACGTGAGAAGGGGATCAGGAACCAGTGTAAAGATCAGTTAGAGATGAATCAACATGGGTTGTAATACACGTGCACACGAAAGCAGTGCTAGGAATATTTCTGTATAGCTATCTTTAACCCAACTAGCAAAAAAGCTTTGTCTTCCTTATTATGCTTATGTCTTTTCTTCAACAAAATTAGAGATAAGGGTAAAACAGGTTCTGCCTGGAAGTTGGTGGGGGAGAGGGTGGAGGAGGGGGGCAGGGGGGAGAAATGATCCAATGTATGCACATGTGAATAAATGAATAATTAAAAAAAAAGAGGGCAAAACAGGTTCTGCCTGGAAGTGAGGGAGTTGAGGGGGAGGGTGGGGCAAGGGAGAGAAATGGTCTAAATAATGTATGCACATATGAATAAATGAATAAATAAACCAAAAAATACTTGAAAATTGAATTCAGTAATACATTAAAAAGATCACACACCATAATCACTTTGGTTTTATTTCAAGGATGCAGAGATGTTTGCTACATATGCAAATCAACACACATTAAATCAGGCAAATATATTACATAATAGCTCAATAGATTCAAAAATAATATTTTTGAAAATTCAACATCCCTTCATGATTAAAAACCCTCAAATAGCTAGGAATAATTGGAACATACCTCAACTGAGTAAAGGCTATTTATAATAAACATATAGACAGCATTATACTAAACAAGGAAAACCTGAAATCATTTCCTCTAAAAATATGAGCAAGATGTATATGTCCTCTCTATATATGTATACTCTTACTCAATATAGTGTCTGAATTATTAGTCAGTGCAAAAGAGTCTATCCATTATAAATGTTCAGTACACTAATGGCTTATACCTAAAAATCCTCATGAGATGACAGTAGATGTCCCCCTAATAGAATTGCAGATCTGTGCACTAATTTAAGCAAAATGGACTAGGGCCATGGCTCAAGCAGTTAGAGTCCTTGCCTAGAAAACACAAGGCCCTTGATTCAATCCCCAGTACTACAAAGGAATAAAAAGACTTTGACATAAACATATTTAAACTAACTGTGAATCATGTGAAACTCAGTTTCCTAAATAGCTTTAATCCTGGCAAATGAGCATAAAACAGCAATTATCTTTGTTTTGCATTTAAAATCTTTTTTAATATTATGTACACAAAATGAGAAGTAGTCTATAAATTGTCTATTATGCTTTGCTCTTCCACAGAATTCCTAGCTAGTTGAACTGATATGTGGTGAAATTAGATTTTAAATGCTGCTTTTCATAGTGAATATGCTACAAAAACTAATAGCATCCAATTTAAGTTTAGGAAAAGTCAAGATGCAATGTCATCTACCTGAACAATGTGTAGTGTTTACAGTGCTAAAGTTGACAATAAAAAATTAATTGTAAGGTCATCAGCAGTAGTTGAATTACTGTAAAATTTGTGAGCAAATTGAAATTCAAAGAGTTTACTAATTCAAATTCAAAGCACTATAATAGGCTGGGGTCACTCAAGTGATAGAGTATCTGTCTAGCATGAGAAAAGCATTGAATTTAAATTTCAGTACCATAAAAAGTAGATGCTACAATGGGCACAATTTACCCCTTTAAGTTAGGAAATGTGATTACTTTTATGGAGGTGAGGAGATTGAGATAGTGTCTTATTATCAAACTTGCTATGTAGTCCAGGCTGGCATCAAATTAGAGATCCTCCTGCCTCTGGCTCCTGAGTGTGAAAATGACAGGTGTGCACTAGGACACCAGGCAGGAAAAAAAATTCTTAACCAAACATAAAAACATAATTAATTCTAGCTAATATTTTTAATGAAGACTTAAGAATAATTTACTTTATGGTAATTATAAGATTAGAATTTTTATTCATTTGAATGAACCAAGTAGACAGAGAGGCATTTCCAGAATGATACGATAAAGAATATAGGCAAGGTTGTGGGTTTCTTTTTTTTCCAAGTATTTCAGGATTTTTGCCCACCATGGCTCATACTTTTGTTACTCATTGCATGTTTATGGCAAAAGGTTTATCACTGTTTTGGATGTTTCTCCTTTCATTTTAGAGGAAATTACAAAGAACAAATAACTTTAATTCTGTTCCATTGGTTTTCATATATATTTTTGTGCCGGTACCATTCAATTTTTAATGCTATGACTCTGTAGTGTAGTTTGAAGTCAGGTGTTGTTTTATTGTTTTTTTTTTTTTAATGTTGTGCTGGGTGAGGTACATTGTGGTATTTACAAAAGTCCTTACAATGTATTAAATATATTATACTTAAATTTACCCTGTCCACTTCTCTCCTTTCACCCTCCCCAATTCCTGAATAGTTTCAACAGGTATCATTTTTGCATTTACATACATGTGTACACAGTATTTGCACCATATTCACTCTCCTACTCCCTTTCCCTCCCAACTTACCCCTCCTACTGGTACCGAGCCTCTCCCCCTGTCCCCACAGGACCTGTTCCACACTCCTGTTCTTTGATTTTTTTGTAAGAGAAAAAATTTTAAAAATTAGAAAGAAATGAAATTTTTGCTTGTTTAAGATAAAGATAGCTGCACAGGGAGAATCCTTGTGACATTTCCATGTCTGTATGTACTATTACCCCAATTGGCTCATCTCCTCTATTTTTTTTCATTCTACTTTAGTCCCTATCTTATGGTGGTTTCCACTGGTTTAAAAATTCTTTATTCATTCTTATATAGAGAGTACATCAACCATATTCACCTTCTTAGTTTCCTTCTTTTATTGGGTATTGTGTTTGGTTCTGGTTTTGTTTTCCATTATTTGGACGTGTTTATTATACATGGGGTATTCATGATGACAATTCGGAATAGCCTTACATTGTACATTTGTTGGATTGCCCCAACCATCTCCACCCCATCTCCTGCAAAACACTCCCTGACTCACTTAAAGCAATTGCAAGATGTTTAATTGTTCTATTTCATATATGTATATATGTATATAAGAAGCCCATTAACCATATTCCTTCACTTTCAACTCCTCCATTCACCCTCTCCCCTCCCACAAGTACCCCACACACTGTAGCTGTTTTACAGTCCTGTCTTCCACTATTAATTCTAAAGTCAAAGTTCAAAGGAGTTTCCAAAGTATCTCTGCTGTATATACTTTAGTTTGGTCAGTTCAACCCTTTCCATTACTCTCCCTTACCACTTCTTCCACTTCTCATTATTCAACAGTTTTCAATGCATATCATTGTAACATATACCTGCACAGATGTAATGCATTTCAATATTTTTGACTTTCTATTATTATACTTTCCTTTCCATTCTCCAAGTTTCACAGAGTAGTTCAACTGTTACTAACACATTCTCTATAAAGGTTTGTATATGTTGATCTTTTGAATCTATCGTCCACATATAAGAGAAAACATGAGGCCTTTGTCTTTCTGAGCCTGGTTAACTTCACTTAATATAATGTCCTCCAATTGCATTCATTTATCTTCAGACCACATGGTTTCATTCTTCTTTATGGCTGAATAAAACTCATATATATATGTCTCTTTATATAAAATCATATGGCAGTTCTGTTTTTAGATTTTTAAGGAATCTCTACACTGCTTTCCATAATGATTGCACTAATTTACATTCCCACCAGCAGTGTATAGTATATGGATTCCTGTTTTGTTGCATTTGTCATTGTTTTTCTTGATGATAACCATTATAACTCTGGTGACAAGCAATTCTTAGTTTAGTTTTAATTGCAATTCTTTTACAGCCAGGAAATTTGAGCACATCTTCATGTATTTACTTGTCCTTCTTCCTTTTAAAATTACCTATTCAATTCATGTGCCCATTTCTCCACTGGATTGTTGAATCTTTGGGGGTTGAGTTTTTTGCATTCCCCACTGATTCTGAATATTACTTCCTTATCCAATGAACACCTGTCAGATCTTCTCCCATTCTGTGGGGAGTCTCCGGAGGCTAATGATTGCTTCTTTTGTTGTGCTGAATCTTTTTAGTTTGATGCAGTCTATCTCTTAGGTGCTGAGCCATTGGAGCTGTATTTAAGAAGTCATTGCCTATGCAATATTGCCAGTGTCCCAGTGTATTTCCTACTGTTCCAGTTGTTTCCAAGTTTCTGGCATTATATTAAAACTTTGATCCACTTTGAGTTGATATTTGTACAGAGTGAGAGACATGGATCTAGTTTCTGTTTTCTGCATGCAGATATCCAGTTTTACCAGCAACATTTATTGAAGAGGTTGTCTTTTCTCCATCATATGTTTGGGCACTTTTGTCAACAACAGGTGGGCATAGTTGTGTGAATTCATACCTGGGTCTTGTGTTCCATGGTCTTCATGTCTGTTTTTGTGCCAATACCATGCTGTTTTTATTGCTATGGCTCTGTAGTATGGTTTGAAGTTGGGCATTATAATACCTACACCATTGCTCTTTTTGCTCAGTGTTGTCTTGGTTATTCAAGGTCTTTATGTTCCAGATGAACTTCAGGGTTGAATTTTCAATCTCTGTGATGAGTATCACTGGATTTTGATGGGGATTGGATTGAACATGTAGATCGATTTTGCTAACATAGCCATTTTCACAATATTGATTCTACCAATCCACAAGCATGGGTGAGTTTTCCTTCTTCTGTAGTCTTCTTTGATTTCTTTCTTCAATGGTTTATAGTGTTCATTGTAGAGGTCATTCATTTCTTTTGTTAAATTTATTACCAGATACTTTTTTGAGGCTATTGTAAATGGAATTGTTTTCCTCTATTATTTCACAGTCTGGCCATTGTTGGTATACAGAATGGCTACTGAGTTTTATAAATTAATTTTGTATCCTGCTATGCTGATGAAGATACTTATGATGTCAAGGAGTTTTTTGGTAGAGTTTTTCAGTTCATTTAGGTGTAAGATCATGTCCTCTACAAAAAGAAATACTTTGACTTCTTCCTTTCTGATTTAAATTCTTTTATTTCTTCTTCCTATTTTATTGCTCTGGCTAAGAATTCCAGGGCTATGTTGAATGAGTGGAGAAATTGGACCATCTTGTCTTGTTCCTGACTTTAGAGAAAATGGCTTCAGTTTTTCTCCATTTAATATGATGCTGCCTACAGGCTTGCTTTAAATGACCTTTATTGTGTTGCAGTACATACCTTCTATTCGTAGTTTCATCAGAGCTTTTATTATGAAAGAATGTTGAATTATGTTGAAGACAAATTCTAATCAGGTTTCCCTTCATCATTGTGTGGAGACTGCTCTTGTGAAAGTTACCGAAGGTCTTTAAATTAAAAAATCCAGTGGTCAGTTCTTAATCCTTACCTTTCTTGTTGCATCCATGTGAGTTGATATTGGTGATTGGTAACTTCTTCCTTAATAGTTTTTGTTTTTTCATCTTTCATGATAAGACTTTTTGTTTTCCTTTTACCACTTGCTTTTAATTGTAATTATTTCATTTATTTTTTCATTCTTCATAATTTTTAATGTAGCTCAAGTAACAGACTACATGTTTTACAAGTTGTGAAGAGTGAGTTTAAACCGCAGTAACAAAAAAAAAAGAAAAGAAAAAGGACCAATGAGGGTTCACTACATTGTTGTGAGTTAATTCACAGGCAGGCAGGGAATATTATAGTGGTAGCTGCCAAAATAAATGAATAGATACAGAACTAAATATAGTCTATAATCGTTTTATAGCTCCTTCATATTTTCTTATCACTGTTACTATATGAATGAAGTAGGTTTTATGCATCCTTTGAAGAAATAATAAGCATGGACTCTAGAGAAAAATCCAGATACCTCTAAATATTTTAAAGACATTTTCTTTCTTATATTCACAGAAAACACTCTACCATTAGCTTCTAAATAGATAGTGGTAAAGCTTTATTAAGAAAATTTTAATAATGAAAGGATTGAACTAATCCTAGAATAAAGAATTCACAAACAGACTCATTCATATATGAAAAATTGACACAGGACAGAGTTTACACTACAAATTCAATGACAAAAGTATATAGTAGTCAAAATTGGAAAATTGATAATTTTCTTTTTATTAATTTTCTTGGATAAGGTCTTGCTATGTTAGCCAAGGCTTATGTCAATGCTGTGTTTCTCTTATTTCTGCTTCACAAGAACTAAGATTAGAGGTGTGTTCCATCACACACAAATGTAATGATTCTCATTAAAAATAGAGTTTTATTCCCTTCTCCCAGATTTGGAATATTAGGAAGCAGAACTCTAAACATTGGAAGAAAATACAGGGAATATCTTTACAGAAGAAAATGCCTGTTTAAACACCACAGAAGGCACAACTACAAAGAGATTAATAAATTTGAAATCTGTTTGTCTCAGAATGGAGCTCAGTTTATAGCTCCTCCCTACCATACCTGGGGCTGACAGTTCCATCCTCACCACACTCACACACACATATACACACACAACATAAATTAAAAAGTACTATGTTAAATTTAAAACCTCCACACCATCAGATAAATCAGGCACAAAATGAAATAGTAGCAATAAACAGATTTATATATTTACTTTACATAGAATGTGACAAGATTTGCTCCTAGTACAGAGTATGTAAGAGCTATCACACAAGTACACCAATTAAAAGCTAGGGATGACAGAGCATTCATAAAATGCCACCTACTGAAGAGACAGTTGGTGAAGGACTGTAAATTTGAAACCAACTCAGGTAAAGGTAATAGGAAGACACTGTCTCAAAAATAAAAGGGATGAGGATGTAACTCAAGTGGTAGAATACTTGCTTAGTATGTATAAGACCTTTGGTTTACTCATCAAAACTAAAAAAAAAATGGATGAAGAAAATATAAAAGAAAATCTGAAGTATGCACAAAAATATAGTCATACAAGTAAAAAAGAGGAAAACTGAATTAGTTTTCATGGAAAAATATTCAATTTCACTTGTAATGTTGAGCCAAAGTTAAAGGAAAAACAAAAATTCAATTTGCACTCATCATATCGGGAAATATCTGATAAAATTATGCAAATACTTCATGCAGCCAAAACTGTAAAATTAAAGAGAACTCCCACATTCTGTTGCTGGGAGTGTAAATTGGAAAAGCAATTGCCAACATATAGCAAATTGAAAGCTCTTATGTTCTATGACCCAGAGCTATCTGAGACAAACTTTTTCCCTGACACATATTTAGAAATACAAAGAAGTTTGTTTCCAAGCTTTTATGAAAGGGAAAAGACCTAATTGTACATCAAAGGTAGAATGGGTGTTCTATATAAGCATGGACTATATTAGAGAAAATAAATAGTACATGTCTTGGTCCCACGCAAGTGGGTTATGAGACCTGATTGGGAACAACAGAGAATGAAAAAGTCAAAGACACAAATAGAGAAAGCTTGGATCATATGTACTACACACTCCTAATGGCAGATGTGAGCCCCAAACTGTTCCACCTCGTTTATTTTATATGTAAGTACAAGGAAGTGAAAGCAGGAAAATCTTTGCCCACAAGATTTGATCAAGGCACATCAGTAGTGGAGGTTATCTGCAGGTCATCAAAGTGAGGGATGTCAGGAGGTCTCAGAGGAAGTCACGGATTGTTTATCTTCTTGAACCAGGGAACAAGTATGAGGATGTGGTAAGATATTTTTTAAGGTTGAAGGTAAGTATAGAACTCTGGAACTTTTGCAAGAGAGCTTTGCAAACTCTTATTACAGGAAGGTTGTGCAAACTCCTGTGGTTCCAACCTGGGAAGCTAGGGCTGTGCCATCGGGGCTCCTTTTCCAAATCATGGCTAGGCTTATGCCAGGGAACCAACTCTTTGCCTGGCTTCTAGTCCCCTACATACATGTATAAATCTAACAACATTATTGAAAAATTAAATTGCAGGAAGTTACGTACATTGATTTGACTTATATTGCTTTAAATGTTTCAAAACAACATTGTATAATTCTATGGAAATATACACACCTAGCAAATGATGTGCTCTGTATGTGGATAGGATACATTAACACAAGCATACTCAGAAAATGAAGAAACAGGAACAGACAGGAAATCTCAACTTCATGGTATCTGAATATCTGAAGTATTTGACAGCAATGTGACATTGTGTGAAGACTGCATGATTCTTAGTTGTGCCATGAATATGGGTCATTTTAAAAAATTTTTGACAGGTTGAAAATCGCTCATCACAAAATGTAGTGAGTGAAATCCTAAATTTAATTTCATAATTTAGGTAAATATCAACCTTATTGTATTTATGAAATAATTAATGAGAGCAAACACTGTAACAATAAGATGAAATATAGTCATTTCATAATATGTAAACATAAATAAAAATGAGCATTGTAAAAAAATAGGGCAATGAAAAGTGATAAAATGGAAAACATTCATTTATATATGCATATACATATGCACATATACTTATATAATAAGAAAAAATTGTGTTTTTAAAATGGAAGTCTAAAATAAATAATAAAAGAAATAAAAATCACAATTTTAAAATAGACAAATCAAAGTCATGGATATGTTCTAAGATGAATTTGGACAGGAAATAAAGAAATGAAAGTAGCCAGGTACCATGGCTCATGCCTACAATCCTACCTACTTTGGAGGCTGAGATTGGAAGAGTTATACTTCAAGCCTAGCCCAGGCAAATAGTCTGTGAGACCCTCATCTGAAAATAACCAGAGCACAATAGACTGGAGGCATGGCTCAAACGTAGAGTGCCTGCTTTGCAAGGTAAAGCCCTGCAGTGAATTCTACACACATAAATATTCATACATGAAAATAGTGAAAGAAGCAAATTATTCTATTTAAAAAGAACAGACAATTGTAATGAAAGAATAGAAAGGTGGCACATTGATGGGAATGCGTACTTGTCAAGGTTCACAAAAGTCTCATAAGGGAAATTCTTGACATTTCCCTTATACCATTTGATCAGTAATGTCATTGGAAAGATGTGTCTTAAAACACTGATTTGACAAATACCTACAGAATCTTAATATACACATGAACTAAGTCTAAAAATAACTGGACTGGCAGAGTGGCTCATGTGGTAAAGCTCCTGCCTAGCAAGCATGAAGCCCTGAGTTCAAACTCCAGTGCCACCAACAAAGAAGCCTAACCTGCTATGTTTGAAAAGCTTCTGGAAAATAATTTGGACATCACTCAGAACAATAAAAATCTAAGGCACTGCCATGTCCATAACAAGGAATCCAGCATTGTAGCAGTGTGAGTAGCACGAATGGAATCTTCTGTTGTACATTGATTGTACACAGCAATAAAAATGTCTCTGGTATAATTATTAAATATCTATGCTTTTTTTAATTCACTGATACAGCACTGTAAACTCTTAATTTAAACTTCACATATATTGTAAGTCCCGTGTGTGAATTATGAATAAATCAATGACAAAGTGATTTTCTAACTTAAAATGCTCATTAATTTGTCTAATAATAAGGATATTTTACATACCTCTGACCACATATACCTTACTTAATCAGCAGTTACTTTTGAAAATATTCCTTATTGCCCTTTTAACATCTTTATTCCTCAGGCTGTAGATGAAAGGGTTTAACATAGGACTCACAAAGATATAAAAAACGGCAACAATTTTCCCCTGTTCTACAGATGTCTCAGAAGGAGGCCTCAGGTACATGCAGAACAGTGTCCCATAAAAGATGGTGACAGCCGTCAGGTGAGACCCACAGGTAGAGAAGGCCTTGCGCCGCCCCTCAGCAGAGCGCATGCGCAGAATCGTGATGAAGATGAAGACGTAGGAGATGAGGATGATGGTGAGAGAACAGGTGAGGTTGGATCCAGCCACCACAAACATGGCTGTTTCTTTGACATAGGTGTCAGAGCAAGCAAGAACCATGAGAGGTGGGTCTGCACAATAAAAGTGATTGATCTCATTAGGTCCACAGAAGGACAAACGAAGCATCAGGATGGTCTGTATAAGGCCATTTGCAAATCCATAAATATAAGGAGCACCAACAAGAGAGATGCAGGCACATCTGGACATTTTGCTACTGTATAACAGAGGCTTACAAATGGCCATGTAGCGGTCATAAGCCATCACTGCAAGCACATAGTAATCTGTGATCACCAGGACAATGAAAAAGTGGAATTGTATAAGACACCCAATAAAGGAAATGGTTTTTCTCTTGGATAAGAAATTCACCAGCATCTGAGGAGTGACAGTGGTAGCATAGCAAAGATCCACAAAGGAAAGATGACTGAGAAAGAAGTACATGGGGGTGTGAAGCTTTGAGTCACTTCTGATTAAGAGAATCATGCTCACATTGCCGATTACAGTGATGAGGTAGATGACTAGGAACACCGCAAAAAGTATAGGTTGCAATTCTGCTCGAGCTGTCAGTCCCAGGAGAATAAACTCAGTCACCAATGTGTAGTTTTTCTTTAACATTATGTTTGTTGACCTCAAATAAATCCTAAAGAAAAGGAAATAAAATGCATCTGACTTCTCTTATCCATTCATAAACCACATCATGTTATCTGATATTTTCTTCACCTCTTTTAGAATTGTAAATACATGTGGCATGAGGTAGTAAGCATGTGATTGGTGTTTAAGCACCTAAATTAGTATAGAGTTTCATGTGTGTCTGTACATGTTTGCGTGCAAGCAGTCAGGAGTCATCTTTTCCAATGTTTTATGCTATTCTCTCTCATTCTTTTCTTGTTTGAAGAGCTTTTATCTTTTAACAATTCTTTATTATTTTTGCTTAAATTTCTTTCAGTATATGTATATAATCATTGCTTTTAAAAATATAATTCTTTATTTTATAAACATCTTTGGATGCAGTTTCTAAAGTGTCAGTCATTGTAACTTATGTTTGTTTTTCACAGTTAAAAGAACTTAATAACTGAAACTGGGGTATGGTGCATATTTTTATAAAAATAGTATATCTCTTTTTTTGATGGCTTTGGGTTTTGAATCCGGGTTGGTGCCCTACCACTTGAGTCACTTCCTCAGCCTTTTTTGATTTAGTTATTTTTTGGATAAGTTCTCATGTTTTTTTCATGAGGTCTGCCTTGGACCACAATCCTCCTGCCTACATTTATCATGTAGTTGTAATTAAAGAGTGGCCACCACGCCCACCTTATGGGTTGAGTTGGGGTCTGGCTAACATTTTTGCCTAGACTGACCTCTAACCATGAGTGATTCTTCTAATCTCCACCTCTCAAGTGACTGGAATTACAGCCTTTTACCACTATGGCCAGTCCAAAACTAGGATCCCTTTGCCTTCCCTTCTGATGCCAGAATCTTTTTAATGCTATTCCTTGATTCTGTTACCTATGTTCATTTTCCTTACTCTACTTCCAAAACAGGTAGCAATCACACCAAGAAACTTTTTCTTCACTTTTAAGAACTAGATTAGGAAGTCATTTGTTTTATATAATTTTGTCCCAATGGACAGATAATTTTGTGGGAGAGGCAAAATAATTCTTACTTCTTTTATTTATGTATGATTAATGTATAAATAATATGCATATTTGTTTTATACAGCTATATGCATATGTACATTTGTATCATTAAGTATTCAAAAGAGAGCAGCATTTAAGGCACAACACAGTGCACCAGAAGACTCTGGTGTGATGGCAGTTGGGCAGTAAATGAAAAGAAGATTGAGAAATGCATGCTCAGAGCTAATGATTTTGCTGTAAATTTATCTCATTCTAAGTCTTGTTATTTTTTAATGTTATAGCATAAATTCAATAGAGGTTCCGTAAAACATGAAACATAAGTTCTATGATCCCTAGTGAAATAATAATCTTATTAATTACATAAATGACATAGTACTTACGTCATGAAGTGCGTCTCTCAACCTTTGGGCAGAATAAATTGTTATTGAGACCATCATGGGAAATTGACATCTCCCTTCAATGGCTTATACCCACTTATGAGGTTACATGATACTGACTCTTTTGGGGGGAACTATAATATGAATAATGGAAAAATGGTCATTTTGTGAGGCACTTTATAAAGTCAATCTTCAAGGGTTCTTTCCCAATACATTTTCACACTCTGCACATGAGGACAAAGAAATCATTTGCTATGGTAATAAGACACTAACCCAGTCAGCTAATAAATTCTAATTACTTCATGTGTTTAAGTTCATAAGTTCCAAATGGACTTTAACATATTGATTGCTAAGTAGGCTAGCAATTGCTGGCAGGATTTGTGGTTGCTAGAATGTTTTTGGTGGGATTTTGGGTGATGTATTTGCTAAGCAAATGCTCTACCACTCGAGCCACACTCCCAGACTTTTTTGCTGTTAGCTTATTTTTCATAAAATTCTCAAAATTTTTCCTTGGTCATTCTCAGATCACTACCCTCCTACTTCTACTTTCTGAGTAGCTGGGATTACAGGCATGAATCACCTTGCCTGCCTTTGTTTTGACAAAAGATCTTGCTAACATTTGCCTATGCTGGCCTCAAACTGCAATACCCCCACCTTTTCCTCCCAAGTGATTACAGACATGAAGCACCACACCAGCTCTCTGGAATACTATTTTTAATGTATTTACTTATTGAAATATTAACCAAGACTCAAAATATTTACCTTCTCCAAAGCTGTGGGTAAATAAGATAATGCAAACAATGAGAACTCCAAATAATTTGTTTCAGTATTTTTTGACAATATCTTGCATTTTAAGAAAAAGAACACAACATCCTACATGCATTAAGCTATGAAATCTCACAGAAGTATTTTCAAGGGATAAAAGTGGCTCTAAGGCATACTAGCTTTTGTACTCTTTAAACTATACCATGAAGTTTTGTCATTGAAATGATTCCTGGCATGGCACAGTCCCCAAAATGTCTGAACCATGCTGGCTTTAACAAGGCTAGTGTCTCCTTCACTTGTAGTCATGGACAACTTGAAAAAATAATATATGGAATGCACCTTCATAAAGTCTATTTCAATTAATTTAGATAAATAATGCTGATTATAAACCTGGAAGTGGCCATTTCCCAACCAAGGTAATGACATGACAAAATGCTTAGTTATAAAACAGGATTTTGAACTCAAATCATACAAATATAGAATTTTAAAAGATATTGAAATCACCATAAGAAGGGGACTATGGAGAAGGGATAAAAATATAGATGACCCAGTTTAGTTTGTAATACATATATCCACAGAAATGTCCCAATGAAACTCCCTATATAATTATCTTAAAAAATAAAAAATGTCATTCCTTTTTTTGTTACAAAATCATAAAACAGGAGGGCTGAACAGGAGGGCTGAACAGGTCCTGTCTGGGAGCTTGGTACCAGTAGGAGGGGAGAGTGGTGAGGTAAGGGTGTGGGAGAATGAATATAGTGCAAATACTATGTACACATGTATGTAAATGGATAAATGAGACTTGCTGAAACTATTTCAAGAATGGGGAGAGGGGAGGACAAAGAATGATGGAGGGGATTAATTCTAGTATAATATATTTGATATATTGTAAAAACTTTTATAAAAACCACAATGTATCCCTACCCAACACAACAGTTAAAAAATCATAAAGATTGCTAATATCGCCAATTATTTTTCTTCTCTTCTTATGGAGCAGTGACAGTAAGCATACATGGCTAATTACTGAGTCAAGAGTGTAACAGTTTGTGGTTCCCTGAAGTCCTACTTTTTGGGTGGAAATTCCAGTTTCTGTAGTTACTATGTGTGTGACTTGGGAAAATTATTAATGTCCATGTGTCTTAATTTTCCCATTTGTAAAATTTAGGTAATAATAACAACTGCTTCCATGTGAGGAAGTTAATTCAGGGAAATTCTTAATAATATTTTATATATTTCTCAGGTAGTGAGTACTTAAAAAGTTGCAGCCACTTGAGTTATGCAGATTTACACTACAATAAGATTTAGCATGGAAGCATGTGTGTGCCTTATGGACAAGGATATTGCAACTAATCTGTGATTCTAGACACAGCAGCATTTAGATGAATGCCTTGCCAGTTGTAAGCAGTCAATTTTTGTCAATGGAATTATATTCACTCAAATCCAGCACCCTCTCCACTGTGTAAAAATCACTCCACTACACATCTATTTGTACATACCTTGTTCTGAGAAAAATAATGGCATTTTAACAGAGACATTTACTAATTCATCAGTTTAGGGTTCTGCTCACTTTAGTTTTATCAACTGAAATATTTATTCCTGGATTTCAAATCTAAAAAGAGCTCTCATTAATCCTACCTGAGACAGGAGAGTGACTTCGGAAGGACATCAGTGTGAAGAGCCTGAAGAGACCATAACAGAATTGTTTAATAGGCACCAAATCCCTAAGGAAGTTATTTAGATTATGAAGAGTCACTATATTACCAGTCTTAAAACACTGAAGTCATTGAGGACACAAGTGTTTACCACATCCCACAACCATCAGGGAATCAAATCTCTCAAGCATAATGAAGCCATGGGACTCATTATTTATTTTATGTTAAACATCTTGCTATATTTGGATTTGATGAGATACTAAATTCTTCTATTTACAATCTAACACAGAACAGCCCATGACTTAGGGAAAAAGTTTTGGAGTCTGAAAAACATTGGAAGATAAATTTTTATAAACTTTGTCTAATTTTTTTTATTAATTTTGAATTCTATACCTTTATCTTTTTAATAGAAATAATAACTCATAGATAAAAGAACACTGTATCTTTATAACAGTATGAGTAAGCTGGAGATTCTTCATTTGACAGTCTATTCCCACCCACATGTACTCTTTTTTTACACATAGGTTCATTCGTCTACTTGGAGTTATAGACCTCACGATATAATTCCTGTGATGTTTAGTTTAATGCATACTTTGGCTAATGGGAAGAATGAAGAAAAGGACAGGGTAGAGACCAGACAGAAGTAGCCCCATTTCTTTGTCATTCCCTTCTTATTTCAACTGAATATGCTGTGGTTGTATCCATCCACAGAAAGGACCTTCCATGGTACTTCATGGGGAAGAGGGTGGCCAGGGATTTTCCTTCTGGCTCCAGTTCTCACTGGGCTGTGGCATCACTGGCCACTGTCTTTGTACCCTCACACCTCTAGTGAAAATTGTTTTCTACCAGTAGCCTATGGCATTTCAACTTCCGTGAATGATATCTTTAATCTTGCTGTATGCTCCTTTTTTTCATTATATTCCTTTAAGCTAAGCCTTCTGAGAAGCATTTTCTTTTATGCAGCCTCTGTAACCCAGGCTAGAATGGCACTCAACTAATGTTGCAGTAGATGTAATTTCAGTCATAATAATAATCATTAAAATTCCAAGATATTTATGGGTCATTTTGGCACTTAGATGGGCCATTGAATAAACCTCTTTCTGGATCCTGAATCAATTGAGTGCTACATATATAAGTCAAATGGTATCATTACTGGCAGCATTTCAGGTAAATCTGAGTTTGACCATATTGTTTAGGCATGTTTTTCTGTTCCTTTCCTCTGAATTAATATATTGTAAATACAGTAGAGTAATTGTTTTCTCCCTCTTTCCCTTTCCATAACTGGCTTCAATATTCATGTCAATATCAGAGGAATGTAGTAAATTTTGTATTCACAATCTGGTATTTTTATTAAGTCTTTTTCAAAATATCACCAGATAGATTCGCTGCTGAATTCTACCAGACCTTTGCTTCTCAAACAAAGAAGCAAAAGGAAAGCAACACTTTTTGTGTTGTTTTGTTTTACAAAGGAAAACAACACTTTTAAACTCACTCATAATGGCAGAACTACCCTGACATCAAAACCAGATAAGGACACATTAAAAAAGGAAAATTACAGGCCATTTTCCCTATTTAAGATAGAGGCAAAAACCCTCAGTAAAACACTTGCAAACTAAATTTTAAAAACACAAAAATATCATACGTCATGGCCAAGTTGACTTCATTCCAATAATGAAAGAATGGTTTGATATATGCAAATCAGTTAATGTAATACAGCATATATAAAAATCTGAGTTTAACAATATAGTTCCGGCATGCTTTTCAACTCCTTTCCTCTGAAGAGTAATGAGTGAACTCTTGCCCTTCCTTCCCTTTCCAGGGTAATTTCCGACCTTAGTAACCATACCTATAACACAGGAGAAGAGGATGCTTTCAATTAATACTTAAACATGTTTAATAACTCTTTTAATCAATTTGCCAATCTCTTTGCACCCTACTAAGGCAGGCACAAGTCAAAAGTCAAGAGAAATTTTCCAAGTACTCCTAAATCATTCTCTCTAAAGTCACATAGTCCTCTGTTTTAAACCTTTTCCTGTTCTTTGTACTTCTTTGCAACTGCTTGTGTTTTCCAGAAATGTCTGAGTCACTTTGGTTTATTTCCTACCCCAGCCCATGCTAAATATCATCTCCACAACTTTTTAAAATACCTCAATAATCAAATTTTCTTACAACCAAACAAAGAAGAAAGAAATTTCCACAGTGGCACAGAACTTCTAAGCAGATGTTAGCAACAAGTTTGAAAATATTGGAAAAGACTTTATCTTAAAATTCTACAGAATTTTACTCATCATTTTCCTTACTATAATTGTAATTTTAGGAGTGCAATAAGTGGAATTACACTGCACAAGAATAATAATTCATGGTTCTTGAAACTTTATTTATCAACATGGTTCTCAATCTCATCCTTTTGGCATTAAAACTATAATCAAGTGCCTCCAAGAGTCTTCTCCATAGGAAAAATTGTACACATATCTTTCAAATCCACAAGTTTTTATAACTTCCTAAAACGTAATTATGCATAAGTGTATTTACTCATTTCATATCTTAATAAATTTCTATGGTTTGGGGTGGTCTCCAGAGTCAGTGTGGGAAAACATTTTAATGCAAGTCCAGCACTTGCAATGTCTTCGAAAACAATAATTTATTTCCTCTGAGTTCATTTTTTTATCTGTAAGAAACAGACTCTACCATCTCTACCCAGTAACATTGTAAGTGCTGGACTTTGATCTTGTCAGTGAATATGGCTATCTATTATTACATAGCTAGTGCTCTAGCTGTTGCTGTCAAATAACACTCATGTCATGATAAGAGCTGTCACTCAAAGTTGCAAATCTATGCAATCTATCACTAATGTACAGAGAATGTGAAAGCCTAGCTTATAAACTCCTGTAATTCTTTGATTTTCCATAGGAAGAACAACAGTAATTGGAAACAGGAATTACAGGAGAAAATTACAGCAAGAAAATAGTCCATCCAGCTGGGGAGAGAGTTTACAAATTAGATTTAAAAGATTTGCTGTTGTTGTTTTTTTATAATAAATATTCTATAAACCAATCAATATGTATGCCTATCCTGAATTTAGAAAAGCCATAGATATTATCAACTAATGAAAGCATGTTGAGTTTACAATGTTGAAGATGACTATAGAAAACTTTTGCAAAGTTACCAGTAGTATAAAGTTGGTGTACAAATTCAATTAAAAGTTCTACAATTTAGATTCAATGTATAAAATTTAACATAATTCATTATTTTACGTTAGGAAATATAACTTATTAAACAACTTTTAGAACATAGAACATATTTAATGAAGATTTGGCTACAGCTTGACTGTATGACTAAATGTTATGAAATTAAGAGATAATTGTAATATTAAAGTAAAACCTTCAACAATTTGAAAATCATATTCAGAATGACAATATGAAAAATATATGCAGAATTTTTCCCTACTTTTACATGTACTTTTGTTTATACCTTGTATGTTGGTAACTTGTATATGAATATTTGTCTTGTTTCTAATATTTTAGAAAAATATGATAACTTAATACTTTTAATTATTGCATTCCCTGTGTATGTAAAGACATAATTACATATTATGTGGGTATGTAAACTCTGAATTTCCTTTAAATTCATGCTTCCAACTTGGAGGAGTCAGTGATTTAAATAATCTCAAAAAATGATATGACAAGTTCATAAACGAGGGACTGCTTGGTTCCACCAGTGAGTGGGAGGAGGGGAGAAGGAGTAACAGGGAATACTATACATATACCGTATATATTTATATGTATGTAAATAGAACAATGAAATTCACCTAAAACTGTAAAAAAGAAGGGGGAGAGAGAGTTAAGAAAGAGTAATATAGATGGGGTGACTTTGATCAAAGTACATTATATGTACGTTATAAATATCACAATGAAACCTCTTTAGTCAGTTTCAAATGAAACCTCTTTAGACAATTTTAAAAGGAGAGAAGTAAATGATGCATTGATTGATTTTTCTCTTTAGGCACAGTTCCAGTCATTTATAGATCAACTTTCTTCTCCTTCTGTGTCCTAGGAGGCCTCATTTAGTGTATAAAAGAGGTTTAGATCTTCATTCATTTTTCTTATACTGCTCTCTGGCCTCTAATCTACCCAGCTCCTATTTGTTCCACTGACATCCAACAGACATCTCAAAGCCATTTCTCAATATTTCCCTGACTTAACCTGCTAATATTCTTGGCTGACCCACCTACAACTTGGTCCTCACAGAGCTTATAGATCTCCTTTAGATCTCCCGTTTGGTCTCTTCTAAGCTGGCCTAGAAAGTGTACAAAGCAGTAACATGGAAATACGAGTACCAACCATGACACGTAGAAAGTAGGAGAATATAGATCCAAACACAAGTAGGAACTATTTAAATAAGCAGAGTCCAAAGTTCTCTTTGTTTACCAAAGAAGTTGATAAAGGCAAAGAAATCGAGACAGCTTGTCTTTAAAAGATCTTCTAAGGCTTTAAATTGTCTTTTGTTCTTTCTTCTCCACTCATGGTAGAGGACAGTTGTTGGGTTTTTATTTCCATTTTCTCTTTGTTATAATCTACAGGTTTTATTCAAGCATTAATGGGAAATGAAGTTCAGGTGAGGAAGACTGTCTCAGTCCTGCAAAACAATACTATGATGTTGTTATTCATAATAGTACTTTTATGGTCTGACCCCAAAATGTTACCACTTTTCTCTGGTTTCAAATATAAACTTAGAGGAAGTGTTATGTGAACTGATATATCTCTTGAATGACACATCTTTGTGTAAATGATGTGTGCTAATAGTCTGTGCTTATGTCTAAATACACTAACTAGTAGTGGAGCTAATTTTATTTAAAGTAATTATTAGATATACCCAAAAGAATGTGACACAGGTTACTCCAGAGGCACCAGCACATCCATGTTTATTGCGACACTATTCACAATAGCCAAGTTATGGAAACAGCCAAGATGCCCCACTGATGAATGGATTAAGAAAATGTGGTATCTATACACAATGGAATTTTATGAAGCCATGAAGAACAAAATGTTATCATTTGCCGGTAAATGGATGGAATTAGAGAACATCATTCTGAGTGAGGTTAGCCTGGCCCAAAAGACCAAAAATCATATGTTCTCCCTCATATGTGGACATTAGATCAAGGGCAAACACAACAAGGGGACTGGACTTTGAGCACATGATAAAAGCGAGAGCACACAAGGAAGGGGTGAGGATAGGTAAGACACCTAAAAAATTAGCTAGCATTTGTTGTCCTTAACACAGAGAAACTAAAAGCAGATACCTTAAAAGCAACTGAGGCCAATAGGAAAAGGGGACCAGGAACTACAGAAAAGGTTATATTAAAAAGAATTAACCTAGAGGGTAACACCCACGCACAGGAAATTAATGTGAGTCAATGCCCTGTATAGCTATCCTTATCTCAACCAGCAAAAACCCTGGTTCCTTCCTATTATTGCTTATACTCTCTCTACAACAAAATTAGAAATAAGGGGAAAATAGTTTCTGCTGGGTATTGAGGGGGTGGGGGGGAGAGGGATGGGGTGGAGTGGGTGTAAGGGAGGGGGTGGGGGCAGGGGGGAGAAATGAACCAAGCCTTGTATGCACATATGAATAATAAAAGAAAAAAAAATTAAAAAAACAAACAAACAAAAAGACATGAAAGTAAAAGGGGGACTATTTGGAGAGGGAGACTATTTGGTGGGGTCCAGAGGGAGGACAAGGGGAACAGGAAAGGGTGGTAAGGGAAGTATAATGAAAGCACACTTTATACATGTCTAAAAATGTAATAATGAAACCCATTATGTTGTACAGTAAAAATGCAATTAAAAATTGTTGCTAAAGATGTGACTTTTGTAAATACCTCCAGAGGGAGACCTTAATTTCATCCCATGGTGATTTCTTCACAATTCTTCAGAGATGAGTCTCCCAGGGTTACCTCTTCAGATATAAATTCTTCCATTTTGTGAACTTCCAGTGAGGATCAGAAATCAATCCCCCTCCACAGGTAAGTCTGACAGTCCTGACAATCAACAACTCATAAGAGATAGTGCTTGATTTCTTGTTTCCTCGAAATTAATGGTAACCATACAAATTGCCATACGAATACAAAAACACAGATATACAGACCCATATTCTCTCTGACAAAGACAAAAAGGTGACTACTGATACATCAGGTCTGTCAGTCCCTATAACCATTCCTGACCTTAGTTACAACTCTGTTATCCATGCTTCCACAAAAATTCAGAGTATTCTTACATGTTGATTGCTAGCCAGTTCTTAGAATTCAAACTTGTTTGCTTTCTCCAAACCTAGAGCTTTAAAATTTGATTCAAGAAGATATATTTTGACACTACATGTCTTTAATGATTTCATACAGTTACTACTAATTAAAAAATGTGTCAAGAGATTTAAATAAAAACAAGTGTAACAAAAAGGGTGAGAAGGAAAAAAGCTAAATGGAAAATAGCAATATTGCATATTCACTATGATTCAGGCATTTCTCCAGGTTCTGGGGACTTAGTACAGATAGCATTCCTGTTCTCATGTGGCTAATGTTCAAATGCAGGAGGGCAGTCAAAAACATAAATAGATAATAGTTGCAGAAGTTATAAGTAGTGTGAGGAAAAATAAATCATGGTTCCTGAGAAAGAGTTATCTATAAGAGAGCTTATTTGGACAAGTGCCAAGGCAATGCCTATCAGAAGAAATGTTATAACAAGAGAGAGCTAAGTAAATTGATGAAATGCATTAGAAGAAGCCTCATCTATGTTAAAGACCCTGTGGAGTATTTGACCTTGACTAAGTAGAACATTATGATTGTAAGAAATGCAATGTTGCATGTAGGAAGCCAAAATTACCTTGAACTACCTTAGACCATTAAAAAAAAATAGTCACTTGCTTTTAAGCTTTGTATCTTACCTAACATTGTTCTAATTATTAGCAATCTCTAAGTGTATTGTTAAGCTTAGCAGACTTCTAATTCCGCCAGCCCTAACATCTGAGAACGATAGGAAAGATTTCTGCACTTTGATGTAGACTGCCTACTTTCTGTTCTTACCCATGTATTTAAAAAAAAAGTACCCAAATGATCAGTTATTGGTTTAAAACACAGGAGTTGAAATGAACAGAATCCAAGGAATCAGGAGATATTCATTGCTGCTGGAGAGTAAATAAGGAATTAGGAAGAAATAGAATCTGAATATATGTAGAGTATGTATGCCTGTGAACGGAGCCAGCAGTGGGACCGTGCCTATGTGATTTGGCATCTGGCCTGTGAGAAAGCTCTAAGGAACTGAGGCAAAGGTCTCAGAACCAGACATCCAGAAAAACAACAGTACTCAAGGTTCCCCAGGTGGCTTCATGTCCTTCAGCTGTAAATATGAAGATTATGCTGACATGTGCTTCTCCTGCTTCTACATTCCCATTTTTTAAAAAAGACATAAAAAAGAATTAATTCTGACTGTGATTCCCTGTACTAATGTAACCTTGACACAAAACACTTGGCATAATTTTTCTGACCAAATGCTCTCTGTGTAAAATGAGTTTATAAAAGCAATAGTATGCTTCATTAAAGTGGCTACTGAGCAGGACTCGGTAGTGTCCTCTTCTTTTACGGATCTGGTCAACCATGTCCCACCAGTAAATGGCTTACACAGTAGACTCTCACAAAATATGTAGTTCTCCCATTTACAGAAGGTTTACTTTGATGACAAAGGAAAAACCAGACTATGAATCATCACCTGTTGGCCTCATTCCCTGATCTAATTATAGCAGCATCCATGTGTGAGGATCAGAGGCCCATTGCCTTATAGGGGCTCCATGTGTAAAGTTAAATCCCTTATGTATTAGCAGAGTTTTGGTGGAGCTGCATGAAAGCCAGCACAGTGAGGTGCAAGCACTTTCAAATCTCCTGTATTCCCTGCTTTAATCAACATCACAAAGCACTTGAAGGCAGGTACTGAAATCCTTCCATCTCTTGGGGAGACACCCTTTATAACTCTCTTTTCAAAACCAGTTTGTTTTAGTAATCATTGACTTGGGACATTATTGGATTACACAAAAATTATATCACTTCTTTTGTATGACACAATCTTCTTTGTTTTGTTAGAGAAAATGAAGATGAAGGTAGATTCCAAACACAATGGCACTGAGGCAACTGAGTTTATTCTGCTGGGACTAACCACCCAAGCAAAGCTGCAGCCCATCCATTTTGTGGTGTTTCTCCTGATTGATTTCATCACCCTGACCGGGAACTTTGGGATGATTTTACTAATCAGATTCACACCCTGGCTGCAAACACCCATGTATTTTTTCCTTACCCATTTAGCATATGTGGATGTTTTTTATTCAACTAATGTCTCTCCTCAGATGCTTGTTAATTTCTTATCTGAAAAGAAGACCATTTCTTACATTGGATGTCTGGCCCAGTATTTTATTTTTGTGACTCTGCTCCTTACTGAGTATTACATGCTTGGTGCCATGGCTTATGACCGGTACATGGCAATTTGTAACCCCTTACATTACAACAGCAAAATGTCCAGGCCAGTTTGCATCTGCCTGGTCACTTTTCCCTACCTCTGGGGCTCTATGGTAGGAACAATGCAGGTAATATTGACTTCTCGCTTGTCCTTTTGTGGACCTAACACCATCAACCATTTCTACTGTGCTGACCCACCGCTGTTAATGCTGACATGTTCTGACACTTACTTAAAGCAAACTGCCTTGTTTGTTTCCGCAGGGATCAATCTCACAGGTTCCCTGCTCATTATCCTCACCTCCTATATTTTCATCTTCATCACCATTTTGAGGATCTGTTCCAGTGAAGGACAACGCAAAGCCTTCTCCACCTGTGGCTCTCACCTGACAGCGGTCGCTATGTTTTATGGCTCCCTCTTCTGTATATATCTGAGACCAGCAAATGAGCAGTCTGTTGAGCAAGGGAAAATTGTGTCAGTGTTTTGTATTTTTGTGAGTCCCATGCTGAATCCATTCATCTACAGCCTGAGAAACAATGATGTAAAACAAGCTTTGAGATAACTGTTTATGACCAACCTTGGTAAAATGGAGAAAAATTCAATGCCTACAGTCTCCCAATATAAATGTCTTTAAAAAATTAAAAAGTTTCTCTTATTTGTTCTACCTGAATGCAATTCTCTGGAATAAATATAATATATTTTTATATATGCATAGTTAGGAATCAAGGGGGAGTCTAGTGGAAATAATGAATGTGAACATTGCTGGAAATGATTATTGATAAGAAACACAATGGCAGACATCATTTCTTCAGGATTAAGAGGGATCATGTGTTTTGTCACACTCAATAATTCTTTCCTACCTGATTCCTTAGCAGATAGACTCTTCCATTCACTTCCCGAGTAATCAATACCAAGCCTCTCTGAAAAACTCATGTGAGCAAGTTGAAGTGATTTACAAGATATTTTATGCATAAGATATGATTTCCGTTCATGGGATGTGTTGTAGTTTCTTTTAATAAAAGGTGATTATCTCTTAAAAGAAAGAAATATTTCTAATTTCAGATGCTTTTCTCACTTTAGTTTTGGTCAACTTTTGTTTTCATTTATCTTGAATTTAAAACCATACATGTCTTATTATTTCAACAAGGTATGCCAAATCTCACATATTTTAAGCCCCTATGATTTGTTTCATTAATATCCTTTAAGCAGACTACCTTCTTATGATAAATCTTCTGATTTATCACTATCCTTTTATATACATGTGATTTATATAATTTTGTCCCTAGAAATTACTAGTAATTGCTAGTTAAGTAATTTTTCTATCTATCTACCAACAAATTATTTTAATAGTAATTTAAAGTGAAAACTTGGTTTGAGTGTTTTCCAACTAAATTACAGCATAAGTGTGTCCCAGATTATATGAAAATATTTGAAATTAGCTTTTTAAAAGCGCATTATCAAACTTAACATTGATAAAAGACATTTTGATATATAACTTACTTTTAATACTTAGGTAACATTTTACCCATCTAAAGGATAGGTACTTTTTAAAAGCACATTATCAAACTTAACATTGATAAAAGACATTTTGATATATAACTTACTTTTAACACTTAGGTAACATTTTACCCATCTAAAGGATAGGTACAAGTTCCTGCTTCTGATCAATTATTATATAAAGATAGATTTCCACAGTTGTACTCTTTTTTAAAAAAAATGAGGTTAGATATTTATATCTTCTTACCTATTTCTAAATGTCAGCATTCTTGGTCATACTTGAAAACACTTTTTAAAAAATCCTTGGCAACCTCTAACTACTCCTGGTGACCTTGATATTTACTTTTCATACACTGATTTTGTCAGAAAAAAATAAAATACACTTTTTTGGAAGTTTATCTAACATTATGTTTTAAGCAATTAAAAATATTTGGACTTATTCACTAAGCTACCTCAATTTTGGAATCTGTTGATGGCTTAATTAGAAACTTGCCTAAATAGTTTCATGAAAATGTTTGTTTCATAATTGAATTTTAAAAACACATAATATATAGATTACACATAACTCTTATTTTGTATAATATTCTGTTAACCAAAATCTGTCTATGCATTGTCCTTAGTCACCAGAGAATCACACAAAGCAAGGGATGCCTAAAGTGTAATGACAAATAAGATGCAGGCACCTACCAAACAGAAAAGAAAGTATCCATAAATGATGAGAATGATGTCATTTTACTAGTTAGCATTTGTTTTAATGTTCATTAACATAACATTTTTTCTATGCCTGAGAGGAATCACAATTTAGGAGTATCTGTTCATATGTCATATCTTCTGAGGGAAAATTGCTTGCAAAAGGACCACATAGTTAGGTTCAGGATATAGTTCATTTGTACAGTGTTTGCTTCACATGCATGAAACCTGGGTTCCATCCCCAGCACCAGACAGAAAAACAAAGTTGTATTAATCAAAAATTTGCTTAAATGTTTAAGAAGATGGAAATGCTAACTACCCTGATTTGAACATTACTTACTATATACATTTGTCAAGATATCACACTTTACCCCACAAATTTGTATTACTAAATTAATGGGCAATGAGACGGGCAAAACCAAAAGTTTTCAAATAGCTTTAGTAAATTGATAGCATCATTGTACCCACATTAAATGTGTTTCTTCTTGTGTATAGATCACTAGCAATTTTCTGTCTTTCTGGCAAATAAAGTTAACTCATCTGTATTCTTTCATGTTAAAAAGAACTCTCTTTGACCTCCCATTCCACACATCTCCCATTGAACATGAGGGACCGTGCTATAACAGTGTTACTAGTAAAATATTTCCCACGTTTCTGGTATGATTTACAATGCTAATGTATCACATGCACAACCACAATTAAATTTAAGATATATTTTCTATATTGACCATCATATGTGTAGTTATTTGGTTAGAAATACCCAATTGCTAGAGCATCTAATTGACATCTTCTTAAGAGAAATTTGGAAGAGAAAAAAAAAAGAGATGGAATTTCTCTTTCAGAAATTAAGATTCACTTTAAATCCAAATCAATTTTGAAAATTTAATTCAAAATAAATTAGTAGTGTGCTCAGAGGTATATAAGAAATAGAGCAGATATGGATTTATTTAGCTTAGAACAAAGATGATATCAGTAATCATTGGAACACAAAGCCCTGCTTAAAAACTGATGGGAAGAAATTTCTTAAAGATGTAAGTGAATATTTCCATGTAAATAAAAATACCATAAAATTATATTCCAATGTAAGTTCTTGTTTAATTTTATGATAAGTAAATGCTCCAAAATGAACAAGATTAGTATTTTCAAAATCATGATGTACATATTCTTTATGTGAGGAATCATACAAAGAAAGAAAGGCAATTATCAAACTGACAGATATACTTTATTTGTTAAGTATATATTCCAGTATTTCTTTTGTTCAATTTAAAAAAGATTCTTTCCTAAGAATTTCATCTGAGACATAAAAATAGCTGATAATCTTAAATAGTATTTGCTAATATTGATAAACGTTTCAGTAAAAGAGTTGCCATCAAATATTACTAGCCATAAATACAAATTGTTAGAAGCTTTCTGGAAAAAAATTTATCCATAGAAAAAGTTTCAAAGTTTTAAAAATATTCAGAATATTTAAATAAATAATTCTGCTACTGGGAATGTAACTTAAATGAAAAATCAGAGAGCTATGTATAAAAAGAAGTGAATCCACTGTAAAAATAATTGGAAACATAGATAAAATGGTATCATTTTCAAGATAAACCAAATGGAATATGATATATCAAATTCTGATGTCAGCTCTCTTTAGGTGAGATATTATAAGTAAATTTTGTTGTTATTTCTTATCTTTTTCAGTATTTTCCAATTTGTTTTTCTGTAAATGATATGTATTATATTTGTAATTATCATCAATATAAGTAAATTATAATCCTAAACAACAACAAATGATATTCACTACAACTTTAACCCAGGTGAAAATGTATACATTTTATTATCAATTTAAAATACATGTTCAAATTCATGTGTGGCATATGATTCAAAGTTTGTTTTATAAATTACTAACACACATATACATAAATTAATTAAGAACAGGCAAAAGATTACAAGTTACCCTTTGAATCAAACGATTTCACTAATAAACTTTCTTCTTCATATATATCTTTATTTTCTAGTTTTTCATAATGAACATGTTATTTGGAAAATAGATGACTAAGAAGTAGTCAATATAGGTCTACCATAAATCAATCTTACATGATCTTATAAGGAACAGAACAATAATTCTGCTTGTAATGCACATAAATTAATAACTTAATTTGAAATCTCAAGAGAAAGAGACATTAGTTATTACTAGGGTACATAGCGTTATCATCACAATCACCATAACTCAATATAAAATAGTAATTTCATCAGTGTTTCATTCTCAGTTTGAGTATGAATTGGAAAAAGATGAGTCACCAAAGATGAGTTGAAAAAACTTACTATCAAATTATGTGTGAACAAGATAATTGTAAAAGGTTGAGGGGGAGGAACCATTTTTTAAAATCCAGGAAAATACACTCAGGTGGCAGATAAGTTTTAAGTTCTCTTACTTGGTAAATGATGAAATAGCTTTTCTAATAATCTTTTAAATAAAAAGCCAGTTTGACTCAAATTGGCCAGTAAAAAAAGGAAAAAGAGAGAATGGAAATTGAAAGATTTGCCTTTGTGATACCTTGTCCCGGAGTGATGTTGGATAAGTCATTTACTTTCTGGAATCACTCTCTATTTTGGAAATGTATTAACCCATTTATTCATGTGCAGTGAGTGGAATTATTAAATGCTAACCAATGCATTTTCTGATTTTCTGATAAGCAGTATTTATTCAATTTTGTATCTTATTTTTATGAAAATTTTTGTTAAAGACTTTCTAGAAGCAATTAACTAAACTGGCAGTTAACAGTTCTCTATGATAAGCAAGTCATGACACTAATGTACTAGTTTTATCTTTTAAAGGATTCACTAAGACACCACAGAAACTTAGTGATTACAAATGAACACACAGCTAAACTGCAGTTCTTTTAAAGAACCGACCCTTGGTCACTTGTTGTATAGCACGGATGACATCCTTATTCCTTAGACTATAGATTAATGGGTTCAACATTGGACTCAAAAGAGTATACAAAACGGCAATTACTTTGTACTCCTCTACAGATTTCTCTGAAGGAGGCCTTAAGTACATGCAGAAAAGCGTTCCGTAAAATATGGTGACCGCTGTCAGGTGGGACCCACAAGTAGAAAAGGCTTTGTGCCTGCCTTCAACAGAATGTATCCTCAAAATGGACACAAAAATAAAAATGTAGGACAGAAGAATGATGAAGAGAGAACTTGAGAGAGTAAAGCCAGCAACTACAAACATCGCCATCTTTTTTATATAGGTATCAGAGGAGGCCAGCATTATTAAAGGAGGGTCAGCACAGTAGAAATGGTTGATTTCATGGGAGCCACAGAAAGATAAGTGAAAAGTCAGCAATGCCTGAGAGAGTCCATTAAGGAAGCCAAACACGTAAGGAAAGGTGACCAGAGAAATGCAAACATTCTTGGACATTCTTGTGCTGTAATGCAAGGGGCTGTAAATGGCTACATAGCGATCCAGTGCCATGGAAGCAAGCATATAAAACTCAGTGATCACCAGGGCAATGAAGAGAAGACACTGTGTGAAGCATCCAGCATAGGAAATGGTCTTCTGGTCTGAGAGGAAACTGTTCAGCATGTTTGGAGTAACACTGGAAGAACAGCAAATGTTTACAAAGGACAGATGGCCAAGGAAGAAATACATGGGGGTTTGGAGGTGGGAATTGGTCCTGATGAGTATGATCAAACACAGATTTGCTGCCAGTGTGATAAGGTAGACCACCAGGAACACCCCAAACAGGATCTTCTCTAGCACTGGGCTGTCTGTGAGTCCCAAGAGAATGAATTCCATTGCTGCAGTTTGGTTTAGAGAGGGCATTTTCTTATCCTACTTGTATTTTTGCACATATTCACTCATTTATATCTGCATGTTTAGCAATTTCTACATTCAATATTTTCCCAAACTTTTTGGAAAAGAGAACCAAAGTTAAGAATATTAAAACAAAGTCGCCTATCAGCAGGGTATTTTCATCATGCAAATGGACCAATGAAAGAAGTTTGATTGATTTTCAGGTTCCCTGAAACTTGAGAACTTGAGAGAGTAAAGGTAGCAACTACAAACATCGCCATCTTTTTTATATAGGTGCAGAGGAGGCCAGCATTATTAAAGGAGGGTCAGCACAGCAGGAATGGTTGATTTCACGGGAGCCACAGCTACAATGTCCTATTTTTTGTTGAAGAATAAACGATGAACACTGACTACAGCATTTTAAATTAAAATTAATAGTTTTCTGACTTCATTCAAAGGGTAATGCATTTCTGAAACTCATCTCTTGATATAAGATAGTGAAGATTCAGAATCCAGAATCATTCTCTGTCATGTATGGTAATACATGTCTATAATCCCAATACTTGGGAAGTAGTAGAAAAAGTATTGAGAATTTCAGGCCAGCTGGGCTGTATTGCAATTCAAAGACACTCTGTTATATCAGGAGAACCTGTCTCAAAAACACAAAAACAAAACTAAAAACCAGGAACAACACATTAACAAGAATTACTCTCTATTTGGAAATATATTTACCCATTTATTCATGTACACTGTGTAAGGTTGATTTCTTTCCTGTGTTATAGTAAGAGTTTGTTGCAGTGAACTCATTCTTCACCCTCACATAGCACACACTGCAAAGAACAGGGAACGAATAGTAAACACAGAGAAAACATGCAATGCAATAAATGAAACCACAGTTCTGAAGAAAAACATGAAAGTGGGATGTTTTACATGATAGAGAAGGTCTCCTGACCAGTTAACTTTTGAACAATCAATAAGCATTACAACTATCTGGAGACAAGTGTGGATTTCTTCATTGACATTTTTTATTTCACTAACGTGTTCATGACAAATTTGTCTAGGGAACCAGAGACCTTTAAATGCGGCTTCAGTACCAGTTTCATCTACTCTTCATGATTTTTTTTTGTGAAAATATGCTATGAATATACAAATCAGACCTCAAGTGTTTCATCCTAAAGCATTGTTTGTTTCTCACACATATATCAGAAAAGCTTACATAGAATAATGGATTCTTTAGAGAATCCCAAACGTCTAATATATGAATTGAGAATGATCAAAGTCAATTGAAAATACTTTCCACATAGGTGTGATATTAGTTCACACACAAAACCTCAAAATATATTTTTAGTTATTAAATTGAGAAAGTAACTCACCTTCTTTACTGACAAAAGAGGCAGGATAAGTTATTTTAAAACTAAAAAATCTTTATCTGGAAGATCATCCAACAACACATATGAGGACTTCCAACTTATAACATTGACTTTTTAAAGTTGAGGTTATTGAATATTTTTAGCTCCAGACACCAAAAGCAATATTTCATCATCAAATACTCTGAGTCTTAGATTAGCATCATTTCTTAATTCTGAAACTTTTGTTGCTGATCTTCAGTGAGGAGATGGGTGTCAATTGGTTGCTCTTGTCACAATCAATCAGATTATGTTGGGAGAAATTGTATTATGTTATTCTGATTTGTTGCTGTGAGCTCAAGGACAGTCTGGGTTACATAGGTAGAGGTTGTCTCAAACAACAAAGGAAAAAGAAAAACAAAACCAAAGAATAACAATGGGCAAAAAGAATTGTTCTCTCTGCTTTGGAAATGTATCCACCACATCAGTTTGATCTACTCTCTAAGATCTGATTTTTGTGAAAATATGATGTGAGCATAAAAATTACTGCTCAATTCTTTCCTTCATGGAAATATTTGTCTCTGGAGTGGGATATTAATCCCTCACACAAAACACAAGATGCATTTCTATTTTACAAATGCAGAAAGGAACCTACCTGTAAATGTTTTCCCACCATATATTTACTGTGCAAGCAAAGTGGGAAGAATTATAATGTATTTATTTTATACAGTCCTCTGAGTTTTAAAAATAACTTTAAAGATCCAATTAAAATATTTTTTGATCCTCAAAGGCATAAACTTAATTTGATGCTTTGAAAAGTTGGATTCTCCTTTGAGACCCCAAATCTCTACCTAACATTTTGTACACAGCTATTATTTGTGTCCATGAGATCATTAGCACAGATAGAAAAATAAACCAAAACCTCCAATAATATAGAGGAAAGAATATATAGGTAGATAAATTTTGTATTTTCATTAGAAGATGTGGAAAAATGGATTAAAACATTGGTTGAGCAATAAATCTATGTGGTAATAGGAAGTATGTGAAAATGCAGAATAAAGGAAGGTAAATTATGAGATTGGGGTTCAATTCCTCATTCACATTATATTTTGTAAATAAAAGTAAATTTATTCCTTAGGTACTTTTAAGTGAATTTTTCCTGATTGAATGACAATCAGTCTTTTGATGAAAAACATATACTAAGGAGGATTGTAATTAACCTATGGCTAAAAGTTTTAAGAGTTCTCTAAATTAATATTCTTGTGTATATGTGCGCAGTAGACTATTAGACATTGGTCAAAGTTTCTTTTGTCCCTGGAATTCTAGAAGACAACTGGCTAGTTACTATAGCCAACATTCAGGTTTTATTTTAATTTTTTTCACACTTTAGTCTTGGCATGCCTAATTTAAAATTTTTTGTGCATGTGTGTATATGTGTATAAATGTCAGTAGGATGTCTTTTAATGCTAATAAACAAAAACTGTTCTCACTGTAAAAACTTGGTATTCTTATCTAAGTCAGGTATAATGGAAATATGAGTATTTAAGAATTAATTCTGGGATGAACACTAAAGGAAAAAGTGGCTACTTTAAAATTCAAAGCCTCCGAAAGCATCTTAAAATTTGGTTTCTCAGATAAATGATAGTAATCTGTTTGTTAAAATATATGGCTCTATTAACAATTATGTTTTTGTAAATTATTATATTAAAACAGTTTTAAGATTGCTTTTTTCCTTTATCTGCATTGAAATACTAAGGCTACTAAGGATTTTATTTTTGGGGAAAAATTGTCTAATTTCAAGATGCAAATTAAAAAAAGACAAAAAGGAATCACTAGGTAGGAAAAATGTAAAGAGGATGAAGACATATTTTTTAAAAAGTTAAAGGGAAAGAAAAATGCTTTGGGATAAGACAGAATTTTGTAAAGTAAATTTTGCCCTAAAGGATTATTTCAAATTAGAAAAACAGAATAGGACAAAAACCAGGAGAGGCAGAAAAAGTTGAAAGGGTATGAGTGGGTCTTAAGTTCCATATATTTATGAAATGCTTTGTGTGTGATTACTATGGTTGTAAAATATTCTACACATGTATGTAAATGGAAAAATGAGATCTGTTGATACTATTCTAGGAATGAGGGAGGGGAATAAAGGAGAATGAGGGACGGGGTGAATACAACTTTGACAAATTATAAGAAATTTTATAAATGTCACAATGCACTCCCAGTGCAGCAATAATAAAAATAAAGTATTAAAAATTTTTCTGAATGGGTAAAATATACAAAGTTCAAAAAATTCAAGAAGAAATGAGTAAAATCCAGTCTTTCAAAACTTAGTATCTTTTAGCCATATTTGAAAATATTGTGGTTTTAAACAACTGCTCTGTTAGTAAAGTTTTTTAAACATTTTGTTAGCATATATTAGTTATACAAGGGAAATTCATTGTGACATTTCCATACATGCTTAAAATATGCCTTACTTAGGCTTACTCCCACTATGTCTCTCCCTCATTCTCTTCCCCCTACTTAAAACAATTCCAGGCAGGGGGAAGAAATAGCCCAAACAATGTATGCACATATGAATAAGTGAATAATGAAAAAAAATTCTAACAGTTTCCATTGTTCTATTTCATATAAGTATATAAAATACATTGACTACATTCACCCTCCTTTCACCCTACTCCTTCCCATTACACCCACCCTCTCACAGAACCTGTTTTACAATCCTGTCCTTCATTTTTAGTTCATATTCATGTTAGAAGGAATTTTCTGAAGGTATTTCAGCTGTGAGTATACTATACTTTAGTCAGATTAACTGCTTTATTGTGTTCCTTTGCCCTTTCCATCTTTCCCTCTTATTGAATAGCTTTCAGAAATAAATTTTGTATTTAATATCCTCATAATATTTTCTTGATAATTTATGCATCGATGCAGTAATGTTCTGTTTCTACCATATTCGTGTTTCTTAGTGTTTCTACACAAAATATATTTGGCTTGAAATAATGGAGTTGAAATACAAAAAAAAAGAGGAAAATAAAAGTCATTTAAGGATTACTTGAATGATTCAATACATTGATGTAAAAGTAACCACCAGTTCTCTTATGTCTATAACAACAAGGCTGTCTTAAGGATAATGTTATGAATTTAATAAAATTACTAAGAAGTAGCTTAGAGAAGAGATTTTTGCTTTACCAAGATAACTACTATGTCCTCTGTTGATTTTTGTTAGAGTTTTGGTTACTGAGGAAACAGTCTAAACTAAATAAAAGTTCATTTAAGGGTCTGCTTAAGTCAAGTCTTCTAAATGACCTCTTCATAATTGTGGCTAAAGAAGTAACACAGTTGTTGTATATAACTAAAGATACATAAAGCTATATATCTAAACATAATCTAAATTTTGTAGAAATGTTTACAAAGTTAAAAATGTGTAAGTTTAGTATAGGTGAAATGACAATCTGATATAATGCTTTGTTTTATCCAAGATTCACTACATCTAAACCTTTTATGCATAAAAATGATTGATAGGACTTTTGATATTTCAGCTATTTATAGTCATGCCATCAGATGGGAGTGGCCTGTAATTTGGATAGCAATGTTGTTTGGAACCTGGACTACATCTGTTTGTCTTGGCTGGATAATCATTGATATATCTATGAGATGCACTTGTATACTAGAATGTGAGGCTATTTGGAATAGTGGTGCTGCCCCTCTAACCTGTCTGAGACCTAGAGTTTTGTTTTTTGCCAGTACACCTGTTATCTTACCTATCAAATAATTCAAAATTTTACTCCAAGAATAAAAACTAATTTATTGTATGTGAATGATATATGTAAGGTATAATGGTAACTGTTCCTGGCTCCTTTGTATGTTAAATGTATTTGTGTTCTCCTAGTATATAAGCCTTCAAAAATGCAATGTTTAAGAAATGCTGGTGTCCTACAAATTGAAACTTATAGCATTGTGTATATGTGTTCCCAATTGTAACAAAGAGATGGTGCTGATGTAATGCTGTCAGTCAAAATTATTATCCTAAAATGCTGTATGCCATCACAAAACTGAACTGTTTTTGATTGCTAACTACTTAAAAATTCTAACAATGAGTTTTCTAAATGCTCTTGTTGTCTGCAGTTTGTATTCTCTAAGTCTTCATAATCAAACTCATGGAAAATATCTCTAGGAAGTATTTAATTTTCAAACATTTATTTCTTCAAATATTTGTTTTCATTTGTTTTGTTTTATAATTAGCTTGTAAAGTTTTGTGACTGTTGTCTGTTGTATTCTATAGAAGCACAACTTCTATCTAACAAAATAAACTAAAGAGAATTTTTTAAGATACCAGGACATTAAACCACAAAGAAAAAATTAAACTTAATGAATTTCTGGTAGTCACAGCCTAGGAACTATTCCTTCTAAAACTCTTTTTTGCTTAAACTTGGCCAAAAGGTTCTAAAAACACAGATACCCACCTGAACTGCCTGTTACTCCCCTCCAGTGAGGGACCAAATCAGACCAACAAGGATGGAACATCTTATCCCAGCAATGAGGACAGGCCTACTGGGACAAAGTTTTTTCCATCAATGAATGCCCGTTTGAAAATAAGCAAGTTTAAAAGGAAAGTGTTCAGACAAGAGAGGAAATTGTCAGATTCCAAATGGAGTCACTTGTGCCCTGCCCATCACAAAGCAATTAAAGCCAAGAAATTAAAAAGAGTAGTTCACAAGCATGATTACCTGATACCTATGCCTGATTACCTTTCAACTGGACAGGAACTCCCCTTATTTTCTATCACCCACTTTTTCTACAGCTGCAGGAGAAATCCAGATGCTCCTTATTAAAGCTTATGTTAATGCTTTAACCAAGTTTGTTTCCTTTTGTCTCCAGGCTAGAAAACTACAAATGATACAACTCAAGGGCTAACTCCACAAAACTCTTGTTAACGGCATTGATATAGTCTGTGATGAAAAGACTTCCAAATTCTTTGTGTCCTATAGGCAACAATCCATTCAGGACACCTGGGTATAAGTGGAGTTTATTAAAAGTTAGGAAAGGAAAATACAAAAAGAAGCATGGTGAGGCCCAGGTAAAATCCAGAAGCCCAGAGAGTGTGTTTCCATTCTTCAAGTGCTTTTAAAACCTATAATAACCTATGGGAAGGAAGGAACCAGGTGACTTCCACCCAATAATTAATGAATAGGAAAGGGAATGGGTGGTTCCCCAGCCAAATGAGGACATTTTTTTTTATTATTCATATGTGCATATAAGGCTTGGGTCATTTCTCCCCCCTGCCCCCACCCCCTCCCTTACCACCCACTCTGCCCCTTCCCTCTCCCCCCCACCTCCTCAATACCCAGGAGAAATTATTTTGCCCTTATTTCTAATTTTGTTGTAGAAAGAGTATAAGCAATAATAGGAAGGAACCAGGGTTTTTGCTGGTTGAGATAAGGATAGCTATACAGGGAGTTGACTCACATTAATTTCCTGTGCGTGTGTGTTACCTTCTAGGTTAATTCTTTTTGATCTAACCTTTTCTCTAGTTCCTGGTCCCCTTTTCCTATTGGCCTCAGTTGCTTTTAAGGTATCTGATTTAATTTCTCTGCGTTATGCCTTGACCTTTTTTTAAATTATTATTACTATTCATTTATTCACATGTGCATACATTGCTTGGGTCATTTCTCCCCCTTGAACCCATCCCCACCATCTCCCTTGAGTAAGCAGAAGGAGCTGGGAAGATTCCTGTACATACCTATGTTAATTCTCAGGTGCCCCATCCATGAGGGAGGAAGTTCCCATTCTTTCTAACTGTTTGTAATTACAATGGAGCTCATAATCATATGAGGGCGGGGTCCCAATCTTTCCCTAATTCTAGCCAGCCTCACTCTGACTGTGGCTTCTCCTCATTAAAGACAACTACCACTGATTATGATCTTCAAAGATATACTCCCTTCAAAACGACTGTCCTGGATCATCCATGGGATGATCCCAATTGTCTTCATCAACAGACAGCAAGGATAAGAGTCTCTTGACCTAGGCTTACACCCCAAATACAGAGAAATTATATTATTTTATTGTAAACTGAAAGGGCCAGACTGAGACATTAAAGCTAGAAAGCAAAAATGAAATAGAGCATCTAAACCCTCCATCCTATAAGATGTTAAATTACAAAAATAGAGAGACATAAAAGAGTTATCTGCATCTGTTGTAAGACCCCTTGTATGGGTGGAGCAACAAACAGAATGAAAAACTTGTATGCCAAAGGGAAGTTCTAAAGCATACCTATTGTGGTGTGTTTTGGGTAGGCTTGGATGACATCTTCCTGTTTTAACTACCATGTTTGCCTCTTAGATCCATTATCTTAATGAATAGAGATTAGAGGTAGCAAGATGTGACCACCTGTATTCCAGCTGGGAAAGTAAAGTCTAAGAGATAAGGATCATCATCTTGAGTCCTTACTCCCATTTCTTTTATGGAGCATAGGAAATTTCTCTCCCTTTTTTTTTTTTCATTTCTCCTCACTTTTTATGTATCTCACTCTTGACAACTGTATGTGTGGAATAGTTTTGTTATTTGTAGGCAAAGAGAACACCTTGCAGGTCTAGGTTGTCTGAGAATCTTAAAGGGATAAATTCCATCACTGCTGTTTGGTTTCTGCTCTGAATCTCTGTCATATATCTTGTTCTTTGAGCTAGATTAAGAGAGAAGATGGAACATTACATTTGGTTATGCGAATACATGGTAAAAGATATAAACATATTTTACTGACATAAATAAATTGTAAAAAAATTTTAAAAAGAAAAATGAGAATAGTAAATACTATGTGGGACTTAATATCTAACAATGACCTTGAGAACAGTGATTCAGTATTTGTCTACAGCGATGAATTTTGTATTAACTTTTCATTGAATAATCATAAGAACATACTATTAAAATGTTACTGTCATCATTTTTTTAGGATAAATAAGTTCATTAATAAATTCACATAATCTCTGTATGCAATTTATGGAGAAATATGACACCATTAACTTAGACCACTGAATTTTCCTTCTCAGTGCTAATGGAGTAATTTAAAATATTGAAAGTTAGCCTGATGTGATAGTGTATGCCTCTAATCCCTTCCACTCTGGAGGTGGATGCAGGAGGATTGGGTGTTTGAGGTCAGCCTATGCAAAGATAACTGTAAGACACTGTCTCAAAACAAAATAAAAACAGAAGGACTGGTGGCATATCTAAAGTAGTGTAGCACTTGCTTGACATGAACTAGGACCTGGTTTCATGCGCTAGTACCACATAAAATGATAAGAGAAATTTAGTAAAATGAATCAACCATGACAAATAAGGAATATAGCTGACTCTGTGGGAAGGGCCCTTTAAAACATTATAGCTAGGGAAAAAATAGAGGATACCATCATGCAACCAGCTTTAAATGTAACCCAAATTCCCCAGAGTCAGCATCTATGAACACAAAAATGAGTTCAGTTGAATATTGAGAATTTTCAGTAATTCACTATAAAAATTAGAGAATCAGATTATAAAAATGAGTGAACATCTCAACAGGACTAGCCAAGGGAGTGAAAACTTCTACAATCAGATTTACAAAATGCTAACAGAACTGATTTAGATAGTAGCTTGTACTACAGGTACAAATTGTGCATTGTATACTTCAAAAACCTAAAGAAAAATGTTTAATATTTTCACCATATAAAATAAATGTATAAGTACTTATATATACATATAAATATATATACACATATATGAGTATTATTGGAACATTACACAATATAAACATGTATCAAAATTCACATTACTACCCCATGAGATGTACAGCTTCATGTTTTCATGTATGAGTTCAAAAAAATTTAGTAATAATAATAATAACAAAATAATAAAACCAGAAATCCCCAGAGGTAGCAGATGGAATGTTCAGCTGCCTTACTGAATGAGAGGGAAACTTAGCATCATGTAATCTAAATGGAAATGTTCTTTGCAGAAAGCAGCAAAGTCAAAGAAGTACAAAAAAAGAAAAAGTAAAACTTAGAAGAGTTGCCCCGCTTAGATCTCCTGAGTAAAAATTTAGAAGCAATATCTACCAGTGGATTTCTACACTTTTTGTTCTACTTGGTTTTATTGTTTTAATGTGTGGGGATACATTGTGGCATTTATAAAAGTTCTTACAATATATCTAATATATCACACTTGAATTCACCCCCCTCCACCATTATCCTTTATTGTCCCTTCCCTTCCAATTTCTGGAACAGTTTCAACAGGTATGTTTTCATTTACATACATGTGTGCACAGTATTTATACTATATTCACCCTCCTGTGTCCTTTCCCCACCCACTACAAACCCCCCACACAGGACTTGTTCTGCCCTCCTGGTCTCTGATTATGTACATGAACAAAAAATGATATTTTTGTTTATTTAAGATAGCTACACAGGGAGTTTCCTTGTGACATTTCCATGTATAGCCCAAATTGGTTCATCTTCTCTATCTTTTTATTGTTGTGCTGGGTGGGATACATTGTAGCATTTATAAATGTTCGTACAATATATCAAATATATCTACTTGAGGAGTGAAGAGGACTGGTAGAGATAAACCAATTGTGGTTGCAATACATATATGCATGGAAACAACACAAGGAAACTCCCTGTGTAGCTATATTTATCTCAAAGTAGCAAAAACACTATGTTTTTCTTTTTGTCTTTTATGTTTTTTCTTCTACAAAATTTTGCTAGACTAGTTATGAAGAAATGTCTCGGAGAACGAGACAATGTGATAGTCCTTCATAGCTCTCAGAAAGAATCCACTGAACACAGCTGGGGGAAGAGTGAGAGATTCTAATTTCAGTCTTATCTACTGATTCTCTGCTCCACTTACCTTCCAGTGAGACAGAGGTTCAAGATCAAACAACAACCAACCCCATATTTACACAGAGTATTGCAGCACTTTCAGTGTGTCATTCCACTTCTTATTTTACATGAACTTCAGCACAGACCAGTGAAGGAGGATTAGCAAATACTATCTCAAGAATTTCAAAAGATTATCCTTGTTAGATGATGGTTCCGCAAAGTATACGGGTTTCTCAGCTAATCACGGGTGAATCCCAAGATACAACATAGGTCCCATGACGCCAGAATATTTTTCCTTTTCAACACTGTATTCTTTTTTTTTCTTTATTCATTTATTCATATGTGCATACATTGTTTTGGCCATTTCTCCCCCTTGTCCTCCCATCTTCTCCCTCTCACCCACACCCCCCTTGCTTCCAGGCAAACCTGTTCTGTCCTCTTCTCCAATTTTGTTGATGATAAGACATAAGCAATAATAAGAAAGAAAAACTGTTTTTGCTAGTTGAGATAAGGATAGCTACACAGAGAGATTACTAGCATTGCTTCCAACTGCATTCTTATGCCTGCATTTCACTGGCACAGATGAAGAGACTGGATCATCTTTGTAGGAGGAACCTTGATGTTTGAACTTTAAAAACAGCATCTCTAGGCTGGAGGTGTGTCTGACTCAGTAGACTATCTCCCTAGCAAGCACAAACCCCAGTCCTGCCAAAAAAAAAATCCTCTACATCTCCAAAAATAAGGAGTGGATCTTTTTTCTCTCATTCCCAAACAGGAAGTTTCCCTGAAAGTATAAATAATTTCCAAGAGGAAATTAATCACCTGAATAGATCTATAACACAAAATGAAATTGAAGCAACAATAAAGAGTCTCCCCAAAAAGAAAAGTCAAGGACCTTATGGATTATCTGCTGAATTCTATCAGACCTTTAAAGAAGAACTGATACCAACCCCTCCTTAAACTGTTCCATGAAATAGAAAGGGAAGGAAAACTGCCTAACACATTTTATGAAGCCAGTATCACACTTATCCCAAAATCAGGTAAAGACATCTCCAAAACAGACAACTATAAGCCAATCTCCTTAATGAAAATTGACGTGAAAATCCTCAACAAAATAATGGCAAACCAAATTCAACAACACATCAAAAAGATTATTCACCATGACCAAGTAGTTTTCATCCCAGGAATGGAGGGGTGGTTCAACATACAAAAATCAATAAACATAATAAACCACATTAACAGAAGCAAAGACAAAAACACTTGATCATCGATGCAGAAAAAGCCTTTGATAAGATGCAACACCATTTCATGATAAAAGCTCTAAGAAAACTAGGAATAGAAGGAAAGTACCTCAACATTATAAAAGCTACATATGACAAACCTACAGCCAGCATTATACTTAACAGAGAAAAACTGAAACCATTCCCTCTAAAATCAGGAACCAGACAAGGATGCCCACTATCTCCACTCCTATTTAACATAGTACTGGAATTCCTAGCCAGAGCAATTAGGCAAGAAGAAGGAATAAAAGGAATACAAACAGGTAAAGAAACTGTCAAAATAGCCCTATTTGCAGATGACATGATACTATACATTAAAGACCAAAAAAACTCTCCTCAAAAGCTTCTAGACATCATCAATATCTACAGAAAGGTAGCAGGATATAAAATCAACATAGAAAAATCATTAGCATTTCTATACACTAATAATGAACAAACTGAAAAAGAATGTATGAAAACAATTCCATTTACAATAGCTTCAAAAAAAATCAAATACCTAGGTGTAAACCTAACAAAAGATGTGAATGACCTCTACAAGGAAAACTGTAAACTTTTGAAGAAAGAGATTGAGGAAAACTATAGAAAGTGGATAGATCTCCCATGCTCATGGATTGGTAGAATCAACATAGTAAAAATGTCTATACTCCCAAAAGTAATCTACATGTTTAATGCAATTCCCATCAAAATTCCAATGACATTCATTAAAGAGATTGAAAAATCTACCATTAAATTCATATGGAAACACAAGAGGCCACGAATAGCCAAGGGAATACTCAGTCAAAAGAACAATGCTGGAGGTATCACGATACCTGACTTCAAACTATATTACAAAGCAATAACAATAAAAACAGCATGGTACTGGCACAAAAAGAGACATGAAGACCAGTAGAACAGAATAGAGGACCCACACATGAAGCCACACAACTATGACCAACTTGTCTTTGACAAAGGTGCTAAAAATATATGATGGAGAAATAGCAGCCTCTTCAACAAAAACTGCTGGGAAAACTGGTTAGCAGTCAGCAAAAAACTGAAACTACATCCATGTATATCACCCTATACCAATATTAACTCATAATGGATCAAGGATCTTAATATCAGACCCCAAACTCTCAAGTTGATACAAGAAAGAGTAGGAAATACTCTGGAGTTAGTAGGTATAGGTAAGAACTTTCTCAATGAAACCCCAGCAGCACAGCAACTAAGAGATAGCATAGATAAATGGGACCTCATAAAACTAAAAAGCTTCTGTTCATCAAAAGAAATTGTCTCTAAACTGAAGAGAACACCCACAGAGTGGTAGAACATATTTGCCAGCTACACATCAGACAAAGGACTGATAACCAGAATATATAGGGACCTTAAAAAACTAAATTCTCCCAAAACTAATGAACCAATAAAGAAATGGGCAAGTGAACAAAACAGAACTTTCTCAAAAAAAGAAATTCAAATGGCCAAAAAACACATGAAAAAATGCTCACCATCTCTAGCAATAAAGGAAATGAAAATTAAAACCACAATAAGATTCCACCTTACCCGTTAGAATAGCCATCATTAGGAACACCATGAACAACAGGTGTTGGCGAGGATGCAGGGAAAAAGGAACCCTCTTACTCCATTGGTGGGAATGTAAACTAGTACAACCACTCTGGAAAAAAATTTGGAGGCTACTTAAAAAGCTAAACATTGATCTACTTTTTGATCCAGCAATACCACTCTTGGGAATATACCCAAAAGACTTGACACAGGTTACTCCAGAGGCACCTGCACACCCATGTTTATTGCGGCACTATTCACAATAGCCAAGTTATGGAAACAGCCAAGATGCCCCACTACTGATGAATGGATCAAGAAAATGTGGTATCTATACACAATAGAATTTTATGCAGCCATAAAGAAGAATGAAATGTTATCATTCGCTGGTAAATGGATGGAGTTGGAGAACATCATTCTGAGTGAGGTTAGCCTGCCCCAAAAGACCAAAAATTCATGTTCTCCCTCTTATGCAGACATTAAATCAAGGGCAAACACAACAAGGGGATTGGACTTTGAGCACATGATAAAAGCGAGAACACACAAGGGAGGGGTGAGGATAGGTAAGACACCTAAAAAACTAGCTAGCATTTGTTGCCGTTAACACAGAGAAACTAAAGCAGATACCTTAAAAGCAACTGAGGCCAATAGGAAAAGGGGACCAGGAACTAGAGAAAAGGTTAGATAAAAAAGAATTAACCTAGAAGGTAACACACACGGAAAGGAAATTAATGTGAGTGAACTCCCTGTATAGCTATCCTTATCTCAACTAGCAAATCCCCTTGTTCCTTCCTATTATTGCTCATACTCTCTCTTAACAAAATTAGAGATAAGGGCAAAATAGTTTCTGCTGGTATTGAAGGGGTGTGGGGGAGAGGGAAGGGGTAGAGTGGGTGGTAAGGAAGGGGCTGGGGTCAGGGGGAAGAAATGACCCAAGCATTGTATGCACATATGAATAATAAAACAATAAAAAAATGTTTTCTTTCAAAAAAAATAGTGGAAAGAATATGATGCCTCAGTTGTGCTAATCATAAAAAGAAAGCAATGTTGACTAAAAAAATTAATATCACCCTATCCTAAAGATTTCTTAATGGTACCCTATACTTTGAAACACTGTTAAGTGTTTCATTGCAATATTTTATTTAAATCCTATAGGAAAAGCAGTTTTATTATTTTTTTCATTTTCTAGAGGGGAAATACAAAGTATAAATGATTTACTTGACAAGAGTCACAATGAAGCTTAAATTTATAATCAATAAAATTTGAGATAATTTACAAGGTCCTTGTCACTAGTACATAGAACACTAATAGTGCATTTCTTATAACTTCATTAATACTCCAGAATACAGTTAGTTACATTAAAAAGTCTTGCATCTTTTGACAAGAGACTATGATTACAATTTCAGAAAATTGTCTTTCTTAGAACTCACATTTATTAATATGTATTTTGCAAAATACAGTTTGATTTACATCTACTGGTGTAATGACATGCTTCCAACTCCTCTATTGTGACAAATACATTATGTGCTTCTCTCTGATATTCACCCTAATGCTTTCAAGAGTTTTTGCTTGACCTTCTAGTATGGAGATGATTGGTTTCATATATATATATATATATGAACAAAAATAACATAATGAAAACCACAAAAATTGTTAAAACAGAGAAGGGAGGAGGAGGTGTCTTAGAAATAGTAGTATACATGGGGTGAATTTGATTAAAATACTTTATATATGTGTTGTAGATATCATAGTGAAACCCCTTCACACAATTAATTCTTGAAAAATTTATATAAATATTTGAAATTTCTAAGAGTTTCTGAAAATAACATCAAGATTTTTATAGATATTGCTGATGATTAGAAAGACCCAAGAAGTCATATTATTTGTCACTGCTCATCTTTCTCCTAATGACCTACAAACATATTAGTAATGAAAATGGATGTAATATTTTTTGGCACTCTTCTTAACTAGTGATTTTGGAACTCTATTAGCAAGCAATTGAGGGAATTAACAAAATTGTACATTTTTTCAGGTCAATAATTTAAATGAGCATAATTCTTCATATCTCTTCCGTATATTTTTTAACTTCTCAGTTCCCCTTTGATTCCTTTGCTCCTGTTATAAGGAATGTGAAGAACAAAAAAATCAGCAAAGAAATATAAATCTCTCATCACAGGAAGCATGCTCTCTAATTGTCCAAGTTTAAGCAGGAAGCATAGTTGAAATGGCCCTAGAGACCATCCATTATAGAGTTAGGAAAACTGAAGCTTCACTACATTAAGCAGAGATTGAATCTGTCCTCTTATTTTTCCTTAAAGAGAAATATCCCAATGTATACTATTATTATAAATATCTTTAAAAATACAGAGTCTGTCACTGCAGAGCAGCTATAATACAGTTCACTATTACTTCTTATTACTCAGTTATTAGAAAAGGTTCTGGAGTGAGCTTCTGAACTTCTTTTAAGTAGCATGTATTTCTTGTTCTTTGTTCTCTGGGGACTATATCCTTCTTGTTACCTTACCACTTGCTTTTCCCCTCTGAAATCAAGAAAGTTGCTTGTTACTTTCATATTTCTATGCTCTACCCTTGGAATACCTGAGCCCAGTGGTGAATGGATTTTGAGTCCAGTATTCCTAACCACCATTAAACATGCTTCTACTCTGGGCCCACATTTTGTAATGGAGCTGTGAATGTATGAGTCAGGCCCCAGGATAAGTGTGAGGGAGCTGAGTGGAGGAGACAGAGGGAAATCACAAGAACAAAGCCTGCTCTTTTGACTTGAGACTTTGGCTTTGTACATCACTGATTGTTTCTATGTTTCAATGGGACAGTTTAGGAACAGTTGTGTGCATTTCATTACCCTTGGGAGATCCTTGCAGGGAAAAGACAATCTTGTTAGTTATACCATTCTGTATTTATTGTTTTTTTTTGTTAAAACAAAGTCTTATGGGTACAATGTTATGTGCAAAAGCAAATGTTTGTGTAGTGATATTAATAAATCCATATGGTGAATGGTTGAAGATTAAATGCTTGTTTTATAATCTACTGGTCAATCATACTTGTCTGCTTTGGCAACTGATGCCAAAGCTTCAGATACTAAGCCATTCTCGCTATGGCCTCTACTCCACCCAACTCTTTTAATACAATGAACCTTGCCTTAACAATAATACAACTAGTAACATATTTTCCACACATTTTACATAATCTACAGTGGATGTGTTGTGCAAGTATATAAAATCCACCTTGGGATTTTATATAGTTTCTAGCTTGAACCGTCATAAATATAATTTCTGGGTTAAAGATAACTAGACTGTTACAAGCATCTAATATGCATTCCCCAAGAAAAATTTGAAAGAAAAACTGGTGAAGTGAGAGTTTTTTTTTTTCATCATAAATTAAGGAATTAAAATACCGATACAGTCTGGCTGGATAAATAGAATAAGCCAGAAATGGATTCAATTATTGTACAATGAATATGGAATCACAAATCTGTGGTAAACAAAGGATTGTTCAATAAACAGTGGGAGGAAATTGGTAAAAATGTGAGGCAAATAGTTATATACAATGTTATAAAATTATTCTGTAAAATATGACCATAGAAAGCCAGCAGGTGAATTTAAGAGCTTGTTTATTCAATTTTGGAAGGAAGAAAAATTAGAAAACAGCACAACAACTAATAAATTTTTGCAAATATTAGGATAAATATTCTTTATATGAAGAACTATTAAAAACAACATGAAAGACAACCAACACTCTGATATATACATCCTTTATTTTTTAAATGTATATGTCCTTTGTTCTGTTTTCAAATTGCAAAAAGATTCTTGTATTTATTTATTTTTATTGTTTTGTTGGGATATTTACAAAAGATCTACAATATATCAAATATATCATACTTGAATTCACTCCTGTAAGAGGGTTCTTTCTGAGAGTTTCAGTTGAAAAAATGCTAAAAAACTTAAATGATATTTCCTAATTTTGATAAAGTATATACTAAATTGGTTACTCTTGAACATTACTGACCATAAGTATAAATTGGTAAGAATTTCTATGACAAATATCTTTATCCATAGTAAAATTCATCATGAACTTTAAAGATTTTCAAAATAATTACTTTAGCAATTCTTCCCCTAGGAATGTATCCTAAATAAAATATCACAAGACAAGTACAAAGAGATATGAGTCAACTATAAAAATAATAGATACATTGATATGATGGTGTAGTGGTATGAAGAATAGAATAAGTGGAATAAATACATTAAAATTATGAGGGCAGCACTTGAGATATTACAAGTGGATTTTGCTTTAATTCCTTATGTTTTTCAATTTGTTTTCTACAATTTGTATGTATCATTTTTTGAATCAATATCAAGTGGGATATAATTACCCACAACAGACAAATGCATAAAGAAAATGTGGTATTTAAACACAATGGAATTTACTCAGCCACAGAAAAGAAAGAAATTTTGTCATTCACAGGCAAATGGATGGAACTGGAGAACATGATCTTAAGTGAAGTTAGCCAGGCTCAAAAGGCCAAAAATCACATGTTCTTCCTCAGATGCAGACTATAGATCCAAAACAAATGCAATAATGTTATTGGACATGGATCACACACTAAGGGAGACTGTGTATGGGAGGAATAGGGAAAGGGAAGGAAACCTAAAACTTGAATGTGGTCAATGTGCTCACTGTACAGGAGTGAATATAGTATCTTAAACTGACAGATGCCACTATGGGGAGGTGACAAGGAAATGCAGAGATTCGGGTTGTAATGTACAAGTGCATGGAAACAATGCTAGGAACCTCTCTGTATAGCTGTCTTTATCTCAAACTAGCAAAAACCATTTGCCTTTCTTATTATCACCTGTGTTTTCTCTTCAACAAAATCAGAGAAGAAGAGGACTGAACAGGTTCTGCCAGAAGGGGAGGGGGTGACAAAACAATGTATATACATGTAAGTAAATTTAAAAATGATAAAATTAAAGAAGAAAAAAACAGCAAAAAAATTACTAAGCATAAAATTGAACTAAATGATAGCTCTAAAATTTTAATGTGCATGTAAATAGAAATATGACACTCATGTAAAAATCTATGTTGACAGTCATATAGACATAGGAATTTATATTTTTGAATTTTAACAACATTCACGATATAAATTTACTAAAAAGAAATATAAAAAAAGAAATTCATCATTGTTTTAGTGTATAAGACTGATAAATTTTCTTTCATCAGACCCATCCTTATCTTCTAGTTCTTTGTAATGAATATGTGGGTATTTATATAGTGGAAAATGTATTAATAAAATGGTCTAATAAATCTCTTATATTTCAAAATTGTCTGCTTTTTATGAAACAGTAAAATAGTCTTACTAGTAATAGACATAAATTATAATTTTTAATTTGAAATGTCAGAAAAGTAGAATTTAGTTATTTCTATGACATATATCATGAGAGTCTGAATCACCAAAATTTCATTCATCAATGACCTTAGGCCCACATCCCCAAAGTGATATCGCTGTGTGCATTGAAGATTTAATGCATAAGGCAGTGTGAATCAGAAGGAGATAAAATTTGGAGTTAAAATATTTTCTTTTGTGCTATATTGTGCCTGAGTGACTTTGAATAAGCCATTTAATTTCTGAGCAAAAGACTCCACATATCATAAATGGAGAAAAAACTCCTTTAATTACTTCATTTGCAATGATTGAAACCAATAGTCACATGAAAGTGAGCACTAATCTATGACTACATGTCATAATTATTTTTGTATCTAACAACTTAGACTCTTTCCTGTTTTTAAAGAATTTCTGAGGTTAAGTTGGATTTCTGCTAGCCACAGAGTGCTAAAAATGAAAGAAAGCATTCTGTTATAATGCAAAATACAGAGTATTTTTCAGTGACACTAAAATACATTTTTCAAATAGAATTATATACCTGTGGTGTCACACCTGTATGGTTGCCAGGAATGGAAAAAATCTTTGTTTACCAAAAAGAGAAATTGTTATGATACTGAAACATCCCCAAGGATAAATGGTACTGATCAGCAAAATGGAAGGAGAACCAGAAACCATTCTGTAATGGAGAACTTTTACAACTCCCCTTTAGAATTTTCTTCTTAATTGCTTTCTCTCCAGATTACCTTCTCCTATTTTCCCACTATCATGGTGTTGCAACAGAATGAAATACACAGACAAATACTCATTGTATTCAGGCAATCCAGAAATCGCCTTCTCACTTTTTTAGTTACTGTCACAAGTGAGATTTTGATAGAATCATCCTTAATCCAGCATGATTTAAGAATAAAGCAGTTTTACAAAAACTACAGATCTGGGATATTTTCATAAAAATATTTTCAAAATTTTACAGTAAAGAAAATGGATGAATTTCTATGAACATTTCATGGAGAGATTTTAGTTAAAATTAAAGCTTAAGATATTTGAATGCCAATCATTGAAGGAAATTTAATAAAGACTATTTCAATATGTAGATAACTCATTAGCACTGCACAAATTAAGGTGAATGCAGTATGTATCACCTCTTTTTTTGACACTGGGGATTGAACTCAGGCTTCACTGTTGTGAGGCAATTGCTCTACCAGAGAATTAGTTTAAAAACTTTTGTTTTAAAGAGTTAACAACAACAACAAAAAAAGAACAGCATCATTGATCAGGCAGGTGCACAAAGCCAGGGAACCTGCTCAGGTCAGGTGTGAAGAGCTTGAGCAAGGTGCATAGAGCAAAATCCTCAAAAATATCCATTACTTTTGACCCCCAGAAACAATTCTATGAATACATCATGCAAAGCACCAGTGATGTAGACAAACATTTATGTGCACGGCTATTTACTTTGACTTATTTATAATAGTCATTTTATACTGTTCAATAGAGGTATAGATGCAGATGTGTTATATAACCATTATCCTTTAAATTAGAATATAAAATTTAGGGAATAATTTAAAATTTACCATATATTTTATAAAGACCTAGGACAGAGGAGTTTGAAGGTTCCCAAGGCAAAGAAATGATAAATGTAAGGAGAGAGAAATGCTAATTGTCTTGATTTGATATCACCCATTGTGTCCATATGTCATTTTATCAAACTGCAGCCCATAATGTGTGAGATTATTATGTATCAATTAAAAACAAATTTAAATACACAGGGAATTGGAATAGATTAGAAAATGTTTATGATATATTGGTAGGTAAAATAAATCAGCAAGCAAACTGTTTTCAATCTGATCCTGATTAAGTACAAAACATATCTGTACATGAATTGAAAATAAATTGCACGGAAAGAGTGGTTAAGTATCACAGTTAATTTTATTTCTTCTTTTGACTTATGTCACTTATATTTCACTTTTGTAATCAGATAATTCAAAAAAAAACTTTTGTTTTTATTTTGCTTTTGAAATACTGTATCACTCCCCTTACCTGTGCTTCCTTCAAACTCACAATTCCAGCTACCTGTATGGTAGCTGGAAATATAAGAGTGTTCTGCCATGCCTACCCCAGTGTTCCATTTTCTCTTCAAGGTAACTTAGTTAACATATAATTCCCCATGTAAGTGAAGAGCTTAAGTATTTATATGGAATTCTTATGAAGTAACCTATGCATATTCAGGGTTTCTCTGGAAAAAAAAACATTTTCTAATTTCAACATTGTCATTTCTTATGAAAACAATTTCAGTGGATAGTGCTGAATTCAGTAAGAAATGAGCTAAGTGGCCACTGAGGGTTCATGTTGATAATCAAATCATAACATTAAAGCACTTTAAGAGATTCACTAAGACACCAGACATTTAGTGATTACAAGTGAGCACATACCTAAATTGAAGTTTTCTTAAAGAACTTGTCCTTGGTCACTTGCTGCATAGCACAGATGACATCCTTATTCCTTAGACTATAGATCAATGGGTTCACCATTGGGCTCAAAAAAGTATACAAAACTGCAATTACTTTGGACTTTTCTATAGCTGTCTCTGAAGGAGGTCTTAAGTAAATGCAGAAAAGCGTTCCATAAAATATGGTGACTGCTGTCAGGTGGGACCCACAAGTAGAAAAGGCTTTGTACCTGCCTTCAACAGAATGTATCCTCAAAATGGACACAAAAACAAAAATGTAGGACAGAAGAATGATGAAAAGAGAACTTGAGAGAGTAAAGCCAGCAACTATAAACATTGCCATCTTTTTGACATGGGTGTCAGAGCATGCCAACATTATTAAAGGAGGGTCAGCACAGTAAAAGTGGTTGATTTCACGGGAGTCACAGAAAGATAAGCAAAATGTCAACATTGTCTGAGAGAGACCATTAAGGAAGCCAAACACGTAAGGAAAGGTGACCAGAGAAATGCAAACATTCTTGGACATTCTTGTGCTGTAATGCAAGGGGCTGCTAATGGCTACATAGCGATCCAGTGCCATGGAAGCAAGCATGTAAAACTCAGTGATCACCAGGGCAATGAAGAGAAGACACTGTGTGAAGCATCCAGCATAGGAAATGGTCTTCTGGTCTGAGAGGAAACTGTACAGCACGTTTGGAGTAACACTGGAAGAATAGCAAATGTCTACAAAGGACAGGTGGCCAAGGAAGAAATACATGGGGGTTTGGAGGTGGGGATTGGTCCTGATGAGTATGATCAAACACAGATTTGCTGCCAGTGTGATAAGGTAGACCACCAGAAACACCCCAAACAGGATCTTCTCTAGCACTGGGCTGTCTGTGAGTCCCAAGAGAATGAATTCCATCACTGCAGTTTGATTTTGGGAAAGCATTTTCTTATCCGTTGGAAACTGAAAATGACAGACAACATGAGGAGTGCTTTCTGATCCAGATTCTGCTTTTATTCCATTCATTTTATCACTTACTAATTTATCTATTCATTTATGGAACAATTCCTATTCTGTTCTCAAGAAATGCATAATAGTTTATATGTACCTATATTATATCTCTCTGCTTTCTCACTATCTCAAACACACACCCACACACACACACACACTGTTGACTTTGTATTTATCTTTCGTCTCACATTTATATTTGTGTACATGAATTCACACTTATATTTTACATATATTCAAACATTTATTTATTTTACCAATGGTGCATTTACTGTCTTTTTTAAACTTTTTGATGAAAGAACCAAATTTAGGTAAATAAAAAATGCACTTCAGGAAGTCATTTCAAATTTGACAAATGAAGTTGGAATTCCAGAGTCCTTGTAACTGTAATATTTTATTATTTAAGATGCCAAATAAAAGATGAACATGAAGTGTAGTTTTCACCTAAAATGCATAGGTGTCTGGTTTAACTTCATTTGCAGAGCAATGGATTTTTTAAAGTCATCTCTCAATATATGACAATACAGATTCAGATAAAGACTTAGAACATGTTTGTAATCTCAGAAATCTGGAGATAGAGGCAGGAAGACTAGGAGTTTCAGCCCAGCCTGGGCTATATTGCAAGTTCTAAGCTAAACAGTAAGAACATGTCTCCAGAAACCAAGATAAAGAAAAAAAAGAAAATAAATGAAAAATGACAACAAAGAACCCAAGAAATTTTCTCTCATTTTTGAAAATAATCTAACCATTTATTTCTATACACTGCCAAGCTTGATTTCTTTTTCTTCTTCTACAATATGTACTTACAACAATGAAAAAATTCTATACTCTCTAAGAGCTCACATTGCAGAATACAGGGAACAGGAATCAAACATGAAAACAAAGCTGTGCAATATAATGTCAGTTAAAGCAAGTACTGATGAAGAAAAATGAGGCCAGGGGGCTTTTAGATTACAGAGAAGAGCTTCCCGAGAAAGTAGCATTTGAATAGTTCAATAAGCAATACAAGAATCTGCAGAAAGGTGAGGATTTTTTGGTTCACATTTTTGTTACTTTACCCAGCCATGGAATTAAGATTTTAAGGAAGCAGAGGTGTTTAAATATGGCTCCACTACCAGTTTAATCTACTCTCTGCATATTTTTGTGAAATTGTTATGTGAACACAAAAATCACTCAGCAAGTACTTCATCCTAAAACTCTTGTTTTCTTGGTTCTCAAATATGCATCCATATATCTATATAGAATTATGAATTCTTTCAAGAATCAAAAATATATCAATATATGAATGATTGTACAAAGGCAATTGATGAACATATTTTTCCACAATCACAGGACACTAATCTGCACACAAAAACACAAGATGTATTTTTAGTTAACAAATGCAGAAAGTAACCTACCTGTAAATATCGACCCACTGTGTACTGTACAAAGTGGGAAGATTTATAATGGACAGTCCCCTGAGTTTCTAAGAATATTTCTAAAAAAACAATTAAAATATTCTTTGATCCTCAAAGGCATAACCTTAATATGATACCTTGAGGATCTGGATTCTCTTTTGAGACCAAAATCTCTACCTAACATTTGTGTACACAGCTATTATAGGTGTGCATGAGATCTTACAGCACAGATAGATAAAAAGTAAGCCAGTACTTTCAATAATATGGAAGGAGGAACATATGAGTAGATAAGTTTTATAGTTTTAGTATAGCAAAGACAAAATAATTCCTATAAAAGACTTCTGTTTTCTCTAACACTAAATTGAGGTCATCTAGAGAAGGTGAGGAATAAGACTGTATAATAGTACATGAGAGTGGAGGAGAGGAGTACATTGAAGAGCAGAATACTGATATTATCCTTATTTTATTCCCCATTTGCTAAAGTTCAGGTTTGCATTGTATGCATGCATGTATATATGTAAATTTAGTTTTGTGGTAAATTTTGTTTCCCTCAGAGTCTGACAGAGCTAATTATTCAGTATTATCCTTTGATCACTTTATGATTAAAACATAATTCTAATCTTTGGACATATTCTGACATAGTCTATCAATCATCAGTTCTCCTGTAATTCAATCACTCTTAAATCCAGGAGCCATTAAAACTGAAATAAGTCAAACTGATTCTTTACTCAGTCTTATTCTGTCTCAGACACTCTTATATTGTTCTTTAAAACCTGAATAGGCTATGGAAATTTCATACTGTAGACTGTTGGTATCTGTGGATCTGAAGTTCCAAGGAGAGCACCACTGAGTAAAAACCATGACTGCTCAGGATGCATAAAGTTTAAACACAAGTGGTAACAATGTGAGGCTGACTGAGAGCTTCTCCATATCCAAATGAGCTGTATAATGCATGAGTAGGAATTATTTCTGACAGTAGTTGGTCAAAACCACAACTAAAGGAGGCTTAGCATTTGGTTATTTTGAGCTTTTAATTCTTTGGAACAAGTGGGACAAGATGGACCACATTTTCCAGAAACTTTCAACATTTACTTTAGTTCTGCTCAGAAAAAAAAAACAAAACAAACAAAAAAACTCACAACACAACGAAATTGAACAAGAGTGAATAGAGATAGATTTGATTATTTTTCAGGTACTACAGAATCTTAACACTTCTGGCTATGATTCTAATTACAGAATTACAAATAGGTTATTTCAAAAATTTTACCTAAGAAGCCTGGGGGTGTAGATCAGTGATAGTTTGCCTAGCATGTGTGAGGCCCTGGGTTTGATCCATAACACAAAATAAATAAATAAATACCTAAGAAATTTTTGACCTCCTGATTTCTCAGTTTTAAATGAGAGGATTAATCATGAGACACCACTGTGTAAACAAAGACACCACTTTGACTTGGTGATTTGAATAGCTGGAGTTGCCATGTAGTTAGATCAGGAAAAGCATCCCAAACAGGAAGGTGACTAGCAGTGGGAAGCTTGTGAAGACTTTGTGCCTCCCTTCTGCAGAATAGATCTCACTATGACAGGGAGCTACAGAGCCATAGTAACAAAAGCAGCATGACTAGCACAAAAACAGGCTTGTAAGACCAATGAAATCAGAGGTCCCAGAAACAAGTTCACACTGCTACACCTGTTTGATTCTTGATAAAGGTGACAAAACATACACTGGAGAAAAGACAGCCTCTTCAAAGAATAGTGTTGGGAAAAACTGGGTATCCACAAGAAGCAAATTGAAATTACAGCCCTGTCTCTTTCCCTGCACCAAAATCAATTCCAAATAGATCAAAGTCATAAAATAAAACCTGACCTTTTAAAACTATTCCAGGAACACACAGGGAAAAGACTTCAAGATCTAGGGATAGGCTTTTACTTCTGATATGAATCCAATAGCTTAGGAAGCTAGACTGAGACTTGACAAATGAGACTGCAAAACATTAAAAAGATGGTGCACAATAAAGGAAGCAAATTTTTAGACTTAAGAGACAGCTTTTAGCGTGGGAGAAAATACTTGCCAGCTACTCATCTCATAAAGGACTAATATCCAGAATACATGAGAACGTATAAAGCACTCAAAAAATTAAACAAAAAATAAAATAATATAATTAATAAATGGTCAAAAGAAGTGGACAGACAGTTCTCAAAAGAAGAAATGTCAAAGACAAAAATTTTATAAAAAATGTTAAACAGTCTTAGCCATAAAGAAAACATAAATCAAAACCACATTGAGATTCTGTATCACCCCTGTCAGAATGACTTATCATCAGAAAACAAGCAATAAAACTGCTGGTGGAAATTCAGGAAAAAAGAAACTCTCATACATTATTTGTGGGAATGTAAATTAATCCAGCTACTATTAAAATTAGTACGAAAGTTCTTCAAAAAACTCATCAGAGAATTACCGTTATCATCCTGCTTTACTGAGCCTGGGTATGTACCCAAAGGAATCAAAGTCAGCATATAATAGTGATATCTGTACACCCATGTTCATTTTGGTACTATTCACAATAGTCAAGCTATGGAACCAGCCTTGCTGCCCATCAATGGATGAACAGATAAAGAAAATGCAGTATATGTGCACAATGTTCTTATAAAAGGATGAAATTAAGCTATTTGCAGGGAAATGGATTGACCTAGGAACCATCGTTTAAGTGAAAAGTCAAACAGAAAAACAAATATCACATGTTTTCTCTCATATTGGGAATGTAAGTCTAAAAATAAAAACAAAAAAAAGAACTATTTGAGAGAGGACCAGTGGGAAAGAAGGTTCAAGAAAGGGTCTTGTGGGGTAAATAAAAGGGAAGCACATTGCATACACATACATAAATGTCATAATGTAGTCCATTATTTTGTAAAATAAAAAATTACATATTAATGAAGTAACATGCTACTGTTTATAAGCACCTAATGCCATAGCTAGGAGGAGAGCACAAACACTGTATTCCTAGCATACTGCTCTGTTAGCAGGTTGCAAGTAGCAGCCCCTAGGTGCAACTTATGCAAAGAAGAGCCTGCTACATTTTCACTAGTTGTAAGCACCCACACTAGATGTGAAATCAGAAATCTACTTTAAACAAAATAAGAAAATGGTTTATTATGATTGAAATAAGAATGGTCATGGCCCAGGGATATGGATTCAAGTTACCTGGAGTGACATATCCCACTGTAGAAGAGTTTGTGTAAACTTTTAACAGTCATAGAGCAAAAGAAAATGATTAGTCAATACATTTTAAAATAACTTTGGTGAAAACATCAGGAAGTCAGGTTTCAGCAAGGTGAGGAAATCTCTTTTATAATTTCCTGATGTTATACCATTCTTAGCTTTTGGTTTGGTAAAGGATAGTGGTCTGTTAAGCTTAGCCACTCATTCTAAGAATTTTACATAGTCATGAGAGTGTTAGGTCACATATAAAAGATAAGATGAATGGCTAATAAGGGTCAAAGATAGCCCAAGATAATGCTGATTCCCAACCTACAGCATTTCATCTCAACACAGTCACAAAGTTCTTGTCAGTCAGGGTAAAGCAGTCTGCAGAACCTTTAAAATTCTTCTGAGGATTTCAGTTCACACTACCAAAACTATGTTCCTTCCTTCAAAGAATCCATTTAATAATCCAATGCATAAAACCTCTTCCCTTCAATAACCCCTTATCTTATTTATAAATCTGCTACTTATTTGCTGTTTATCTTAAAAGTGGAATTAATGGTAAAACCATTGCAAGTGATATAGAAAGCACTCTTTTGTATGATTTTAGTTAAAAAATATTACTTATAGGATTTACCATCTGAGAATCCTAAATCTTGTTTAGCATGTGCTGGCGTATGGGAGTGCATTCAATTTAACTGTTGAATTTTAAGGAATAAATTTTGGGAAGTGACGAAAGTTAGGAAATCAATTTCATTGCACAGGAATTGGCTATGTATGTATATAGATATTCATATATTTATACATGAATACAAATATATGGATAATCTTTAGTGCAAATAATAGGATTACTTTAAACTTTAAAACATATTTAGTATGCATAGTATTAACATTGAATTTTGTAAAGCATTGAATTTTGTAACTCATTAGTTTCCTTAGTGACAGTTGAGTATTGAATAAATATTTGGACAATACAAAAAATTTTAAAAGCACATATTCAAGGTGGAAAAATGACAATAAAGATATAAAGAAGAGAAATAAGAATCATCAGGATGCAGCTCAGGTCATTACAAATGGAAAAAGCAGAAATGGTAACCTCACTTACATGTATGCCAGGGCATGAGAGTTTCAGGATGGGTGGAATATAACAGAGGAGTGATTGATACTGCTTGGGAGGCAGAAAGAAAGCTAGAAGTAGGTCAATATGAATGGAGGCATTTATCAAACCTAGAAGATATATATCTAAACACAGCCTGTCATTAAAGTGGTTAGTCAGCTTTCCATCACTATAACAAAAAACCTGAGATAATCAATTTATTTCAAGAAAAGTGATCTTTGGGCTTATGGTTTTAGAGGTTCCATTTCATAATTAACTGGTGCCAATGTTTTGGGCTGGTTATAAGGCAAAGGGTAAGGTGGGAGTGGGTGTTGGTATAAAACTACTTACATTATGATGAGCCGAAGAACAAAAAAAAGAAAGAGGAAGAGAATTGGGTCCCATAGTCCTCTTCAAGGGCAGGCAGTCATTGGCCTAATGACCTCCAACTAGGCTCCATCTCTTAAGGATTCACCACCACCTCTCAATATTACCTCCTTAAGAACCAAGCCCTTAATACCTAGACTACTGAGAGACATTCAACATTCAAACGATAGCAGATGAGGGAGGGGGAAATCATGCCTGTAAAAGAGCAGTGTGCATGTGTCCACATAATGGTCATTGGTCATCATGGACAACAGGGAGTTGTGAATGCCAGTAAAGGAACTTAAAAGAAAAAAAAATGAGCGCTGCATTCAGGAATAGGTCATCCTTCCTGAAATTTTGCAACAGTTGAGTAGGAATGAAAAAGAATAATAGAAAACAACAAGTGAAAACTTATTGGAGATTGGAGATGAGAGGCAATCTTGATTAATGGAACATTCCAAGATTTCTGATCACAGTGGTCCTATAGATGATAAGAAATATTACAAAAAAAGTGTAGCTCTGGACGATTTCTAAATTCCAGGAGAATACATTTATTCTTGTTCTATCGTTGCTCCTACCAAAGCAACTGCTAAAACAAGTATTACAAAAATACAAGGAAAGTCAAATAGTTCATTTTTCTATCATGTTCTGAGAACATGTGTGTAGTGACTCTTTATATCTGATTGAAGTAAAGAAGAAAAGATTCTATAAGTAAACTCAGTAAACTACTTTGCTTAAAAATGAACATGCATTAGCATGTGTGTTGTGAGACATGTGACAATTTACCCCATTTCCTCGTATCTCACTCTAACATCCAGTTTTTCCTTATTCCTCCCATGACCTGACTTTTTCATCACCTGCCATCTTATTCTTTGCCTTTCCCTTAGCAATGAAATACTGACATGGGAAAATATGCTCATTATATCCAATCTTATTTTTTCTTGTTGCAGCTTACTATTTATCATGCCCTAAAAACTGATCAATTCTAATATGACAATGTTGCTTAAGTCAGTCATGAATTCTTACATTTCATCTTTTGTGATCTTTCATTGAAATTTGACCAAGCAGATCATATACTCATCCTTGAAAGACTTTCTTCTCTTACATTTCAGGAGATCAGACTGAGCTGTTCAAGTTTTGGGTTTTTTTCCCACCACATGGGTGGGTTTTTCTCTGTCTTTGCCTGTTTCTTTCTTTTTTTATTCATTCATTCATATGTTCATTCATTATTTGGGACATTTCTCCCTTCTCCCCCCAACCTCTCCCTCTCCCTCCCATGCCTCCCTCACTTCCAGGCAGAACCTGTTCTCCCCTTATCTCTAATTTTGTTGAAGAGAAGACATAAGCAATAATAAGAAGGACAAAGTATTTTTGCTAGTTGAGATAAGGATACCTATAAAGAGAGATTCCTAGCATTGCTTTCATGAATAAGTGTGTTACAAGCCAAACTGATTCATCTGTACCTGACATTTTCACTAGTTCCAGATCCCCTTCCCATATTGACCTCTGTCACTTTAAGGTTTCTGTATTAGCTCATCTGCAGTGGGGATATCAAAGACTTTCAAGTTTTGGATTTCCTGCCTGTCCCCGTACCTCCTGTATGTGCTCTATCCTTAGCGTGTGACCCAAGTCCAACAACATTGCAGCATTTGCCCTAGATCTAAAGTCTGCATATGAGGGAGAACATATGATTTTTGGTTTTCTGAGCCTGGCTAACCTCGCTTAGAATGATGTTCTCCAGTTCCACCTATTTACTTGAGAATAATAAGATTTCATTCTTTTTCATGGCTGAGTAAAACTCCATTGTATATAAGTATCATATCTCTTAATCCACTAATGATAACTTTAAAAATAAGCAGTTTGTCTATGGTGGAAAAGTTTTTGTCTTTTATTATCTGAAATTTAGTAAAGCATGAATAACAATTGCATGGGTATAGTGGTGTCCTCCGAGGAATTCAGATAACTGAATTAGTCTTCCTTTAAATAAAGCACTAAATACTTATGCGTATTTTAACTACTTTCTCCATAACATTTACATTTGGTGATATGTTCTCCTTATTAACGCACAAGGTTATACGGTGAAATGTCCACTTAGGATGAAAAACAGGAATAATTTAAAAAGTCAGGTTAGGGAAAAAATTAGATATAATCTGTTTTAGGATATAGTTCCCAGAGGTATCTCTAGCTCTATGTCTTTTATACTTAAATTCATTAGGATAATCATACAATGTTTTTTTTTTTACCTAAAATAATAGCAATCTTTTTTATTGTTTTTACATTTATTCATATGTGTATACATTGTTTGGGCCACCTCTCCCCTTGTCCTCACACCTCCTCACTTCCACACAAAACCTGTCCTGCCCTCTTCTCCAATTCTGTTGAAGAGAAAACATAAGAGACAAAAAAAATACCAGCATTTTTGCTAGTTTGATATAAAGACAGCTGTACAGAAAGAATGCTAGTGTTGCTTCTATGCACATGTGAATTACAACCCACATTGTTTCATCTCTACCAGACCTCTTCACTACTTCCTGTCACCTTCCTATAGTGCCTCTGCCAGTTTAAGATTACTATATTCACTCTTCTACAGTGAGCACATCAACCACATTCAAGTTTTAGGTTTCTTCCCTTTCCTTATTCTTCCCATGCATGTTGTCCCCTTAGTGTGTGACCCATGTCCAATAATATTACTAGGAAAGAAACATTGTACAATGTCAATTGCCTGTCCAAGGAAATTTACTAATTCACAAGGGGGATTATTTACCATTTCATAAATATTATGCTTTGGATCTGATTTGTCTCCAAAGAATCATGATCTAAAGGCTTGGACACCAAAATGTTATATTATTGGTGCAACCTTCCTGAGGTGACACCTGGTAGAAAGAAACCAGACAAGTTGAATAGCCTCTAATGCTACATACACCCAACACTGTGATGTTCTCTTACGACTCTCATAAAAGCAGCAGAGATAGCTGACTCTGAATTGGAACCTTGAAAGTGTGAGTCAAAATAAACATTTCCCCCTTTTAAGATATTTATTTCAAATATTTTGTCACAACAACGAAAAGTTGGTTCACACACTAAGGCAATGAGTATAACTCTACAAATGTGTGCAATTCTCCTGGTAAGATATTCTTTGAAGTTAATAGTTAAACTCGTCAGTTAACATGAACACAGAATTTGTTTTACTGAAGTGACTTATCCAGCAACACACAGGTTGCTATCTAATGTCATAAGGAACATCAGTGAATAATTTGTCACTTACAGATCCATCATACGAAGACCATAAATATCAATCATCACATTACATTGGTACATTGCAACAGACAAGGGTCCTCAAAGATGCCCAGCTCCTCCTAATCCCTGAAAGCTCTACATAGGCCATTTTATATGACAAAAAGATTTTGTTATATGAGTAAAGTTTTAAATCTTAAAGTAGACTATTCAGGAAGGTCTATTCTTATCAGAAAAAGAGTTAGAAAGAATTACAGATTAGACAGAAATAGAAGCATAGAAAATACTCAGCTCTCCTATTACTGGCTGTGATTATGTAATTTGTGTGTTAACATGCCTTTCTATAGCTAGATAGACATTTTGACAACATTGTGGTAACACATGTGAGGATGGTTTGGAAAACACCAACATTTAAGTTGACAAACTGAGTAAAACACTTTACTATTGCTGATGTGGGATACTCTTGTCCAGTCAGTTGAAAGCCTGCATAGAACAAGGAGTCTGAACCTCCCCTGAGTAGAGGAAACTTGCATGTTTGATTGTCTATAAACCAGAATCTCTCTTCAGATTTGAACTGAGAAATGAGCTTCTCCTGGGCCTCAAGCCTGTGAACTTTTGAATAGGTCTTATGATTTTCTAACATCCACAATAACATAAATGATAAAATTAATTTGCTAAGAACCTCCACAAATTTTGTTTTGTATATATATATATATATATATATATATATATATATAACACATATATATACAAATATTTACATATAAGTATACATTACTTTTTAAAGCATATTTAAGCCTAAGTAAGTGTCTCTTGATTAGTGTGAATTTACATCACCTTAAGGATCTTTGGCATAAGCTACTTTTCTACAAGTCTTTCCATCTTTTTAAAATCACCAACATTCCCAACGTATATAGGAAACTCCATTGAGCTCATTCTGCAGTTTGTCTAAAGTAGCTTAACCATTTTCGATATTGATAAAACTAAGATGCATTCTTTAGCTTCTATGTGGCTTTTGAAATCATTTAAATATCAATAGTTACAATTTTAAATATTTGAACTATTTTCTTTCTTTTTCTTTTGGTACTAGAGTTTGAATGCAGGGCCTCATGCTTGCTAGGTAGTCCTCTTACTGCTTGAGCCACTCCACCAGCCCATGTTTGAACTATTTTCAAAGAGTTCATTATCTGGAGTACTGTGTAGAACTTCAAAAGTCAATAAAAACTACTCTCTAATAACATGACAGTTCAGAAGTACACACTGAAGTCAACAGTAATATTGTTTCTAGTATGATAATTAATGTTTCTGGAAAAACCATTCAATGACAATAAGCCTGGTGATTGTTTTCTAGGTATCTCAGAAATAATCATGTTTAAGATACTTCTATTTCTCTTATGGATAAAGACACTGACCATTTTTTTCATGTATTTATTGACCATCTGATTTCTCCATTTGGAAAGTGTCTGTTAAAGTCATATGCTTATTTACTGATTGGATTATTTATTCTTTTTTAAATACTTTATATATTCTGGATTTTAATTTCCTGACTGATGAGTAGGTTCCAAACATATTTTCCTTTCCATAGTGTATGTCTTCTCTCTGTGAATTGTTTTCTTTGCTGTGTGCAAGCTTTTTGGATTTGTACAACCCTATTGGTCAATTTCTGCTATTATGGCATGGAAGGAAAATGGATGGAAATGGTGGTCACGTTATAAGAGAAGTAAACTAGACTAAGAAAAACAAGATCAAATGTTTTCTATCACATGTGGAATATAAGCAAAAAAGCATGAACGTAGATGAGATAAAGTCATTTTATAAGACTTTGTAATGATCTACAATAAGCCCAAGGGAATTAGAAGAGTACCAGTAAAAGGCATTAGAGGTATATTTATTAGTATTGTAAAAGGTGTAAATACCATCAAAGTACCTTATGTAAGTGCACGAAACTGTCATAATGACAGTTTTGTAAGTACCTTATGTAAGTGCATACAAAACTGACATTTTGTATTACTAATATGCAGAAGAAATCCTTGATTATCAGTAGTAAAATTAAAATATGTGTAAGCTCTGTTAGATATTGTGAACATTATGAACCTCAGCAAGTATAAAATCACCCTTGCCAGGATAAGTCTAATATGATTTTTAGGTACAACATTGCTTTTATAGATCTGAGAGGAAAACCCACTGACTTGTATTAAAATGGTGGGGAATACATTTGTCACACAGTTATGAATCCACAAGGTAATTAATCCATACTGTATCACTCTTTCTGAAATAGCTTCTAAAACAACTTCACTTTAAAGGTTTATGTCACTGCAAGTAAATTAAAGCATGCCTGTCTACCAAATAATTTATTTTCTACACAAAGGTTTTTTTTTTGAATGATTGATAATAATTTAGTGGATCACAATGTTTTCACTGATCTTTTGCCAGTTCTATTTAAGGCAAAAGTATAAGATTTCCTGTTCTTCTGTCCTGTTTCTACCCTCTTACCTTTATTCTCTATTCTACATGTCTCTAAGTGGCATTCTTATTCTCTCAGAATGAATGATCAACATAAACTCCCAAGAGTCCACAGTCTGGTTTTCCAGTTTGTGTAAGATCCATTTATTCCTCTCAATAACTTCAGACCCTCAGCCTGACTCACAATGGCCACAGTTTCCATTTTCTAACATCTCTCCTGTTTATTTTCATGAACTTTATCTTTGGACATACCTGAGTTTTGTCCACACATGTCAAGAACCAGTTGAATTGTCTTTTGGTATTATCTAATATTCTCATGCAAAATATGTGGTTATTAACAAGAGTCTACCTTACAGAGAGTGAATAAATCCTGAGGCTTTGGAATCAGGATCTTAGATCCTAATTCTCTATTCCTTGGTGCCTTGCAATAAGTCAATATCAATTAATTAAATATTTTCATGACAAGTAAAGTTAGAGACGTAAACCTTAGGCACAACTGAATAAAAATGACACTATTTTTTTCCTGTTTAGTTTTACAAGTATAAAGCTCAGTCATAGTCAGTTTATATTCAAGTGACTTTTCCCCAGTTAAATATAGACATCTAAGCTGAGCACAATGGAAATTGCCTATATTTTCAGAGGCCGAGACAGGAAGATTGAAAACTCAAGATCGGATTTGGAAACATAGTGGGAACCCATCTGAAAAAATTAAAGTAAGCCCACCTTATTTGTAAATTAACTACATGCAAGTTTGACCAAATCTGATAAAATGATAAATCAATACAAACTAAATTTCAAAAACAAAATATTTAAATTCTTGTGTGCACTTTACGTACCTTAAGTTGATGCAGGGATGCACTCAGTCTTGCCTTACTGTCAGTTGTGTTTAAAATGTTGCAAGATCTATTAAATGTTTTAGTTGTGTGAAAATGTGGACTCTCCAGAAAGCAAATTGTGCCCCCAAAGCAAAGTAAAGGTTAACATTCTTTTTTTTTCCTTTATTCATAAGTGCATACAATGTTTGGGTCATTTTTCCCCCCTCCCCCCACTCCCTTATCTACCCCACCTCCTCCATCTCCCCCTACCCCCTCACTACCAGACAGAAACTATTTTGCCCTTATCTCCAATTTTGTTGAAGAGAGAGTATAAGCAATAATAGGAAGGACCAAGTGTTTTTACTGGTTGAGATAAGGATAGCTATACAGGGAATTGACTCACATTGCTTTCCCATACATGTGTGTTACCTTCTAAATTAATTCTTCTCCAACTAACCTTTTCTCTAGTTACTGGTCCCCTTCTCCTATTGGCCTCTGTCACTTTAAAGTATCTGCATTAGTTTCTCTGCATTGAGGGCAACAAATGCTATCTAGTTTTTTGGGTGTCTTACCTATCCTCATACCTCCCTTGTGTGTAACATTCTTAATTTAAGTGATATAATAAAAAATTTAGATTTGTTGAAAAGTAGTCATGTCTTTAGTGGAAGTTGAATGGCATTATGGGAAAAATGAATCAAGGATGTGCAGTAAAATACTAGAATCTAGGCAGAATGAGAATTCTTGTTTTTTCCTTTATGGAAGTCTTCTTGGTACCCAGAGATTACAAGGGTCTAGTGTTTGTGCAGAGGTGGATGGATAGATGGCAGTTGATGATAGTTATGAAGATAGATAGGTAGGTAGATAGCTAGATAAATGAAAATAGATGAATACTTAGGTAGGTAGACTGATAAAAGTTGTTTATGCAATAAAGAAATTGTATCTCATAGAGTTTTCATTGTAGCACTGTATTATGGGAATGTTTGTGAATTCTAAAACTATTAATCTATGTCTAAAGATGACATTTGATTTTAAGACAGGAAGTTCTTCTGTGATTAGGTAAGCAATATTGAATTTGGCTTCTTACTTATTCTGGTAGGCTTTGCAGACTATTTGCTTTGTAAATTTATATAAATTTGATATACAGCACTTATTTAATGGAGCACAGAATGTGTATGTAGTTTTCACCATAATCCTTCCGTTTTGCTTATTAGTTCGATGAGTAACATTCATAGATTTTCACATGCAGAACAAAAAGATTCTTGCTTTGGAATTTTTAACCCTTGTGATTTGAATTTGTCTTTAATTTATTATTTTGATATCACACTTTTGTCATGGACATTTTCTATAATGGTTACTGAAAGAAATTAAATGTTTAATAATTAACTTTAAAATAATTTCCTTCTGCCTCAGCAAGAAGGGAAAATTATAAATGAAAGTTTTTCTTCTGATGAAAATAAAATTTTATTTATTTATTTTACACTGATAATTACCTTAGATTTTAAATTTACTTAATAATATTTTAAAATAAGAGAGAAGTGCATAGATGATAATAGCAGCACTCCCTAGAACACTACTGTTTCTAGGATTATGGCTGTTCTCATTCACTCTTATAGTAGTTCTGCATTTTCTTTTTTTAAAAAAATTTTATTAACATATTATTGCTGTACTGAGGATATATTGTGACATTTACAAAAGTAATTGAATTTCATCCCTTCTAGCCTATCCTCCTCAATAATCACAAAACCCTTTCACTCTTCATATCTCTATATTCACACTTTTCTCCCACATCCATACCTCCTCCCTCTAATAAAGAGGCTCATGTCAGATTATCTGTAAATTCTTATCCATATTTTTCTCCATGAATCTAGAGTCATGTATAATTATTATTAAAAAAAGCTACAGAAAGGACTGATTTGGCCTATATAAAACTAAAGTATGTGAGTTTTGAAAAATCCAATACTTCAATATAAGGCCTTTTTTGTCTGGCCTTCCATTCTACATTCAGTCTTTAATAGGACATAGGAGTGGTTACATGACTATTTTCTAAATTAAAGATTTAGAGAAGATTTATGGCTCACTTAAAGGAAGACTAAAGTGGAACTGATTGACTTTGACAATTAAAAGTATTAGTGTCTGTATACAACAATTATTGCTTTAACTAACTCCAATTGACTGATCAACAGATTATTAGATACATTTTTGAAATATCATGGTGGAATAAAATGAAATTTAAAAAATCTATTTAGTGACTAGAATTAGAAGATCATGAAATTCAAAAGGTCAAAGAAAAACAAATAATGAATGAATTCAATAACTGATATTTACTACAATTTATTTGCCTTTGTATTCAATGTAAATTCCAACATCCAAAGTCAGACAACCACTATCTCATTAAAGCCTTAATACAACAAATATGTTTACACTCTAAATATTTTGTTCCAGATATTATTCTTGGTAAAAAAAACAGAAAAGAAGAATAATTTGAAATGAGCATTGAGACATTTTCTAGTACAATAACTGAGAGAGTGATGGCAAAACAGCCTGAGCGATTACATGGAGATTGGAACTCCCATATCATAATTGGAGAGTTGAGCATGAGACTTGGAGGAGTGTATTGCTTGATAAAAACAAAAAGGCTGGGAATATACATAAGGAGTATGTCTCTATGAGTATGATGGGTACAAGTGTATCATAATCCACTATATGTTCATGCCTATTCATATTTATAATCCACATTAAGTAACTTGAACATTTTTAATTTCTAAATTGATGTATTAGATTTATTTTAATAGATTATAAAAGAATAAATTTGTGATGCTTTCTTTATAGAAGTATAATTATTTATGATTTAATTAAAAAATCTTGGTCCTCCTCAAGAACTCTAAGTTGGTATTAGTAAGAGGGTGAGAAATTCAGCTCAATTTCTATAGCTTGTAAGTTAAGGCATTGATCATAATATATATGTAAAATACACCTTGATGTGGTTGGTTTTCAGACATGTCAGAGAAATAATCAGAGTGCCTCAATAACCTATGAAATTACATTGGGAAGAAAGTAAAAAACTTTAATATTATTGACATGTAACTTATGAAATCATATTGAGAAGAAAGAAAAATTTAATATTATTATTTCATGTAAAGCTTGATATAATGAATTCAACAAAGCATCACAGTCCATCTTTATATACAAATGATTGTATTGTAGTAGGATATGGAAAGCAACAGTTATCCTCACAACAAAGACAAGTATTGGGAGTCTGAAGTCCAGAAATGCAAGGTCTCTGACCTGGACATTGTAAATTCTGTAGAGAGATCCAAGTAGTAACTGGCTAAAATGTGTGTAAGTAGCCAAAAAGCTTTCTTAAATAGAGGGGATTTTAATATTGAAATCTAGTCTCTTTACAGAAGATTCCCTACTTTGTAGATTGATGATCTACAGACCAATGACTAACAAATGGGAAGGACTTTACATTTGAGAGGAGATTTGACCATGTTTGATGTCATTGTTTGCATAGACAAATGTGTGTGTTGATGTGCACTGGTACTGAATGGATAGAGAGCATGGATTTGTATAAACTTCCCTTAAAACTGAGGAGTACCCCCTCCACTGCAGCACAAAAATGACAGGTCCAAAATGTTAGTTTGTGTCACAGATGAGATACATTGCTATGGTTGGGGAGCAAAGATGAAAGACTTTTGTCTTCCATTTTAAAATTCTTACCTGTGATATGTCATATTTTAACCCATTTAAAAAACTGAAAATCAATTGAATGCTGTATTTGCATCATAACAGAACTTAGCCCAATTAGCCAGTGATTATTAGTGAACAACACTGCAACCATAGTTAATGACACTACATTTTATAAATGAAATATACTAAGGGGTAGATACTAAGGAAAAGAAAATGGTACCAATATTTGTTGATATACACATTTATGATCTTGATTACAGGGAGAGTTTATATGTATTTTGTACCATCAAGCTGAATAACTTAAAGGTACATAATTTCAATTTTACCTAAAGTTCTTCTTTTCTTAAAAAGAAATAAATGTTAATTTACACAACAAAGAGCAAAAAATGAGTGGTTCTTAGTGCTAGGATTAACGTAATTTTTTAAAATAGAGAAAAAATGACTTTTTGACCTGAACTTTTTTTGTGTTATTGGGGTTTGAACCCTGAGCATCACAAACCCTAGGCAAGTGCTCTACCATTTGAATATGCCCGAGATTTTTTGCTTTTTCTCGTTAACTTGTCTACCTATGCGGGCTGCAAACACTTCAGGCTCCTGCCTCTACCTCCAAGTACCTAGTATCACAGGGATGTGCTGCCATGTTCACCTTTGAAATACTTCTTTTTAGTAACCATTAAAAGGCATTTTTTAAGGACTCTGAAAATTCATATTTAAAAAATCATTGTTTTTTAGGATTGAATATGACTTAATATCTCTTTCACACATTATTACCATATAAAATGAAAAGGAAAAGTTAATCAATTGGGACTACAGAAACAAGAATAGAGATGAATTCCAAAATAAAGTGTTTCCTTTTTGTAAAAAAAAAAAGAGTGCATTTTAAATGCATGTTCTTGCAAGCATTATTTTGTTATTATTTGTTATTATATTATTATGTTGTTGTTGTTCAGGCCTCATCAGTGCCTGACACTTATCAGCAGTTTATATTTAAGAGAAGTGAAGTTGAGCTTAGTCATCTTTCCCAGTCATTCGCAACACGAACACAGGTGTTTAAGCTCATGTAACCATTCTTCCCAATTCACTAAAGCAATGATGATTTAGTTGTTACATTTAAACAAGTGAGTCAGAAAAATAAATATCAGATCACAAATGAAACCATGAGAGAGACAAAAGAAATGAAGGGTTAATGTAGAAACAGAGAAACAAATTATTACTTGTCCTTTAAAAAGGGTGTGTTAAGCTTGGGAACTGACTAAAGATGCATCACAGTATCTGTAACGTGTAAATGCTTCCTTATTTGGAAAATATTTGCTCACCTTCGAGATTAAAATAAGGATCTTGACATGAGAGGACTACCCTGGATTATCTGCTGTGTTTGGCTGAGATTATAAATGGCATTGAAAGACATTTGTTCACCTATAGGAGGTAATCAGAAGGTTGTTTTTATGTACAGATACATGTGTGTACATACATGTGAGAATATGTTATAAAATAGAGCATATAGAGTTCTGAATGTCCTAGCTGTGATGAGTGAAGTGACAGGACTAAAAAATCAAGGAATGTCATAGTCAACAGCAGCTGGTGGAGGCAAGGAATGGATTCTCCCTTATAAACTCTTGAGAGATTGGCACAGTAAACGGACTTCAGAGTTCTGTCCTCCAGAAATATAAGGGAATAAAAAGTTCAATAATTTTAAGTCAAAGACATTCTGGTAATTTTTCAGAAACAAATATAATTTGTTTGAATACAATAGATTTAGAAAATGTAGTGAAAGACTAAAATGATTTCCAATAGAGAAAATGAAAAAAAAATCAAGTTTAGGAAACCTTAAAATGGTAGGACATGAAATATATAACCCAATTTGCTTAATCAAGAATTAAGTAAAATATCTAACAAGTTATAAAAGTAAAATATAACAATAATAATAGCTAATTTATTAATCAGTTATCACATACTATGTGTGATGGTAAGAATTTAAGATGCATTATTTAATCTTCATGACTATTTTATAAGAAATGCATAGAATATACTCTATATTGTATATTATAGCTGATGAAGTTTTGAAAGTTCCAAAATGATAATCTTACAGTAGAAAAACTAATAAAACTGAATGAAAATTACAAAAGCTGATATCCAGAAATACATACAAACATACAGACAACCAATGCTGTGTTTTCAGTAAAAAGCATTGACTATAAGGAAAGCTAATATGTATTTCCTATGCTAAAAGTACATTGAGTGAAAATGGTTATGTGCATCAGGTTGGGGAAAAGGCATGATTCTATGCCCAACTTTTAGAAATACATTGTATGACTTTCCCACCAAGAAATGAAGTCTAATAGAACCATTTAACAAACCCATTCAAAACAACTAAAAATTAAAAAGAGAAAAAAAATGATAGATTCATTTAAGCTATCAATTATTTGGTAGAACCCAGTGATGTGGGCAACAATAAATTGTATAATCCTTGGTATCCTAAAACATTTTTCTCTGACATTTGACCCACATTCATCTCAACTCAACTCCCTTGAAAAGTCTTTTATGCAAAGCTGATTCTACCTAGGAAAGTGGCTCCTCAGAATATGATTTAGATCTCCTCATTTTCTTTAGGGCATCTTTCACATCTTTGTTCCTCAGGCTGTAGATGAGGGGATTCAGCATGGGAATCACTACAGTGTAAAACACTGTGGCTACTTTGTCAGCATCCGGACTATTGCCTACACTAGGCCTACAATAAATAAAGAGGATTGTTCCATGGAAGACAAAGATGGCTGTGAGGTGGGAGGCACAGGTGGAGAAAGCTTTGTGCCTTCCCTTTGTAGAACACATCCTCAAGATGGTGATGAGAATAAACAGGTAGGAGGTGAAGATGATCACCATTGTAAGGAACTCATTGATAGTGGGCAAAACAAATGCCATGAGTTTATTAACAGACACATCAGAACAGGCAAGAGAAAAGACAGGTGGTAGATCACAAAAGAAATGATCAACCACATTTGATTTATAGGATGGGATTTCAAGAGCTAAACACAAATGAATCAAAGAATGCACCGTTCCACAGCGATAGCAACCACAAACCAGTTCAATATGAAGCTTTTGGGACATGATGGTCATATAAAGTAGTGGATTACAGATGGCCAAGAAGCGGTCATAGGCCATAACTGCCAACAAAAAGACCTCAGTGACCACAAATGTACAAAAGAAGAAAAATTGCACCATGCACCACAGGAAGGACACGGCCTTTTCCTTGTGTAACATATCAGCCAACATCTTTGGAACAATTACTGTGGAGTAACAGAAATCTACAAAGGACAAGTGGCTAAGAAAGAAGTACATGGGAGTACAAAGCTGAGAGCTGAGATGAATTAATGAATGTGATCGTGCCCAGGTTGGACAAAACTGTGACTCCGTAGATGAGAAGGAACATGAAGAAGAGGAAGTCTCTCAGCTCAGGGCTGTCTGACAATCTGAGAAGCATGAACTCTGTCACAGTGGTACAATTTTCATCTGCCTTAGAAGAATGATGTTTGTGTTTTTTTTTTTTCTGGGAAGAGAATGAGGAAGAAGATGGGTTTATATTAGTTACAGAAAATATTGAAACTAATATCAAAATATATCACTGACATCAGAATATTATGAGGTTTCTAACAAAAACCCAACTGTAAAATTTTTAAAATGCTATGTATCTCAGTGGGAGTCACTTACCTAAATTAATTTTTGTGTCCTGAGTAAGCTTAACTGAGTCACAATGTTGTCTTTGAGCATACAGGTTTCATTTCAATTGTTATGTAAAAATCATGCTGTAGTCATTTAAAATAATATTTCAGACACTGACAAAATGAATTTCTCTAGTATTTGTATATAATTCATGTGAAAATAAGCAGCTAACCATGCGGTTTTATGAGAAATAAAAAAGGTACAATCATACAGTCAATTATAAAACTAATTGTTGATGAGACAGACTCATGAGTATTTTCACATTATATGGGTGATATTAAAAATTTTGGGGTAACCAAGGTATTTAAAGTATTCTTTCGAACTTTGTTTTAAAATAATTAAGCTTAAGAAAGTTGAAACATATTCTAAAAGCAAAAGTATTTACTCATGCATAATTCTACTAATTAAAATAATTAAAAGTAAAATTGATCTAAATTAGCATAAGAGGTCCAATATCTAGTCATATTTCATAGTTTCTCTGAATAGTTCACCACATGTGCAATAGAAACAATGTGTAGGAATAGAGTAACTGTTGCTGTGTAGTAGTGATTCTCATTGATAAAAATCACATGTACTTTATTACCACATTAAATAAAGTCAATCCCATATAATTTTTAGGTTACAAAGTAATATGTATTTAATAAGAGATAAGATCCTGTAATCTAAGTGCAATTTAAATGTGAGTTCATGGACAAATGAAGTTACATGAAATCTGATAGTTCATGTATTTCAGATTAATCATGCTAGATATCAGATAAGGATAGTGTATGCTAAAAATTATAGATCTTTTGTTTTCAATTAAAATTTATGATGAATTGTTTTTATATTTGAATGAAAATTCTAAAAATAAAATATATTTTAAACATTAAATCTTTTAAGTGGAAAAAGTTAAATATTAAATAACATAAAAGTAAATCGTTATGTATCAGCTATAGAATCAATGATACTCAAACATACAAAGATGGAGAATGACAAATACAAATTTTACATCACTGTTCATTCCAAGTGTTAGTGCTTGTGTGATTGAATTCTTGAATTATTGTCATGATTGAATCATCTTAAAATTTTAAATCATTAATTAGCACACTTAAATGATAAAAACTGCAGTTTCACAGAATAAAAGTTTAGGATACTGTGTCTCTTGCTGAACAAAACTGAAATCATCCTTTACCAACTAACAAAAGACAGATAAGAATATATTTGTTGAAAATGGATTATTCATCATTGATTTTGAACAAATAAGTGACAAGGAACCAGATATGTCGCAGTGGGAAAGGGCTTGCAAACTGTATACTAGACCCTAGGCTTGATCCCCAGTTTTAAAAATTAAATAAATAAATAATAAAAAAAAGTAACAGTGAATACTGGAAACTAGTATATATGTGAATATAAAAACAATATTGCCAATCTTTAGAAATCCAAACACTGAGAAAATGTGATTTCAATTTATCATGTTTATTTAACCATCACAAACTATTCACTGAATTATTATAAACCCATTTTTTATTTTACCTTCACCCAAAGTCTAGAATTTCTTCTCTCAATACTTTTCTAACTTAATTTGGAATTTCATCCAGATACAAAGAGTATAGAATTTTAGAATGTTATATTCTGTATAATCAATGTAAATTTATGATGGAAGAAAATAAATATTCTATTATAAAATTTCCAAACTAGCTGAATCTGTGAAGGCTTTTTATAATAAATATTATAGATATTACAAAAATATCAAACTTCTTAATATAAATGAAAGTCTTACTTTTTTATTTGTTTAAGTTAAATTGGAAAAGACAATTTAACACACTGCTCAAGTCCAATGGAAGCAATTAGCTCTCAGCACTTTTAGCAAGTATAATGAACTGTTTTGTGAAGACTGCCAAGTGTTCTCATGAGGAGACTTTTCAAATGTCTTTGTCAAAGTTGTCCTTGAATAACTTCACTGATAAATAGAAGATAAAAGAAACATAAGCATTCAAAATTATCATTTCTTCTTTGACAGTATTCTAAGAATTAATCTAATATCTCTAAACCATTCATAAGTCTTTTTAATCTTTCTTACTGAGACCTTTTACTGAAATAATTAAAACAGTAGCAGCATCTTATGCAAATGAACTTCTTCAGACCAAAGGACAAAAGTGACAAATTTTCTATGAAGATCTAACGTGCATGCAAAGAAATGAACAGTGCTTAGAATTACACTGACAAAGTGCATAAACATTTCATCTTTTTCAATGGATTTTGTATGTAACATGAACCTAAGGAGTTAAAGTTGAGGTGAAATACATCTAAGTCAGAAATGCAGCCATTCATCATAATGGTTATCAAATGATTTATAATCATGAAGAGAGATAGATATAGAGTCAAAGTGAAAATTAATTGAGGTTATTCTAAACTCTTTGCACATGTGTGAAAGACATTTCTTGGATCCTCTTAAAATAATCATTATTATAGTCACCTTTTTTCAAAATAGATTTTGTCTGAAGTTCCAAAAAGCAGCATAAGTTGCAACAGCTACCAAAATTGAAAGGAAGCAACTATAATCAATTGGCAGTGTACATAAACATGGAATTTTCATTCTGTGCATACATTGTTTAGCAAGCATGTTGTTTTTCATGGTAAAACATCAGGAATTCAATTTTTAAGAGTAACATACTTTCCAAAATATATAGGGAAGATGTATTCATGAATTCTTCATTAAATGTACAAAGGTTTATAATGTCTTAACAGTACTATCACACATATCAATTAAAAACACTGCAAATTGAAGAACAAGGTATAACTACACTGTATGTTTTGAAAATGCTCAATATTACTTTTATAAATTGAAGACACAATGGTAAGTGAAAAAAAATCACTCATAACTATTTTGCTCCTTACTGTTCTTTCCACTCCAAATCTTCAGCCTACCCCTCCATACTTACATTGTCTCCATTTTGAGACTCTAAGATCTATAAATGACATATTCTCTAGGGAAATATTTTGGATCCCACCACCTTTCTGAACGATTCTCTCACATCCTTATTTCTCAGGCTATATATCAGGGGGTTCTACATGGGAATCATTATGGTGTAGAGCACAGTAGTCACCTTATCAATATCCAGGCTATTATCAGAATTGGGCTGGTTATCAATAAAAAGGATTGTTCCATAAAAGACACTGATGGCTGTGAGATGGGAGGCACAGGTGAAGAATGCTCTGTACCTTCCCTCTGCAGAGTGCATCCTCAGTACAGTGATGAGAATAAACAAGTAGGAGGTCAGGATGATCATGAGAGTCAGGATCTCATTGAAATTGACTACAATGAACAGCAACATCTCACTGATTGTGAAATCAGAGCAAGAAAGACTTAAGAGAGGTGGTAGATCGCAGAAGAAGTGGTTGATCACATTTGACTTGTAGGATTGAATCCCAAGAGCTGAGCATAAATGAAACAAAGCACACAAGGATGCATAAAGGTAGCAGCCAGAAGCCAACACCACACAGAGCTTCTGGGACATGATGACTGTGTAGAGCAGAGGGCTACAGATGGCCACAAAGCGGTCATAGGCCATTACAGTCAGCAGGAAGACCTCAGTGATTGCAAAAGTACAAAATAAGTAAAATTGCAGCATGCACCCTAGGAAAGAAATGACTTTGTCATTACTTAAGATGTTAGCCAGCATCTCTGGCACAATAATTGAGGAGTAGCAGCAATCCACAAAGGACAAATGGCTGAGGAAAAAGTACATGGGCGTGTGCAGCTGAGAACTGAGCTGAATCAGTGAGGCCATGCCCAGGTTGGCAAAGAGTGTGACTCCATAGACGAGAAGGAAGAACAGGAAGAGGAAGACTCTCAGCTCAGGGTCATCTGATAATCCCAGGAGAATGAACTCAGTCACAGTGGTACAGTTTCCCTCTACCATTGTTACTTCATTACTAGTCAAGTGAATGAAAAATAATGATTAGCTTATGTGAGAATAAGGGAGAAAACGAGGAAATAAAGAAAAGTTGAAACATATATACATGAAATGTAAGAGAAACACTGCTGTCAAATTCTCAAAATGTTAAACAATTGTCAGAATAATGCAAATTGTGTAACTTAGTGGATTCCATTGGTGAAAATTAATATAAACATTAGTAATAACCTTGTGTGATTCTCAGCCAATAACTATTGTTGTGTAGTTCAGATTTTTCCTCATGTAGGTGGTGTGATGATCTTTGAAATAGACTCAGTGAAATGCCATAGTACTCTACGGAAATCAATTCCTATTCACTGAGAATGTTAAGAAGTACGTCCAGGCAGTGTAACAGATATTGTGGTTCTGTAAAATATTGACTATTTTATTGATGATTTTCAATGTATAATAAAGACAAGCCATCTTTTCCATCCTCTTTAGGAAAAGGCATAAGGACGTTGAATAAATTTACTTTCTGTCCTCCTCCTCAGATTGCAGGAGAATAGATGCATGGCTTCATGATCACTGCAATGACTACTCAGTGAAGATAGCCTAGAACATGAACACTCTATGTTTCTATAGCATCAATAAATTTTTAAAGAAATGCAAACAAATTATAAAGTGGAAGTCATAATTTTTTCATCATTTGACCCAAAACAGAAAAGAAAGTTCTAAGATATTCGCTAGCTAAAAGAAGAAATTCTCCTTGAAAATTGTGTTTCAACTATTGTATGCTGATAATAACAAACTTGACTGTGGTAAATTCAAAGCAAACACAAAGGTGTCAATTTTCTTTTCTGAGTGGAGGTATAGTCAATGACCATAATGCTGACACGTTAATTCCACCTTCTGAATTATGGTGGCAATGGCACCATAATAAGGAGATCATATTTGTTACTAAATTATAGAGCTCATAAATTTGGTATAAGAAAGGAAAAGAAAAGGAAGGAGGGAGGGAAATAAGGAGCAAGAGAGAGCGAGACAGAGAAAGAATGTACTATTTTGTTGTTTAGTCTGTATTTCTATGCACATCAATGTGTAATATTACAGAGGAAATTACTGTATTCTATCCTCAACTGTCTCTCAATAAAAGGCAAAACATTTTAATACTAAATGTCCAGGACAAGAGTTCTCATTAACATTCACTAACTAGAAAACAGTTAAGTGAGATAGTTTATAAAATTTTCTTCAGAAAATGCACTTCATTTCCATTTTTAAGTGACTAGATTCTAGTTATATAAAACAAACCTTCCCATGAACACTTCTTCCTCAGGATTGAAGATTTTACATTTGTGTTATTACATGGTTAGAGACTTTATAATGTAAATTAAACTCTTGAGAAATGTATCCCTTATGTAAAACAATTATTGAACTCCATTGATATAACAAAATTAGTAGTAAATGAGCTAAATCTTATGTCATGGAAGAGTCAAAATTTCTGTGGAATATCATTGGGAAATTTGTTTTTAAAATGGCCATAATTTGGAGTTCTTTTCCATAGTAGGGTGGTTATACTTAACAAAAATATAATATATACTTGACAGTATCCAGAAAGAATGTTTTCAATGTTTAATTTAAAAAATGGTAAATGTTTAATGTCAAAGATATGTGGGTTTTCCTGGTTTGACTTTTGTGCAATGTTTGCATTTTTACACTGTGTCCCCCAAAATATGTACAACCATTCTATGTCAATTAAAAAAAAACAGAACAAAAAAGAATAAGCTATCTACTCTAATGTGGTAAACTACAGAAGATATGCAAACCTTATATAAGCACTAGGTCATTTAAACTAATAGTCACGAGGCATTTGTTTTATTTATTTATTTTTTTTTCATTTTTCTTTTATTATTCATATGTGCATACAAGGCTTGGTTCATTTCTCCCCCCTGCCCCCACCCCCTCCCTTACCACCCACTTCACCCCCTCCCGCTCCCCCCCTCAATACCCAGCAGAAACTATTTTGCCCTTATCTCTAATTTTGTTGTAGAGTATAAGCAATAATAGGAAGGAACAAGGGGTTTTGCTGGTTGAGATAAGGATAGCTATACAGGGCATTGACTCACATTGATTTCCTGTGCGTGGGTGTTACCTTCTAGGTTAATTCTTTTGAGGCATTTGTTTTAATGCATGTTTAACAAAGGTAAGGATGGACACACAACCACTTCAATTGGGCAAACTTAATTTTCCTTTCCCAAAGCTGGTGGTTTCATTTAGTTTCTCTTGTTTAATTTCTTAAAGTAGAAGCTAAAACAAAAGATTTGGGGGCTTTATTTGTTTCCAATATAGTTATTTGCAATTGTGCATTATCCTTTAAGCAATTTTAAGGTAAGTTTTGAAATTTTAGGTATTTTGATTTTACTTTTTCCTACTCTGTTCACATGATTTTACATTTTTGCTGAACATTCTTTTTTAATTTGAATTATTTAAATGTGTATTGTTCTGCAATCTGCAAACAAGGAGCGTCCCTCAGGAAGCATAATATTTTCTTGTGCTTTGATTTTGAACTTTGGTCTTCCAGAATTGTGATAATTAAGTGTTTTAAAAATAAGATGTCCTTACTTTTAAGATTTGTTTCTACACTCTGGATAAAAATTCTTTAATACACTACACTTGGAAAGAATTTCTTTCAGTATATGGCTTATGTTTCTATTTTTTAATACGGATATTTTAATATAAAAATGTTAATTATGATGACATTTAAGGTACATTCTTTCTTTTATTGATAGTTCTTCAGATTGCATAACACACAATTATTTTTCCATGCAAAGAATTTTCTAAATGCCATGATGTGGAAATTGTTTGAGTTATCATATTATAATTGGTTCTATGATCACTTGAGTTAATTGTTGTATGTGGTGTGACTTACAGACTGATTTCATCATTTACATGTGGATATATACTTGATCCACCTTTCCTTAAAAGACTCTTCTCTCCATTGATCAACCTTTATACCTTTTGAAAATTAATAAACATTAATTTTTTTGTCTGTATTTCAAATCATTATTCTATTGTATTGATCTATATTTCTTTAATTTTTATATCACATTGTTTTATTTTTCTTAGGTTTATATTGAATATTGAAATCAGTTAATGTAAATCTTCCAAATGTGTAACTTTTCAAAATTGTAGACTTTTCTAGTTTACTTTGCCCATTTGCATAATTTTGTTAAATTATAAAAATAAAACACAAAAGAAAAATTTCTCTGAATCAATGGATCAACCTACAGAGATTTCATACCTTAGTAATACTGAGTCTTCAATCAACGTGTTTAAGATTATTATGACTAAAAATGAATTGATCCCTTCATCATTTTTGTTATGGTCCTCATAATATACTTATCTTGCCAACGTTATTTTAATTTTGTCTACTTTTGATTTCTATTACCACTTTATCAGATATTTTCTCTACTTGGTTCTTATTCTAATTTCTTTTTCATTTATTCACATGTGCATACATTGTTTGGGCCATTTCTCCCCCCTTTCCCCCAACCTCTCCCTCTCCCTCCCATGCCTCCCTCACTTCCAGGCAGAACCTGTGCTCCTCTTATCTCTAATTTTGTTGAAGAGAAGACACAAGCAATAATAAGAAAGACAAAGTGTTTTTGCTAGTTGAGTTAAGGATAGCTATACAGAGAGATTCCTAGCATTGCTTCCATGGACAAATGTGTTGCAACCCAAGTTGATTTATCTCTACCTGAGCTTTTCACTAGTTCCTGATCCCCTTCCCATATTGACCTCTGTCGCTTTAATGTTACTTTATTAGCTCCTCTGCAGTGGGGACATCAAACACTATCATGTTTTGGGTTTCCTACCTATCCCCATTCCTCCCGTATGAGCTCTCCCCTTATCATGTGGCCCACATCCAATAACATTGCTGTATTTGCCCTAGATCTACAGTCCGCATATAAGGAAGAACATACGATTTTTGGTTCCTTATGTCTTCATTATTAAGAAAAAATCTATATCTAAAAATCTCCATCTCTTAGTACAATACAGCCTTAAAAAGACAAATATCACATGCTTTTTCTTATATGAGGAAACTAGACCTAAAGGAGACAAATTATGTAAAATGGGGACTTGTAGGGTGGCAGTGAATAGGTGATGGTGAAATGTGAGTGTGATGGGGTGAACATGATCAAAGTTCTTTATGTAGGCACTGGAAGACAGAATATTGAAATCCATTAAAATTATTTTAAAAGAGGAATCTTTGCTCCCATTTCCTGCATGGAGAACAGGAAATGTTTTTCGTTCTTCTCTTCTGTCCACCTTGTCTATACTTTATCCTGTTATACTAAAATAAATCCTTCCTAAAACTTCAAAAAATTATTTTCAAATACGGATTTGAAAGTATAACAGAGGAAGTGAATTTAATCAAAGTATGTGTGGCTATATATACAATGAAACCTCTTTTAAGATTAATATACACCAATAAAAAGGAAAAGAAGAGAAGGAAGCTATGGGCAGTGTTTCACTCCATGAGTGCAGTTTTCCATGGTGAAGTCATGTTGCATATTTTACCCTCAAATTTATGTTGACTGATTGACTTAGTTATGATTCAGTAGACTGCATCATGATTCAGGGCACATCCCAATGGGCGTAGGTATTGTGCCTAGCCTGAAACATCACTCAACAATGCGAATTTAGTGGAAATCGTGTCAATTCCATTTCTAAGTGTGATGTCTTGATATTCATATCATAAAAAGTCACTTAGAACACGGCTAATATGGAAGGCTCTCCAGTGCTCATGATGCCATAGTTTGAGAGAGCAGTGTTTGTTTGGTACTGACTTTCTGCAGTTGCACAATGCAGGAGTAATCCAAAGAACTTTCTCTTGCAGTTGTTCAGTGGAAATAAGTGAAGCACAATTTCTGTGTCTGTGACCCCTTTGAAGGTTCCTTCTAGATTTAATTAACACGAATAATATTTTGCCTTAGCTCATGAGATTTTCACGATGTCTCAGTTTATTTAAAATTCTAGAATTATGTGAGGAATTAATTTGATAAATTTCAATGTAAAAAGAACATTCATTTTGATTAAAAGGATAATTTTGGGGGAATATTAGATTTTGAACTCAGACCCTTGTACTTGAACTACACCTCTAGCACTTTTTTCAATTTAATTATTTTTCATATGGAATTTTGTGCTTATGTCCCAGCTGGTCAAATATACCTACCCTCTTATTTAAGCCTCTTAAATAGTTCTGACTACAAGTATTCATCACCACACCCTGCTTGTTGATATGGGGACTTGTTAACATTTTGGACTAGCTATACTCAAATATTTTCCTGTTATTTCTGTCCCCTGTAAGCCACATCACTGTGCCAAATAATTATGTTTAAAGAGATATATTTCATTGCATTATCATCAGGAATATGTTAAAAATGGTCTTTGAAATAAAAAAATCTGTGGGATTCTATATAAATGCACTGACATCTATGTAATTAGATTGGTAATAATGCATATGAGAAAGTACATTCAATGTATAGTAGAGTCTATAGTAATAAAATAGACAAAATATAAAATCATCAACCTTTGGTAAGAAGTTCCAAAGGAATGTGTTTAGTCTCTATAGCTCATTTGAAGCATTTTGTTCAGAAACATTTGATAATATTAATTGCATCAATTTACAGTTCCTGATTTCATGGATTTTTATGATATAAAGAATTATATTTACTTTTTATATACCAGGATTTTTTTTGATGAACTAGGAATTAAACCTGGAATCTCCAATTTGTTGTATTACTTGATTCTCCAGAGTACCTGAGATTACAGTTGTGAACAACCACACTCAGCTTAGAATGATTTTGTGAAAGACAGCAGTGGTATAAATCATTGTGCATAACATTAAAATTCCATGAGATGAGGGGTTATAGATCAATAGATACAGATACAAAGTCTTCATATGCTTAACATGTAAATGTTTTATTTCATTTTCTTTGGAAATCTAACAGTATGTATAAGAAAGCATGGTTATCTAGAGAAAATATGGCAATAGTAAAATTTTGTTTTCTTAATAAAACCCTTCTTAAATTGCCACATTTTGGGAAGTGTGTGTGTGTTTGTGTGATAACACACATAATTTTTTTTTTGTTTTCATGGTTATTTAGGAACTACAAAGTATTTACAAATGATTCCCATTGTTAGAATCAGTAGCAATCACATTTATATTAGGTGTAATTTAAAAGATAAAATGTACAGAAAGAAAAGAATAATGAAAAAAAGTTTACATTATATCCTCAATAACATTCTCTATATGAAGTTTCACTTAGCAATTTATTAGCACTGTTATATATTTGTGATACCCAGATGTTAAGAAGCAGAAACTAGAAACAGAAGTATTTATATAATTAAGATAATGTTGGAGCAAACACTTAAATGCCATGTGAATAGAGCTGCATCCAAGATAGAAATCACTAGCTTAGTTATACATTCTAATCCATTTTTTGCTTTTTATTTATTCTTTGAAATTACTTCAACTGATGATGAGTTGAATTGCATATAAACCATTGTAATTATACACACTAACATTCACAAAGAATAGTTTATTCGATAAAATATGTATGGCAATTTTGTAGGTAGCATTTTGAAATAATCTTTAGTATCTTACCTGTAGTATTACGTATTTTCTAAAAATACTCTATAGTTAGAAAGCTAATAAAGTAAGCTTAAAACGACAGGTCAATATGGGAAGGGGACCGGAAAGTAGTGAAGAGCTCTGGTAGAGATGAATCAATTTGGGTTGTAATATACTTGTGCCTGGAAGCAATGCTAGGAATCTCTCTGTATAGCTATCCTTATCTCAACTAGCAAAAATGCTTTGTCTTTCTTGTTATTACTCATGTCTGCTCTTCAAAAAAATTGGAGAAAAGGGCAGAAAATTTCTGCCTGAAAGCTAAGAGGTGAGGGGGAGAAGAAGAGGGTGGGGGGCAGGGGGGAAGAAATGGCACCAACAATGTATGCACATGTGAGTATATGAAGAAAAAAAAAAAGAAAAGAATCAGTGGGTTAAGGAATACCTATTTGGATTGAGCTCATCTGTTTTCTGTGGTTTTAGATTTATGTAGATGTTTGCAGTGGGAGGGTTGCCACTGACTCAGCAAAACCTAGAATATGAAGTTAGTTCATCTATTACTTAGTACCACAATCTGAAAATTCACATTTATCTGATAAGATCATGATATCCTGGAGTCACAATAGGATTTGCATATTTCTTCTGAAAACACAGATTCAGGTCTACCTACAACTTTCAATAGATCAATAAATATTTGCTAAGAAAAATGAGGAATATTACTATTTAGGATATTTTTAACTGTGAATAAATGTGACTAAAGTCAAAAAAATATGTCTCTGGGAAGATAACTAGACCTGTATAGTGAGTGCTATATTAATATTCTTATTTTCCATTTTCTCTTATATTCCAATAAAGTAGAGGTTCTGGATGTGGTAATTACTCATAATATAATTTTTTTAAGGACAGGCCTATTCCAGAGGTATTCAATAGCAATGTCTATCAAAGAGAGCAGTATATGGATAATTCTCTTGGGATGGGGAACTTGATTCAGACTAGACTCTATCTAAAGTACTATCTGAATTTAATGTGGATAGGTAAATCCTTTCATCAAGTGTTGTGCACGTCAGGTTACTGGTGCCTAGAGGTCATGTACGCTCTGGTAGACTAGGGAAAGAACTCACCAAAAGGCCCACATTTGCTTTTCTCTGTTATTGTCATCTAAAGGCATGATGGGAAAATAACTACCTGGTTGTTTGTGGAGTTTTACTACCATACTCTGTTTTAAGTAACATTAGCCCATTATAGCAGTGAACACAGCTGTTAGTCTTCTTGAAATAATCAGACCTGACAGGGATCCTGTTCTACGTAGGTGCAAGCTGGTGGTGTGTACAGCCATGTCCAAAAACCTAAGAGATCATGAATATTTTTATGGATGTTGGCTATCATTTCTTAAATATAAGGATTTGCTGTTTGAGTTTAGTTCTATTTAAGATTTTTTTATTGCAGTTGAGAATTTTGTCCAATTATATCATTTTTTCTGAATTCATTCACCCATTGAGAAAGTGTGGGAAGTTCCTTTTTGACCTTGGCACATCTATGTTCCTGTGATTGAAACTTGTCTTTGTTTTTTTTCCCTAGAAAATTGCATTTGAAGCTGGAAAAAAGTGAATTACATAGCAAAGGTTAAATAAATACACAGAAAGACACTAATGAAAAATTAAACCTTATACAAAAATTATCATCATATTTAAATTTAAAACCTCAAACAATAAAATTAGTTGAAAAAATATGAAAGTAAATCCTTGTGGCAGGTATTCTAAGAATGTTACCAAAGCACAATGTATTAAACATATTTATAAATTGGACTTTATCAAAATTGAAATAGTTTGTTCTGATGATGACATTTTGAAAAGAATTCAAACTAGGGAATCATTTGCAAATCGCTTTTGTAACAAGGGAAATATTCATACATATTAAAGGATTTCCAAACTTACCAGTAAGAAATGAAACAGCTTAATATAGTAATGTGCCCAAGAGTTTACCCAAGAAAACATGTAAAATACACAAAATTACCTAAAAATGGCCAAATATTATTAAACTTAATTAATACTCAAATTCGACACAAATGAGGTCATATATTTTAATAGCTAGGAGTATGACCAAATAAGTAAAAAATTGTTAAAGCTCAAAAACATGGAATGAATATAGAACCTTCAAAAACTGATAGGATTTAAGTATAGCCATGATGGTTTTTTCTTTTTCAGTGATGGGGGAAAGTAAGGTTGGACTCAGAGTTTCGTGATTGCAAAGCAGGCACTCTACCACTGGATCCAATCCACCCTTCCATTTTGCTCTGCTAGTTTTGGAGTTGGGGCCTCATGAAGTTTTGCTCAGGCTGACCTCAAACCATCATCTTCCTGATCTCAGCCTCCCAGGCAGATCAGATTACCTTTGCGATCCACAGGTGCCGGCTTATGCAGTATAGTTCTAAAACATTTTCTTTCCTGTATCTAGTCATTAATTTTTAAATTGTGTAAATGTATTCCTGCTTCATAATGCTAAATCAAACATTCTTCTCTGTTGAATGTTTTGTGCACATATCTACATATTTCTGTTTATTTGGGTGATATAAATTCTCATTGTTTTTTAATCATCACAATGAGATGCCTCCATGAACTCAAGCTGGTATTAGACTATGCACTTGGTAAGTCATTACTTGGAAGTTTGGATTTTCACAATTGAGGGCCGTTAATGATAAAAATGCAGTCTTAGCTGGTCTCATGGCCCTTTAACTGAAACTTACATTTTCTAGTCTCTTTTCCAAATGAGTGTGCTCTTCTGACTAAATTTTTAGTTTTTTTTGTTATATTTTATTTTATTTTTTTCTTTCCCTTTTATTGTTTTTGCCTTTACTTACATGTGTATACAGTTTTGTGTCACCTCTCTTCTCACCCCTCCTTTAAATTTTTGAATCTGGAAATTCTGATGCTCATGTCCAATTTGCTCACTTAACAATGAATAGGTGAGGGCGTCTGTCCATTGCTCTGTTCCCACATCTATGTTCTGGCAGATTCTGAGGTCTGCTGGCCGGGGTGAATAGGGAGAAGGAAGACTCATGTTAAAGGTCATAGAAGTGCCTTAGCAGCCCTAGAAGTCTAACACCTCACTTTTCAATGACAGAAACTATCATTCTTTCTACTTTACGCATTGCACATTTGCAGCTTTTAAAACATATCTCAGTTTGAATTGTAAATAACATAAAATTATAATTTAGTTATATTTTCAATGTTCATATTTCTTAATAATTACACAAAAAGGAGCAGAATCAGAAAATTGAAAGAAGAAAAGGTGTAACAGAAATTTTGGTGGTTGAAGAAACCTCATTGAGTTGCAAGGGGAATGGTTTTATTCAATTAGAAGGAAGCATGGAATAGGAGGCAATCCCCAGAGTAGAGAACAGGTAGTACTTAGGAACATTTTAGATAATGACAATGGAAGATATTTGAGAGCTAGGTACATTCTTTTTCAAATAAACTAAGTTACCTAAATTTTGAAAATCTGATTCCTCTTTTCTTTCTATTTTATTCAGCCAATACAGATAAGTATAGTATTTAACCTCCACCCAAATATGTAAGTGTGCACTATATTTTTCTTATAAAAATTTATTTTTAACAAATTATTCATATTCTTAGCATCAGGAAATTTAATTACAAGAAATAGTAAAAGAATTTAACTGATTATTTTAAATTTCAAAACATTAGTTCAGATAGCCTTTGTAAAATTTTGGAAAGAAATTATTCTAAGATTATATGAGATCAAAACTCAAAGTGCCTGATCTCACAGTGAACCCAGATATTAATGATTAAAATCATTTAATCATTGTCATTTAAATATTAACATATTAAGTGATTAATGTGTGTAACATATATAACTAAAATGTATGCTTAAGCCATACAAGCATATATATATACCAGGCCTGAGGTTAGTAGCTTATAAAAAGAACAATTTCAAATAACTAATGAGCAAGATAGTGAATGCATGTTGTTGAAATGGATTTACATTCCTGCCTTCCTTTGTCAAATAATTCCTTGTTTGTTTTGACCATTTCTCCTGTCTAAGTCTCTTGATTGGATAAAATTGAATAACTGAATGAAATATTATTTAAAAAATTTAAGATCATATAAAGAAAAAAGTCACTTTTATACTGAAATCATATATTAATGTGTAACTGTTAGCCAGTGAGTTGTGGCCATTTGGGAAACTTAATTACATCACTGGAAGGACAGACAATTCTATTTCATATTTTGTCTTTCTAACTCTTTGCTTTTGTTTTTACCTAATATGTAAAAATTCTGCATATTAATATGTAACTTGTGATGATTTGATATGTCTGTGCACTGTGTAATAATAATAAGAGTACCTCACTACTCAAATATTTACCAGTTATTTTTGGTGTCTGAAATTTGTTGGTGTACTTTTCATTTTTAATATCAGTAAAATATTGTTCCCTGTATTTACCCTATTATGCAATAGCAGACCAGAACTTTTTACTTCTAACTAGAACTTACATTAGTTTTCCTTTGCTCAATCACAAAAAATTCTGAGGATGCACACCGTTTGTGCTCTCTGCTCCCACCTCCTCATTTGTGTCTGTGATTTTGAAGCTCACATCTTTATGACTTGTGAGCCCTGGCTCATGATGTATCTCCTTCTTGCAGTGAGTTAGTCATGTTTGGCTTTTAAATTATGTACCAAATAGTGTGGATGTGACCCAGTTCATCTAAAAACAGTGAGGTGTAATGTGACTTCTTTAAGACCAGAAGAAACCTCAATAATGTCCGCACACCCTCAGTCTCACTCAGCCATCCTATAAACCTGCACAAAGATATAGAGGTAAGGCATGCTTAGTCTGAAACTGGCCTGGGGTCTTACTTTCCTCACGTTTTGGGGACTATTTCAAAGAGGAAAACATTTGACTTGTTAGACATTTATTCAGTAAGTTAGTAAATCAAATTTTGTGAAAAAACTATATTGCATATTGTACATAAAGTATGGATACTATGGAAAAACTTAGCATCTAGATTAGAGATGAAGAAAGAACATAATAAAAACAATCAAATCCAATACACATATATGTATGGAAGCATAAACACATATATGCATAATTAAAATAACTGAGTGGACTAAATGAGATCTGAAAAAAGCAGCAATTAATGAGAGAGTGAATGATGTTGAACAATCAGGGAGATGAGTATTGCGTGATACGTCTTTGTGTAACAAACGTAATACAAACGTGTATTAGTTAGATTTAGATTTACTTTATATGCTTTCTGGACAGAAATCATTTTATGTTTATTTTTCTCTGTACTGTAAAACCTGACCAGAATTATAGAACTTCCATGCAATTATATAAACACAATTTTTAAATTGTGTTTTAAATTAAACAATATTTCATAGTACATGATCGTGTAATATAATTTGTTGATAAGAAAATTACATAGATATGCAGAACATAAAAACTGAACAAGACTTTGAAAATACCGTGGCAAATCCATAGCTACAATACCAATACAATACTACTTTAATTTCTAAAAAATATTAAATGCCATGTAAAATATATACTTGAATGTTGAAATAAATTTTGAATTGATAATAATATAACATAGATTTGGGAAGTGAGGAATTTAACATGGCAAGCTAAAGAAAAGTATTATATAGAAAATAAATTCAGATTTTGAGATTCTGGGTAATGAAATGAACAATAGTATGTAAAATATTTCATCCTAATAAAAAAGTAAATCCAAAAACTCTTAAAAAGAAAAAAGTAACCAAAATTTTTCATATAGATATTTATTGATAGTGAAAAATACTCTTACCTATAATTTTAGAAAACCTGGTTTTTATTGTTATAGGGAAAGGGGAAAAAAAGAATGTGCGCCATCGCTTGATATACATAAAAAAGCCAATTCTGAAGACAGTGAAATGACACTTACTTCTGATGAAATCTTCCTACACATGAACCATGAAGAGATAAATGCAGAAGACAATGTTTCTACAGTGAAGCACTTTGTCTTGCTAGGATTCTCTGAGCTTCCAGACCTCCAAGAGTTCCTATCTGGAGTGTTCTGCATAATTTACATAATTATTCTAATTGGAAACAGCCTTATAATCATGATAACCCTGCTTGACCCTGCACTGAAGAAACCCATGTATTTTTTCCTGGCAAATTTTTCTTCCCTGGAAATCTGTTATGTATCTGTCACTCTCCCCAGGATTCTGGTCAATATTTGGACAAGGGATAGAAGTATTTCTCTGCTGGACTGTGCCACTCAAATGTGTTTCTTCCTTATACTGGGAACCACTGAAAGCTTCCTCCTGGCTGTGATGTCATATGACCGCTACATGGCCATCTGTAACCCTCTGCACTATCCTCTCTTCATGAACCCAAGGAAGTGCATCCAGCTGCTAGCTGGATCTTGGCTCAGTGGAATGCCAATCCAGATAGGGCAAACATGTCAAATATTCTCTTTGCATTTCTGTAATTCTAACCAAATTGACCACTTCTTCTGTGACATACCTCCCATTCTCAAACTAGCCTGTGGGGACACTCCTATGCATGAGTTGTCTGTCTATGTAGTGGGTATGTTGGTTGGTGCCTTTCCTTTTACACTGATAATTTTTCTTACATCAAAATCATTTCTACCATTCTGACACTGCCAACAACTAGAGGACGTGCTAAAGCATTCTCCACATGTTCTTCCCATCTGCTGGTTGTGGTTTTATTTTTTGGATCTGCTAGTATTAACTACTTTCGGCCAAAATCCAATCATTCTGCAGGAACTGACAAACTGTTCTCTCTTTTTTATACAGTAGTGACTCCAATTTTCAATCCACTGATATACAGCCTTAGGAACAAGGAGGTGATAACAGCTTTGAGAAAATTATTACTTAAAACATAGTCCTTTGGATTTATACAGAATAGTTTCATTTTGTCACAAAGTTAATAAAGGAACATTTTGAATTTCTGTTTCATCTCTCAGGGAATGTAATCAAATGTAGTTTATAGTCTACTTCTGTTACATGTAACTATTAACTTGAAATTTGCCCTGTTTGTATAGATAGCAGTCATTCTTTGATCTTTAGTGATAATGATTAAAGAAAACACTTTCTCATACATACAGTTTTAATGTATGCCACCTTTTCCCTTTAAATATATGAGCACAATTCAAAATATTACATCTTGTGCTTTAAATATAATGAAAACCAAGTTTCTTAATTGTCCATACCTGTATTTGCCGATATTCTTCTTTGATGATCTAGTATACAGAACAGTAGTTTCAAATAACATTTGAATATAAGCAGTTATTGAGTAAATGAGAGAACTTATAAACCAATGTTTCCTGACAATGACAGAGTTGTAGCAAATGTAGAGATTTTATATCATCAATAAGCATTGTAATTCATTTATTTCACTCACTTTCCACCAACTCAGAATGTTTCCATAATACAAAAAAATGAAAGAAGCATGTGCCTAACTATATGCCTTATAACCTCCTCTGAAAGCATATTGTCTTGATCACAAGGTTTTATTTTGCACATTTATTTCTGCTTTGTTACTCTTCTTAAAAATTTGTTTTAAAGTATTTTATATCTTTATTAGATTTATCCCAAATAGCTATTTTTTTTAAACCTTCGTATTAACAAAAAATTCTGAATTTAAATGAGTAGGAAATTGATCAAAGTCATTCTGGGATTTTCTGAAGCCCACACAGGTGCACAGTAACCCCTGCTAAATGTTTATAATTACTAAATATTTCCAATGATATCATTCAGGAAAGTGAACATAAATGAATAGAACTATAAATGTTCACTCACCTCTACTAGATTCTCATATAGCAACTCTTTATGAGTTTTTAGTTCATCTGATATTCCATTTTGTAATTTTTGGTATTATTGTACACTGTGCACAAGGTGATGTTAGTGCCTGCCATATATACAGTTATACTTCATCATCTACTCATTTGTATCCTTTACCATCTAGCTAGATGTACTACATGTACTTAAGGACACATATTTAATCATGAAAAATACATGTATATATCATTTAATGTTCTAAATGCTTTAAGGAGCAGCACATGGTGCATGAGAAAGACCATGTCAGCAGTAGTCTCAATGGGAAACATGATGATGATTGTCGAAACTTTGTGTTAGCACTTTATTATCTGAAATTAGTAAAAGATAACTGAATATTAATCTCCCTTTAAGTAGAGTATCGAGTAGTTAAATGCTATTTAATTACTTTCCCTACAACATTTATACTACGTAAAATGGTGATAACGTACTCTTTGTTATTAATTAAAAGGGTTGTTATAAGTTGCAAATATCCACCGAGGATGCAAAAAAAGAACATTTGGAAAAATCTTATTAACAAAAACAGTAAAATGTAAACTATACCTAGAGAAAGCTCTTAGAGAAATCACTAACTCTATTGCATTGCATGTTTAAATTCATTGAGATAATCACACAATGCTATTTTTGAGGAAAGAAATATACCATGATATCAATTACCTTTGCAAAGAAACCTATTTATGTACACATTGGATTACTTAAATTCCACTAATTATTCTGATTTGAATTTGAAGTGCCCCAGTTGGGCAAATGTTGAAGGCCTGGTCTCCATCCTGTTGAACTAGTGTGAGTTGGTGCAAAGTTGAGGAGATCGGACTAGTTGGAGGAAGCAGGGCATAGTGGCGTGCCTTTTAGGATATAGTGAATTTAGAACTCTTCCTCTCACACTCTCTGTTTCTCTGTCTATGTCTCTGTCTTCTCTCTCAGCTTTCCCTCTGTTTCTCATCTCTTTCCTGCATCTCTCTATCTACCTACCTCTCTCTTTCCTTTTTCTTCCTGGTCACCATTAATTGGGCAGTGTTCTTGTCTGTCACATACATTGTTCAGCCTCAATCAGTTATAAAAGCAGTAAAGACAGGTGGCCATGAACATAAAAACTTCAGAAATTATGAGCCACAATGAAACTTATCTTCTTTTCATATTGTTTCTTTTATGTATTTTTTCATAGAGATGAAAATCTAGCTCACACAATTACAATACCTTTAGTTTATCAAAAGTGTGCTATTCTCCTAGTAAGTACTGTCTGTAGTGTGTGAAGCCTTGCACTTAAACCCAGTTCTTCTGATTACTAGGAATAAGTAGAACTTCATCAATGCCTGATTTATATCTCTCTTCCCCCATTTATCTTATCTCACCCCTCATTTTAAATCCTTTGTCAATAACTCAATATGACATAGAATCCTAAGGGTTCATTTAATGATTCTTTTCTTATGCTTTGTCAGGAAAGTTTTTATAATTGTTGACAATAACACTGAAAATAATGTTTCCATACTATTTTAAGTAACATGAACCTTTCTCAATGGTGATAACAAAACTGCCATACTACTTTGCATCTACAAACCTGGCAGATCTTTTCCATGTAACTGAGAGTGTGTGGTAGAGTGTAGCCATGTAGTAAAATCTAACAGATTTTGAATGTTCTTTGGATTCTCATTTTTATTTTTTAATACCTCACAATTTTCTGTGTGCCTTTGCTATTTTCATTACTACAATTGACTGTTTTTTCCAATTTCATCATTTTTCTGACGCCATTCGACCACTGAAGAAGTATGAGAAACTAATTTTTTAAATTGGCACATCTATATTCCTGTGAATGAAAGCAGTTTTTATATAAAAATGACATTGGAAGAATGAGTATCCATTCACCATTCATGCATGCATGCTCAAAAACACATACATGAATCTAACACCAAAGGTTTGTTTAAAATTTGAAAACCTGTTCTATAGAATTATTATGTGAGGGTGATTTTTCATGATGTGGATTAGGCAATATTTCTGAAGTTTGTTGCGCAAGGAGTGATCTATAAAAGAAAATACAAGTTGGACTTCATCAAAATTGAAATAGTTTGTTGTGATGACATTTTGAAAAGAATAAAAGTAAAATCTGTAGAAACATCAGCAAATTACTACCTAAAAAATGAAATATGCAAAGAATATTCATACAATTTCCAAAATTTAACAATAAAATTATTATTTAATAATTTGAAGAATAGATAAGAAAATTGATGAATTAATTGATAGGTAATTGAGTAGAACCAAGCATGGTATGGAAGATATAATCCCTGCACTGGACAAGATGAGGCAATAGGATCACAAGGATAAGGCCACACTAAATTAAACTATATAGTGATACCCTTATACAAAGCAAATCAATCTATAAATAATTGAATGAATGTGTAGTATTTATTCATAAAATTGAATAAGTAAATATAATATTAAATATATAACCTACCCAAGAGATGTCAACTAATCACATGAAAATATCATTATTGTTCAAATTCAAATCAAACCCAAAATATGACAGTGCTACACAAGTATTTTAATAAGTAGAACAATGATGAAATAAAATGCACCACAAAAAGATATAACAAAAATTTGGGGAATAAATATATAATTTGTGAAAACTTAGACCTTTCAATGTATAGGCACAATGACTCTAAAATATGCTTGTCTCTCTGTTTAGTCACTAATCTCTTATTTTGTGTAAATCTATTCCTGCATTCTAAAGCTGGACCAAATATTTTCCTCCATTATATTTTGTGAGCATGTATCTATGTATGTTTACATTTATGAATATTGCAGAAATGTATTAAATTATGTAATAATTGTTACAATGAGAAAGGACAACTTTAAACTGAACTGTCTCGTAACTGTGCATTTGTTACAGTGAATACTTGGAATTTGACAATTGTCAAATGGCTGTTAATGACAGTCTTAGCTGGTCTTATGGAAGGTCAGGTGGAAATTTATTTTTTTTTTTTTACTGTGTTCCAGCTTGGTGAACTTTTGTGACTGATTTTTTGTGACAAATTGCATCTGGAAATTATACACACCATTTTCAGTTTGCATTCCTAAAAATGAATTAGAGAGAGTGCCTCTACATTATTCTACCACCTTAACCAGAGTCTTGTGGATCATTTTCAAAGGCAGAAAAATAAATTCTTTCTAGATAAAGGCATTATTTAATTTTACCATTTTAAAGAATATCCTAGTCAACATCATAAATTACATATTATTATACTGATGTGACATTTTCAAGGCACATATTTTTTAATAATCAGGATGAAGGAAAAGAGCTGGAAAATTCAAAGAAGATGACCAATTTTTTTTTTTTTTACATTGACGCAAACTTCTTGAGTGGCAGACAGAAGGGTTCAATTAGAAAGTGACCTGGGAAGGGAGTTGATCCCCAGGATAGAAGAGAGTTACGACTTAAGAACGTTTTTAGTACTGACAACGGAGTGTAGTTGAGAGGTAAGTACTTTCCCTTTCTAATACCTAAATCAGCCAACCTTAAAATCTTCTGCTTTCCCCTTTCTCTGTTACTTTTTATAAAGCCAATGAAAGTAGGTATAGGTTAGAATGAGCTACATTTGTCTAATAGAAATTCATTTTACAATTATCTGTTTAGGAAAAAAAATAATACCTAATTACAGAAAATTTTCAATTAATTTCATTGAATTTCTAAAATTTCAAAACACTGATTCAGAAAATCTTGAATTTTATTTTAGAAGATCACATAAGAATAAAATGTACTTTATCACATACTAAGCCCATATATTAAAGATTAGCAACAATTTCATTATCTATGCTTAAATGTTTACATTTATTAGGTAAATATTAGTGTTGAGCATATATTTGTTCATGTGTTATACATATATCAATCTAGTGAGTGTATCTCATAGAAGCAGAATATTACAAAAAGAATGAGAAAATAAATGAATGGATGTTATTGAGATGCTTTTGCATTATAACCGCCTACAGCAAACAGGTTCCTAGTTTGTTTTGACCTTTATCCCTGTACTGATCTCCAGATTATATTAAATTGAAATAAATATGTGAATGAAATAGGGCTACGGGACCATAGTATAGCATATTGAAAAAGTAATTGTGTGGTCTTAATCCAAAATCTTGTCTTAATAATTTCATTATTAGTACTGATTTGTAGCCATCTTACAAACCCTATTACATCACATTTTGTATCAAAGCATCTATTTCTCTTTTTCATTTTCTTTGTTTTTATTTTTACCTGACAGATAAAAAATTCCTCCTATTTATGGTATACTGTGTGATGTTTTAATAGATGTGTGCAATATGAAATGCTGAAATCATGATATACTTGTCTCTTCATTTGCTTATAATTTTTAATGGTGAATATGTCCAAAATCCTTTCTTGGAGCTCTCCTTTTTTTAATAACAGTACAATAGCATTTTTTACATTGACTCTATGGTGCAATGGCAGACAAAATTTTGTTACTTCCAACTATAACTTAGTAACTCCAACAAACCTCTGATCACCACCACTCTGCTCTCACTGTTGTGAGATCATGCTATAGCATTTTGAAAATCTCTAAAATAAATTTTTTCAACAGATTTGCAAAACTATGGAAGTCATCAAATATTTAAGTAAATGTTTGTCTAGAATATTGTAGATGACAAAATAAATTAATATTTATCCTCTCTTTTCTCCATCACAGAAAAGTTATGGATGCTCACATATGGTACTCAATGTTGATACATCACATGTGTGTCAACATGCTTTTGCAGCTCATATCTAATAAGTGTCCAGACCTACCAGTTTTAGTGTATGATTTTCAGTGTATCTCCTCCTTGGAGTGAATTATTCCCTTTGGTTTTCAGATTTACTTACCAAATGATGCACATGTGATCTGGCTTATACCAAAGCGATGATTTCAGATGTTATCACAATAATAGGCAATGAAATTATAATTTTTCTTACACACCCTCACTCCCACTCATCAACCTAATGAAGATGCACACAGACACACAAGTAAGGTGAGTCTGCATTTGGCTAGGAATCATGTCTTCTACTTTGGAAACTATTCCAGATAAGCAAATAATTTGACTTATTAGTAATTTATCTGAGAATTTAGGAAATCAAATTTTGTGAAACAATATGGTATATATTTTAAATAAAATGTTGAGACAATCAAAAGAAACTTATAATCTAGTCCTATAGGTAAGGAGATAACATAATAAAGTAAATAATAAAAGTCAATACTTACACTGTAATAAACTCACATGCATCAACAAGCACATTCAAGGGAAATGCGTGAATAGAGTAACTGATGTCAGTAAAATCAATAATTATTGAAGAAGTGAGTGATTTAGGACATCCACAGAAATGAGTTCTTCTTGATCAACTGTTATATAACAGCATGCAATTCAAATGTGCACATTCTAGTTAGAATTACTTTCTGAGCACTCCAAACAGATAACAAACTTTTTTCTCCACTGTAAAATATGAATAAATTTTCTCTGCTGATTTCATAGACCTTACAATGATATTCAAACACAATTTAAATTAAATAATATTATATAATATTTAACAACTCAATAATATTTTAATAATAATTAAGTAAAAATAGAACATCACAGCTCAACAATATTTTGGATATACTACAGCAAGACCATAATTTAAAACATTAAATATGTTCTTCTCTGAAAATATATGATAACAGTTAGATTGAATAAGTACTTCTGGTGCAATGACTCAAGTCATAAAACACCTGCCTAGTAAGCATTAAACCCTGAGTTCAAACCCCAATACTGTCATAAAAAAGATTGAACAGGGAAATGCATTTTGAATTAATAATAATTAGGTAAAATGGAGTTGGGGAAAAAACATGGCAACTTAAAAATGGAAACATCGCTATATTGAAGATAGATTCAATTTTGAAATTGTAGATGTTCAAATGAATAGCACAATTTAAAGTAATATATCTCATTATCAAACAGTAAATGTAATAGCCTTTAGATTGTAAAAACCTGAAGTATTAATATATGCATTTATTAACAATGAAGGGTATACTTAATTCAACTTCTAGAACACTTAAAATTTTTGTTATTGCAGGTGATGCATAAAACAAGAACATGTGGTAATGTTAGCTTATATGCAGGAAAACAGTGAAAAGAGTGAACTGACTTGTACATTTGATCAAATTTTTCCCACAGATGAACCCTGAAGAGATAAATGTAGAAGACAATGTTTCCACAGTGAAGCAGTTTGTCCTGCTGGGATTCTCTGATATACCAAATCTCCAAGGGTTACTATCTGGAGTATTCTCCATTATTTACATAATTATCCTAGTTGGAAACAGTTTTCTAATAATAATAACTAAGATTGACCCTTCCCTGCAGAAACCCATGTATTTTTAACTGGCAAATTTTTCTTCCCTGGAAATCTGTTATGTATCAGTCACTCTCCCCAGGATTCTGGTCAGCATTTGGACTCAGGACAGAAGCATTTCTCTGCTGAACTGTGCCACTCAAATGTGTATTTTCCTAACACTGGCAGTCACTGAAAGTTTACTCCTGGCTGTGATGTCCTATGACCGCTGCATGGCCGTCTGCAATCCTCTGCACTATACACTAGCCATGCATTCAAAGAAGTGCATCCAGCTGGCCACTGGCTCCTGGTTGAGTGGAATTCCAATCCAGATAGGGCAAACATGCCAGATATTCTCTCTGCATTTCTGTAATTCTAACCAAATTGAACACTTTTTCTGTGACATACCCCCTATTCTTAAGCTGGCCTGTGGGGACAATTCTGTGCATGAGCTATCTGCCTATGCAGTATCTGTTGTTTGCTGTGGTCCCTTTTATGCTGATACTTTTTTCTTACAGCAAAATCATTTCCACCATTCTGAGGTTGCCCACAGCCACAGGAAGGGGTAAGGCATTCTCCACGTGTTCTTCACACCTGCTGGTTGTCATTCTATTTTATGGATCTGCTAGCATTACCTATTTAAGGCCAAAATCCAACCATTCTGCAGGAACTGACAGAGTGTTCTCTCTTTTCTACACCATCGTGACACCCATGTTCAATCCAGTGATATACAGTCTTAGGAACAAAGAGGTGATTGCAGCTCTGAGAAAATTATTATCTCAATCATAGTGCCTTGGGTTAACTTGGAATTGTTTTATTTTGTCATTCACTTATCAAAAATTTTGATTCTCTACTTTCTTACCTCGTGAAGGTAACTCCTTCCTGCTTGTCATGTAATCTACTGAAATTTACTGTTTGGATATAAAGTAGCTTACACATTCATCTTTTGTCAGTAGTTCAGTTTGAGGATAATATTTTCTTACAACTAAAACTTGAATATGTGTTACCTTTATTCTGTAAAAGAAAAACAATTTGAAATGTTATATTCTGTGGCTTATATTTAATGAAAATTTATTCATTTATTGATATTTTTATTCTTTATATTTTTTATTTATTCATATTTTATTCATTTGTTTATATTTTATTCTTTTATTTAGTCCTTTATATATTTTGCAGTGAGTGGCATGAAACCAGTGTGTTACACTTGATCCACATCCCAAATACTTATTGTATTTATTTTGAGATGGGGTATTGTTAGTCAGTCCTGGCTGACCTCACACTTATCATCCTCCTTTCCTAACTAGTGTAGATGTTGGCAGTATAGGAGTCTTCTACCAAAATAGATTAATAATAATTCACCCAAGTGTCTATACCTGTGTTTTCTGACATTCTTACTTGATTTTACAGTTCCTGGAAAAGTGGTTACTGAATTCTTTTTGAGAAAATGATTAAATTAGTGAATCAATAAATGAATGTTGCTGCACCCTTCTATACAATCCTGGCAAAATCTAGAGTGTTTACAGTATTGGTAAGCATTGCATTATATTCAAATTTATTTCAGTGGCTATGGAGCACTGTAGAATGTTTCCATAATAACACTGACTGAAAAAGAGACATAAGAATGTGTTTATCTCTTTTCATAGTCACTTTCCGTGAGGACATATGGTATAACACAATACTCATATATGGTGAAGACAGGCATATTTTGCATATTTTTCTTCCCTCTTTTTAATTGCGGCCCCCAAGCAATTTTCATTTAATTATTTCAACTCTTTCTCTTTGAAATATTGTGGTGGGTGGGGGTAAATCACGATATTTACAAATGTTCCTATAACAAATCAAATACATCATACTCAAATACATCATACTTGAATTCACCCTCTCCACCATTCTCTAAGGTCATGAATATAAAAGGGGTTGGGGGCTAGTGGGAAAGTAGGAGTGGAAGAGACATTGGAAGGGAAGAGGATAATGAAGAGTGTCAGAAGAGGGTGAATAAAATCAAGGTGAATCATAAGCATGTGTGGAATGCTATCTTGTCACCCCATACTGTGTATAATGTAATATACACCAATAACAAAGATCACATGTACATACTGCAGTGTTTACTTCTAAATATATTTTTTTTAGTGTTTTACCAAGCAGAGAAAACTAGAAGATGAATGTTGGCAGCTCTTTAACAGCAGTAAGTCAAGTCATCATTTTGAAAGTGAAGATGGGACTCAAATATAAGATCAATTTTATTTCTACTTACATTTTTGATTTTATAAAGACTGCTAAAGGAATCAAAGTGTTTCAGCAATCCACACACAGGCTCACTATAAATGTAAATTAAGATTTTTTTCAAATTCTTTTTAAAAAATGAATTGTGTTATATATATTTAAAGTGTACAGAATGATGCAATATGGGTCTATAGATAGTAAAAAGGATACCACAATGAAGCAATTTATCCATCCTCTCACATTCTGACTGAATCTATTAGTGTTCATGCTTTGCTTTTGAGACTTCTTTACAACCTTTTAGCACTGGAGAATTTTGCAGACCAAGTGTCTATTGTAAGTGAATAGACAAAAAGAATTCAGATAGCTTAAAATACTCAAAAACAAAGAATTGAGTCTGGAGAGAGACCTCAGTGATGTTCACAGCTTCCACTTAGAAAAAGACAGTAGATATGAATGTAAAGATATAATACCACAGATTAGTGGTTTTTTTCACTTTCAGTTCCCTTCCTGCCATATATATACTCTTGTTAAACAATCACCACAATCAAATGATGTGCATACAGGTCACTGCCCAAAGTTTCTTGTGGCACTTTTCTAACTTTATTTATCACCTAACCTCAGGGAAACAATGGTAGGCACTTTTTAGCACAAAAGAAATTTCATTTTATACAGTTTTGTGAAAGTTAAAACATAAAGTATGCATTATCTTGCATATTGTTTCTTCTACTTTCCATGGTTGAGATTCATGCATACTATTGCATATCTCAATATTTTATTCCTTTTGTTGAGGAATAATATCCTCAGTGTAGGAATATCCCTCAATTTGTACACCAGTACACCCATTATTAGGCTTGATTAGTTTCTACTTCCCTTTTCTTTGTTCTTTTAAATTTGGAGATTCTAGAGTTTGAATACTGGGCTTTGTACTGGATAAGAGTTGCTCTATTGTTTGAGCCATGCCTCCTGCCCTTTTCGCTTTAGGAATTTTTTTTAATATGGTCTCATGTTTATGCTTGGGGCAGTCTGGACTGAATTCTACTATTTAAGCTTCCTGTGTAGCTGTGATGACAAGCATGCAACAGGGTGTCCAGCTTTTTATTGGATTGGACTGATCTCAAACAGTGAACCTCCTGATCTCTACCTTCCAAGTAGTCACAGCACTTGGTTTAGTTCCCACCTTCCTAATTTGAACAAAACTGATAAAAACAATCATTTGTATGCCATTCTGTGGACTTGTGTTTTAATTTGCCTTAAGTGAATTAAATTAATCTCTCAGGATTTAAACAGTTGTATTTTAGGGCAGGTATATTTCTTTCATTTTAAGAAATTATCAAATTGTGTTATAAATAGATAGTAAGATTTTCAATGTGTATCAACAGTGCAGGAAAGTAAAAATTCTACAATTGTTTCAGTAACAATTGGTATTATCATTATTTGTAATGTGTGCACATTTTTATTTAAAGTATGTCCCATTATTCCACCTTGGCTTTAGTTCTGATTTTCCTAAGGTGTATGAATTAGAGCATGTTGTCATGTGCTGATTCTCATTATCTGTGATTGGTTTTCAGTTTTGACATTTGCTCTTTTTTTATTGAGTTGTTTCTTATTGATAATATTTTGTCAAATCCATAGTTTATAATTATGTTCTTCAAAAATGGAGATACCTCTTCACACATACACTTAGATAGACGTACATGTACACAGGTTCTACATGAAGTACATATATAATATACTGCATATAAATGTGTAAGAGCATAGAATTATAAATAATTACTTTCTGAAAATTTTTTTTTCTCTCATTGTACTCTATCCATACCATTCTAGTTGTTAATTTCTCTATCAACATTATCCTAAAATATAAAGCTCAAAATAACCACTTTAGGGCAGTTTTTCTTCTCTCCCTTATGCTGGGGTATTCAGGGATAGTTATGGAGAGACAATTGTAGAATTATAAAATTCCTCATTTCATTTTTCACATTAAAACTTATTCCCCGGCAAATTGCCTTAAGACTACCTATATTACATGAACACATGTCTTCACAGCATAATATAAAAACCACTTTACATCTTGTTTTGGAAAAAAGAATGGTATCAAAAAATCAATTCTTATTCACAAACTCAACTATACATCCTATTTTGGTTAGATGAAGTCAATCTTACTTAAAAGATATTTCTTTTACGTTAGCTAATACATGAACACTATTCAATTTGGTTAATCATTTAAAAAGTATATTGTTTCCAAGTCTCATTAAATCAATCAGGTAAGATTAAATCTGGATTGATCTAGGATGGAGGAGTCAATACTTCTAAAAAGTACTAAGGTTTTAAGCTAAAAAGCAAATTTCAATTATAATTTTAAGAAAATATACATGATGCAAAATAGTTCATTGTCTTATTGTCCTTACTGAAAAAATTGTCAATATTTTTAAAGTGGAAGCCAGGAAAGAAAAATGGGCATGTCATGGTAAGCAAGTTATTTTGATTTAGGACTAAACAGGTGGCTTCAAAACTGATGAAATGTTTTCACTAACTGTATGATGTACAATGAGAAAACTGGATAACTACATGCAAGAACTAAATCTGTAAACTTTTTTCTTCAGCAATCATTTGTGTTATGTGAAATGATTTAACATTTAGTTTTTGCCTAAATTGTAGCAATGTCTTATTACTGTACTTTGTTGTACATTTCAGTGCTTGGGGAAAGATTGTAAGTAAACCCTTTAAATGATTCTGTCTAAGGTACCAATAAGTTCTTACTGTTTTTCTTTCCTTTTTGGTTGTCAGGATTTAGCTTAAGTTGAAAAGGAACCAGCTGAGTTCACCGTAGTTATAAGAATCGAAACCTTCAGAGCAGAATTGTCATTTCTGGACTTACAATGTTGTGGTTCAACAACAGTTTTGTCTTTTTCCTCAGTGTCAAATGACCAAAAAATAAAAAATAAAAAGCCTGATTTTCACTTACTGGATGTCCCTGTAACAAACAAAACGATTTCCAGCCACTCATGCTTATGAATCGAGTTTGAATGTTTGCAGGAGTATTGCACTTCCAAAGATGGGTAGAACCAGCTGTATTCTCTACTAACAAATTAACTAAACCTTTAATTTTAAAAAGCTTTCATATGTACATAACACCAATTTCAAAAGTGAAAATTACTATCTTAACAAAAGATAACTACAATGATAGAAGTTTGCTCCAAAATTTGCATCAGTCCAAATTCATTTATTGACCTTAGTTTTTAACATTTTTATAAACAGATGACTATGTGCCTTATCTCTTTTCTTCTTTACTACTCATGTATCCTGCACAGCCAGTGAATGAAGCAATACTTGAACAGCACATATACAGAATAAGAATAACTGACATTTCAGTGAGGTCATTGTGGAATCAGGGTTAGTTCTGTGTCCTTCAGAAATAGTTCATAGCATAGCAGAACAAATGCTACAGCAGGAGACCAAAGTTCAAAAAATGGGCAATACTGTCACTGTTTGTCTTAGAAGATACTTATAGAATATGAAAGTTTGAATTTTGTGAAGAATTAGCATGAATACTATCAAATTAAAATATTTGAAGGAAAATGTGGAACTTTTTTTTCTGAAAATCATTCTGCATAAATCATCCTTGCACATGTGAATTATATTAGCAGAGAAAAATCCCCAAAGCCAGTATATTCCCAATCTTTGATCACTATTATCCAGTGTAAACAACCTAAAATCATCAACAATAAATACTTATAAAAGTTATCTTTGTGAATTTTTAGAGGAGGTACTGTAGGGAATACAAAAAAGTAACCAAAAACCTGTTTCCTAATTCCACCACAGTAGGTAAGAAATTCTTATATGAATAGATTAAGTATAAACCAAAATGAGAGTACTGGATGTAAAGAATGTGACATAGTCTTAAATTTAGTGACACAGTGACATGTGAGTGGATGACATGAAGTTGGCATATGACAATTTGAAAATATTTGGTGAAAAATAGCCTTTAAAGTTTTCAGTGACATAAATGGTCGTTAGTACTATTATGAATAATAGCCAATTGTAACAAACAACCCAAAAGTCCTTTAATTGACAGGTGCAAACCAGTTCTCCAGCTTGTGTCCCCCTCAATATCAACAAGAATTCTTTATGCATTATCATTTCAAAAACTGTCCTCATGAGAGATCTGGGATTCAGGAGGGTTGTGTAAAGCCCCAGGAGAGTCCAAGACCTAGCAGAGTGGTTTTGAGTGTGCATACTTACACCTGGGTTGGGTTACCCAGGAGTTGATATGGCTTCAGATGTGGAAATGCCCTGTCCTTGGAGGGCGTGGCTTTAGCACTGTTTGGCCATCAACCTACAACCAAAACAGTCATACAGGGGCATGAAGGAATCACTCACAATAGTACCCTGGCAGTCAGACCTACTGTTATAGGTCTTCTTGATGGATCCAAAAAACTCCTGTCCTCCAATCTATGGTTCCAGGATCTTATAGATCACAAAGGACCCAAAGAGAAACCTGGCCAGCTCTGCACTTTGACAACCTTCTTCAGCTACACATCATAAAAGATATCTAAACTTTCACTCCTTGCCCTCTCAGCTTCTGTTTAAGAAATCCTACAGAAAAGGGAAATTTCTGGGGGAAAGCCTGTGTAGACAACTGGCACAGGCTTGCCAGGGTTTGTCCTATAACATGTCCCAAACAGACCTGCTTTGTCTCTACTGCCTCTCTTGTCTCAGCATGAGAATTATAACAACTCTGCAGGGAATTGCTGAAAGACAAACTTGTTTAGTCTACTTGGCCTATCTTATCAGCATCTCCACTACAACTTATCCCAAAGCGTCCCACCATAAGCTCTTGCTCCCCTCTGCTCTGGATGTAATCTTTTCTACATAGGGAACTATAGGAATTCTCTCCTAATATCAGGTCTAGATTTCCAACATCAATTCCATAACACGTTATTAAAATACCCTTAAAATTTAGTTTTAGCCCTTTAAGCTGGATCTGGGAGCAGCGAGGACCAGTCTTTTAAACTTCTGTTCCACAAAAGACTGTCCTGAACATCTCTCAATCTTAGTTCCTTTCTCTCTCAAGCTCAGGACTTAGGCAAGTTCTGCCTTCTGTGATGGGGTAAAGAGATAGAGATCTGTCAATGTAGCAAGGCTGACTTCCTCACCATGGTATTATTATGGGTATTAAGAGAGACTTAGAAAACCCAAAACATGAAAGCGTTTGATGTCCCCATTCCAGTGGAACTAATACAGAAACCTTAAAGCAACAGAGGTTAACATGGGAAGGGTTCAGAAACCAGTGTAAAGATGAGTTAGAGAAGAATCAACTTGGGTTGTAACACATTTGTACATGAAAGCAATGTTAGGAATATTTCTGTATAGCAATCCTTAACTCAACTAGCAAAAACGCCATGTCTTCCTTATTATGCTTATGTCTTCTCTTCAACAAAATTAGAGTTAAGCACAGAACATCTTCTGCTTGGAAATGAGGGGAGGAGAGGATAGAAAGAGGGAGGGGGCGGGTGGGGGGGAGAAATGACCCAAACAATGTACGCACATGTGAATGAATAAAAAAAAGAGAGAGACTTATAAACAGTCTCAGACTTTTCAAACACATTCTCAGGTCAGGTCTGTTCACTCAGGAATATGTAGAGAGATTTGCAGTTGTATTTTTCTTTTAATTTTATGTTTTAACTCTATTATTTGCATCACTCATTTTTATCATTATAATTCTATTGATGGTAAATGTTTCGTGAGACATTTATTTGTAGGCTTGTCTAAATTGACCTTGTAATGTCTATTTTTCCTGTCATTGTGTATGATGATGATCCTGCTCAGATGTATGGTTCTGTTTGAATCAAGTAGCCTGGCAGTCAAAGAATCACCCCTGGGAAATGTAATTCATTTTTCATTGAAAAGTGCTGTTTAAGCAGTTTTAACCAGTTACAATTTTAAAATTTACCATTGAAAGCCTTCTAAGCAGTTTAGAGTCTGGCATCACATGTAATTAAGTTAAAATTATTGGCTCACTTTACCCAGAAAACATTAGGTTGGATCATCTTTCTATGAATAGTGTTGAACCCATGCAACTTTAGGCAATCATATAGTCTTACAGATTACCAGAACTCTAGAACGTGATTAAACCTTGCTTCTAATGGTTTTCTCCTCTTCCAGAGTTAATAATTCTTTAGAAATTAGTAGGGTATAAGTTCCAGAATCAGTGAAGCTTCTGCATTTGTTGATTTCTCTTTGCCCATTTTGGGGGATGCACTCACAAATTGGAATTTACTCTGGCCGGGTGCAGGTGGCTCACGACTATAATCCTAGCAACTCAGGAGGCAGAGACCATGAGGATTGTGGTTCAAAGCAAGTAGTTCTGGAGACTCTATCTCGAAAAGACCCAACACAAAAATAAGGTCTAGAGAAGTGGCTCAAGGTGTAGGCCCTGTGTTCAAGCCCCACTTTCTCAAAAAAAAAAAAAAATCAATTCTGACTTTTCCTCAGTGGGTACAAAATTGCCAAACCTAGGTGCTGACTGAACTCTTAAGAAGTCTATTCTTACCTGTGCTGTTTTTTGTTGTGTTTGTTTGTTTTCTTGTTCAGTAAACTTATAATTGCTTTAAAATTTTGCATATAATTAGAGCTATGATCATATGATCACATATTTTAAAAATTATTTCTGTTTTAAATAATAATAATGAATGTCCACCAAGATCAACATTGTTTTAGCAACAAGTGTAGACATGGAATTCTCCCTGCTCTGCCCCAATTTACACCAGTTTCTTTTAAAGCAAAAAATCTAGAAGAACACACCAATGTTCATACCTTTTCACATCACACACCTCTTTCCTTCTCCACTGGTTGAATTTTTGCTCCACCGAACCCTACCTGATGATAGGGACAATGGGTCTATTTTCAGGGTGACATTTGCTCTCTGAAAGGACACTGGGTGGTCTGTGGCCCTCTACTTTGTCTTCCATTCCAACTATAAACCTATACTCTTTTAAGTTAACTTTGTCAGAAAATGACAGATCTCCATGTCTTCCAATTACTGCACCTTGAAGTCTCTGCCCTATGAATAAGGATTGATTGAGGAAGAAAGCTCTGGAACTCTTCAATATGTCCATCCAGAACCTAAGTTTCTATTATCAGTTTGTATTGTTTATTCTGTACATGTCATTCTTTACTGTTTCTTGGCTTACATTATAAAATTTGGTGAAAACAGAAACTTTTTGTAATCTGTTACAGCAATTCTGAATTCCACTGTTCAATAATGGTTCTCTAATGATGGTTGTTGCTGCCTTTTTTTTTTTTAGCTAATTTACTTAGACTAAAATTTAGTGAGTCTGTTAATCTTCTTGTGTATAGCTGCTGATGTATCTCCTTTCTCACTTTTATTTTAATTTTCCTGTTTATCTTTATAAAACAGACTTACTGTGAATCTAACTTACTATGAATCTAATATACATCAATAAAATTTCATGGAAGGACAATAATGTGTTTACACATCTTGAGCCAAGGGATGTACCTTTTGCTAAGTTTTTCCTGGATTTTGGGTTTTTACTTTCTGTATTTACATGTTCATATCCAACCAGGTCTCCCTGGAAAGTATATGCAACCTGGTACTTATACCAAGTCTGTCAGATCACTAGTATTAAGTAATACTTTACAGTTCTCATTTAAATTCCTTGCTTATTTCTTTTACTCGATATAGAATCCTAAAGGTGGCTTTAATATTGTTCTTTCCTTATTATTTGTCAAGAAGCTTGTTGTGATTTTTGTTTAACTGCCTTGGGAATGACTTTTCCATACTACTTTACATAATGAGCCTCTTCCAGTAGTGATAACAAAGCTTCCAGTCTTCATCACATGAAAAGACCTGGCAGATTTTCTGCTACATGTGGTTGACAGAGGGTGATGGGTAAAGCACATTTGAAAATTGAACAGATTTTGAATGTTCTTATAGATGTTTGCTTCTTTGAAATAATATTCAAATTTTTCTATATTCTTTTGGCTATTCTCACAATTTGTACAGGATACCATTGACAATTTTGTCCAGGTTTATCACTTTTCTGAACTAATTCATCCATTGAGGAAATGTAACAAATTACTACTTCACATTGACTTTACTGTGATTAGAAGATTTTTTTTAACAAAAAACAAATGGCATTGGATGAATTAAATATTCATTTATGAATGTAATGACACACAGAGTAATCTAAAAATGAATCCTTGTTCAAAAGTCACTCAAAATTAAATGTGCATTTAAAATTTCAGTTTTAATATGTAAAATTATTAGGAGAAAATCAAGCGTGACGTCTTTGTGACTTAGTTTAGGCAAGATATCTAAGTTATGTTAACCAAAGAGCTACCTGCAAAAGAAAATATTCACAAATTGGAATCCATCAAAATTGAAAGAGCTGAAAATCATCAGGATAAGCAAAATAAGCTATCCTGAGAAAAACAAATATGTGTTTTCCATCATATTCAAAATATATACCTAATAATAAAATGACAGGAGGTAAGACTCATTGGGAGGAGAGGGCCCAAGGACAGGGTAAAACATGAGCAAATCAGTTACCTAAATGAAGTCAATATGTGCAGAATGTTAAAAGAATTTCCAAAATTTAATAAATGAATGAAAACAATTGAACAGAAATGAAAGTGGTGGCCCATGCCTGAAATCCTAGCACTCAGGAGGATGAAACCAGAGGATAATAAGGTGGAGATCAACCTGTCCAAAATCATCAACCAAACAAACAAACAATGAAAAATAAATACCTAAATAAATAAATAGTACTTTATCCAAGGTGATATACAAAAGTCATACAATCACATAAAAGTCATTAAAATTTAAATTAAACCCAAAATGAGACAGTGCTGTACAAGTATTTTAATAGTTTGATCTATGATTAAATAAAATGCATTAAAATGTTACAACTAAAAATTGGTGAATATATAACCTCGAATGCTGATAACTTCCTATGTGCAGTCATGATACTTCTAAAATATGATTGTCAATGTATTCATTAAACTTTTCATTTGCATAAATCTATCCCTACATCTATAGCTAGACCATTTTCCTTCATTGCATTTTATAAGCTAGTGTCCACATATGTTTGAATACATGAGTGTTACAAATACGTATTTTATTTTATTATCATTATGATGAGAGGGGATAGTGTTAATCAAAATTGGTCCTTGACTGTAACAACTTGAACTTTTAGATTTTAATAATATCCAACCATTAATAATAGTCTCAGTTGGTCTCATTGCAGTTCAAGTGGAAATTGATTTTCTAGTCTGCCTTCCAGGTTGGTGATCTAGTTACTGAAGATTACATGCAGAGTTATGTCTCTACATTCTGTATTTCATTTCAGTTCATATACCTAGAAAGTAATAAGTGAGAGTTGATGTCAATCTCTGTCCCCTTAATTCACATTCTGGGGATGTTGAGTTTTGCCTGACCAGTGTAGATATGGACAAGAAATACCCTGCAGATCACAGAATTGCCCCAACCACCCTAGAACTTTGACATGTCAGATTTCAAGTAAAGAAAAACAAAATTCTCTCCAGTTTAAGGCTTTGGATATTTGCATCTTTTTAAAGAACATCCCAGTTTATGTCATTAATAATTTATAATTATAACATGATATTTGTAAGGCTAATATCAATATATACATACATACACTGATGGGACTGTGGTTTGAACTCAGGGCTTCACACTTACAATGCAGGCACTCTACCTCTGGAGCCGTACCTCCAGTCCATTTTGGTTTGATTATTTTGGAAATGAAGTTCTCACAAACTGCTTGTTTGGGGTGGTATCGAAACATACTCTTCTTGATCTCAGTCTCCCAAGTAGTCAGGATTACAGGCATAAGCCACCCGTGCCAGCTTCATATTTCTTACTGATCTCAAAAGCTGAAAGAGAGTCAGAAAAATTCAGAAGCAAATGTAAGGCCAAAAAGGTTTTTGTTTGTTTGTTTGTTTGTTTGTTTTGGTGTGGAGGGATACAAATTCCTTGATTGGCTGGCAGGAAGAATGGCTTAGTTCAATTAGAAGGTTACCAGTGACAGGAGTTGATCCCCAGGGTAGAGTAGAGTTATTGCTGAATGACAATTTTAGTTCTGAGTGTAGAATGTAGTGAGACATAGGTACCTACTTTTTCTAATAAAGTAAATTACATAACTTTAAATAATTTTCTTTCTTTTTCTTCCTCAATTGTTATGCAGCCAATAAAGATAAGTATTGTCTTTAACCTCCATCCAGATAGGTAAGCATGAACTAGTTTTTTCAAATAGAAAATTACTTTTAGAAGTATCTTTACATTTTAGTATCAGTGAATAATATCTACTTACAGAAAATTTAAAATAATCATTTTGATTTTTGTTAAATTTCAAAACACTGAAGTAGTTAAAATTATATTTTTCTAAATTTAATTTTTATTTAAGTTGGATGAGAACAAAACATAAAGATCTGTATTATCCAGCATAGACATATGTTAAACATTATCAGCATTTTCATGATCTATATTTAATATTTGTTAACTATATTATGTTAAGGTTATATTTTTGTTATAGATTTACTATTAGGTGATGGTACCTTGTTAGTGCACAATTTTATATAACTAATTATAAAGTTGTTGAGTGGATGTTATTGAAATTGGTTTGCATTCTACCATACTAGGATCCAAGGGATTTCTCATTTGTTTTAATCATTGTCCTAATATTCTCTAAATTGAACTAAATTATAATGAGTATGTAAAGGAAACCACATAGAAGTATTATAGAATTCCATATTTAAAAAGTTATTAATATATAGCCTTAGTCTGAAATCATATTTTATTAATATCATTATTTACTGATTTGTGGCCATTTATAAATTCCATTATAGCATATTTTTACAGGATCATTTAATTCTCTTTTTTCATTTTATTTGTTTTTCTTTTTACCTAACACATAAAATGTACCTATTTATGGCACATTATGTAATATTTTAATAAGTGTATGCCTTATGTAATGCTAAAATCAGGATAAATTTGCCTCCTCAATCATTTATCATTTTAATGATAAATATGTTCAAAATCCTTTCTGAGAGCTTTTCTTTTTAAAAATACAGTATAATTTCATTCTCTATGGACACCCTGTAGAGCAGTGGCAGGCCAGACCCTCTTCCTTCATGCTAATTGTGACTAAGTGACCACTAACAACCTCATTCCACCCGTCCAGCTCACCAGTCCCCCAAACTCTGCTCACCTCTACTTGACTCTTACTTGGTGAGAGTATGTTACAGGATTTTCACAATCTCCAAAAACAAATGTTAATCAACAAATATGCCATATTATGGGAGACTTTAAATATTTAAATAATTTATTAACTTGTCTGGTATATTGTAGATGACAAAATAAATATATATTCAACTTTGCTTTTTTGACCATAGAAAATATTTAGGATTTGTCACTATACGTTATTAACTCTCTTCTGTCAATATGGTTTGAAGCTCACATCTTGATCACTGTGCTGTCATACCAGTCTTAGTATATGGTTATAGATTTATCTCCTACTTGGAGTGAATTTTTCTCTTCTGCCTTCAACTTACTCACCATATAGAATATGGATGTGATCTAGCTCTTGCAAAAAGCAATGGCATGAGATGTTTCATCAAGAGTGAATTAACCTACAATTCCTACACACCCTCATTTCTTCCTGTCTACCTTATGGACATGCTCACAGAAATACAGGTAATCATGCTTAATCTTCATTGGAAGTGGGGTTTACATTTTGGCTCAGAGCCATCGCATAGAGCTGGGGGATATTCCAATGAAACAACCAACCTGAATTGTTAGTAATTTCTCCAGGAACTCAGAAAGTCAAATTTTGTGAAATAATTATCTGTGCATGACACATAAAATATAAACACAATCAAAAGAAACTCCTTCTAGAGGTTAGCAAATAACATAAAATTTGGTAATTGACACTTCAATATCTTACATCAGTGAACAAACTCACACAGCAGAAATGAGTGAATAGAATGAATATGTCAGCCAAAATTGATGATTAATGAGGAAGTAAGTGATTTTGGACAATCACAGAGATGAGTTCTGCATGATATCCCTTTTATATAATAAACATTCAAATGTGTGCATGCTAGTTAGAATTATTCTCTTACTGTTACTAAACAGATAACATCCTAGATTTCCTTTTCTCAACTGTATGATATGAATAAATTATCACTGATGTTTCATAGAACTTACCTTCGAATTTAAACACTGTTTTAGGATGAATATTACTCCTTTATATTTGATGGGTTAATAATATTTGACAATAATAACCTTGCCAAATTGTGTGGGACAAGATTTGGTAATATATAACAAGATCATAATTTAAAATATTAACTGTATATGTCTATGAAAATATTTAAGCAGGAAAACGAAATATCAACTTGAACAGTGAGACAAAGTTTTAATTAATATCAATAGGAAACAATTGGGAGATAATGACAAAAACTTGGCACTCTAATAAATGAATAATTGCTATATGGAAAATTGATTCAGATTTTGAGATTCGATTGGTTCAAATGGATTCCAAAATTTAAAATAATACAGTGCATCACTATAAGCAAGTGAATATAGTAATTTTTGGATAAAAAAGAAAATTTTAATATGGCTATATCTCAATAATGAAAGATATAATTATTAACCTTGTAGAATTTATGAAAATTATAGTATTTAATCTTACAGGGAGTGGGTAAGGGCTAGTGGAGTAGTTCAAGCTATGGAGCAATTGCATAGCAAGCATAAGTCTTAAGTTAAAACCCTAATATCATCAAAAAAGGCAGGGGGGGAATAGGTAAAACATGAGTGTGTGCCATGCTTGGATTATACATATGAAAGCAAATACTGAGCTGAGGGAAGTGACTTGAACTTCTGATGAAATAATTCCCACAGATGAACCATGAAGAGATCAGAGGAGAAGACATTATTTCCTCAGTGAAGGAATTTGTCCTATTGGGATTCTCTGACCTTCCAAACCTCCAAGGATTTTTATCTGGTGTGTTCTCTATTATTTGCATAATTATCCTACTTGGAAACATCCTCATAATTATATTAACTAGTCTTGACCCAGCACTACAGAAACCCATGTATTTTTTTCTAGCAAATTTTTCTTCCCTGGAATTCTGTTATGTATCAGTCACTCTCCCCAGGATTTTGGTCAGCATTTGGACTCAGAAAAGAAGCATTTCTTTGCTGAACTGTGGCACTCAAGTGCATTTCTTCCTTATACTGGGAGCACTGAATGTTTTCTCTTGGCTGTGATGGCCTATGATCGCTATGTAGCAATCTGTAACCCTTTGCACTATCCTCTGTTCATGAACCCAAAGAATTGCATCCATCTGGCAGCCAGCTCCTGACTTGGTGGAATCCCAGTTCAGATAGGGCAGACGTGTCAAATATTCTCTCTGCATTTCTGTAATTCTATCCAAATTGACCACTTCTTCTGTGATATACCCTCCATTATCAAGGTAGCCTGTGGCGACACTTCTGGGCAGGAGCTGTCTGTCTATGCAGTAGCTACATTGTTTGGTGTGGTGCCTTTTATGCTGATACTTGGGTCATACAGCAAAATCATTTCCACCATTCTGAGATTGCCAACAGCCACAGGACGGGGTAAGGCATTTTCCACATGTTCTTCCCACTTTCTGGTTCTGGGTTTATTTTCTGGATCTGCTAGCATTACCTACTTAAGACCAAAATCCAGTCATTCTGCAGGAACTGATAGACTACTCTCTCTTTTCTATACCATCATGACTCCCATGTTCAATACAATGATATACAGTCTTAGAAACAAGGAGGTGATTGCAGCCCTGAGAAAATTATTACTTAAAACACAGTGCCATGTGCTCAAATGAGTGATTTGGTGAATGAATGTCACTATCCCTTATTGCTGATTCCTGGCAAATTCTGGAGGTTTTACAGCATCTGTAAGTAGTGGAGTTATTTCTTTCACTGACTCTACCTCATTATGGAGTGTTTCAGAATGAAAGCAAAAAGGAAAGAATCATATCCTCATATCCTTTGCTGATAAGTATATGAAAGCACATGGTGTAACAGCACTCCTACATGTCTGAGATGGGTTTATTTTGCCACAGTTTTTCCTCCTTTGTTATTGTTGTCCCAAAGTAATTTGTTTTTACTTATTTCAACTGTTTTTAACTTCACTCTAAATAACTATTCTTACACATGCACATATTTAGTTTTGAAAAAAAGAGGGTGTAAATGTAAAGTGTTCAAAGTTATTTCAGAATTTTCTGAAACCCACAATGTTGCATTACCTTAGTTTCCTTAAACTTTCATGCTATTTCTACAATATTGAAAATTAATAAAAATTTGAACTGAAGTTAGTGATGGAGTTCGTCATCAATCAATAGAATCAATGTCCATCTATTTAATAGCAGGTTCTCAAATCAACAAAGCATTTTAAGTGATTTCTTTTTAGTTCATTTGACAATTATTCCATTCTGTTTTATTCGTAATGATTGTACACAAATATACGAGGCAATCTTAGCTTCTGGTCTCTATTTAACTATATTTGTCCTTCTTCAGCCCATTTGGACCCTTCACCATCTGACATAATGTATTGCATTTATATAGTTAACACATTAAAGAAATATATATTATTTATCCTTTATCATTTATTGTTTATGTTTCATGAATTTGGGTAATTTGAAAAACAAGGCTAATGACAATTATAATGATAAACACAATATTATATGTGGAAATCCTTTTGTTAGTGGTTCATTATTTGAAATTTAGTAATGCTGAAATAACAATTTCATGGTATAGTCCCAAGTGTTCAGATAATGGAATTTAAATCTTCCCTTAATTATTGAGTAGTAACATGCCATTTAACTACATTTGTGGTAACATTTAGAATTACCAAATGAGTGATAATATACTCAAATAAGGTGCAATGTCCCCCTAAGATCAAACAAAATTTTGAAATGTTCTATTAGGAAACATTTGAAAAGTAAACTGCATTTAGATAAAATTCATAGCAGAATCACGAGGTCTTTTGTATTTTGTGTTTAAATTCATTGAGATAATCACATAATCCTATTTTTGAGGAAGGGAAATTCCACAATATCAATGACTAGTGTATGCTGCTCCTTTGAAAGAATCTGACCTGCCCTAAGTAGTACAGGACATGCTTGCCTTGGCTACCTATAAACCAGAACATTGACTCTGTGTTCGCCTTTACATTTAAACCTCAGTTCAAAAAAGCGTTTTTCTTGGATCTCAAGCCTGCTGACTTTAAAATGTAAATTCACTGTCAGTTCTTTCGGTTCATAGATATTTGGATTTATATCAGAACTAAATCATTTGCTCTTCTTGGACTCCTGCTACCAATGAACTCTGCAGAGCTTGGATATTTCCAGCCTTCATATTTACATTGACAATTTAATCAATCTTAATTATAAAATAGATTATTGACACATGTATCTATCATTATATATAATATGATCTCATGTATGAATTCTTGTGTACAATGAAATTTAAGTTATTATATTAAATGTAAGAACCTGTATTTGCTGTGTGACTTTACTATCATCTTTAGGATCTATGTTTTTCTATCAGTTGTTCCCCGTTCTCAAAAAATACATGGATATATCAAGTTTTATATGAAATTCCATTGAGCTTATCCTTCAATTTTTCCAAAACAACTTAGCTACTTTCAATATTGATAAAAATACTGGTATTTCCATGTGATTTTTAAAACAATTTGTTTGTGATTTTTTAATGAGGTGATATTCATTGTAAGGGGGATTCATTGTGATATTTCTGAATAGCCTTACATTGTACATTGGGTAGATAGCTCACACCATCTCCCCACCACACTTAAAACAATTGCAGGAGTTTTCATAATTGTGTTTCAAATATGTATATGAAGCCCATCAATCATATTCCCTCACCTTCGTCTCCTCCATTCACACTCACCCTTTACAGAAGTATCCCCCCACACAGTGTACCTGGTGTTTGATATAAGCTAAGTGGCAACAGTCACACATATAAATTTTTAAACTATTTTTGTAGGACCTCCCCCAATAAATGGGGTTTGTTATAGAATTCCAAGTATTTGCAAAACTCTTCCAATAATACAAAACATAAAATGATTCTGTTCAATTATCACTGGTAATATATTTATAGTAACTAATGTATTTTTTAAATCACCATGACAATAATCCTATAACTTCCCTGTAGCTTTCCTTCAAAATAAAAATGTTTTTTGTATACTTCAATTTCCCTGATGCCTAATGATGTCCAATGTCTTTATGACTTATTGGCCACTTGTATTTATTCATTTGAAAAGTGTCTGTTCAATCCATTTGCCCATTTACTGATTGAATTTCTTTCACAATTAATATTTTGAGTTCCTTATTAATATTCTTTGGATATTATTCCCATGTCTCATGAATAGCTGGTAAAGAATTTCTCCCACATTATAACCTGTCTTCACTGTATTGTTTCCTTTTATGTGCAGAAGTTTTTTATTTGGAAAAAGCCACATTTCTCAATTCTTGTTATTGTGTCCCATACAATGGAGTATTATTCACTCTCTAAGAAGAATGGAATTATTTGTGTTTTTGGAAATCAGGTAGTACTAAATATGATCCTATTAAATGAAATAAGCCACAAGCAGAAAGAAAACCAGCACATAGGGGACAAAACTTTCAAATTGTATTATACATGTATGAAAATGTCATAATAAAATTTATTATGCTGAACAGTTAATACAATCTGAAATATCCTTCAGTTGTCATCAATGAAATGAAAATTCATGAAAAAGCTCTTGGTTTTTGGTAACATTATGAACTGGGCAACAAAAAATAATATCTTCCTATGCTTGTTAGACCATCTTAAGTGCTGTAAAATTTCAAGTTGTGGATATGTAAGTAGAACTACTTAGTGACGCACAGTATTTTGATTGATCTTTATTCATCTACTTATTATATATTATTATTGTCTTGAGGGTACATTGTGACATTTACAAAATGTTCTTTCAATATGTCATAGTTGAATTCACCCCCTCCATTATTCTCCTTTATCTTCCACCCCCCCCATTCCTGGAATAGTTTCACCATGTCTCATTTTTACATTTTCATTCATGAGTACATAATATTTCCACTATGTTCACCTTCTTCACTCTTTCGTTATATCCTCCCCCAACATTTTACAAACTCCATTTAACCCAAAAATTCTAGCTTCTTCCTGATCGCCTCCCTCTACTCTCCTGTGTCCTCTCTTCCTTTTCATGTTTATCTAAATTGAATTCCTACATTATCATAAAGAATGATGAATATAACATTCCCAAGAGCACATAGTATGTTTCTCCAGTAAGTATGGGAAACATTGCTTCCTCCTCTCAGCAAATCCAACCCCTCAACCTGTCTCAGTCACTAAATTACCATGAGTGAGGTTAGAACACTGAGTCTGTGTAGTCTGTTTTCCTGTTCAGTGTGCAGCCTGTGATGAACCTTCTCAGAAATCTTCATTACACTTTTATCAATAAGCCTGACTACTTAACAATGACCTGGAAAATATGTCATTTGTCAGTCTTCAACAGTTAGAATTTAAAATTTTTCATTGAAAGCCTATGTGGCTTCAAGACCACCATCACAGATCAGTGAATTAAAGTTACCCATTCACTTCACCCAGAATGTAATCTAGATTAGATAATTTTTTTATGAAAACTGTTCATCCAGTGCAACCTTGGTCAATCAGTTTTCCAGACTGCCAGAGATATATAGAATGTTCAAATCTTATTTCCAATGGGTTTCCCCTGTTCCAGAGTTCCTTTCACTTGACAAATTAGTATGAAATAAATCCCATAGACTGGAAATCTTTTCATGTTTTGATTTATTTGTGCCTATCATTGGGGATATATTCAAATATTCTCAACAAGAGCTGTTTATTCCTCAGTAGGAGCAGAATTGCCAATGCTAAAGAATGACTGATATTTGAAAAATGTTGGTTTTGGCTATCTTTTCTTATTTTCTATTGTTCGCTTAAACTTCTGATTACTTGTATGCCATTCTTCATATTGAAAGATTTTCATTGAAACTATGATCAAATATTTTTTAAACATTTTTGTGGACACATAATAATTTTTCTCCACCAAGATCAGCATTTTTAAAATTACATTTTATTTTCAAGTTAACATATATTAATAATACAAGATTTCATTATGATTCCATACATGAGTACAGTGTACTTTGAACAAGTTCACCTCTCCACTGTATTCACATTAGGACCCTTCCTCTCCTCTTTTTCAAACAGTATTTGCTGGATTTCATTTTGTTGACTTCGTGTATGTGTGTGTGTGCTTTAGTTTACTTCTATCCTCTTCTGCCCTCAGTGTCCTTTCTTTTGCCTTCTCCCTGTTTATAACAACAGAAAAAAATGTATATTAGAGCTTTTGCTCACATTTCCTGTGGGGGGAGCAGGAAATGCTTTTCCCTGTTAAATAGAGGCTGCATTGAGGAAGTATGTTCTGCATCTTTCTGATATGTCTGCTCAGAATTGCGTTCTATTTACTACGTTTTATTGCTATTTACTTTGGAGATGTCACACTTTTCTGCTTCTTTCTTTGTATCATAAACTTTGGTTAAAACTGACCAATTTAGTTAAGTAGAGCGATTATTGATTCTATTACCAAATAGTTCATAATGGTCCAATAATGGTTGTATTCTTTTCTAATTAACTTTTTTGGACTAGTTTAGTGAGCTTGCTTCCCTTGTGGTGTATCAATGTTGATGTCTGTTCATCCCCTATTTTAATTTCAATTTTTCTTGTTTATATTTATAAAACTGACTTACTGTGATGCAATAAAATTTAGGGCTCATCCAATGATGTTGTGTTTACACATCTTAAGTCAGGAAATCTGCTTTTTACACATGTGCCCATGAGTGAGTAGGAGAATTTTAGGATCCTTTTAAGTCCTTATAAGTTCATACTGGATTTTCCTTTATTATTTCTAGACTTATAAGTTTATATCCAGCCACATCTCACAGGAGAGTATATATAGTCTTGCACTTCAACCCAGTCTGTCAGGCTGTTGAAATACGAAGAACTTATTCGAGGTTCACTTTATATTTCACTTTCCCTAGTAATCATTAAGAAATTTCTTGTTCATCACTTCCATATGATAAAGAATTTTAAGGGCTGCTTTAACATTGTACTTCTCTTATTATTTGTCAGGAACATTCTTATGATTTTGATAATAATCTTGTTAATGACTTTTCCATAATGTACTCTATGTAATGTGAGCTTCTTCCAACAGTGATAACAAAGCTGTCAATCTTCTTGGTCTGCAAAACCTGTCAATTTCTCTGCTCCATGAAAGTGGCTGGTGGGTGTAGGAATATTCTAAAATCTAGCTAATTTGAATGGTTTATTTATGGTTCTTGGTTTCCTTTTATTAATTCATCTCAGTTTTCTATATTCCTTTGATTGTTTTATGCAATTTTAATGGATATAATTGACAATCTTTTCCAAGTTTATCATTTTCCTGAACTCATTCTTCCACGTAGAAATTGTGGAAAATTAATTTTTGACACAATTAATTGACATAATTAATTGACAATTAATTAATTGACATAATTAAATTTTTGGCACAATTTCTTTCCTTTGAATTAAAGTTTATTTATGAAATCACAGGGCACTGGAAGAATTGAGTATCCATATATAAATTTACCAGGTTAATGTATAGCACTGCTAGAGGAAAATACAGGCATAAGATTTTGTGAGTTGGATTAGGAAAGAATTCTAAAGTATGCTGCCCATAGAACTCTCTACAAAAGAAAATATTTACATCTTGGAAATCTTCAAAATTGAGATAACTATGCATATGTTAGGAGAAATAAGCCAATCTGAGAAAGATAAAATTGCATGTTTTCTTTCATATGTGGAATCTAAAGTTAAAAAGAAACTGACCTATTGTAAAACAGAGATTGTTTTGAGGTTAGGAAGCAGTGGTTGGAAGTTCAAAAGGAGGGGGTGTGGTGAATGTGATTGAAATATTTTATGTGCATTCATGAAAATAAAATAATGAAATGTATTAAAATTGTTGCGTAAAAGTGGGAGATAAGTACTAGAGGGTGAGAATTATTCAAAATACACTATATACACAGATGGAGATATTGCAATGAAACCCCTTTGTAAAATTAGTATACACTGATAAAATATTGAAGCTGTTCTGATGATGACATTTTGAACAGTAAAGATTTATAAAACATTAGCTAATCCCTTATCAAAGAATTCTCAAAACATAACAGTAAGAGAAAGAAATTTTAATAAATGAATAAACGAAAGAATTGAAAACAGCTGAGCATGGCACCAACACCTGTAATCTGAACACTCAGGAGGCTGAGGCATGTGTGGGTTACATACTGAAACCCTAAACAAACTAACAAACTAATGATGAATAAATAAATAAGTTAATAAATAAGTAAATAGAAGCATTGAAACTATTACAAGCAAGAAGAAAATCATGACTCATTAAACATCCTTAAAATTGAAATTAAAACCACACAAAGTGCTGCAAAAATATTTCATTTGCTAAACTATGATGCAATAAAATAAATCACAAGATGATACAACTGAAAATTGGGGACAAATATTTAACTTTGAATACTGATAGCATCCTTAAGCTAGAGTAAAAATTTTCTTCCATTGTGTTTTTTATTATATGTTTACAAGTATTTGTATATGTGTGTGTTAGATATATGCATTATATTTAAGCATTACAATGACAAGGGGCACCATTAACCTTTACCAGTTCCTGACTGAGCACTTGATATACTTATTTCTTGGATTTTTGGATTTTGGCAGCTCCCATCCATTTGTTGTAGAAATAGACAGTCTTAACTGTTGTCATGGCACTACAGCTGGAAATCGACTTTGTAGAGTGTGTTTCAGCTTGGTAGCTCATGTGACTAAATTTTACATGAGGAGCTTTACATGAGGGTCTTTAAATTCTGCACTTCATTTTCAGTTTGTATTTCTGAAAAGAAGTACAAAAGAGATCCTGTCTATTACTCTGCCCCTCAGACGTACTCTTCAGGATAACCAGCCCTGTTTGACTACCATAAATGTAGAGAAGGGAAACTCATGCTGCAGATTTTTGTTTTTTTTATTTTTGTGCTGGTATGGGGTGCACTGTGGCATTTACAAAAGTCTTACAATATATCAAATACACCCCCTCCACCATTCTCCTTTATCCCCTTTCCCTCCATTCCTGGAATGGTTTTAACAGGTCTCATTTTCTATTTATATACATGTGTGCACAGAATTTGCACTATGTTCATCTTCCTATGCCCTTTCTCCACATTCTCCCTCCTCCCACTGGTACCAACTCCCCCAGGCAGGAACTGCTCCCCGCTACTGTTCTCTGATTTTGTAAAAGAAAAAAAAATGGCATTTTTGTTTGTTTAAAGGAGTTTTCCTGTGGCACTTCCATGTACATGCATATTATAACCTGAATTGGTTCATCTCCTCTATTTTTCTTCTTTCTACCTTAGTCTCCTTCTTCTGATGGTTCAACAGGTTTAAAAATTCTGTATGCATTCTTGTATAGAGTACTCCAACCACATTCACCTTCTTAACTTCATTCTTTTACCCTCCGCCTCTTGTATGTGACCTTTCCTTAGCATGACCTGTTTTGCCAGGTTTAGAAAGCCAAAACCATATGTTTTCTCCCATATGTGGAATAAAGACTTAATATGAACAAAGCAATATTATGAAAAACATACTAATTAAAAATTAAATAACCATTGTTTAAAAATGGAATCACCAAAGTTCTATGGGGAACTTCTTAGAAATACAAAGGTATGTAACCTGTAACAAGTGATTTTGAGAATCTGCAAAGCAAACAAGAATATTATTACAAGAAAATAAGAGAAGATATACCTCCAAAACTATGGTTATTTGCCTAAAGTATGAGTCTTTCATGTATATATTTGTGCACGTGTGTGTATGTTTTACATACATATGTACATAAAACTAAAAATAGCAGAAATAAATGTGCAGTATTCCAAGAAATTATCCCAAATATATGTGCATACAAACATACATGAATAATTCTAACTGAAAGCCAAACAATTTCAATAATCACCTGTCCATGTTTTGCATTTCAAATACTTTTATATCTGTTAACCATTTTCATCCAAGACAGTAATAGTGTTCACTATGAGCCAGATGTTATTAAAACACATAATATTTATTTCCACAAAAAACAAACATTTCCATTATGTGTTCTTACATTTGAAAATTAAGTAATTCAAATTAATAAATTTCCCTTTATGAACCATAAATTTAAAGAAATGGAATAAACTCCTATGTGTTGTGAATACGTGTGATTTAACAGGAATTGTTAAGTCCGTTGTTTGAGAAGCAATGTTTTTCAAATTGTGGAAATATCACCAAAAGCTAAGTACTCTTAAAATAAAAGTAAAATGAACAGAATATTGACAGTGCAGAAGTCAACTTGCTATATTGCTGCAGAAATTAAAGCCATATGATACATTCAAGAATATATAGAAGGATCAATTTCACATCACAAAAGTCCCAACTTGTGGATACACCCAGTTCAAAGACATATTGACATATGAAAGAAAGTAGTACTGAAATAATGTAGAATAGTTGTTCCTTTCATAAATTATCTGTTTAGAAAAATATCCTATCTTAAGTTGGGTAAAGAGAAAAAAATGACAGAGATTAACTCTTGCTTCCCATAATTTGCCTACAAAAATTTGTGTGATTTTGAAGTCTGAATATTAAATATAATATATCTTTTTAAAGATAATCCTATTATCTTCCTAGCTTGAGCTTAAGAAAAATATTTTTAGTAAATGTAGCTGGCCATAGGTCAAAATTTGAAAAATGCAATTAAACCAAATAGTTTTATGTCTGTATATATAAGCATTACATATCAAACTCTTTCTAAAGAAGATATGCCAATTGGCAAAAAGATAACCTAAAGATCACTATAAAATACTTTAAAGCATAAAAAATACCTATTATGTGTCTTCTTGTGTGACTGTGTGAACACCGTTGTATGTGATTATATTTAGTGCAATGAGTGATATGGGAGTTCATAGTTACAACTTTTCTGAAAAATATTAGCATTATTAATTCTAAAAAATTAGAAGTTGTATTGTGATATTTTAATATACGTATTTAATGTAATTTGATCATATTCATCCCTTCCATTATTCTTTGATATCCTCGCCACTCTTAATCCCCTCTTTTAAAACTTTTTTTGCAAATTTTAAAAATAAGTTTCACTATGAACTTTTCATATGTGCATACAACACATTTTGATAATATTCTCCACCATTCACCCACTCTTTCCCTCCTACACCTTCCACTATTCACAAGAATATTCATTACATGGAACTACCAGAATTTTTAAATTGTCTTTTCATATTGCTTCAAAAAGTGACAGAAGAACAAAAATAGATTAATGAGGATTCCTGGTTAGAAACTATTTAATTCAAAAACAAATGAAACTTCATTTGTTTCCTGAAGGAGGAAACAAAAAGTCCGCCTAAAATGATTTATTTAGTAAGATTATTTTGTAAAATACAAATTAAGATTTGTAAAGAAAAATAATGTATGAAATAAATGTATATATCACTAGAACATTTACAAATAAGAAATAAACAAAAGTTCTTCAAGTGGAAGAAAAAGAAGTCAAAGTAGACATGGACAAAGATTGAACAGAATAGAAAATTAAAAGATTGAGATGCATAGAACTTTTCAGTTTTAAATGTTCTTAGAAGAAAATTACACTTAAATACAATGTGTTGTGATGCTTATAAGCCAAAAAGAGTAAAAGTAAACCAATTATATAAAAGTGGGACATAATTAATTTAGACTAATTTACATAATTTATAGTTTAAGCCAGGGGTGGTGGTACAAAGCTGTTAGGGGGCTTACACAGGAAATGAGAGTTTCATTCTGGAATAGGCTACATAGTGAGAAACTCTCTCAGAAAACCTAAATAAATAAATAAAATAAATACTTTAAGAAACTATATCATGTAATTGGTTTTCATTTTTACCTATTTATTTTTTTTTTTACTGTTGTGCTAGGTAGGGATACATTGTGGCATTTACAAAAGTTCTTACAATATATCAAATATATCATACATGAGTTCCCCCCATCTATAATTGTCCTTTATCATTCCTTTCCCCATTCCTGAAGTAGCCTCAACAGTTTTGCATTTACATACACATGTACACAGTTTTTGCACCATATTCACCCTCCTAACCCCTTTCCCTACAACCTCCCCTTCCCACTATTACCAACGCCCCCACTAGGAAGGACTTGTTGCACCCTCCTATTCTCTAATTTTGTAGAAGGAAAAAGAAGAACGAAAATAAAAAGACACTCACATGAAAGCCAATAAATAAAAGTTAAATTAAACTTAAAAATCAAACAATCCAAGGGATATGAGAAAGGACAAAGAAGCAATAGCCAAAAACCAGTAAACATTGTTTTAAAAATGATATAGTTAATTCCAAATGCATCAGTATGTACATTAAATGCTACATAACTTAAATCTGTAATTATAAGAAACAAAAAGTCAAAATGCAAATATATCCCACCTAAATAGCACAAAGAACCAGATTTCTGGGACAGAAAAGAGCAAACTTATGAATCTGTGGTATAGAAGAGTGGAATAAGATACAGACTAAAGGCATGAAACACATATTTAAAGATATTAGAGCAGAAAATTTCCCTAATGTAGAAAAAAAATGCACACCCAAATACATGAGGTATTGAGAAGCACAAATATACACAGCCAGATAAGAATCTCGTGATTTCATACTGCAGTTAAAATACCAAAAGATTAAAGCAAAGAATACTAAAAGCTGCAATAGAATAATGCTGTTATTTACCAAAGCAAACCTATTAGAGTAACAACAGAAATCTTAAAGACCACAAGAGCAAAGACTGGTTTATTTCAAACCTTGAGGCAAAATAATTGCCAACCATAACTCATACATTCAGAAAAGTTCAAAGCCATGTAAACCATAAACTGTTGGTGGAAATGTAAATTAGTTTCAACTGCTGTAGAAAACAGTATGGAGGCACCTCAAAAAACTAAAAATATAACCACCCTATGATCCAGAAATTAATTCCCAGGGATCTATCTGAAGCAATGTAAGTCAGATTACAATAAAGGCACCTGCAGACTCATGTTTATGGCAACACTATTAATAATAGCTAAGCTATGGAAACAGCAAAATGCCCCACTAATGATCAAGGATTAAGAAAATGTGTTATTTATACACAGTGGAATTTTACTCAGCCACAAAGAAAAATGAAATTTTGTCATTTGCAGGTAAATAGATGCTAATGGAGAATATCATCTTAAGTGATGTTAACCAAGTTCAGAAAGCAAAAGGCCTCAAGTTTTCTCTTATATGTGGAATATAGACCCAAAACAATTACAAATAATATTAAAAAATACAGTTCATGCTAAAGAGAGATCACATATATGAGAAGGAGGGTAAAAGAAGGAAATTAAGACTATGAATATGGTTGAGGTACTTCCTATACTAGAGTAAACATAGAATTTTTTAATCTATTGAAGTTACCATAAGAAGGGTACTAAGGTAGAAAGGAGGAAAAAAGAGGGGATGAACCAATTGCGATTATATCACATATATACATGGAAATGTCACAATGAATCACCCTGTATAGCTATCTTAAATGAACATTTTTTTTTTTACAAAAAGAGAAAATGGGGAGGCAAAACAGGTCCTGTCTATGGGACTGGGACTAGCATGAGTAGGAGAGGGGAGGATATAAGGGAAGGATGTAGGAGGGTGAATATGCTGGAAATACAATGTATTGTATGTAAATGGAAAAATGAGATATTTTGAAGCTATTCCAAGAATGGAGGAAGGGTATAAATGAGAACGATGGAAGGGGTGAATTCAGTTATAATATATTGTAAGACATTTTGTAAATATCACATTGTACCCCAGGACAACAATAATAAAAAATAAAGAATAAAAAAATCAAAGGATAATAAAAGCCCTTCATAATAAGCATAAATTGAAGAATTCATGATGATAACCCAGCATCTAAGAAGATAAATAAGGAAATGCTATACACACAAAATATGTAAGGAAAAACACAATCATAAAGACTCAGGAAAATATAGATCTCATTGGAAGATAAATATCAACGATAGATAGAAAAGAATCAAACATTACTATTTCAAGAAAATATCAAACCAATAAGATAAATGGAAATATTAGACAACACCTCTCATTAATAACCCAAAGTGTAAATGGACTGAATTCTCCAATTAAAACATATAGACTGGCTGAATAAAAGTTTTCAAAAAAGGATACAACTATGTGCTGTCTACATTAAACTCGCCTCAGTGGCAAAGATGTACATCCAGACACAAAATAAAAGGAATGAAAATGATATGTCAATAAAACAGTGGTTTTATGCCTATTTGATGAATTAAATTTTCAGCCAAACTTAGTTATGAGTGATTAAAAAGGATGCTACATAAGCATAAAGGGAAAATCAATCAAGAGATAAGATAATTGGAAATATAACCCACCAAGTAATGGTGCACATAGTTTCATTAAACAAACACTATTGTACACAAAGGTAAAGACAAATCCAGATACAATAATAGTTTGTGATATTAGTAAACAGCTCTCATTAACAGATAGATCATCCTGATGAAACGATCAAAAAGAAAATTCAGAGGTAAACTTCACCATGTGTAAAATGGATTTAATAAATATTTACAAAATATTCCAATCAACAGATATAGAATACGCTTCTTCTCAGCAGCCAAGGAACATTACCCAAAATATACTGCATTTGAAGTCTTAAGGCAAGACTTTACAAATTGAAATAATTGGAACAATTTCTTGCATCTTACAGGTATAATAGAATAAATTTTGAATTCAATAATAAGAGAAACAACAGAAACTATAAAAACACATGGAAAATGAACAATAATTAGATGAAGAGGGAATTAAAAAAATTTCTAGAATCAAAAATTTGACTATAAGTGAGCATTTATTGTGACAGAATTTCATGTCTAGCCTTTGGTCATCTTTTTCGTTCTCAATGATTTCTTTATTTGACTGACAGGTCAGAGACAGTTGTATTATCTACCAAAGAGGCACTAGAACTGGGCTGTCCAGGTTGACCTGGCATGACTGAAAATTATTGGACAGTGTAGAGCATTAGAAAGATGCCAAAGTCTCTGAGGTTGGATAGAACAAGTAGAAAATGGTTTCACACATCACTACAACATGACAAGAGCCAAAAGATTTGCTCTTCCTGAGCTATTTCTGCATCCTGAGCTACAGAAAACGTGGGTACAGTGCGAGTGGGTAAAGGCGATCAGCCCAGAGTATTTTATCTAGTGTCCCTCAGGGACAGTGAGTGATCACTTAAGGGGCTTCTCTCTGTCCTGAACCCTTCAGACCTCTGTACCGGACCATGAGAAGAACTTAACAGAAATCAACAGTGTGTTTGATGGAAGTCTTCTTTTGTTTCCAGTTAGGTCACAGCATTTATTGTAGCTCAGGTTTACCTTTCCTTTAATGGTCAAGCCCTAAAGAAAACAAATGTTCATTCTTATTTTTATATTACCACCATTTTACCTAATACCTGGCAACTTATCATTGTTTTATAAGAGTATATAAAACTGAAATGAAATGAAATGCATGTACTACATACCAAAGAAAAATTGCTAGAATGAAGTGAAAAATAAAAAGATATTTACAGAAATCTTGGGTTACAGCAAAGTCAGGTGTAATAGAAGTATATATTTATGAGTGCCTCCACTAAATACAAAACCTAATGATTCATATAAGGACCTGAAAAATCAATACCAAGACAAACACAAAATTAGTATATGAAAAAATAATAAAGATCAGTGCATAAATTAAGTGTAACTAAAAGAAAATAAGAAAATATTGAAACAAGGAGTCATTTCTTTGAAAAGGTGACATGGACACATGTAGAAAAACTTCTGTGGAGAAAGAAAAGATCAAAATTAATAAAATTAGTGATGAAATTGTGAATATTACAATAGCTATCACTGAAATACTGAGGGTCATAAGGAGATATTTTGAAAACATTTGTACCATGATATTAGAAAACCTAGCACTAGTGAATAAATTTCTAGACACATGAACTACTGAAAGTGAACCAAATACAATGAACAACCTGAATGGACCAACCACAAGTCTTTTTTTTTTAAATTCATTTATTCACATGGCACAAGTCTTATAATACAGGAAGTTGTAAAGAATCTGTGAACAAAAAAAAGACCATGACCTGAAAGATTAACTTCTCATTTCAATCATAACTCTAAAGAAGAGCTACTGGCAACACTCCAAAAACTTTCTATGAAATAAAAACGGAAGGAATAGTCTGTAAACCATCCTATGAAATGAGTACTACCCTGGTGATACCACATCTGGATAAGGACACACATAGAAGGAAATGTAGATCAGTTCCTTTGATAAATATGAGGAAAGCCTCAATAAAATACTTGTGAACCCAATTCAATGACACATTAAAAAAAAGCATAAATCATAATGAAGTTTTTTTTCTTCTAAGGATGCAAATATGTGTCAACATAGGCAAATAAATAAGCATATAAAAACATAAGCAGAGTCAAGGACAGTAATCACAAGATCATCTCAAAACATAAAAAAATGCTTTTGAGAAGATCCAACATGCCTTCAAGATAAAAACTCTGAAGAACCTAGGAAAAGAAAAATCATCTCCCAGTGTATGATACAATTATTGTCAAAAGTTTACTGAATGAGGAAAATATAAAAATATTTCTTCTAAACTTAAGAATGAGACAAATGTGTCAGTTCACTTCACTCTTATTCAACATAGACTTAAAATATTTGCCAGTGCAATAAAGAAAGAAAAATACATAAAATTTGAAAGGAGGAAGTCAAAGTTATTCCTGTTTGCAGATGACATGATCCTGTACTTAAGAAAAAAAACTAAAGATATCACCAGAAATCATTTAGATTCAATAAATACATTTATAATGTAGGATACAAAATCAATGTACAAAAATTAGTTTTTCTAAGTACCACTAATGAACATGCTGAGTTAAATGAAGATAATCCTATTCACAATAGCCTCAAAAATTAAAACACTTAAGACTAAACCTATGTAAGAGCCTAATAGCCTCTTCAATGAACAGTAAAACAGATAAGAATGTAATTGAAGAAGACACTAGAAAATGTATAAACTTAACATGGTCATGTTCAGAGAATAAACTTTATGAAAATGGATATATCACCAAAATGATCTACAGATTCAAAGGCATCCCCATCAAATTTCCAATCTTGTTCTTCACAGAAATATTTATTTAAAAGTCCCAAACACTCATGAGAGAACAGAAGAACACCCCCAATACCCAAACTATCTTATGAAAAAAGCAATGCTATAGGAAGTCACAACTGTAGATTTCAAATTATAATACACAAACATAATAATAAAAAGCCTGAATGGTGCTGGCACAAAAACCGATTCATGAATGAAGAGAAGAGATGAGGGGAGGACAGGGGAGGACTGAGGAGAGGAGAGGAGAGGAGAGAATACTTGGATATACACCTGTGAAGTTATAGTTACCTGATTCATGGCAAAAACGCCAAAAACATACATTAGAGAAAAGAAAACCTGTTCAGTCAGTTGTCCTGAGAAAATTGGATATCCAGATGTAGATAACTGAATCTAGATCCCTATGTCTCAACTAGTACAAAATCAACTAAGAATGGATCAAAGACCTTAATATAAGACATGAAATTTGAAACTGTTATAGGAGAACACAGCGAAAACACTTCTAGATACACTCATAGGACTCAGTAGTAACAGCAAGTATTGATGAATGCAGTTTCATCAAATTAAAAGGCTTCTGCATACCAACAGAAACATTCACCAGAAAGAAGAGAATGGCTACAGAATCGTGTGTATTTTTGGCATCTATTCATTTGACAAGAGATTAATGTCCAGAATATACAGTGAGCTCAATAACTCAAACACAGTAAAACCTAACAATCCTATCAATAAATAGGCAAATTAACTGAATATACAGTTTTCAAATGAAGTAACACAAATGCCCAATAAATACATTAAAATATTCATTACCTTTAGACATTAGGAAAATAGATATGAATGAAGTTTATATGTGATTTTAATCCAAGCATGGGAGGTCAAGGTAGGGGAGTCATAAATTGCAGACCAGACTGGGCTGCAGAGGAAGTCCCAGACCAGCCTGGCTTATATAATGAGAATCTGCTTAAAAAATAAATGAATTAATGAAAACTCATCTAAACAAACTAAAACCAAAGAGAACATCTCATGAAAGTTAAAATAGTTATCACTGAGAAAAAATTAAAAACCAACAAACTGAAATGTTAGTGTGTATGCATGGGAACAGTGACAATACAATGCTGATAAGAATGTGGCAATTGCCTTGTTATACTCAAGTGTGTGTGTGTGTAGATGTGTGTGTGTGTGCGTATGATCTCACTGAATTTTAAATTGCATGAATATATTTTAAATATTGTCATTTATTTTTGAAAATTAACCATCAATAGCACTGCTAATTTAATAATAGGATTACATGGGAAAAAAACTGAAAAATGTGGTTGCATGTCACGATTATTCTGGTGTACACACATAATTTTGAATGGAAGTGTTTACATATTATAGTACACTATTTTGTTTTTAAATGTGGGTGATACTGTACATTAGGTGTTAAGTTTTACCTTCCATTTAACTCCTAGAACTCTTTGGAACTAACAGTAAATAAATTGAAGCTTTCACTGATGTAAACTTCAGAAAACTGATAGTTGGTCATATTTAATTTTAAACAGAAGGGAATGGCCCCTACAATATTTAAGATCAAAGATCTATGATTTGGAAAAATTCATCACAGAAACTCCTGGCAAATAATTATATTACTTTTTTTGAAATCTGAGAAAATATTTAAGTTAGGAACTCACACATCTAATTTTACTCTATTTTTCCATGAATATATTTTATTACAAAGACATTTGTTGTCAATGAAAATTCTGAGGATTTAGCAAAGTAGCAGAATTTTTTTAAGTAGCTAATTCAAAAGTCAGTATTATTTCTGATATACAATATTGCTTTCTTTTGTGACCATTATTTTAATTATGTTTTTGTATGTCTTTTTTAATTTTGAATAAAAATATTTTATTTTGTTTTTAATTTTTTAAATTGTACTGGGTGGGGGCACATTGTGGTATTTACAAAATTCTGACAGAATATCATATATATCATACTTGAATTCACCCCCTGTACCACTCTCCATTATCTTCCCCTCCCCCTATTCCTGACCTCCCCCCTCAGGCAGGACCTTTTCCACTCTCCTCTTCTAATTTTATAAGAGAAAAAGTAATATTTTTGTTTGTCTAACATGATACGCAGAGAGTTTCCTTGTGTCATTTCCATGTATATATGTACTCTAACCCGACCTGGTTCATCTTCTCCATTTTTTCTTCTTTCTGCCTTAATCCTTATCTTATGGTGGTTTCAACAGGAATAAAAATTCTATATTCATTTTTGTATAGAGAGTACGTCAACCATGTTTGCCTTCTTAATTTCCTTCTTTTACCCTCCTTCTCTTGTATATGACTTCTCTTTAGTATGACCTGTTTTTCATAATATTGCTTGTGTTTGTGTTTGTTTTAGGTCTACATTCCACATATGAGAGAGAATATGTGGCTTTTTGCCTTCTGAACCTCTTTAACTTCACATAAGATGACGTTCTCCAGTGCCATTCATTTACCTGCAGATAACAAAATTTCATTCTTCTTTTTAGTTGAATAAAATTCCACTGTATATAAATACCATATTTTATTAATCCATCCATCAGTATTGTGGCATCTTGACTGTTTCTATACTTTAGCTATTGTCACACATATAAGTTTAAGACACTTTGACTCTTTGGACTTTAAGCCAACTGCATCCTTCAACTTGCTACAAAATGAATGTAAATTTAAAATTAGTACACCATAAAAAAGACTTATTGTTGAAATCTCTTTCAGCTCAAACCAAGAAAATGTATAAAGAAGGTTAAAAGTGAAGCCTGATGTTAAAAAGAAAATTTCCAATGGCATTTATTGTTCACATCTATCAGAATCACCCAGTGGCTGGTCGTTGTTTCATAAACAAAGTAGACTGTTGGAGCATATTCCATTTCATCACTTTGTACTCCTTGTGAGAATATGGAAAAATGCCTGTTTTGCATTATTCTCTCAATCTGAAGGAGGTGACGCAGGCCATGGAGTGTTAGCTATGATAAAAGATATGGGTTTTAGGAAAATGATCTGTATATATTTTGGATCTATAGTGAAACACACTATTAGTAACAGAAAGTGAAGATCATAGCACAATGGTTTGATATTTTCCAAACATGTTCCTTTTTCACTGAAAATAGTAGAACAATATTTTGTAGCCAAACCACATTTAACTTGAAATCAATGATCAGATTTCTTTCATTATACATCATTCATATTAATCAGAATGTTCCCTTTTATATGGGAACTATGTGATTAGTTTCCACAATGACATATGGGTAAAAATGATATATCTGTGTTAATGATCTGAAATGTGAACTTTTCCCCCCACATTCTGTCAATATTCAGTTGTCTGAATTCTGGCTGTTCAACAAGGATGACACGAATGGAACAGTAGAACACTTAGTTGGAGTGAACCAGCGTTTTCTAATTACTACCCCAAAATTGTACCTTGATGTGATATTGTCCTGTGTTGCTAAGTCATGATATACCTGAGATATTGTTTCAGTTTCTTAGGTGTTTTCAGATGGTGGTAATGTTTAACTGAATAACATAATTCCCAATTTTCCTTTAATATCATAGTACAGAAATCAGATCTGTCCCTATCTTAATGGGTATGAATATTAGATGTTCCTACCCTATATATAATGTACAAATTATGGAAGCCATTACTGAGAAAAGTACATGAGAAAAACAAAATAGTAATAATAAAGTGTTCAGATGACCAATGTTGTAAGAAGCATGCTTTAGCAAGAATAGCATATTTAGGAATATATTGAGAATGTTGTTAAAAAATTAATATGTAAAAATGCTGTCAAATAGTCTAACAGGCAGACACAAATATGAATACAGGTAGGTATACATTTTGGGTTCATAAAATCATGCTTGTGATTCTGATCCCTATATTTTCCATATATTCATGGAAATGGCTAAAATAGGAAAAATGTTTTGAGAAGAATGTTGCTTCCTTTATTTTTACTCTAAATCAGCTCTTTTAAAATGTTTACTTTTGAAGTGGCTTATATTTTCAATCAGCTATAATGCTTTCCTGAGGCCTGAGTAGACAATATAATATACATTTTGAAAAGTTAAGTTTTTGTCATTAAACGTGATCTGTTTCCATTTCATAAGAGTTAAATTAGGAGTAAAAATTCCAATTTTGAAAAAGTATTCACTTACATAAATATTGATGATACCCTGCATAGCATATGTGAATAAATTAATGTTTGTCTCATTTCTCTCAAGCTCTAGATGATGTGGATCTGTACAAATTAAAGAAAACAAAATGGGAAGGAAACTTCTTATCTATTTAAGACCCACAACTACAATAACTGAGAATATTTATCTTTCTTCTTGGAAGCAATAGTAGACAAATAGGTGTTATTTCACTGTCAGCATAATGCCCTACAATGGGTGAAATGTATGACAATGACAGCAGAGAAGGATGGTTCTAACAAAATCATGTAACTTTGAAATGAACCAGAATAATTGCCTTCAGAAGCAGTATTCTAGAGATTAAATTGGTCCATGAGGGAAGATGATCTCCAGAGTGAGTGTGAATATTCCTATTTTAAGAGAAGTTGATGTTGAAATAAAAAATATTGTAGGATGAGTGACTTCCTGAGAAGAGCATAAAAAGGTGAAGATTAAAAATAATATCTATTCATAGACAGCACCATGAAAATATACCAAGCGTAGCTATAATTGTGCTACAGGGCTATTTTACTTAAGAGTATTTCTAAACTTTAGAATAAAAAATCAAGTATTAAAATAATTATGATATTTTATGGTCATCATCTGATTATACTCACTTTATATAAGACCTATATTTATTAACATACTTTATTATAAAATTGCATATGTTTCAAATAATGATATCACTAATAACAATTTATTAAAGATAATCTTCAAATTTTCATTAAATTTAACAATGTATTAATTAAAAAGCACCAACTGGTATACCTAGAAGGAGGACAGGTGCAATAGATTGCAGAGAAAGGCAAAAACATATTTCTTTTAGAATGTAAGAGGACAAGTGTTAAGAATTTGTAGTGGGAATTACCAAGCAGGGCCTTCTTCATATTTAAAGGTATTAATAAGAAGCACCAAAAGACTTTAGATTTGTTGTTTGTATATGTTGTTGGTGTCATTGTACACTTTAGCCACTTGTATTATTAGCATAAATCATAGTTGGCTTTAATTAAATTTGCACTTTTGAAATACAACAGAATGATGGGATAATAGAGAAAGAAAACTAAATTTGGTGACAAGGGAAATATATGACAAAAGACTACAGTATTGTATAAGAAAGGACATGAGAAATATTGTGACAAATGGTCATTTTTATTGATTTGGTTAAGGATAAATTGTTTTGTGGTTCTGATAATTAAGTCCATATCCTGCTACAAGGTAAGAAAGCTTCCTACAATTGACCTACATTCTCAGACTGAACTAATATCTTTCATACACTGCATAATATCTTTTTAGTGAGAAAATTAGTGAATGTCATAATAGGATTAACGTTTTTTCAGATTTGTCATAATTGATGGGAGAGACATAAACTAGAGCAACAAAAATACACCTATTTCATTAATGACAGAGAATTAGTTTGAGAAAGGTGATTCTCATTGGAAAGGGCTTATAACCCATTTTTGAGTGAAAAGCAAAGAAAAGCTTCAAGGGAAATAACTTTTAATGAATGTAGATTGAGTATGAGTACCAAGCCATAGAAAAAGTATAAACAAAAAATTAATAGAAAAATTCTGTAAAATAATTCATTTATTAAGACTGAAAAAATATTGGTTTTTCTATAGTATGTTATAATTGATAATGTACCCTGCTCAGCACCACTTGCATATTTTTGGCAAAGTTTAATAAAATACATTAGATTTTATTCATTGAATTGATATTAACTTCCTATTAGTAGATTCCTGAAGTTTCGAATCTCATTTCAAAGAAAGAAGGCAGATAGTAGAAGCAATTTATGAGATTGTACAAGCACATTTATGCATCTACTTCAGGTAATATAGGAAGTCAATGTGATTCAAAACGTGAATGAATTAACGATCTGAAATGTCTCACATCTGCAGATAGAGAGAAAAATAAAAACAGAAAATTCCAATACAACTACACTGATGAAATTTGTTCTCTTGGGATTTTCTGATAGTCCCCATCTCAGTGGATTTTATTTGGGGTATTTTTATTCATATATTCAACTACTCTGATGTTCAATAGTATTATTATACTAATAACAGAAACTGCTCTTCAAACTCTCATGCATCTTTTCCTTAGCAATTTTTCCTTTTTGGAAATCTGTTATGTAGCAGCCACTATCCCAAGAATGCTTATGGACTTTGCACCCAAATAGGAAATATTTATTTGCTTGCCTCTGCTGCACAAATGTTCTTTGTACTTACACTGGGATGGGCAGAGTGCATCCTCCTGACGGTGATGGCCTATGACTGCTGTGTGGCCATCTGTAACCCTGTGCACTGTTCTCTAGTCATGAACCACAAGGTTTACATGCAGCTGGTGGCTGCATCCTGAATCAGTGGAATTCCAGTCCAAATTGGGCAAACATATCAGATTTTCCCTGTTTGTAGCTCTAACAAAATTAATGACTTCTTCTGTGATGTCCCTCCAGTACTCCAGATTGTTTGTGGTGACACAATTCTGAATGAAATAAGAACCTACTTAATTGCAGTGGTGTTTTTGTGGTTCCCTTTCTGTTGACCATTGTTTCATATGTCAAAATTATGTCTAACATTCTGAAAATATCATCAGTCAGAAGGAAGTCAAAAGCCTTCTCTACATGCACATCCCTCTTGACACTTGTAGTCCTATTCTATGGAATAGGACTTATTTATAGCCCACGATCAAATCAGTCTGAAGAAATTGGAAAGCATCTGTCCCTTTTTTCACACCATTTCCATCCCAACCTTGAATCCCATTATGTATACTCTAAGGAACAAGGATATCACGGTCACACTGAAAAACCTACGAAGTAATTTAATATGAAGCAAATAATTTAATGTACAGAAAAAATATTACCATTGTTTGTTAGTGTGTAGCTATAATAGAAAAAATCCTTCAAGATAGTTTCTGAATACCTAAACACTGAAAATTTACGTTATGATTAGCCAACTACATCATGGTGAAAGACCTGTGATTCGTAAAGTTTGGTTTTGGGTTAAGTACAATCAATGTAAAAGTTACCTCAGTTGCTGGTATCTCATTTTGAAGACCTTAGTGTTATGGCTGTACCGTGAAAAACCAACTCAGTCTGTTATATAACCATGGATTTGGGGTCACATTCTGAAACATGTTTTCTCTAATGGCATTCCACCATGTATTTGCTAACTTCCTATGATTCTGTGGTGGATTTAATCTATTAAAATCTACAAAAACTTCATGGTGGGAATAAGGGAATCTTGTGTTCTGTTTTTGTTTTTCATTTTAGTTTTTCCATCTCTTCTGGTGTTCATGTCATTTTAAGAATACCATCCTATTCACTACTCTTCTGTCCTAGATCTCTATGTTTTCTGGTAACCTCAGACATTCCTATCTTTACTTCAGGTATTGCATTGAAAACATTGTTTTGTTTTAGAAGTTTCTTGAATTTTCATGATTAACGATCTATAATCATATATTTTTTATTGAATGCTAGTCCAAAATACATGTCAATTTGGAAACTTATTTTGAAAAAATCTTTCCAGATGTAGTTAAATAATGCTTTTGAAAATCAGATCATGTGTGTTAGGATGAATTCTAACTCAAGTAAACAGCATCTTATAAATTAAGAGGGAAAAATTTAGAAAAAAAGACATGGAGAAAATCATGGGAAAGTGGGAGCAGAGATTGTACAATTCATGCAAAAAACCAAGGAAGGAAACACTAAATCTGGAAGAGGCAAGAAATAGTTCTCCTTGGGAGCCTTTTTAGCAGGTGAGTTCCTACATCACAGTGATTTCACTCTTGTTTTAAGTTGTGTATCTGTGGTAATTAGTTCATGGAGACCTATGCAGATAAAATACTGTACAAATTGTCCTTCAATTAAATTTCTTTCATTTAAATAACCTGGAATTAATTCAGTATCCTGCCAGTCCACAAATGATATATCCCTAAATCCCCTCCTCTCTTATCATTGTATCTATTTGGGGCAATTGTCACTTTTTAATGAGAAGTTTTGTTTTTTTCTTTGAAACAATGCAAAAGCAATTAGAAATGCAATGTACTTGAATTATAATATATTAAGACACTAAAAATGCTGTACAGTAGTTGCACTAAAGAAAAGCCTACCATATCATTCCATGTAATAAAATTAATTTCCCTGATAACTATGAAATCATGGAACAAATATGGTCCATATGTATATATACATATACAAATACATACGTGTATATGTATCAATAATAAACCTGAAAGGCAATAAAAATTGTAAAAGTATTTGCTACTGTTTGATTAGAAGAATTCACCTGACTTCACAGTTTGTACTTGCAAAGGGTTTTTATTGCAAAATAAAGAAAAACAGTGGCTATGACTACTAGCTTCAGAGAGCTGAGAGATACTCTGTACAAGGGTAATCTCAGCATTTGTTTCTCATTCACTTAAAGGCTATACTTTTCATTGAATTCAGATTTATAATTCTTTGGGTGATATTTGAATCTAATTTTTATAGTCATACAATTAACATGCAAACATAAGAAGATATGAAGAAAATATACAAAAGGGAAAATTAAATATAAACATTTAAATATAAGTAGTAAAATATAACGGAGAAATTGTTAAGAAAAACAAGGTAATATAAGGTATAACAAACTTTATCGAGAAATTACAAAGTTAAAAATGGCACTACCAGGAAATGTGAAAAGTATGGCTTTAAAAAATAAAGATTTCTTTTACTATACACACACAAACCCACATACACACATTTATATGTTTGCACTAGACATTCTCTATTTTATTTTGATTTTATGTAGATCTCACATATATGCTCATACAAATATACATACATAATTCTATTAAAAAACAATAATTCAACTCTTACCAGTCCACATTTTCAAATATTAAAATTTTTCTTTATTTTGTTCCATGATTTAGGAACAAAAAATTTTATTAATGGATAACTTGCATTAGATACTATGCAAGACAAAACAGAATGGGGCTACTTCTTTAGAGTACTAAAGGGAAAAATATCCTGCAGATATAAAATGATTAATCTACTAAAATTACTGTGCAAAACATGAAGTCTATCTTTATAAAGGAGAAAATGATTTTTATAGCTTCTAAAGGGAATGAATATATGAACAGATTTTCCAATGATAAATACCACAATTTCTTCAAGTGAAAAAAAAAAGTATAAGACTAACAGAAAATTAGATATGGACAATGAAGGATTAGACAGAAGAAGATGAAAAAGACGGTAGGTAAGCCCTGCTAACAGAATGGCAATTCTAGCCTATGAATAAGCTCCCACAGCCAGCATAAAATCCAGTATGGGTATTTGATATAACAGTGACTGCTTTTAAATGAAAAGCTAGCTTTGAGGAAAAAAAAGTTATTTTATAACTCCTCTTATCGTGGAGAGCTAAGTGAGCTACCATCTTCAGAGACAGCCTATGATTTCAGATCAAGACACTCTGGAGACTTGAAAGCAAGGAACAATCATGAATTGAGAATTCTTGGAAGAGCGTCCTCTGGTGTCAGTAAGATGGCTGTGCCAGGGAATCCTGGAAAAGAAGAGGGCCTGATGTGGACCTACTGAGAAGTTTAAGCAGCAGGGATCTTGGGCAGTATATTTCACAGAGTTTGGTACCCTCACCCTTGATGGAGTGAGTCCCATCACCTGAGGTATCTTTGTGGAAACAGTGCACTACTCCCTGTGCCCAAAATAGTGCTCAGCCACTGGGAGCTGACCCCCTACATCCAGATACCCCTTGTTTTCTCACAAGAGGAACTGAGAGCTCCAAGACCAGTTCCAGTGAATCACATGATTTCCCCAGCCGCCTCCCCTCCACAGGATGGGGAATTTCTGGGTGGGGTCTATAAGCAATAAAACAAGCTAAGTTCTAGTTATTTGTTTTTGTTTTCAGATAAGACTGAAACCTTTGAGCCCACTATCCATGGATCACACAATTACTCCGAGCCTCTCCCCTCCCATCACCCATGGAGTGGTGATCTCTAGACAAAGTTTGGAAGCACTGAATCTGGTAGCCAGGGTGCCTAAGTATCACAGTTATCTCCTACCAGTGCAGAGCTCAATAATCTGCTTGATCTCACCATTCTCCAGTGCATTTGGGGACACTTCTAAGCTGAAATGCTTTCTACACCAAGGAAAATATGGTAGGAAAGCAAATTGACATCAATATAAAGTCCTTAAATACAATAGTTAGAAAGATTTTAAATTTTTTCTGAAAAGTAATACTGTCCAATTAAGTTCTATTTCACTTTCAATTAACACCTATGCTGGAATGACTTTTGGTCAATGATGGGCTAAAAAGAAAGATGGGTTTATCCAGAGAATGTAGTTTTGAACAGTGAATTGGAATAGTTATCAAACATGATTTTTTTTGTGTGTGGGACTGGGATTTGAACTCAGGGCTTCACTCTTGCAAAGCAGGCACTCTGCCATTTGAGCCACAATGGATGGTTTGGAGAGTCCATTTTGCTCTGGTTATTTTGTAGATGGAGTCTAACAACTATTTGCCTGAGCTGGCCTTGAATCTCAATTCCCTTGATCTCAGCCTCCCATGTAGCTAGGATTACAGGCATGAGCCACTGGCACCCAGTCAGATTCATTCTTTCAGAAATTAAATTGATACATAAGTGTAACTCCCTGAGAAATCAAGCTTGAATGTTATATCAAACTTGAATGTTATAAGTTAAACCTTCCTTACGGTCACATAAACTTTGTCATGCAAATTTATCAATGGAAACTCTACCAATACTACTTGAATAATTTATTTAAAGATAATTCTAAATTATAAAATGAAAAAACCCATGATGCTCTGTTTTTATAAAAATGAATGGTTTATTTATAAAACCCATGTTTCTAAACTTTTTTAAATATAAAGTTCAATAACATTAGATATATGTGAACTAATGATAATGACATTTGCCATGAAGAAAGGACAAAAATTGAAAACTTTCTATGAAAATAAGGATATAGGATAGAAAATTTAAAGGATTTTATTTACCAGTGTTTTAAGTCAAAAGTATGAATTATCTAGGCTGAAAGGATTTATACAGGTAAGAAACTTCCTATTTATTTGAATAGTTGGTAAATAAATATTAAGAATATGTAATGAAAAATTTCAAGGGTGCTAATTTCTTCATTTTGGGTGATATTAATACAACAGAGCAAGAGAATTTTGTTTTGTTTTTTAGTGCCACTCAAATGCTTTGGAAACCTACATGGTCAGAGTAAATCAAAGTTGTGTTTAGTCAAAGTTGTACTTAATGTATGATATTGTAAAGAAAAAGGATAGAAAATGAGTTTCACTTGATAATTCTGGAATTAAATAGCAATGAAGAATCTCACATTGAAAAGAAATGAAATATGAATTAAAATCCATGTGAGAAATTGATCATATTTGTTGATTAATTTCAAAGTTAATTAATATTTATCATGCATTGGATAGGAGATATTAATAGGAAGTTTCAATAAACAGCATACTGAGATTAATATTTTTCATATTTATTGTATGGTATGGAATAGTTGCATAAATTGAAGGAATGATAATGCATCTAATTATTTCTTGAATATCAAAAATGGATTTAGGAAAACATTATTATTTGAAGTGTAAAAGGGAGAACTTAACACTCATTTTGAACATCACTACAGTGATGGACGACATTCTCATGAGGTTTTCTGATAATCTCCATCGCCCATGGATTTAACCAATGAAAAACAGTAAAATAACTAAGAAGGTAAAATAATGGGAATCTTGTTTTTTCCTTGATTTGTTATTAATTTGTTGTATTTTGTTTTGTTGTATTTGCATTTTCTCATTTCCTTCCCTGTCTCTGTGCACGCCCTTCTAAAACTGAAATTTGTGAGTGTTTTTTGCTACTTTAATGTCTGAGATATCACTATTCTGTGGTCACCTCAGTCCTTTCTATTGTATCTTTTGGTTTTGTATGTTTATTTCTACTTAGTATTATTAGTTTCTAGAAGAATAACCTTCAATACCCTTGTTAAAGGTTCATTAAATTCAGGTTCATTAAGATACATCTGTATCCAGATATATTATATATTATATATCCAGATTATTATGGTTTGGGGTGACCACCAAATCAAGTGACTATTATTCTGATAAAAGGCAGAGACCAAAAGTTTAGAAAGCAGATACAGAAAAATAGAACTTGTTAAGGAAGCAGCAAAGTTTGGAGTGATTAAGTCACATACTGAGGAAGGCTAAGAGCACATAAATTCTGAACATGGCAAGGAATTGCATTCTACTAATGCCTTAATGAAACATGAGTCTCTACTGACACTGGGAATTTAATACTGACCAAGAGAACTGTGAGAGACTATGCTTGCATTGGTTTGAGAGACTCAACTTGGGTAAATTCGATAAGACAGACCTAGGAATATAGTAGGCATGTAAAGTTTTCCTCTCATTAAAGTACTTTTGTTAGGATCATCTGAAATAAATTTTGTATCTGGCCTGATCAAATTTACTCTGGTTTTTTTTTTAATTTTATGCATCCATTTGAGCATTTTATCTTCTGATTGCAGGTTTAAACACAAATTTTACTTTATAAGCTGAGTCAGTGAAATGTGTATTTATAAAAATAGTACTTGGTCAAGAGTGTTCATACATATATGCACTTGCTTGCATACACGTGTACACGGTGACTGGTTTCTCTTTAATGTCAAAAGCTGAAATCAGGGTGTCAACTGGACCAAATTCTTGTCTGGATGCTGTGTGGAAGAATTCTGGCTCTTACACTGTTGGCAGAATTCAGTGCTTTAGGTTGTAATACTGAAATCAAGTTTCCAGCTGGATGTAAACTGGATCTCAGTCTGGGATCCTCAGAAGTCAAACACGTTCCCTGCATTCTACTATTCTCCATTTCTCTGAATATGAAACTCTGACTTTTTTGACTCTGACCACTGTAACAGGATTTAAAGAAATTATGTGATTAAGTTGGGGCCACAGAAATAATTTCTATAATTAAAATCACAGATCTTATATTTACTTATATGTGCAAAATTATTTCACAGAAAGGACAGCAAAGTTTAAAAAATTGTAAAAGATACATGTATTAGGGAATCAGCACAAATGGTTGACCAAACTTAAAGTCTTATTTATACAGGTATAATATAATGAAATGAAAAACTAAAAAGAAAATTATAAAAATACACAGAAGCAAAAATTAAGTTTTAAAAATGTCATAACAATAGTTATAATATTGTTTTTGAGAGCATAGCTAAATAACTTGTATTATGTTTTATTACTACAAAGTTAATTTAGTCACAAGAGGAAAGCAAAGATAATGTGACCTCAAAAAATAAGGGCATTTGCTTAAAATAAAATGAGACATGTGGCTATTCCAGGAATGAGGGAGGAAGGACAAAGGAAAATGATGAAGGAAGTGAATTCAAGTATGATATACTGCAAGACCTTGTTAAACTGTACCCCCTGTACAAAAATTTTAAAAAATTAGTAAAATATAAAGTCTTTATCTATCTTTAATTATATAATCACATGTATATTGCTTAAACTGTAAAACCCAGAAATAAGTGTGTAGTATTCAAAGAAAATATCGGTTCCACACAAGTGTATACACATATATGTGCAAATAATCATAATTCTAGTAGAAAACCACCATCATTCCAATAAATCTCAATGTACACTTTTCATCATTATTTCAATTAAATGTATTAATTTAGTTGAATTCAAGAAAATATTACTGAATGCTTACTATGGATTGCATGTCATTTTAATAGCATAATATAATTTGTCACAATTGTAATAAAATTAAAGGCCACATCCTTTGTCACACTGATCAAGTAATTATCACACAGATCAAGGATAAAGATGGAGAATTCTTCAAACACTTTTGGGCTTATAGCTTTATATGTTTCTAGAATGTACTCTATAAATAGAAATGTTGTATTAAGGGAGAATAAATATCTGATATTTTCTCAAATACGTAATTTTCATGTGTCCTATTCTCAATGGAAAGTAAAAGTAGTCTATGAATGTTACAATTTTTATTGCCTAGGAAAGTTGATTTGTTTCTCTTACAAAATGGTTCATTTTATCTTCAAAAGTGTGACAAACATTTTAAATGGCATTTCAGTTTGGGGGATATCTCAGAACTTTCTTAATTTGAGGAAGAAAGCTATAGTTAAAAGTTTCATGTATGATAGGGCAAGACAATATCCAATTGAGATCACACATAATGAAAAATAATGTTGTGCCCATGGAATCTCTGTGTTCTTCCATATTCCATAACAATTAACACTAGAAGCCATTTCATTTCTTCCTATTTACTTTGGTTTTACTTGTTTTGGTATGATACAACATTTCATGTTTCTCAAGATTTTTGAACTACTCTTCCATTTGTGAATAATGTATTTATATATCATCTTTACCTTACACTAAATCTAAATTATTATTTGCAAATATTTTTGGCATTCAAAGTGTTAGTTTCATTGTGTCTGTAAATACAAATATGAAACACAGCCTCAGTTTTAGGAAAATATTTCAGGTTCTCTAAAAATGTTTAATTATATACCTCAACTATGCCAAATATCCCACTCCTGAATATTTATCCATAAAAATGCAAAAAATGCCCAATAAAAAATTTGTTTATGAGTATAAAAAAGTCTCTACACAAACAAAAAACCTCAAAAAACCCAAATCTCATTAATACATGAGTGAATAGGGAAGCTAAGATATTTATCTATTGGAATTCTATTCTGTAATGATGAACTATTGGCACAAACAACTAAAATTAGCCTTAAGTCTTTACACTGATGGCAAAACTATTCACATAAAACTTTATATTATTATTGACTATTTCTTAGAGCCAGCAGTGAGACCTTGCCTGTATGAGTTATCTGGCCTTGTGAGAAAGCTCCAAGGAACTGAGTCAAAGGGCAATGAAATATAGTGCCTTAGCTAACATAGTATTTCAAGAGGGCCCTGACCCATATGATTGCTTCTCCCAGTACTAGATTTCAAATAAAAACGCATCCCAAGGTGTGCAGCAGCTCAACAGAGAAAAACATTCCTAGAACAGTGAGTGAACTTAGAGTTACTTGGAGAGCATGTTAAATCATAAAGCTTGGAGTCCACACCCCAGTTTATAATTTCTGTAGGTTTGGTGTGGGGAATGGGTGACTGGAGCCATAAAGATGAGGGGACCACTGAGTTCTGCTCAATAGCCACTTTAATGAAGCATACAACTGCTTTTATAAACTCCTTTTACACAGAGAGCATTTGGTCAGAAAAAGCATGCCAAGTATTACATGTCAAGGTTACGTTAGTACAGAGAATCACAGTTAAAAATAACTCTTTGTTATGTCTCCTTCAAAATGAGAACAGAGAAGCAGGAGAAAAACACAGTTAACAAACCTTTCTTATTTACAACTGAAGGACATGAAGCCATCTGGGAACCTTGAATACTGTGTTTCTGGATGTCTGCCTTTCTCACAAAGCCAGATACCAACTCACACAGGCACAGTCTGGTCTGAGACTTTTGCCTCAGTTCCTTATAGCTTTCTCATAAGACCAAATGCCAACTCACACACACACAATCTGGTCCTGAGGCCTTTGCCTCAGTTCCTTGGAGCTTTCTCACAAGGCCAGATACCAACTCACACAGGCAAGGTCCCACTGCTGGCTCCAACATTTCCCTCTTTTTTATTTTTTAAACATAGCAATCCTAGCATGACTGTGGCTTCAGAAGTTTTGTAAGATTCTAACTGTTGTTGGAGTCAGGAGTATCCTATACAAAAAATGACAAGATAAACAATAAAAATAATGCTGGCTATTAATAAACTATGCATGACGCTTCAAAGTCAAGACTTAGGATTTGTACCTTGTAAAGCATCTGTAATACCTTTTGCCAAGCCTTTATAAGAAATGCCAGGCAATTTACTTTTAAATGTGTGAAAAATGTTCCTTTTTAATTCTTCCACATCTAAGGTGATATTACCTCTAAGATCTTGTAAGTGATATTTCATTTGTTCCCAACTATATCAGGAAGCATTATATTTTTCTGGAGTAACACAAAATAACATTCCAATTACAAGAAAGCATTAGTTGGTGTTGTATGCTGTCTGATTCCCTAGCCATGTTACAGCTTGTTGTAGGTCTCCTATTTTGCTTTCTATCTCTTCATTGATTTTAGATTGGGGAGTCCACAACATATGTGATTGATTTTGCCATTGTGCAACAAACTCATGTGTTTGAACAGAAGTCTGTAATGTGACTCCTGAAACAGCAGCCGTAGCAGCAATGGCAATCAGACCAAGTATAACAAGAGTAACCCATTTGATAAATCTTTTTGATCGTGTGAACAATTTAGACACTACTTTAGTCATTAAACCTTCTAAGGGAGAGTGTTGCTATTCTCTTATTAAGTTTACAGTAGGCAACCAAACATCTTTCCTTGCCCTTAAAATAAACAATGCTTGAGAGGACCAATTAATAAACAAAGAATAGTTAACACAGGTGTATAATTTACAATCAAAGCAATCAACACTTTTTAAAGTAAAACTAAAACTAAATGTTCTAAGAGCTATGAGAATGTTTCTTCTTAAAAGTAAGAGCATGCATCTTGTATGTAGCCTGTTTCATTTGTTCATCTTTAGGAATCTCCCTCTGAGGGGCAGTCATCACTTTGTTGGACACGTTCATTGGTATTTCTGGGCCTGATGCTCCAAAGAGGAACCCATAATGTTTCAGGGCATCCATGAACATCTGTAGAAACACAAGCATAACCCTTGCCCTTTTTAAGTAAGAGCCCAGGAAACCAAGAGTTAAAAGATTTATACCAAATCAGGACTTGTTTGTTTGGCACAGAGGGAGGTTCACCAAAATGTTTATCTGCTGTAGTCAAAATATCACCCTGAGGTAAATCTAAAAAATTTAAAGTGAAAAGTGTTAATGCTAAAGAATCTCGGGGAGTTAACCCTTTTTTATTTTTTAACAATTGTGTTTTTAAAGTTCTATGTGCCCTTCAATGATATCTTATCCTTGTGGATTGTAAGGGAGGCCAGTGACATCAATAATGTTCCATTCTTTACAAAATTGTTTAAATTGATGACCTCACAAGGCCAGATACCAACTCACACAGCAAGGTCCCACTGCTGGCTCGACAATTATCAAATACTTAAACATAAAGAACCTAATTAATTGTTTCCAGGTGATAAGGTTAGCAGGAAAACATACTAAACTCTTTGGAACTGTTGCAATAGCTTCTACATTTTGGAGAAAGTGAAATACATTATTACTGACCAAAAGTGAGGACTATTACAAAGTAGATTAATATTCTAAAAATGTCTGTTTTTCCATGACAATAAAACAATATACCCTTGGCCTGTCATATTTAATCTTAGGTCAGTAACCAGAAATTTTCAGTTATAGATCATTCATAACCAGTCATAACTATGTGACTAGTTTCTCCAATGTCATGGGGAAGAAATGATACATCTATTATTTGTTGATGTTCTTGAAAGTAGATTTTCTTTCTCATGTTCTGTCTTCAGATCTAAGTTCCCTGAATGATAGTTGTACAATAGGGACTACAAAGATGAGATAGGGCACAGTAGAACTCATAGATGAAGTGAACCAGAGTTTCCTAATTACTAAACAAAAAATCATATTGTGATGTGAGTGTAAGATACTGGCTCTTTTGTTAAGTCATTGATGTATCTCAGTTATTGTACCTATAACTTTCTTAACTGAAAATTACATGAAATTACTTGGGAGTCAAATCATAATGACTTGAGTATTAATATATTTATTTAAGATAATCCTAAAAATGAATATAATATAAATATAGAAATATGAAAGTATTTGTCCATTCATATCGATTTAAAAGCAAATTAATTAAAAAATATCATCTGTTGGTGCAAGATGATTGTCAAGTGTAACAGATTTCAGAACATAGGAAAATACATATTTGTTTTAGAATGTAAGAGAACAAGCACTGAGAAAGTATGATGGGAATTGTCATGTGGTGCTGAGTTCTTCATATTTAATGTCATTATATGAAGAATAACATGACTTTGTCCTTGTTCATTTGTTTGTTTTTCCTTCCATCTGTTTGCTGTGGGCGCTTGCCTAATCCAGATAAATTTAGTTGAGTTTCATCAGAGACACCCTTTTATAAGAAAATGTTAGGATGGATAAGTGGAGAAAAGGAGCACTGTTTGGTGACAGGGCAATTATATGACAAAGGACTACGTCATGTAGATAAGAAGGGAAATATGGAAAATAGTGTGAGGAGCTGGTAAGAATCATTGATTACAATAAATGTATGTGTTTACTCCTAATTTTTGGTGTGCTAGCAAATGAACACAGTTTATATGCTCTAAGACTGAACTAAATACCATTTTAAGTGAATATTTTTAGGACACTGGATTTTAGGTGTGAAGAGGTTAAAGAATTAATGCTAGGATTAATGTTTTTCATATCTAGCATAACTGATGGCAGGAGTATATAAAGAATAATAATAATAATGCATTTATTTTATAAATAACAAATGAATCAGCATTCTTAAAAAAATTTCACCAGAATATAAAAAGAAGTCCTAAGTGCAGCTTGCTGGCTCACACCTATAACTCTAGGTACTTCAAAGTAGAATATAGAAAGGTCACAGTTTGAGGCCATCATGGACAAAGTTAATGAGACTCTATCTCAAAAAGCAAACTTGGCGTGGCATCTCAGGCTTATAACCCCAGGTATCTAGAAGACAAAGGAGGGAGATTGCAGCCTGAGGTCAGCCCAAGACAAAAGCATGAGGTCTTAAATAAAAAATAATGTAGACTGGGGCCTGGCTCAAGTGGTAGAGTGCTTACCTAGTAAATGTATGGTCTTGATTTCAATTCCCAGAACTTCCAATAAATAAATAATAAAAAATGAATGAATAAATATATAAACTAAATTGAAAAGAGCTGTGTGTGGAGCTCAAGCTATAGAATATTTACAGTCTTGAGATCTCACCCTACTACCGCCAAAAAACAAAAACAAAAGCAAGGAAGGAATACTTAAAACTCACTTTGAATAAGAGTCAGAATTTTTGAGAATAAAATCTTTGTGTAGAAAGAAGATGAAATGTTATTGTCAGTTCAAAGAATATAATGTAAACCCCCCCAAAAAAATAGAAAAACCCTGTAACAAAATTCTAATAGTAATGATGAAAAAAATTATTCCTCCATAATATGCTATAATTAATAATCTTCATTTCTCAATATGCTGGGCATCATTTTGGGAAAATCTAATAAAACACATTAGAAAATATTTCACAAATTGATTTAAGCTGAATATTAGTTGATTTTAGAAGTTTCAAATCCCATCTCATAAAAACAAACCAATGTACTCATGAAAATATGTGTGAAATTCTTATCTCCACATCCTCCAATTGAAATAAGATAAAGTAATTGGAAGTTTCTTATCTTTCTGCCCTAAATAATCTGTGTTAAATTATCATGTTTTATATGACATGCAGTTAGTACATGAAAGAGCAGGGAAGAAGGAAGGAAGGAAGGAAGGAAAGAAAGACACACAAACAGACATAAACTCATAACAGACTAGCCACACTATAGGAAAATGTTATTAGTCCCATTTTTCCATCCTTTCTGGGCTGCTGGAGTTCTATTGAGGAAGAGCTTGTCTACACTTATTGTTGGTTTTATCTGTGTTTGCACATTCAGTAGTAGGAAACCTAAAACATGAATGTGGTTGATGTGCACACTGTAGAGAAGCTAATAAAGTAATCTTGAACTGGCAGAAGCCACTATGAGAAGGGGACCAGGAAGTAGTGAAGAGGTCTGGCAGAGATGAACCAATGTGTGTTGCAATACACTAGTGCATGGAAGGAACACTAGGAATCTCCCTGCATGCTATCTTACTCTCAAAGTAACAAAAATGCTATGTCTTTCTTATTATCTCGTATGTTTTACCTTCAACAAAGTCTGAAAAGAAGAGGGCGGAACAGGTTCTGCCTGGAAGTGAGAAGGGGGGAGGTGGCCCAAACAATGTATACGTAGGTAAGTAAATGTAAATATGAAAGGAAGAAAAAATTAGTAAAATACTACCAACCCCTCTCCTCAATCCCACAGGAAACCTCTCTTAACTATATAAATATTCACTTGATTAATATTGCCTGACACATCTATGGAGATAGGAGAAGGTCGCTTTAGTGGATGAGTAAATCAATATTAGATAAAATGAAAAATCTTATTTTATAAAAATGGAATCATTCTCTTAGATTTTTAAATATTATGTATTTTTAAATTTCATAAGAAAAAAGTGAAAAAAAGAGGATTATAGAATATCAAATAAAGGTTTTCTCAACATGAGAAACATATCTATTTTTTAATCCTCAACATTTAATGTGAAAAACATAGTTAAAATAATTATTTTTAAATGTTTTAATTTTAGACTGTTTTGATTGAGTTTCACCTAGTCCATCCTTATTCTTTTATATCTTCTCAGCACTTGTGTTCTTTTCTCCCAATTTTTCCTAGCTATTTTATTATTATTTGCATTTTCTCAAAGTTCATTATAATTGCATTCAGTGACTATAATTCCCACTACAGTTTTTACTTATATGTTTTGTGTTAAAGTGACTGTTATTTCATCAGTGGATATTTTATCTCAGTTTCTCCATACCTGAGTTATTTATTTTGGTTTAATTCTTGGTTAGGTAATTTTAATTCTTAAGTAACTTTTGCAGAAACATTGTAAAAGAAAAAAGTAAATTAAAGCATAATGGGTTAAAGTGTTGTTTAGTGATAGAACATTCACTTAACAAGTGAGAGGCCCTGAGTACAATATCCAGTACTGAAAAAAATCAACTAATTAATAAATAAACCAAAACAATATGTAGGAAAAGGAATGTCTGCTTATTATAATTATATACATATGCATATATATATGATATTGGAGTTTGGAGTTTGAACTCAGGGCTTTCTACTTGCTAGGCAGGACTTCTCCCACATGGACCAATTCTCAGACCCTTTCTTTCTTTGTTTTAATGAATATATGATGCTTCTGATGAAATGATAAGCTTAATACCTTTTATCATTTTATTGTCATATAAACTAATTTATAAATATGAATTTTATTTTGATTTCAAAAAAGGAATAATTAATACCAAAAATATGATTTCCAATATCCAATACTGCTGAACAGCTTTTCCCCTTTTATATTAATGGACATAGTTAATCCTATACCATATATAATTTCCAGTATTTAAAATGACAAATAGTGTCTACTTCCAGTTAAGAAACAATGGATCACAACAAGTTAGCAATACTGACTACAGCAACAGAAAAGTATAGTCAGATATGGGCTTGGTGGCCTATGCCTGTGATTTTGGCATTGGAGAGACTGAAGAAAGAGGACTAGAAGCTCAAGGAGACACTAATATACATAAACAGCCTGCCAAAAAATTTCCAAATGATCAATATCCATTTTTGGAAGAGTAAAAAATAGATGAAAATTTAAAAATTAAGTAAAATTCAGGCAGAGACAAGACACATGCATCTCACATAAAATTTAGTCTTGCAATAGTATGCTAAAAAATCTTGCTGTTTAAGCTCATATTTATTTTCAACTTATTGATTAAATCAAAGACTACAAACAATTGTGGGAGTGGTCAATGATGCCAAATTTTTTTTCACAATACTGGCACTTGAACTGAGGGCCTTGTGCCTGATAGGCAAGCACTGCTTCACTTGAACCACATATCCAGCTCTTTTTGCTTTTTGATTACTTTTAATATATCATCATGCATTTTTTTTTGAGTGAGCCAGCCTAAGATTACAATGCTCCTACCAACACCTGTCGCTTGCTGAGATTATAGATGTGAGCCACTGCTCCTGGATGGATTTGTGGTTATTCAGTTTTCTTTGTTAAAAAGGTTGTCTTTTTTTTTTTTTAACCATTACATGTTTGTGACAGTCTTTCTTCCTCATCTGTGTGTAGGCTTCCTTTAATTATCTTCTTCAATGCTGGGTTATTGGTCATGAATTACTCCAGTGTGAATTTATCTTGGAAGGTCTTTGTTTCTCCATCAAAGAATAACTTTTCTGGATATAATGAACTTGCTTGGTCATTATTTACTTTCAGCAAATATATCATTCCATGTTTTCCTGATATTTAAACTTTATGGTGACAAGACTGGTTTAATTCTGATGATTTTGCCTTTCTAAGAAACTTGGTTTTTTTTACTTTAAGCTTTCATTATCCTTTCTTTCTCCTTCAGTCTTGACATTTAAATACAATGTGATATAGAGAGATTCTTTTTCTGGTCTGTGGGGCTCCTGCATTTAGATGTAAACAATTTTCCTTAGATTTGGGAAATTTTCCTATCATTTCAATCAGGAATTTTTCTTTGTCTTTAGTTTGTTTATAAGCTCTTTCTTCTGTTCCATAGATTCTTAGGTTTGGTCTCATTAATATTACCCAATTGTGGCTATATTTATTTACTTTTCTTTACTGATGTCTAAATGTAATATTTCTTCAAATCTCAGTTCAATTTCCAATATTCTTTCTTTCATTTTATCAAATCTGTTGTTATTATTTCTCTGAATTGTATTGATTTTTAATTTCCAAAATTTCATTTTCTTTCATATTAGTTTCCTTGCTGAATTTTCCAGGTTGTTGACTTGTACAGGTTATAAATTCTTTTCTTAATTATATTCATCTCTTTATTTGCATTATCCTTGTGTTATCTATCACTTTCAAACTAGATTTTAAATTCTTTAGCATTTTGGTCCTTTAATTACTTTTGTTTTTGTGCAGTACTGGCTTCTGAACTCAGGGCCTTCTGCTTGCTAGCCATATGCTCTACCACTTAAGGCATTCTGCCAGCTCCAGTACCTTAGCTTTTTGATATAAAGGATCTGTAAGCTTTTGGAGGAATCATATTACCTGGCTTTTTAATATTATTTGATTTTTAGGTTGCAATTTGCACATCTGTAAGAGTGGACATCGCTTAAGTTTTTGTTGTTGTTGGTTGGTTTGTGTATGGGACATTTACAGGCTGTTAGTGTGCTCTTTGGCTTATGGTTTCCATTACCAGTCAGAGGAGAAATAGCATACAACAGTAGCAACAAAATCAACTTTTTAAATACAATTCAGATATTTAAATGCAGTAAAAACAACAGGAAATATCAACTACACATCCAAGAAGATAAGAAAATAGAAAAACTGCATACTAACAGGATAAACTAGGAGTTTAAACATGTTTTAAAGCTGTAGGTTTCAATAATTAAGTAATAAAACAAAGTTGTATGGGAAAGGAGAAAAGGCAGAATAATCAAGGTAAGAAAGAACAAGAATTATATCAGATGAAAGTGTAATCAACAATAAGAGAGAACACAATAAAATAAACACACAGAAAAACATGCAGTCAAAAGAAAAAGAAACATAATAACAACCTCCACAAGAGTACAGGTTATTATTTCTTCCTTGTTGAGTAAGGACTGTGGATGTCAGCCCTCCAGATTAGTCTTCTGCTGTTTATTTTGTGGGCCAGGTTTTTCTCTCAGGTTATAATAGGATGGATTCTTAAGAACAATGAATGTTTTCCTACAATTTCTAGTCCTCAAAATTCTTTCTGTAACTCTCCCAATGCACACATCTGTGACTTTCCATTGTGTTGTGTGGTCCCCTCTGTGTTGTGCAGTGGCCTCTCATTCCTCTGTGATCTTGCTCTGTTCTGTTTCCTCTCTGTGCTGCAGTGGCTTTCTCCTTGCAACCAAGTAGTTTTGCGTTTGTGAGAGTTAGACCAAAGTCCTACCAGTTTCTTGGATACGCATTGATTATTTTTTTTCAAAGCCATGAACACATTTTATTTTATTTATTTTTATTTTTGTTTAGGGTCAGGGTACATTGTGTCATTTACAAAAGTTTTTACAATGTATCAAATATATCATACTTGAATTCACGTCCTCCAGTGCTCTCCATTATCTCCCTTTCCTCTTTCCTAGAACAGTTTTAACAAATGAAAAAAAAACATTTTTTTCCATTTACAAACAAGTGTACACAGTTTTTGTACCTTATTCACCTTCCTACTCCCTTTCCCTGCTGTGTCCCCCTCACATTGGTACCAAACTTTATCCCCTGGGAAGGACCTGCTCTACACCCTCTTGTGATCAGATTTTATAGAAGAAAAAAGAAGAAAAAATTTTTTAATTGACATTTTTGCTTGTTTGTGATAAAGGTAGCTACACAGGGTGTTTCCATGTGGTATTTTTATGTATATATGTATTATAACTCCGATTAGTTCATCTACTCTATTTTTCTTGATTTGTTTTCTCATTTAGCCAATGGAAGGCAGGAAGGTTTCTGTGGTTTAAAATACAAAACTGCAGGGTCTTCTGCTCTCCTGGCTAAGAGGTTTGACTGTAGACCTGCCCTAAAAAGTCTCCCCTGCACAGCACCAGTGAGTAAGTTGGGAAAGACCAAAGGCCTCTTTACTAGCCTCTAATTGTTACATGAATGGCTTGATATCCAACACCTTTCAAATTAAACAAAAAGCAAAGGACTTTGAGTATTGACAAAATCAGAATTTCTTGTGATTGTTCACAGTAATCACCTTCCTTGAGAGTAAAAACATGCTTTTGTATTTTACTCATTTATTATTTTTATGTAATCTGGATTTATTTTTTTTAAAGGCAATAAATGTATTAAAGTATTTTGAACATTGTAAATATGATGTACTTCTTTTAACAATCATATTTTAAACTTCTGCCATGTTTATGCATGTCCCTGAACTCTTTTACTTACAATTTGTAGTATAATTTTTCATTATTTAAACTGAATCATATTTAAATTGTTTACTACATTTTATGATGATCAATGCTTTTATAAATATTTCTCTCCATGTCACTCAGTGAATATGTGCACAAAATTATCTAAGTACGCCTGAAGATGTGGTATTGATTGGATATAAAATATTTCAACATTAAAATGTCCCAAATTGTTTTCTAAATTTCCTGTTCATGTTTAGTTTTGAAAATATATCAAACTTCATGTTGCATACCCTTTATAACATTTTTATACTGCTCCATTTGGAATGTTTTGCCAGTGAAGTGGGGGGAGGCATGTTTGTAATCTACATATCTAATAATTTTTTGTTATTGTGTAATGTAGGTAATATTTACCTTTTCTTTACAGAGAGCATATTTTCCTCACAGATTTGCTTTATTTGTTTTTCCATTTATTCTCTGTGTATCTTCAATGATATCCTATGATATAGTGCTATTTCATTTATGTGTGGTATGATCAAGGTCAATAAATAACAATTTATCTGTAGTCACTTCAAAAGAAAAAAATGTCAGTGTTGACCAATGTCACCCATTCTAGAGAAGCAATAATGCCCGAAGCTGCAAGTACCAGAGATTTTTAGAAATGTATATATTTATAAATACATACACATGGCACAAAATAATTCATTGTATAAACACATATACATATATATTTACTTATACTTTGAATGTGTACATCTATTTCTTGGCTCTCTGCTGTAATTATCAATTATTGTTAAACTTCCTTTACTGGTATGGCTTCCTTCACAGGATGGCATTAATATGGGTTTGTTACCTTCCCAGCAATGGCTTGATGCTCTCTGGTCTTAAATATTCCTCAAATCTTTATAACCAACTTGTCACTTCATTTGAGAATATATTTGAAATTTTATTTAGAATTATGTTACATGTACAGAACAAAGTTTTGAAAATTATATCTTTATATGAGTTACCCCCAAATATGTGTTTCATTATTTACACTGATTTTTAATGATATTTTATACTTTTCATGTATATGTTCTTAGATATATTTTCCTAAGGGCCTTTTTCATTAAAAATATCTATTAAAAAGTAAGTGTGAATAGTTTCTACAGCAGGAAGAAATGCAACTAATTTTCACATATTGATCTGTTATTCAGTAAGTCTTTTATTGATTGCAACAGCTTATAACTTTATCCCTTTACATGAATCCATTCCTTTCACATTTAAGAATTTTTATATTGCTATTACTTTACTAGATGCATCTTCATTGAACTATTACCATGCTTTCTAGAACTGGTGGCATTGGTAATAACATATTTTACCTAATTTAAAAGTGAACATCACAACAATTTTATTTATCCACCTTGGTGATAAAATGTAAATTCATTTTATTAAGTCCTAATTGAGATTGTGATTGAGCCTCTGAATGTAATATAAACACTTTGCTTTGAACAAATATTTACTAAAGGGAGAAAAAAGGTATCTATTTGACACCATAAGTCTTCTGGAACAAAAATTGAAGCAGATGAATAATAAATCTTTTATCATTAAATTGCACAAGAAACATCAGAAATGTTTGCCCATTGCTTTTGAAAGCATTGCCATTTCAACTTTTTCATCTGCAAATTCCCAATGTTAATACTGTCATCTTTTGAGACATTAACCACAAAGAATACCCAGTGGATCTCATTAACAATAATCATTGGTGTATTTTTCTAGGTTAAACTGAAGCATTGCTGAGGCTGATTATTACTGAGAGGTAACATCATAAGCTACAATGATCCTGTGGGAGGTAAGGCATACATGGTAAAGAAATTCAGAGTCTTCCAGAACTTTTTGTACTTTTGTGTAATGAATCCCTTTGAAATTTGTGATTACTGTTTTTTGAATGGGGGAAAATGCAGTATTCAGCATCTGAATGTTTCCTAACTATGTTATTTCTTACTGAATCTCAAGAGAAATCAACAGCCATTTCAGATATTTAATGAATCAAAACTTTATTCTTCTTTAACGTAAAAAACAAACTGCACAGGTATGTCAGCAACAAAAATAACAAGAAAAAGGACTTTTCTCCTTATATTCTTAATTTAGAATTAATTACCTACATTTTCCTTATTAATGCAAAGAAGCTTTGAAATATCAACATCTTTAAGTCAATCCTTCAATAGATTTTATTCACATAATGTTTTTGATCTAAGAAGGGCTGAAACATGAATTCAATCATTTAGAAAACCAAATTAAAGATTTTCAAGCATATATTAAGACACAGTAAAATAAACTTTCTTTCATTTATTCAGTACCTCTTTAATAAAAATGCTTCAATTAATGTGATCAATAATTAAATGTTTTTAAATAGTTTGCTAGAAAAGTGAAAAAGATGCAATCAAGAAAGTGGAAATTCTATATTCTATTAATACTTCCTGTGAATTCAATTAAATAGGCTATTACAAATAAAGTCTGAAATCTATCTTTGAGTTAAAGATTTAAAAAAATTTAACCATAGGTAATGCAACAATTCCATGAGGTAAAATCAAGATATGTGGAAATTTGCATAAAAAAAGCATGACTATTTCTTTAACTTGTAACTAAATAACAAATTAAAATCATTTAAAAGTTGCTCTTTCAAACTCCTTTTTTTTTCATTTTTCTTTTATTATTCATATGTGCATACAAGGCTTGGTTCATTTCTCCCCACTGCCCCCACCCCCTCCCTTACCACCCACTCCGCCTCCTCCCTCTCCCCCCCACCCTCTCAATACCCAGCAGAAACTCTTTTGCCCTTATTTCTAATTTTGTTGTAGAGAGAGTATAAGCAATAATAGGAAGGAACAAGGGTTTTTGCTGGTTGAGATAAGGATAGCTATACAGGGTATTGACTCACATTGATTTCCTGTGCATGGGTGTTACCTTCTAGGTCAAACTCCTTTTAATATGCATTTTGTTTGTTTCTGTGTCTCTCTCTATATTCCTGGTATAGTTTATAAGTGGCATTGAAATGTATAATTTGCTTCATAGTTCATAAATTGTAATGTTCTCTTGATTTATACTTAGCTATACCAAATCAAATATCCACTAGATTATTCCTCTTTTAAATTCATTAAAAATAGACAGATATTCAAAACTTTTCTCAGATATTCTTGAGATAAAACAATAAACTCATCCATTGAGATTTAGCATATAGCAGGTTACTAAGGGCACTGAAGAGGGAGAATTCAGTGATGACTAAGCAATGCAGAATGTACAGTCACAACCTCTATAGTGTGTACACTCAAAGATTTATTTCCCATCTGTATGCTCTGAAAAAAAAGAAGGTAAAAGCAATATTTTACCTCTTGAAGTATTTACTTTTTATGTAAAACAAATGATTGCACTATAAAATATGACAAATATCATGACAACTTTCCCAGCTAATCAACGCCTTTAATTTGATATTACTGTAGTAGACTGTATTATTTCTCTGTTTCCTATATTGTCATTTAAAGAAACTGTTAGTAAGACTGTAATGTGTGTTTTATGGATATTATACCCCTCTTAAGACACTGTGATCCATAATAGTCTTCTAAGTCTGACAAAGTCACAGAAGTCATAGACACATCAACTAGTTATTATTGTGATTACAAAGGTAAACACAGACAACACAATACTTTTGGATAAAGTATCAGGATTTGGGGAAAATGTGCAACCCAGAAAATTCAAAAAAGGAGGTACATACTTTTTATCTTCCAATCCCTCCTGCTGACATGGAAATACCAGAATTAGGCTTATATTCTAGAGTACATTTCTACTTTGTTTGTTAGACAGTTACTGACATTCCAATTTTCATGGATGCAGTACATTTGTACATGCTTTTATCATTGAATGGTAAATATGAACTTCAACCTGTATTGGGGTCTGTTGTTTAGGGGACTGATGATAAATGTTTATTATCCAGAATGTGAAGCTTTGAACCCAGAGGAAAATTCAGATCTCTGGTGAAGAGTGGTGTGGTTGGGATTAAAAGACATTGATTTCACAGGCAATCAAGAAATGACTCCTGAGGTAAATGTCAGGACACCCTCTTTGCTTGTTTGTAGACATTTGTAAGAGTTGAGTGACCCTGAGAATGTAAAATAATACAGGTTTCTATTAAGTTCACATTTTATACAGCTTAATTAAAAATTCATTTATATAATTTGTGAAGTAATGCACTGGTACATAGATAGATAGATAGATAGATGTAAATATTGTGTCTTCATTTTTAGAGATTATAACCTTAAGATATCTTAAAAAATTAGTAAATGTATAATGCAATCAAGTGTTCCATAGAAAATAGATGATGCTTAATTGTGTGTATGACTGTAATTCATATTTGGGTCAAAGAAACTGTTAAGTATTCTATTTTGGAAATAACATTACCTAATAAAGATGACAATAATATTTTTGAGGGTGCATTCTTTCACCTATGTTAAGATTTAAAAGCTAGTGTCAAAAATTAAAAGATAATGACCATATTACTGACATGAGTGCTAATGAAGAATTAGTACACATCTACATCCAGTAGTACTTGTACTAGTATTTATTTAGTCGTATTTGATTTATAATAGTAAAAGCCTTGTGATCTATCTTCATAGATACGATGTAGACTTGAAAGTTGAATTTATCAATATTCTTGTATTATATTAGTGTGATGCTAAGTTATTACAATTAGCAGTTAACTCTACACATAATTTAATATTCATATGCATTATCTTTTGATATTTTGTTCTTTTGAACAATTAAAAATTTAAAAACTATTAATGTAAATATATACATTTCTATTTATTATATAGTATATAAATATAAATCTAAGTTAAACTATTTGAAGATATTTAATTAGATTATGTTTCAATGAGATCAATTATCATACAAAAACCCTCAGAAATGACTAACATTCATATGATACAAACTTTCATATTTATCTTTATATATATATGCATTTGTAAATATGCAATTATGTAAAGAAAACAACCTTGAACATAAACTTAGTTTTAAGATTGTATTTATTTTCTTTAATATTGGTGCATTTTAATTGTACTAATAGATAATCTGTTTTGTTATGACACTTATATTCATCCATATAATGTATTTGGATCTTATTCAACCTTCCATTACTTGCCTTGTCCTTTCACTTCCTACTCTCTTCTAGCACCCTTTCTGTTTTAATAACCTTATCTTTTTGTTTTTGTTCATTCTCCACTTAACATAAATGGGAGAATATATGATATTTGTCTTTGTGGGAATGGTATTTAACTTAACAAGATGATATCAAATTCTATTCACTTTTCAGCATATATCATAATTTGATTCTTCTTAATGGCTGTGTCTGTTGTATGTTTGTGTGTGTGTGTGTGTGTGTGTGCATATATAAAACATTCATCCATTGATGGGTGCCTAAGGTTAATTTGACTATTGAAGAGGACCGTGGTAGGTAAATATGGATATACTATGAAGGTATTTTTTATTAATTTTGAATTTTTTTAGTATATACCTAGAAATAGTATGGCTGTTTCATATAGGACTATTATTTTTAAATTTTTTAAGAAACTTCATACAGATTTCCATAGTGCATTAACTAATTTACACTCAAATCAGCAATGAGTTCTTACTTCATCTATCCCTCTTCCATACAAGTATTTCTTGTTGTGTGTAATTTTTTTTTTGATAGCCTTTCTTACTGGGATGGGAAGAGTATAAATGAAGTTTGAATTTGCATTTTCCTGATAGCTTTGGACTTTGAATATTCTAAAATACATTTATTGATTATTTTTATTTCTTCATTTAAAAATATTGTGTTCATTTGCCCATTTATTGATTTGGTTATTCTTTTGGTGTTTATCTTTTGAATACTTTACATAATTTGGATATTAATTCCTTGTCAGATGAATTTCAAAAATTTTCTCTTATTCTGTAGTTTGTCTCATCGCTCTGTTGATTGCTTCTTTTGTTTTTCAGAGGCTGGTTAATTTGATAAAATCCCATTTGTTATTTTTACTCTTATTTCCTGAGCTATTTGCATTTTACTCAGAAAAGTTTTTGCTTATGCCTATATCTTGAAGTGTTTCCCCTATATTTTTCTCTAATAGTTTCAATGTTTCAGATATTATACTGTTTTTTGACACATTTTGATTTGACTATTTTACAATGTGAAAAATAAGGGTACAATCTGACTTCTACACGAATATATCCAGTTTTCCCAACTGTGGTTGTTACAGAGATTATCTTTTTCTAGTGTATGCCCCAGAAATAAGACTGAGCCAGTAATGTCATCTGATTCTTGACTATGGTTTTAAAATATACAGCTTTAATAATTGGATAGACATTTTTGTAAACCAAATTCACATTCAAGGACATAAAATCACATCAAAAATTAGTCTCAACATCCTGGTTCCCAAGAATATGTTATAAATTTTGCCTCATAGTTCCCAAAAAAATCACAAATTTCAATTTGATATGGACATTGTTATGTCCATTGTTGGTAAACTTTGTGGCTGAATATGTTACTAAAGTATTTAAAAACAGTCTCAAAGAGATGTGCACACTCTTATATTCATTGCAACATTATTCACAATATGCAAGAAATGGTAACAAACCACATGTCTGTCCATCACCCACAAAAATATATGGGTAGACTACAATCACTCTGAAATAAGCAATAAATCTTGCCATTTGCACCAATATGTATGGACCTTGAAGACACTTTGTTACACAAAATAAGCTGTACAGAAATAAAAATACTTTGTGATCTCATCCATATTTGGAACCTATAGTATAAAAACGTGAGTCACAATAATGAAGAATAGAATGGATGATGTTAACAAAGGCTAGGATAGAGGGCACAATGTTTTAACTGCAAGACAAAAAAAAAAGAACAGTAGTAGGGTGATTATAGTTAACAAATATGTTTTATGTACTTGAAATTTGCTAGAAGAGTAGATTTCAAGTCATTTTACCATTCACTCTTACACACACACACACAATAACTGATGAAATGAATATGCTAATTAGAATAATTCTTGTGATCATTTCACAAAACATACATATTTTAAAACATAACATTGTACATAAAAAATGTATATAATTATTTGTTTACCATAGCTCAATGAATGTAGGAAAAAACTTCAATAGGAGCTTTATTCACAATTGATACCATTTGGAAACATGTGCAATGTTCATAAATAAACTTGTAATATATCCATAGAATGAATTACTATTTCAAAATAAAAAGGAAAAAGCTAACTACTGATATAGCAACAATATGGTTGAATCTGAGAACATTACAGTAAGGGATAGAGGTCAGGCTCAAAAGACTACACCCAATGAGATTCCACTTTGGTTATATTCTGGAAAGAGTAAACGAATGATAGGAATCACATCAGTAATTTTCTATTCAGCAAATAGTATATAAGAAAGTGTTATTCAGGGTAGTCATCACATTTTACATTAAATCTTGAGACTTACTCACTCTATTTAATTAGAATGCTTCACTCTTTTGCTAGAACTCCCTATTTCCTCTAATTCCAGTCACTGGTAACTAGTGTTATATTCTCTGTTACTATGATTTCTTGTTTTTAAGTTTCCATATATAAATGAGATAATATAGTATTTTTCTGTTTGACTAATTTCACTGAACATGATGTCCTCCAAGTTCACCCTTTTTGTGACATAGTGCATCATCTCTTTGAGAACCTGAATAATATTCCTTGCTTATATGTACACCACAATTTCTTTATCCATTGACTTGTTGATGGGTTCATAGATTGTTTCCATATTTTGACTCTTGTGAACAATGTTGCAGTGAGCATGTGGCATGCATGCACAAAGTTGTCCTCTCTGAGTTGCAGATTTCATTTTATTTTGTATGTACTGAGAATTGCTGAATCATATATTTGTATTTTTATTTTTTTTAGGAAGTCCATTATGTTTACTCTAATAGATATAATAGTTTAAATTCATGACAGCAGTATACGAGGGTTCCTGTCCTCCACAAAATTACTGTGGTGAACACATATAAGATTTTTGTTGTATTGATGGATTGTATTGTGCTAAAATATGAAAAATTGTTGAAATAAGAAGTATTAGCTAGTGTGTGTTAAGACTTAGAAGCCAGCCAGACTGTGACAGGCTGATATGCTAATAAACCAACACTAAGATGCTGGCTGATATGCTAATAAGCCAACTCTAAGGTGACAGTGCAGATAACAGAAGTGGTGAGGTCACCACAGGGTATATAAACTCAGGCCGATCCCCTGGGCACAGATATGTCCACTCATCAGCTGAGAAGATGTCGCATGGTGAGCGAGACTTGGGTGAAGGTCTGAGTAAGTCTTGGCTGGCTCGAGTAGTAGAGACAGGCATTAGGATCCATAGGAAAGTGCCATGTGAATTTCTTTGAATAAAAATCCTGTTCTCTGAAATAACAGTCTCCTGAGTACTGTCTCTCTGTACTCAATTGAACCAATAAATGCTTGTGACGATTGGCATAGGCAGCAGGATTTTGCAAAGGGGATTATGATCATGGGTTTGGGGCTTTTTATAAGCCTAGCACGAAGCACAAGAAAGGGCAATCTGGACACAAATCTTGGTTGGGGAACTAATTGAGGCATTCGAGGCACTTGAGCAAAGGAACAAGGAAGGGTGCAGTGAGTAGAAACCTTGACCAACCACCTGTATGAAGCCAACCCAGCCTTGGTTGAGGAAGAGCGGGTAACCCAGTTGTGGGTCCTTCTTTCCTGCATACCTAGGCCTACCATCCAGACGAAGCCAACCCAGCCTTGGTTGGGGAAGAGTGGGTAACTTGGGTGAAGGCCACCCCTTGCTCCAGAATAAAGGGAACCCCCAACACTGAGACTCTCTTGGAGGGGTTTTAGAACTCATCCCCAATGAAAAACACCAAGCAGCTTTGAGACAGTGGATAGCTAAAAGATTGTGTAGAATTGGAGACTCACTATTCGACAAACAAATTTGGGAACTAAGCATGGCTGGATCTATTCATTGGTAGTTAAGGAAGGTATGGACGAAGCTGAAAAGGAAATGGGGTAAAAATAAGACAAGGGTGGAGATAGAGGCAGGGTCCCCTTGGAAGGAGACAGAAATGCTAACACTGGAAAAATTTAAAGATTATTCTAAGGGAACAGATATAGCTATTCCCCTAACAGACCAATACAATGTAAACCCCACTGTGAAAAGAGCCCAAAAGGAAGAGATACCAGCAATATTGTGCAAAATAATAGATGACATAGATATTAACCGACGAAGGGGAAAACAACAGGTCAATAAGGTCCTAGGCAAAAATAACCCCTTCATTGAGGCATGCCCAGCAACAACTCGAAAGGCAAATTACACCCCTGTAAAAGGGCATGAGGAGTCAGGAGAGGAGACCACCATAATAGAAAAGAGATCTCTTACAAGAACTGAGTTGCAACAATATAGAACAGAATTTGCCCAGAAAGGAGAGAAAATGTAACCTACCTAGAAAGAATATGGTCTAATGGAGCAGATGCAGTAGAACTATTGGCAGCTGAAATGAGACAGCTGGCAGGTATGATAGAAAACCTCCACATACACGAGGGACTACTAATGGCTCTGGAAGCATGCCCAGAGTCCACCAGGACCTTCTTTGCCTGGATAACAGAGGCGTGGAGAAACACAGTACCGGACATGGATATGTCCTCAGTAAAGGCAGAGGTAGTTCAGTGGAGGAATTTAGATGAGGCCATAAATCTGGTAAGGAAGGTAGAGATTTTATATATAAAGTTTACCACCCCAAAACTAAGACACCATTGGGGGCAGCAGTCTTGAGAGACATGAAAAAGATAATTATAAATGGAGCTCCAGCACATTTAACAATGACCTTAACAACAGCTTTAGTGCAGGCAGAAACTTTACAGGACATGACAGACTTTATTAAGGAAGTGAGAAACTTAGAAAAATGCAAGGTACTGTCCTTCCCAGTAGAAAGGAAAAGAGAAGCTAAATGGCCACCAAAATTGCTTACCACCTTTAAAATGGAAGTATCTACATGCTTTGGGTGTGGTAGGCTTGGAAGGGAATGTCACTGCAGGCAGAGATAGAATTTCCCAACCAGAACCCAATCACAAGGTACATATAGACCTCCATTTTCAAAAAATGGGGAAAGCCCCTATGGAGGCCAAATACAAGGAAGAAGGCCAGGATGGAACAGATGGGAACAAGTGATAAGGAATATCAGACCTTTTGGGGACCCAAACATGAGCAGAGGCCCAAGACCGGAAACACACACATGGGGTCCAAGGTTATGGGGTCAGCCAGTACAGAGACCACAGATGTCAGGCCCTACATCCAGCTACCAGTGCTTGTCAATGGACAGACCCACTTCCTAACATTTTTAATTGATACAAGAAGTGAGGTCACAATTATTACATCAGTGCCTTGCCCCAAACAACAGAATCCTATACAGATACAGGGAGTAAATGCTGTAAATGTTGCTTATAGATGCCCAATAAGAATATTAGTGTATGATAGAGAATCTATATAAATAAATGCAGTCTTTATGTCTGCACCACCAGACTTACTGGAAATGGATATTATTTCACAAATATTTGGTGCATGGCTACCTTTAAAGAAAAATAAAATGTTACAGGTAAATCTGGCAGAGGTTAAAGTAGAGCCAGTACTACTGCCAGAAATACAACCTTCCTTTACTAAACAATATCTATTGAAGGGAGGACATGGTGAAGTGACAGCATGCATAAATACCCTGATAGATGAAGGAGTCATTGAAAGGACACAGTCCTTTAATTTTAACAGCCATGTCTGGCCAGTTAAGAAACCAAATGGTATCTATAGATTCACTGTGGACTTTAGAAAAATCAATGAGCTTTCAACTGCAATGCCTGGTAATTTACAAGATGTATAACTTATCTTATAGAATACAAAAAGGAGCATACACATGGTTTGCATCAGTAGACTTATCTGATATGTTCTTTGCCATACCATTGAATCCTAAATCTAGAGAAATGACTACCTTTACCTAGAATAACAAACAATATCAGTTTAAAAGATTACCACAAGGATATAAGAACAGCCCCATCATAGCACATGTGACACTACAGTGGTCACTAGACAAATTAAAAATCCTGGGTGAAGACTTAATACTGTCATATGTAGATTATATAATTATAGCTGGAAAGAGCAAAGAAAAGGTATCAAAATTACTAAAGTAAATAGTGGAGATATTAAGGAAAGATGGATGGATGATAAACCCAAATAAAATACAAAACACACAAGACTGTTAAGTTCTTAGGAGTGATATGAACGGTGACAGGACCAAAGGTCCCTGACCCAGTCCTAGATAAGATTGCCAATTTAAAAGCAACAACCAAAAAAATGGAAGTGCAACAAACTATCAGATTGTTTGGGTATTGAAGAAATCATATCCCATATTTACAGATCCTATTACAATCCTTGTATCAGGTTATTAAGAAGGCCTCTGATTTTGAATGGGGCGCACAACAAGAACAAGCCTTTAAGGCAGTAAAAGAGTTGGTAACAACACATAGCCAATTATATACCATTGCCCACACTGACACCATGATTCTGGATATTTCCTATCAAACAGGATATGGAAACTGGAGCGTAATGTGTAAACGAGGTGCACGCACAATACCCATATCATTTTATTGCAAAAGATTCCCATATGTGGAATCCAAATATACAATTTTTGAGAGACTACTTGGATGCTCATGGAAGCAGTGAAAATGGTGTGCCTGATCCTGACTGATCAATGCCTAATAATCTGTAGCCCAGTGCCAATATTGCACTGTATCAACATGAAAGGGGAAGCCCTAGCTGGAACCCCTTCTGAACCCACGGTGTTGCAGTGGAAATGGTTCCTCTCTGAGTTCCTTAATAATCATAAGATCATGGCAAAGGGGTAGACTCCACTCTGGGTGGAGGACATTTCCTCAGCCCCGATGTTACCATGCCCCATAACCATGCCAAAAATTATACAGGCCAAGAATATTGTCCGCTGGGGAACAGAGAGATGGGACAACTCACAAACATGCCTGGTTCACTGATGGAGCATCCATGTTGAGGCGTGGCAAGCTGCATTGGAAATCTGAAGCCTAGAGACCCACGGATGGGCAAATCCTCACAGACCAAGGCATGGGTAGATCAGCACAACATGCAGAGGTCCATGCAGCCAGATTAACAATTGAACAATCTCAAAAAGAAGGATATAAAATTATTAGGATATATTCAGACTCGTGGTGTGTGTGCAATGGCATTGCAGTATGGTCAGGTAAATGGAAACATACCAACTGGCAGATAAATGGCAAGGACATATGGTCTAAGGAAGATTGGATAAAAGTGGATGAACTCTCCCAGTCTATTAGCATCTATGTCACACATGTGGATGCATACACAGGGAGAGGCGATCCAACATTTCAGCATAACAAAAAGGCAGACAAGTTAGCAACTCTAATGATTAACAGAAATACACCTTGGCAAGTGAAAGAGTCCACAGACCATTCTATAACCTTGTATAGGAAAGACAACCGGGCAGATCTGTGGCATGTGCATAAACAAGAAGGACTAAAAATGACTCTCAAAAGAGGACCTGGGAGTAGGGTAATAAAAAGATAAACATAAATGGACTAAAACTGATACATTTGGGAATCATAAGAATGAAAAAAATGAACAAATAAAACAACAAAAACTCAAGATATGTACCTCCTCAATACAAGAAATAAGAGACCTTCATAAGGCAGTTGGCCATTGTAGCATACATGCATTGTTTACTTGGGGACAATTGAGGAATATTGATCTGTCTTGGACAAACGTAAACAAGCAGTAAAAAACTGCCCAGATTGCCCAATGATAGTCCAAAGATTTAGATATAGAGCCCCACCAGAATTGTGTAAGTCAAATTGCTTTAATGTTGTAATACAGAGAGATTTAATAGGACTATTACAAACACATAAGAGAGATTATGCATGCACAATGGTGGATGTATGTTCTGGTGTAATACTGGCAAAAGCACCTAAGAGACCTGATGCTATGGCCACCATATACACATTATGATGTTGGTGGGCCAGCTATGGCCCCCTGGCCATTATTAAATCAGATCAAGGCATGCATTTTACTAGTCAAATAGTCAAGAAATGGGCCCCAGAGATGGATGTTATGTGGAATTACCGGCTAGCATGCAACCCACAGGCAGCAGGTAACATAGAAAGACATAATGAATTGTTGAAACTGAAACTACAGTATTTGAAGGATCAGCCACTGAGTAGAGCTTTAGAGACAGCCTGTTATGAGCTCAACTCTGGATTAAGGCTTGGCAGACCCTCACCCTTTGAAAGGGTCTTCCCCAGACCATTTTTTTAACCCAGGGGTGGTAACTCAGGGTAACAAGGACTCTTACCACACAGAGTTACTTTGAAAAATCACAATAATAATCTCTCTCTACAGGAGATTGTGTGCTCAGGAGCGCCCAACACTGTTTGGATTACAGGGAAAAATGACGACCTCAAAATCACTAAAATAGACAAGCTGGTGCCACGATGCCATCTTTAGCATCACACTGCCTGAATTACATACATACTACTTACCGCTGCATTATTTTGCTCATTAGTATAGTTATTCTAGTTTGTGTAGAAATTACAGTAGTTGGCCATTATACCCTCTGCCATGAAAGGAGATGCCAGGGCAATGCCAATGGCAATACTACCAATGGTACTAGGTACTAACCTCATGTGCAAGAAATTTACTAACCATACTTTGTGCATCCTGGATCACTGGCTCCAGTGATGCTATTCCTACCACCATTAAACCCACTGAGTATTTTCATAATGAAACTACCTACGCACAAGCCTAACCCTACACACAACTCTAACCCTACACTTAATTCCTCAGTTTTCTTGGTCCCATGTAAATACTTAGACAGACAGCCATTTTTAAAGTATAGGCCTTCCTATTGGGCTCTGTATACACATTGCTATGCTAGAGGAAAGTGGGTGGCTCCATCTTACTGCAATGACTACTTTGAAACCAGGGATTTGTTCCATTTCCACCTTATGGGCAGGAAGCTATTTCCATCAGCCAGTCATGCTAAATCAAGTCCTGCAGCATGTGTTGAAAGTGTTTTATGGAGGAATGCCACTACTGAATCAGCCATTTATGCTACATATGTAGCAGACATTAAATTTAACACCATGATGTGGAAATCTCCAACTTATCATATAATCAATGCCACCAAGGGACCCAGTTCTTACACCGAGATTACCCTAGAGGAGGAATCTATCTACATTTGTGATGATGCTATACAGACATCATTCCCTCAAATGTTTTTCCCCATTGATCAAACAAGAATTTGGAACTGAGTATGAACAGGGTGAGGACTATGAGTATGAGGATAGTGAGAATAAGGATGATGGAGGGGAGGAAGGGAGTGATACCTTAAGTACCCCAAGCAATCTCACAACATTACCACAGGATATTCTTAGAAAATGTAAACCAAATTTTGCTCCCCTAGAAAGCAGGAACACTTCATATCTAGACTATCCCAATGAGCCATAAGGGGACATATGCCCAGAAGCAGCTACGAATAAGAGTATCCCATGATTTATGCAAGAAAATGATACCAGGATAGTAGAGTGTGTTGCTAACATCCCAAATTTGCCATATTATGTAACCTTACACTATTACCATGGCAGTTCTTATGTGAGCACACCCAAGGTGACTAACCTGTCCTTCCCACATATTCCAGCATGGATGGACATATTCCCATTGGGTGTACACCACTGGAGATTCCCAGTTATTTTAACTGAATTACTGGCCACAACCATTCCCACCAACAGACCCTCCTTTTGCAGCTCAAATACCGACCAATTACAGAGACAGACTACACCAGCAGGAAGAAATTAAAGATTACACTAAACAGGAATTGGTATTACAAGACCACTATTATTGTGTCTTGGGATTTCTTACATTGGTAAACACTACCATGGATTTACCAAAGCCAGAAGAGGTACCTGAATATGATGCACATCTATGGAGTGCTCACCCCAAACTGGGTAATGATACCACAGGAGTAACCATAATGTCATTCCTGTGTGCACAAAATTTTTCATATCAAGACCTTTCCAATGATACTGCACTCCACCAGATAAAGTGGAATTCTACTACTGATTCTGATACAAATGTAAAAAAACCTTACAATATCTTGAGTATCAGCTTATTCAAACCTATATTCTCCATTAGCTGAAATAGATTTTGGCATCAGAAGAACCTATAATTTTTATAATAGAACAGAAGATGGTAGTATTATTGAAAGTGTGGCCAGTTTCAATTTTTCATTTCCCAATTTTCTGAATAAGACTTTCCACATTGCCTTCTTTAATCATACAAGGCAACCTGCAGACACCGGAACTGCACCCAGAATGGCATTCTCTCACTTTGCAGGAAAAAGGAATTTAACAGTGTATGCCTTAATGAATAAGACCCCGTTCTCAGATATACATAGAAAAGGCACAATCCCAAGCAATTTAGATTGTGATATTCCAACATATACACATGAAACTCAATATATACCTAAACAAGCCTTACCATACCAATCTAACATAGCTGAATAACCTATCCCACTAGACTTAGTAACACCAGCTACTAAAACTATTATGCTTAATGCTCAAAAGTTAAATTATAAATGGCTACCAGGGCCAATTAGGGATATGACAAATTGGACAAACATTACATACTATGAGATCAGTAGTTATGTGGCACCTAATTTCACCTTAGATGGTTTGATTAACCTCTAACCAAGTTAAGAAATCTGCTTGAGCAAGACCTCTCACTCAAGTTAAACCCATATATAAAACAACACAAGCCAACAACCATACATTATGGTGGTGGTCCAATGCAGGGATGTGCATGTAGGAACTAACTAAAATACACCATTATGGTGTTCCATATGCATTCTCCTTCCTATTACCATGGAAAGGAAGATGGCATACAATGGACTTTGTAGCCCACAAACCTAGATGGAGAAACGATACATCCAGTGCAATGCCAACAGAAGGAATACGAGCTTCTATGCCTTGATAAGATTGGGATACAATATACCATTTAGAAGCTTCATTTAAAAAATGTTGGATAAAAGATTTCTCAGACACACCATGTGTATTGTATAGAGGAGGCTGGAATAAGACACTCAAATTTTACTCTGTACATTATAAACCAGAGGTTCTCTTTGCACCAAGGATGGCAGAAAATACTTCTGATATACATAGACACATCATCTGGCAAGAACCCCTGATGATTTTACCATTGACTTACACATCTTTAAGAATATTGCCTAGCCCCAGGATAAGAAAGCTTATGCTCACACTAAGTCTCAATAATATGGTGCCTAAGGAAATGAAATGTAAAGGGTTAAAGCTACATACTTTTCCATATGGCCTAAATCCACCGAAAAGGAAGCCCTTACAGTTTTTTATGGCAGGTGTCATCACAGCCATGGTAGCAACTGTAGTAACGACAACCTTAACAGCACCACTTTTTATAGCCCTTGTTGACCTGAAATAGGTTACTAAACACCAGGCTGAGGCAATAGAGGCCTTGTCAAGAGGTCTGAGTCAATTAACACAAATAGTAGATCACTTACAACTAGAAATAGAGTCCATCAAGAATGCTGAGCTTTAATCTGACAAGTTGACAATAGGAAGATTTCAGTGGCTTAAAGAACAATTAATCCTGCAGGATCATGAAATAGAATGCCTTAAGGTCCAACAGTCCTTAGACGCCATGATGGATGAAATTAGGATATTGTTCCAAACAGATCAAGGAAGGGAAGCAATGCATTTTAAAAGTATATTAGAAGACAGATACCATTCAAGTTGTGTAGCTGGATATTGTGAACTACATCTCTTACAAATTTTCTTAGACAATGCAATTTTAGCCCACTACACAATGACAGTCCCAAGAAAGTTAGGAGATAAATTTGTAACACCACAATCCACACTTTTAGTAGTGGATGATAAATCAGTTAATACTACATACTTTTATCCAAGAGACAGAGCAATACCTATCAAACAAAACATATGTATTATACCAGAACCTATGTTGCATACTATACATGAATTAGACTTAGAAATAACACCCCTTAGAGATACAGCCACTTCCCTAGGGAGCAATATATTTTTAGTATGCTCAGGTGATAATTACATCATACAGTATCAGTACAGAAATATGTCAACAATTGATAATGAGGCTCAGGACAAAACCCATGATACATTCATTGACAGAACTCAAGAAAGACCAGAAGGATGCATTATCCTAGAGAATGCATACAAAAATCAATGTCACCTCCAAACATCAGCCAAATCCGATTTTCAATAATATTACTTATTCGAGACAGGTTTGGGATAGGAGAGTAATATCCACACACACACATTATTTCTAATTTTCACAAGCAGCAGCTCCAGATGTTCTAGCAAGAGAAGAAACAATGGCAAAGGAAACCAATAGACAATTAGATATTATGAAGGACTTCAAACATAAAAATCCAAAACAATTTGCAAACATGAATGATGCAGTCCATAAGGAATTTAAACACATGGACAAACAATTGGTAAAAATAAAGAAGGCAGTGTACTTGGCTGAGACAAATACAATGGCATTTGTCCACCATAGATATATACCCTCTCATTGATCAGCAGGAGATGTGTTAATAAGTCTGGTGAAATTTGACATTTCTTGTATCACCTCTTGGATCCTCTTTAGGTGGCTAAGAGATTTATGGCACTATGCAGTGCTCATACTTATATTAGTTATAGCAATAAAATTACTTCCCCTATATTGCAGGTATTCTCAAAAGAAAAGTGCTGATTCAGCAATTTGGAAAATAATTGCCCACAACAATGCATGACTTCTACGCCCTTGATTATAAATATATGAGTAATGTGAGGAAATGGAACCCCCAGACTGTTGGAAGATATTATTTTAAAGAAATAACTTGGGACCACCTCTACTACACACATGCAATGCATACAGATGCTCTCGTGATTATTAATAGGATGTTAAGGTTGTATACTAATGATGAGTGTAGATTTTGCAAGGCAAGATTTGCAACGTATAATGGCCAGCAACAGCAAGATACATACAGAGAATTCATGAAACACATCTTAAGACATGATCTAAATCCCCACAACACTTATGGGCACAAGCGCCACTACCAAGCAGTAGGCACCCTCCTTACATTTTGGATAAGTGTGCACCTCTCACAATGAGAGCACTTCACTTTGGCATTATATGCTTCATAATCAATCTGAAACACTCTTGGAATTAATAGAATCCAAGCATTACTCTGTCGAGCCAACCACGGATAACCCTGTAGTTATTCAACCATCTTTGGAGGACATTACTATCCATACAATTTTTAAACCAATCTTGATACATGCACTCAAACAATACCTTGTGTTCCTTAATTGGAAAGAATACTTTGACACATATAGGAAAAACAAAATCATAGAGTCAAAAACCCATTACAGAAGACATATGGAATGGATTTTTTTTGTTCATATTGCAGGACTGAACATCCAATAGGACAATGCTATAAGCAGCCAGTGAACAATACACTCAATGCTTAAACCAGAAATAACTAGTATAGCCTTAGACATAACATTTTCTATCAAATACACACTCTTCTTATTCTTATAGATATAGATTTTATAAGCTTTGGTAAATAATGCTGAATGATCTCTTCCTCACTCTATTCTTCTTCTATCTAGTAGAACTAACATGGGGATATTTAGCAGGTTTATATACCACAAAACACACAGGCCCATCACACTTTTTACCATCATGCTTACAGTATATTCTATTCATTACTTGTGTAAATCCCCACACACCAAAACAAATACAAATAGGCCAATGCCCCACACTCCGGTAGATACACAGCAAATAATCACACAAGAGACAACTCCTTCTGGATGATGAATACCTTCAACATCTCAATAACCAGAAAAAGCCCTCCCCGACCACCAATCATATGTGATCCACATGGACAGCCCATTGATCCAGTGGACCTAGGACCCACCTTCAATTCACCTTCAATGTGTGTCATCATTTCCAGTGCAGGAACCTTACGCTATTCAGCACTTGGGACCATAATCAAAGGACATGAGGCAATCTTTAGATTAAATGCTGGACCTCCACAACCCCAATCAGATCTAGGAGCACGCACTAGTGCAAGAATCATCAACAATCAACTAAAGGCCGTAGACTTCGAGGATGTCATATACTACAGTGGAAACCTGGACATTGGTCCAATTTGGCAAAAGACACAGCACCACCTTGCAGACCAGTGGAGGGGGCATTTACACCATTCTCCCATCAACACAATGGACTGCATGGACACACTTACAAGAATGGGCTGCAGAGGAGATTCACCCACATCCACCAACTATAGGATTTCTCACCTTCTTCATTGTTTCCCGCTTCTGCCCGGTGGTGACACTTGTCCATTTCCACATGTACAACAGACTGAGCACATGTTACTACTGGGCGAATGAATGCTATGCAGCATCCCACTGGTTAGGAAAAGGCTTTTTATTGCAGCTTTCACAGGGACACAAAAGGGGAATTGTTCCCTTTCATGATGCTAATTAACTTTTCCAGTTTACCATGGAACTCATCACTGAGGCCCTATGCTGAAGACTAGGACCTACAGGACTCATGGGGGTGGACTGTGGTGAACACATATAAGACTGTGTTAAAGTATGAAAAATTGTTGAAATAAGAAGTATTAGCTAGTGTGTGTTAGGACTTAGAAGCTAGCTGGAGTGTGACAGGCTGATATGCTAATAAACCAACCCCAAGGTGACAGTGTGGATAACAGAAGTGGTGAGGTCACCACAGCGTATATAAACTCAGGCCAGAACCCAAAGCCTTGCTTGCCTCCTAGTCCATCTGAGACCACACTGTCAGAGTCCATTCGAGACCCTGACTTAGTGGCAGCTGCTGCTTGTGAGCATTCCCCTTCTCTTGAAGACCACTGGGTATCGCCAGTGAACCATGAAACTGGACCTGCACTGAAGGAAGCTGTGAGGATCCCCTGAGGCACAGATATGCCACCTCACCGGCTGAGGAGATGTCACACAGTGAGTGAGGCTGGGGGAAGGTCTGAGTAACTCCTGGCTGGCTAGGATAGCACAGACAGGCATTAGGATCCATAGGAAATTGCCATGTGAATTTGTTTTAATAAAAACCCTGTTCTCTGAAATAAGTCTCCTGAGTACTGTCTCTTTGTACTGAATTGAACCAATAAGCACTCTGACAATCATCAATATTTTTTATTGTCTTATGATAAAATGTAGTATTAACAGGTATGAAGTAATATCTCATGGTTTAATTAGTCATTTACCTGATGATTAGTGATGCTGAACACTTTTTCAAGTAACTACAGACACTTAAATCCTCCTTGGAGAATGTCTGTTCAAGTTGTTTATTCATTTGTTACTATACATTATTATATTTTTGCTACTCCATGTTAGTTCTTTGAAAATTTTGTATATTAGCCTCGAATCAGATATAAAGTTTGCAATTGTTTTCTTCTATTCTATTGGCTGCCATTTTACTTTGATTACTCCCTTTGTTGTACAGAAGCTTTAGAGTTTAATAAAATTCCATTTTTTTGTTTTTGATTGTGTTGTCTGAGTTTTTAGTGTCATATTCAAGCAATGTTTTCTCCTTTTGTATCTTAAATCCACATTCTTTGTCCCACTTCTTTCCCACAAAGCTAACTCTTCTAAGATCTTTGGAACTCTATCTATTCAAGAGAATAAGTGGCTTTCAAACAAAAGTCATAGTTCTCTTTCATGCCACATCTGTTTATTTGAGAATAGTTCATACTATTCTCCAAAGAGGACAAAAATGATTTCTTTGTCTACTCAGTTGAGATAGCTTTATTGAATTTTCTTATATAAAGCCTCATGGAAAAAGAAGTAAAAGGATTTATATAATGTAATTAACAGCAAAAAAAGGATTCCTTTATTTCTCAATTTGGCTAAATATTTGAATTCTGTATTTAATCTAAACTCAAAGACTAGTTCAAACTTAACACTTAAGCATGTGTGTCCAATTAAGGACAAGATAAATTACCTAGTAAATGAAAGACCACAAAATCTCCACTTTGTAGTAATTCTGTATCTTCAATGAATCATCGGAAATAGAGTTTATTTATAAAAAACTGTAGGGTATGAAAAGAAACTTATTAATCATTTAAAAGTAAAAGCTATAATGTCACATTAAACAAAGCACATGTGTTTGACTAGTCATTCATTTTTTACTTTATGTGTTATTTTCACCATTAAGGGGTTTTAAGCACTATATGTAACAGAAATAACATTTAAAATCCATTTTTCTGCCTGACACTGGGACAGCAGTGGCCAATCCTCCAAAACTGTAATCATTACATTTCTGTTATTTATAAGTTATCCAGCTTAAACTCTATTGGTTTAGTGGGATGAAAGTGAGACCTTTTTTTCTCTTTCCCATATAGAGCCAAATGCACTAAATAGTGTGAACACACATCTTCATGCTACAAAGTTTTTAATCAGCATATATTTCCAAAACAGGTACATTAATATTTAATTAATGAATCTGACATAATCTTTAAAGTAGCTTAATGGATTTCCTGCTCATGGTTGTCTTCTATTAATTAGCAATAAAGTTCCAATAAAATCAATTTCTTTTTGGTACTATGAGTTAAACTCAGGGCCTGCACCTTGAGCCACTCCACCAGTCATCATCAACTTTTCTTGTGATGGTTTTCTTCAAGGTAGGGTCTTTTTTTTTTTTTTAATTTTATTATTCCTATGTGCATACAAGACTTGGGTCATTTCTCCCCCCTGCCCCCACCCCCTCCCTTACTACCCACTCCGCCCCCTCCCTCAATACCCAGCAGAAACTATTTTGCCCTTATTCCTAATTTTGTTGTAGAGAGACTATAAGCAATAATAGGAAGGAACAAGGGTTTTTGCTGGTTGAGATAAGGATAGCTATACAGGGCATTGACTCACATTGATTTCCTGTGCATGTGTGTTACCTTCTAGGTTAATTCTTTTTGATCTAACTTTTTCTCTAGTTCCTCGTCCCCTTTTCCTATTGGCCTCAGTTGCTTTTAAGTTATCTGCTTTAGTTTCTCTGCATTAAGGGCAACAAATGCTAGCTAGTTTTTTAGGTGTCTTACCTATCCTCACCCCTCCCTTGTGTGTTCTCACTTTTATCATGTGCTCAAAGTCCAATCCCATTGTTGTGTTTGCCCTTGATCTGATGTCCACATATAAGGGAGAACATACAATTTTTGGTCTTTTGAGCCAGGCTAACCTGACTCAGAATGATGTTCTCCAATTCCATCCATTTACCAGTGAATGATAACATTTCATTCTTCTTCATGGCTGCATAAAATTCCATTATGTATAGATACCACATTTTCTTAATCCATTCGTCAGTGGTGGGGCATCTTGGCTGTTTCCATAACTTGGCTATTGTGAATAGTGCTGCAATAAACATGGGTGTGCAGGTGCCTCTGGAGTAACCTGTGTCACAGTCTTTTGGGTATATCCCCAAAAGTGGTATTGCTGGATCAAATGGTAGATCAATGTCTAGCTTTTTAAGTAGCCTCCAAATTTTTTTCCAGAGTGGTTGTACTAGTTTACGTTCCCACCAACAGTGTAAGAGGGTTCCTTTTACCCAGCATCAATCAATTTTAATATTAAATCTAAGTATTATTAATATGGAGGAAGACAGGGAGTTGGTATAGTAGAACTCTGGAAAAAAACTAAGCAGGTACCAGAGTTTGGTAAAGAAATATCAGAAATTAGTTTTTGGAGGGAAATTTCCCATGATCCTTGCATTGCCCTTACATTCCCTGCTGAAGTTACACCAGATAAAAGTGTTGATAGGTTACATGTAATGTGTATACATGTACAGTATAATTGTCACAAAAAAATCATCCAGCTTTATTTTTTTTTCATTTTTCTTTTATTATTCATATGTGCATAAAAGGCTTGGTTCATTTCTCCCCCCTGCCCCCACCCCCTCCCTTACCACACACTCTGCCCCCTCCCTCTCCCCCCCTCAATACCCAGCAGAAACTATTTTGCCCTTATTTCTAATTTTGTTGTAGAGAGAGTATAAGCCATAATAGGAAGGAACAAGGGTTTTTGCTGGTTGAGATAAGGATAGCTATACAGGGCATTGACTCACATTAATTTCCTGTGCGTGGGTGTTACCTTCTAGGTTAATTCTTTTTGATCTAACCTTTTCTCTAGTACCTGTTCCCCTTTTCCTATTGGCCTCAGTTGCTTTAAGGTATCTGCTTTAGTTTCTCTGCTTAAAGGGCAAAAAATGCTAGCTAGTTTTTTATCATCCAGCTTTATTCCACAGATACTCATATTCTTTCTTACTTCTCAATGCATTTATGTTAAAATATTCAAATTTTGTTTGTTTTATTTTTATTGAAATTTAATTGCAAAAGCATTAAGAAACTTATTTCATGGACTGTAATTTTCTCATATTTCTTTGGAAGCTGACAATATTTACTGCATGAAAGTAACAATTCTTTCTCTATTTGATATACTATGTCTTTTGCTTCCTGATTTTATGATGTTTGTCATTTTCAATAATTTTTGACCATGTTAAATTATTTAAATTCATGAAGAGGATTAGAAATGCATATTGTTAGGCTTTGGTGTTTTGGTTAATTTTTTCATCAGTGATTAGTTGAGGCTAAGCAAAGACTAATATACTAGTCCCTACAACATCCCAAAATTTAGAAATGAAAATGCATAATTGAAAGAGCACAAGAATTAAGATGCACAGATCACATGAGCAAAAATGAAATGAACAATAAGCTGATAGTAGTTGCTCAAATTGTGTATTAAGCAGATAATGTACATTAACAGCTTGAAATAATACCATAGTACAATAATATGATAATAAAAGTAAAATTAAATCAAATAATAAAATCATAGCTTTAAATTAATGTGCAAAAATAATTTTGGATTTGGCTTGTTAAATAAAAAGTGACATATGCATCATTTTCACTGGAACATGAAGTATACTAATTCATACATTTTGTATATTTAAATATATATATAAACAGAAAAGGTACACTAAAATATAGCATAAAAGATAAAAGAGGAACATCAGTGTAGGATACTTTCCTTTAATGGAACTTTCAGGACTGGAAGCTGTGTGTGTTGGTCACTGAGCAAGTGCTGAGTGAGTATGAAAAACTAGGTCATTATTGTTCACTACTAGTACTTTCCAAAGCAATATATTTAGATTGTGTTAAACTTATATTTTTTTCTTTAATAATAAATCTTAACATAATAATTTTTTTTACATCGTGAACTTTTAACAATTTTTAACCCTGTCTCTTCTGAATAACACTTTGCTTAAAAGACAGAAACTTTATATGACTGTACAAAAATATTTCTTTCTTTTCTTGTATCCTTATTATATAACAATTTTTCAATATTATGTGTTTTAAACTTTTGTAAAACAACTAAGACACAAAATATACATTAACCTAGTCCTGCACAAGGTCAGGATCATGAAAACCACTGTTTTTCACCTCCACTTCTTGTCCCACTGGAAGGTGCTCAGGACTAATAACACACCACCTGTGATGATGACAAAGCCCTCTAACAGATCCCTCCTGAAGGAATTGCCTGAGGCTGTTCCTGAGCAGGCACCACTCTTCAGGAATACAACCAGCAAGATTTTCTTGGCTCCTTTCTCTTGCATTATAAATTTGTTTAAAAGCAGACCATGTGTTATCAATATTATTCTCTATTAAAGAAAACCTTTCCATGCTGGAGTCTACATTTTGAAGGAGCTTATTAAGGTCTGCAAAAATATCTGCTCAATTCTTTCTGTAAATTTTTGGAATGTTCTTCTTTTTTCATCTTTGCAGTTTCTTTTTCTCTTGTGTTCATAAGCAAAAGGAATTTTTTAGTTACAGTGTATTCTTATGAGTCCTCCATCACATATGTGGCCTGCTGTTACCCAAATGCTATTCAGTGTGTGGCTATAATTAAAATAAATAAAATGTAATTTATAAATTAAGTCAGACTCATTAACACACTGGTAAGAGAAGCAGAAAAGTAAAAAAAAAGTTTAGGGTCAAAGAAGCCATGATAATTTAAGGTTTGCTTAACTGCAAAACAAAATATTAGAAGCATTACAAAAATGTGAAATAATAGTTTGGATTTTGTTTATCAAATCTTTAGGAACAAATTATATATTACAGAAAAGGACTGTTTTTCAAAATCATCTAAAATGCTATGTTTAGTTAGCATTAGTCAAAAGGAGCAAATGACACATTTAAAAAGCAACAATAAAGACATGTCTATGGTTGAATTTTTAGAAAGTTAAGAAATATAATGACATTGGTTGGTTTCCCCTAACATCACTGGAAAAAGTGATGAAAAGCGAAGATGAGCTTACTCAGTGTAAGTAGCCATAGATCTTCTGAGTGTGTCTTGAAAGAGAATCTTCTTTCCTGTAGTCCCAACTGCTGAGAATAAAACACAAGACCTCACTATGGGTTTGGCTGAATTATAATAAATGTTGGACTGTTAGCCTTACACAGTATTCACTGTTAAAAAAAAAGCACTGGTTGGGAAAGAATGAGCATGTGTGAGAAGACCCTAATAAAACTGGTGGTATTAAGCATCTAAATTATGATGAGCCACTCTTAACAGTGGAAGATGTCTCCTTCACCACGGTGGAATTGCCCTTGCCACTGTGAGAAGAGGCCTCACCCCTGAGCCTGCTTCTTCATCCTAGAGTCAGTGATCTCCTATGCTTAGTGTTAATGGCATCACCTGCACACACTCTGGTCACAGCATCTCTACCCACTGTGGTGTCTTCTGCATTGCATGAAAAAATGGCAATTGTCTCCCTGAGGCAGCTACCAGGAAAGACAATGTTAAATCCCCTGATATAGCATTGTGTATACCCCACCACCCTTCATTGATTTGAGACTCATAACTAAATATAGCTGTCATCTGTCCTCTAAAGGTAAGGTACAAAGTATTTTTTTTTGGCCCTTAAAAAAAAAAAAAAACAAAGTATTTTCCATGAGAAATGTCACTATGATCCAAGAAAACACTGAGTTTTCCAAATTGTAGGAACAGAAATCTGGACAACCATAAAGGAATAGAGACAAAGACTTTGGGATAATGTTAGAAGGAAAATGAACCCATTATAGATTCTTCATTTAATAGTGTTAACTTAGGGATGTTGTTAGTCATCCTTCTTTAGTGCGCTAAGATATTTGAGGAAATCAATTTAAAAGAAGAAAGGTCAATTTTGACTCACAGTTTGATGGATTTCATTCCATTGTCAGCAGCCCCTTTGATTTGGACATGTGGTGGCACAGTATATCACCATTGAAGCACATAAAGCTGGAGACCTGCTCACCTTATGCTGACTGAGAAGCAAAGTGAGAGAAGAGGCCACAATGCCACCTTCTAGAGCACACCCCTAATAACCTGACCTCCTCCAATTAGGTCTCACCTAATAAAGGTTTCATCACCTCCCAAAAGTGCCATTCACTGAGTACAAAATTTTAATGTAAGAATTTTGGGGGACATTAAAGATCTTAACTACAGCAACAAGTTACAAAGAGCTATAAGGGGTTTTTTATTTTTTGTTTGTTGAAAGAAACATTGAACAAAAAGATGTCTCACTGTGGAGGAGCAACTATACATGTAGATGAAGTGATTCAAAGTCTTAGGTAGACTGGAACATTAGAATGGATTTTTCATTAAAGATATAATGATATATAATGTGAGGGTCCAGAAGATGTATCTTTCACCATTAGAGATGGAATTAAAAACAGAAGTTAGAGAAGAAAACACTGAAAAATTAGACATAGTCTAAATTAAAGTATCAAAGTCAAAGGACACTAGTAAGAAAATTAAATCCACAGAATGGAAGAAAAATTTTTGCACTTCGTATTTTGAATAAGGCTCTCACATTTAGAAGCTTAAAGATCTGGATGTGTACAGCTGCAGAGTCATGGCAGACTGAGACTGTGCTACTGGTGGGTCCTGGCTACCTGCACAGTCCACCACTGCAGCCTCTCTAGAAGGAGCAGTTCCTTCCTCAGTGACACCCTTGGCCTATGTCCTGCTGCAATGGTGTCTCCACAGGAGACCTGTGCCAGTAACTGCCCCAGACCACCTACTGACTGCTACTTGCAGGTTGTGGATAGGGTCAGCAACAGGGGTGACAGTAGTGAAGCACCAGTTGGACTGCAGAAAGTATTGCCATAAAAAAAAACTGAACCTCTGAAATACCTCCAGCCAGGAGCTCTTGCTTCAGCTGAAACGCCCCAATATTGTCATCTACAGGGAGTCATGGGCTTCTGTGAAGGAGGGGGTTGGTATCAGAAACTCAAGAAGCAGAAAGGGCAACTTCTGCCTGAGAGTAGGTAGTAGAATAGTTAGTGCAAATCACCCTGGCTTTACAGTATTTACATGAGAAACACATCCTTCACTGAAATCTGAAATCCCAAAATGTCCTCCTAACAGGAACAAACATCATCAAAGTGGGTGACCTAGGAATCACCAGTGTTAGAGAAGCATGGCGTCATGGTGAGCATTCTTACTGGCACAGCCTTTTATATGAGCCCTACAACTATAAGTCTGATGTTTGGGCTTTGGAATGCTGTGTTTATGAAATGGACAACCTGAAGCATGCTTTCAATGCAAAAGTTATGAATTCTTTAGTTTATCAGATTATTAAAGGAAAGCTGCACCAATCCCAAGAGTTTATAGTCCAGAGCTGGAAGAACTGATAAGAGCAATGCTGAAACAAAGGGTCTGAAGAAAGGACCATCCTGAGGAAACCTTATATAAAACTCAAAATCTTTTTTTTTTTTTTTGGAGGCAAAGGCAGAAAGACTTTAAACACATTAAAAATGGTGACTGCAAAGCCAAGCCTGCTCTTGCAGTGATTTCCAGAAAGGCAGAATCAAATAGTGAAGTAATCCCCTAGCAAACTCTCTCTTCTGATGACTCCAAGACATTTGTAATGAGTGAAGATAAATAAATATTTGTCTCAAGAAAAACCCATGGTCATTGGTCTCTTGAAATCTCCTACTAGTGTAAAAGGCCATGTTGGCAAGTCAGACACAAGCAATAATACTTCAGTCACTAGTCATGATTAGTAAGGTAAATATTCACATCTTACCTGCAGAAAGGAGGGACTCAGTGAATGGCGGCTTATTTCAAGAAAACCAATATTCTTAGATACCTCTAGTGAGCTAGAAGGTCAATGCAATACTTATCAAGTGAAGAAGTTGAGGCTACAAAATAACACCAAGTCCAGTGTTCAGTCTGAACACCTAATTCCCACGTGATCCTCTGATGATGGCAGTTGGTAAGGGAATGAAGCAGAGAAGACATTGCAGCACCTAAACAAAGACCCAAAACCAAAGGACTGGGATCAAGTTGCTGGTGAATACATTACAGAAAAACAGAGCAGAACACACCCAGATTTATAGTCACACAGCTCTGTGTCTGAACTTTCTCTCTCTCCACAGTGATAGCAGCAGAAAAGAGAACAGACTGAGCACAGTGAGGAAAATAGCCAGTTCCAAGAGGCACCCCATTCAACTGTTGCCATCTCATCCCACTGTTGGAAATGTGGACATCATATCAACATAAGAAAATGCTAAAAGTCAAAGTAGACTAATCCCTGGGTCTGTGAGCAATTCAAAGAACAATGATATGTCATCATTAAAGGATTGACAGTTACCAGTCAGAGAGAGAAGGCAACTGAAGCAGGCTCAGGAAAAGTTGCTTCCCTCAGTTTCCTTCAGTGAAGAGAACTCTGAGTGTAGCTGGTCCAGGGAAACCCAGGAGGAAGGTCAGCCCACTCCTGCCTGATGGTTCTCTTCTGACTATAACATTGCTCAGGAAAGGAAACTGATATATTGTCTGTCTGAGGATGAGTTAAGTTCTTCTACAAGTTCAATTGATCAGTCTGACAGGTATTCCAGGGAAGGGAAAAGACATACAAATGAAATGAGTGACTTGGTACAGTTGAAGAGTCATACTTTTAAACTGAATTCCAAAGACAGTTGTGATGATCTCCCTGTACCAAATCCAGTGTCAGAACTCAAACTTCATCAGAAGTCCCGGGACACACTGGTACTTCATGGAAAAGTTGCAGAGGAGAAAGAGGAACTGCAGTTTAAAGAGCAACTCCAGCTATCATGCCAGGTTCTGAAAAGATCAGTAGAATCGATGAGGTCATGAGAGCTGATGTCATCAAGGAAATGGCATTCAGCTTTTAGAACAAGTGTATGGTCCTTTGGAAGAGGGGGATGAATTTCAGAGAGATGTAGGGTTACAGGAACACGTGGGTGAAAAGTGTAAAATTTATACTTTCACAACCAGTGAAATCTCACTGGTTGAAATTTTTTGAAGAAAATGTGAACTTTTGAAAATTTGAATCTACTGCCAGAACTAAAGACTTATTCTTTTCCAAGTTTTTTCACTTAAAAGCAAGCTATTATAGTTGTTTAGAGGCCATTGGTCACCCTTTTATGTTTCTCTGAGGTTTTCTTATTGGAAAAAAATTAGAAAGATCAGAGTAATATAAAGCAAGTTTACAAAAGATAAGAAAAGAAATTATCTGATGTTCATTTTTTCTGTGAGGAAAAATGTCACATGTTTGGTTAGTGTTTACTGAGCCTTATACCAACTTTATATCTAGAACTTTACCTTTTAATTTCTTTACTTTTTAATTATTTACTTTTTAATTAACTTGAAAATAAAGCATTGGAATGCAAGGATTAGATTGTACTATGGTGATAAAAGTAAGAGGGGAAATAAATGACATTTCCAGTGATAAACCTGCTATTGTTAGTGACCTTAGAGAGTAGTTGATATGTATTTTTTTAAGGTCAATTTACTATTCTGGGAACAGATTGAAAGAATACAAATCTGTATTTCATATTTGGGTAATTGTTTTCCTTTTTTACACATTGATGGACTTCTAACATTTTATTTTCATTTAATATGAACCTCACTTAGGGTGTACAAGAATTGAATAAGTATTTTAGTTTTGTAAGTCATGTTTTTAGATATTAATTTTATTAGATTTATTTTCCATCAATAAAAATATCCCCTTCTAATTAAGGAATTTGCAAGTAAAGTCCAGGTCCGTTTAGTTATATTGGATGTAATAATGTTTTTCTCCTGAAGTTTATCTTCATGTACATCAAGATATTGTTTGCATTTCCATGTTTTAAATGTATGATTATATATCACATATTTTATTCATTGTTTAATAAGAAGTAAAACCTATCTAAGAAGTAGTTTTTATAAAATAAAATTGTTGGTCAGTTAAAAAAAAAAGAAACTATAATTCAATACCAAAAATACAAACTACTCAATTTTAAAGCAGGCATAGGATTTGAATAAACATTTCCTCAAAGAGGACATACAAATGACCAATAAGCACATGAAAGATGTTTAACACAGACAGCTATTAGGGAAATGGAAATTTAATCCACAAAGACATGACACTTTTGGCACAATTAGGCTTATTATTTTTAAATAATGTGAACACACCACATTGTCAAGGATATAGAAAAACTGAATCCCTCATGCCTTGCTATTGGTTGTGTCAAATGATGTAGCTATAAGGGAAGCAGTTTGGCTGTTTTGCAATATTTGAACATCAACCTAACATATATCCTAGGAACTCTACCCTTGGTATAAAATTGAAAGAATCAAGATGGTCAGACAAGGAATTGCACTTAAATGTTTGTAACAATACTATTTGAAATGTTGAAAACAATCCCAATGTCTAGGAACAGATGACCACATGCAACATGTTCACAAAAGGGAGGATTATTCAATCACAAAGAGAATAACACAGCAATAAATGCTACAATGTACATGAACTTCATTATCAGGCTAACAGAAAAAAAAAAGACACCAAACATTCCATACCATTCTGAGGGTCTTTTAGGTAAGGAGACAGTGTCAGACTCAGTGGCCCCAGCAACTGCTGCCACCCACTAGGAACAGGCAAAACCACAACAGGCAGACAAAAATATGGAAGCTCCTCTAGTTTTCTGACCCAGATTTTTATACCTCTCTTTCACCTTGTCATTTGTGTGAATCTCTTGCCCTGTGGCTTTCACTCCAATTCTTCAGAAAGCCTAAAAAACACTGTAAAAAGGTCCAGCAAAGACACAAGTCTTTGCTGTAATTAAAGTTATGGTTTCATGTACTTACTGCCTTACAAATCTCCATATTGGTTCTGAATGGATATTGTAAGGTAGTATCCTCCCTAGCCAACCTTTCCTAAAAACAGCCTTCCATTTTGTTCCTAAACTCCACAATCATGTACAACCCATTAGCATAATCATTAAGCAGTATTGTAAAAAGAAAAAAAAAAACCTGACACCCACAGTGTTCAGGCAATTGACTATTTGATTTAGCATCCTACTGACAGTTTCCACTGAAGGTGTGCATTCCTTTGCTTTTACTTGCTTCTAACAAACTTTGCTCTGTGGAACCCCTCTGTGTGTCTGCACCTGAAATATTTGCTGAGAATGAAGAACCCATGATCAGCGCCTACTTATACAACACTTGTGTTGACAGATTTACCCAACATGATAGTCAAGGGAACTCCACAGCAAACTTAAAGTGAAATTCTTTCTTGGACAGTCAGTAAATTTCAAATCTTTCTTTCCTGAGCTTGATTGCTTCTGTCCTCCTCACTTTCTTTTTATTGCACTCACTCCTTTATAATGGAACAAATGCATAAATTCAGTCCACGTGGCTTGTCATGGCTTCCCTTCTATGGTGGCAGAGAAATTCTCTATGCCATACAGAGTAAAGTAACAGTCAGTCTGTGGCTCACACCATCTTCTTTGGTCTGGGAGAGTTTCAAGACTCTAACCATGCAGAGTCACACTGTTCCTCTGTTCATTCCATAGCAGTCTCTCTCTCTCTCTCTCTCTCTCTCTCTCTCTCTCTCTCTGTCTCCAGTTCTGTTTTGATATTGAAAGACACTCTTGTTATACTTTGTGGCTATGAGTTACTTATCACCATTTAGAGCTCCATGCCAGGTTAACTGGGACATGGATCCAGACAGATTGACTTAGGCCCACCTGCTCACTACAAGCAAAATGTCTGTACAGCTTAAAGTCATTCTCTTAAAGATTCACACCAAATCCTGCTATAAAACACTCCATGTTTTTATTGAGCCCCAATCTATTTTTTTCTAGATAAATCCTGACTATATCCTTACCTGGCACTTGCAAATACTTCTCATGATTCTTTTGGAATTTTCTTTCAATTACAGTGGGGGGAAGATATGTGTTCCCACTTTTGTCACTCTACCTTTCCCTGGGCAAATACTGCTTAATTTATCAAGATCATTTAAACAAATTGATAGATCTTTCTACAATCTCATTCTGGAATCTCTGAACCTTCATTTCTATTTCTTGATAACACATGTCAGGCCTTTGATCTATTGTTTCCATACCCAATGGGGCCACTATAGTAGTCTAACCTTGAGTCTTATGTGAACCTTTTGCAAGGTTCACAAACTGGACAAATACAGCTACTCCAGGGCCAAATCCCTTGTCTCACAGGTTTGTCCTGCCTTAAATTAGCTGAAATGACTTCCTGTAGAGGAAATTGGGACCTTAACTGTGTGCACATCTGAAAGGATGTCAAAGGCAGGGCACTCGAGCCTAGACTCTCTGTAGTAATTATTAGTCACCCATTCTGGAGTAAGAAGACTCTACACTCCAGATAGTACCATTTCTAGGTTACAGAATGTACTGTGAGATGTCAAACTTAACAAAGAGCTGGTCATTTGTACACCAGCATCTTTCCTGTCAGTGATTCCTCTGGGAGGGAGCAAGTCCCCTCTATTGTCCCCTTCTCTTTCTCAGTAAAGACCATGAGAAGCTCCCCTTCAATTTTGATTGATTCCCCCTAGAATATATCCTTAAACCCTGAAAACAGTTATCTAAGGGGTCTCTTACTAGAAAGACCCTAATGTAATTTTGTGAATTTTATTGAGTCTTGACCTCAATAACAATTAGAAAATAGAGATTTGGCCTGGGAAGGGAATTTTAAATTACACCACCATCCATCCTCTAGTTTATTTTGTATAAGAGAAGTGAAGTGGTGTGAGATTCCTCAGATCTTTGTGCAATTGAGAGATAAATCAGATATCTTTAAGTCCTGCTTACTTGGGAATGTCTGATGCTAACAGGCATCACACACAACCCCCTTTTGGCCTCTATGGTCACAAGAAAATGGAAAACAATCAAGCTAAGCCCACAAGAGAGAATCCTGTGGTAGACCTCCTAGGACTACAAATTTCCCTAGGGTGGATACTCCACCTCCCACCATCCTTGAATATCTGATGTGCCCCATGTAGAAATATCAGCTAAAGGACAAAGGCTCATAAGAGTAAATGGTTCCTTTACAATAGGGGATCTAAAACAATGCAGAAGAAAATAGGCAGATTCTCTTATGACCTAAGTAGATTTCTATAGGTATTTAGAGACAAAGTGCTCACTTTTGATTTCACCTGGAAAGAACACTTTGGTTTTTTTTTTTTTTTCTTTTCCACTCTTCTTCTGATGAAAGGATTCACATTTGGTCCACAGTTCAGCAATACACAGATGACCAACATTCTCTTAATATCCAGTTTCTCTTAGGAGCAAATGCTATGCCCAGCACTGAACTACTCTACAATTAACACCCTTGTCAGCCAGGTAGTGTAATGGGTTCTAACAACAATTCAATGTGTCCAGGAAGTAATGGAAAGATGTGCTAACAAGCAGGTTAATTTTGACAGGATAAAGAGGGTAACTTGAGGGCCAGATGAAAACCTGGCCCTCCATAAGGACAGTCTTACTAAAGCTCTTAAAAGTATGCTAACACAGGGCTGGGTGCATATACCTGTAATCGCAAGTACTTGGAAGGCAAATATCAAGAAAATTGTGGTTCGAGGTTAGAACAGGTAAAATTAGCCAGACCCCAGCTCAACCAAGAAGCTGGTGGCTCATACCTGTTATTCTAGTTATGTGGAAAGTGTAAATAAGAAGATTGTGGTTCAGGCTGGCCTGGGAAAAACATGAGACTGGAGCAAAAATAATAATAATAATAATAATAATAATAATAATAATAATAATAACAATAATAACTAAAGCAAAATGGGCTGGGCATAGACCTTGACTCTCAAAAAGGCCAAATAATTCTTTGAATTTACTTTGTCACTCAGTTCTGGATATATTCAGGAAGCTACAAAAGTTCAGGAAAGAGACTTCTGGCCAGTTGAAAGAAAGTGTCTCAATCCAATGATTGCAAGAGTCATGTAAACCTTTAATGGAAGCATTGAGGAATTAAGAGAATCTTCTATCTTTCTAGTCTCATGCTGTATTTGTAATGAATCTATTTTAAACCTGGTTATGTTCCTGAGCAGTGTATGTAGGTACTTTTTGTTTTTTTCATTTTTCTTTGTTTATTGTTGTGCTTGGTAGGGTACATTCTGGCATTTACAAAGGTTCTTACAATGTATTGAATATATCAGAGTTGAATTCTCCCCCTCTATCATTCTCCTTCACTCCACTCCCCCGATTCCTGGAACACTTTCAAAGGGTATGATTTTTGTATTAATATACATATGAATTTACATACATGTGTGTGGATGTTTTATAGGCAAGCTCAAGTTGGAAGGAAAAGGGCCATTTCCCTATCTGACACAGTCTGTGCAGAGGACAGAAACTTATCCAGATGAGGTTGGCAAATACATTCACTCAAGGCCCTCCTTGTCAAGGATATAAATATCTTTTTAATCCAAGTTCCAGTCTCACACTTGTGTGCCCAAATCTCCATATAATATGTCTCAGAACTATTCTACTACTGCTAATTTTTTAAAATCATTTTTTGAAACTTATAATCAGGTTTTTAATGGTGTATTTACCATGAGTAGAGAAGATTAAGAAAAAATTCAAAAATTTAAGAGATCTACTTGATTTATTTTCTGTTCACTGTGTGAGCTTGGAATTCTAGTTCTTTTTGTGCATATAAAATATATAAAATATAAAGTATATATTATATACTTCTCTTTGTATATATTCCTGAGGGCGATCAGAAAGATCCATAATTAATCTTACATTTGAACTCTCAAACTCCACACATTGCCATTAGCCATCAGTGGAAATATATTAAGATATTATATCACCATATCCTGTCAAAGATCAGTGTTAGTCCCTCCACCACGGAGAATATCATCTGAAAAGATAGATAGAAAATGATCATGGGGGATTCATTGTTCAACCTCATTCCCTTACAGGAAATACAACAGAAAAGTATAAATACAACAAAATGATTTGGGTACAGAGCAGGAGAATGAAGAGGAAAAAGTGGCAAAAAGAGATATTCAGTGCACTTTGTATGACTTTTCCATTTTGTTACTAATCTTGGTATAGCATGTTTTGTGTTTATTTTGTCTCACCAACTGTCTATTTCATTTGTCTTCATCAAATACCTTTCCTCACTGGGATGCAAGCTCCATAGAAGCTGAATTATCAGGCTGTTCTTCATCATGACCACAACTAATAGCACCAGTGCACATTGTAATTAAAACATGAATCCTTCTGATGACCCTCAGGGTTATATATATGAAGGAACAAAGACCCTAGAAATCTAAGTTCATAATATGAGTAAAAACTCAGAAGCATTTCTGGAAACTCTGAAAAAGTTTCTTCTGCTATGTTTATTCTATACTAAGAGTAGGGAGCACATTTTAAGAACCCAAATTCAAGAAGTTGAATTCTTTAGGAATATTACTAGTGATGGAAGAATTCACAGATAGTATATGGGAATATTTTGTTGGACAAGGATAAGACCAAGTATTAGAATGCCAAAAGTGTTTCAAAAACTAAAATATGTGTGCTGAATGGGTTAGTGGATTCTTGCAAACTATTATATACTAAAAAGGTTAAAATAAATATTTACAAGATCCATTAAAATACAGAAATTTTTTGAATAATTCATAGATATAGCAAATCTTTTAAGACAAAAATTAATTCATGTAACACTGACAACAAATAAGTTATTATTTAAGTAAAATATACATTATTTACATATGCATATTATGTAAATCATAAGAAAAATATAGAATTTAAATTGGATCACATTTATAAAATATGTTAATAATAATGAAAAATTCCAATTTGTGTAGATATGAAAAGTCAGAAAAAAGAATTTCTGAGCCAAAAGGATAAGCTTTTAAAGGATAGCATTGCTTAAAAGAACATTATTTAAAAATTGTTAGAAATGCTGCAAAAGAAGTTAACATGCTGTTAATATTAAACAAGACATGATTAATATAAGTTATATATGTATTTGCCTCAATTAAAAAACAAAAACTAAGAACAAGAAACTCTAAGATAAGTAGCATGAATGAATTCTGAAGAGAAAACTACGTAAATGTAGGTATGTACATTTATCAGAGGCCTGGCACTACTGCAAGGCATGGGTAAGGTTGATCATGGCATTGAATTACAATCTTATAGAAGCAAGAAGCTCTGGTATGCACAGTAGGGTGATCATAGATAATAATCACATTTCAAAATGCTAGAAGAAAGTGATTGGAAAGTTTCACCATAAAGGCATTATAACAATTTTAGGAGATAATATCTTTGATTAAAATATTATTTAATGTATGGAACACCTTATATTTTTCCTTTACTAGTTAAAATAAATTAAAAAATAAAAACAGAAAAAGGATGAATTTTTTTTAATTGCATGTTTTCTTTTAAATCCTGCACCTACAATCTGTTTATGGGCTTGGTTTTTGGAAACTATTATCATACTCTGTTAGATTTTAAAATGTTTCCAAAGGAGTCAATCCATTAGATAAAGAGCCCAAAACAGGTGTAAGCAAGGATATGAAATCCTCATAACACCTCTGTATTGCTATTATGCAGTGATGGTGAGTACTTTAAATAACAATGAAATTCTTATCCCTGCGAGGAGGAAGACGGTTCTTCTGTAAAATCCCTGCTGCATTTCAGTGTCCATGTTTCTAGTATCATATTTCGCATGTCCAATTAATGTCAGCATCTAATTCACGGAGGCCAGGTGTGGGAGGCACATTGTGATAAGTACAAAAATATAAGCCAGTCCCACCCAATCAAGATGCAGATACCCAGTGTGAATAATGAGGTACCTCACAGAGCACACAGGAGATACATGGGTCTGAGTTGAGTGTCTGAACTGAGAGAGTGACTTGAAGCCAGAACTCAAATAGAGCAAAAGGCATTATCTCCTCTTCTCCTACTTTTTAACACATAACAGAAAACATGCCAGAGAAATTCTCTCTACAGGTAGCTCTGATGAGAGAAGGACAGGGTTTATCTGACAAGCCTAATGTTTTCTTTTCATTTAGTAAGGAAGAATATGAGATATTCCAGGGCATGTCCAAGGCCATGTCCATAATGAAGAATGGCTTCAGGAAGATTATATTGTGAGGACCATGTCTGCCCCACATGAGTGTATTCTCCTGGGGCACAAAGAGAACAAACTTGTTTTAAAGATTTCCCTGTCTCTTTTCACTATAGCTGGAAAACTGTCCCATTACTGAGGACTGCATTTGTTTCCTCAATGGGAGGTAGCAGGCCCACAAAGGACTTAGAAGATACAAGAAAGATTTTTTGAAGAAGACCCAGCAGTTCATTCTCCCTCTAATGTGTATCTTTATCTGGATCCCTTCTTGAATTGTTTAGGTTCTTGCCAAGTGTAAAGTGAGAACACACACAGCAAGAGGGAGCATAGAGAAGACAATTTCAGATGGTCTCATGAAAAACTAGATTTTGTATGTTTAATAAACAGCAGACCTTGTGGATTTGGGGATGGGTCATTTTGTATTCCTTTAAATTAGATACTTACTCCTCTCTAGTTCATTGGGTGTCACCAACAACGATGCTTTAATCTACTGCATTACAGCTCATATTCTACTTGTTGGGACTTTGTTCTTTACTTTTCTTCTTTTTCTCATTCTGGAATTTTCCCATTTACTACTTGCTTTCACTGCCTTTTCTCTGTTGAAGTCAGAGTTAAAAGATTCAAGAGTGAATGGAAAACAGTCTTTAACCAAGACACCCCAATTATGAAAAGAGCATAATCCAGCCCATGCATATAGGCTGCTTCCCAGACTTGAGATTCTTGCTGTGAAAGATAGGTTAAGTTATATGAAAGGTGTACAGACAAAGGAAAAGCACTGATGTGCATGCTTTTGTATTCAGATAATCTCAGAAGTGAACAGCAATGTTGTCAATCTCATGGACTGAGAAAAATAAAACTTGACTTCCTAGTCTCTAGACCTGATTGCTGTTTCTGTTTATAAGTGACATGGTTCATGGTATTTTGCTATGATTAACCAAATGAACTAAGAAAAGGGTAAAAAAAGTTTTACATTTTGAAGTATTTTGTTTGAGAAAAATAAAATATATTTTATTGGAAGGTAATTTGTGTTGAGAAAATGAAAATGTGTAATATTTTATTGCTTTCCTGTTCAAGTATCTTTTAGGAATGTTTTTATTTTTTAGGGTAATACAAGTGATGGGGTATTTTATTTATTTGTTTACTTATTTATTTTTATTTGTTTATTAATATGTGCTACATTGTTTGGGTTATTTCTCTCCCATGCCCCCAACTCTCTCCCACACCTTCTCCCTCCCATTCCTCCTCCTCTCACTTCCAGGCAGAACCTGTTCTGCCTTGTTTTCCAATTTCATTAAAAACAGTATGTAAACAATAATAAGAAAGACAGCATTTTTGTTAGTTTAACATAAGACTAGCTATACAGAGAGACCCCCAGCATTGCTTCTATGCACATGTGTATTACTACCCAAATTGATTAATCTTTTCCAGACCTCTTCACTGCTTCCTGGTCACCTTTCCATAGTGAGCTCTGTTGTTTTAAGGTTATTATATTAGCTCCTCTACAGTGGACACATAAACACTTTCAAGTTTTGGATTTCTTATCTTTCCCTGTTCTTCATGTATGTGTTCTCTCCTTAGTATGTTACCAATGTCATATAATATTAATGCATTTTTTTAAAGTCTAAAGTCCAGATATGAAGGAGAACATATGATTTTTGGCCTTCTGAGCCAGGGTAACTTCACTTAAGATGATGTTCTCCATTTCCATCCATTTACTTGTGAATGAAAAGATTTCATTCTTCATCATGGTTGGGTAAAATTCCATTCTGTACAAATACTACATTTTCTTAATCCATTCATCAGTAATGGGGCATCTTGGCTGTTTCCATAACTTGGCTATTGTGAGTAGTGCTGCAATAAACATGGGAATACAGGTACCTATGGAATAACCTGAGTCGCATTCCTTTGGATATATCTCTAGGAGTGGGATTGCTGCATCATATGGCAGATCGATGTTTAATTTTTTAAGAACCCTCCATTTTGTTTTCCAGACTGATTGTACTAGCTTGTGTTACCACCACCAGTGTATAAGGGTTCCTTTTGCCCACATTCTTGTGAACATTTGTTGTAGAAGGTGTTCTTGATGCTAGCCAATCTAACAGGGGTCAGGTGGAATCTTAGTGTGCTTTTGATATGCATTTCCTTTATGGCCAGGGATGGTGAGCATTTTTTCATGTGTTTTTTGGCCATTTGGATTTCTTCTATTGAAAAAATTCTGTTTAATTCAGTTGCCCATTTGTTTATTGGCTCATTGATTTTTTTGGGGGGTTAGTTTTTTAGCTCTATGTACATTCTGGTTATCAGTCCTTTGTGTGATGTATAGCAAGCAAATATTTTTAACCACTCTGTGAGTGGTCTCTTTAGCTTAGAGACCATTTCTTTTGTTGTTCAGAAGCTTTTTAATTTCATGCACTCCCATTTGTCCATCCTTTCTCTTAGTTGCTGATTTGCTGGGGTTTTATTGAGGAAGTCCTTGCCTATACCTATTGCTTGCAGAGTATTCCCTCCTCTTTTCTGAATTAATCAGAGTATCAGGTCTGATATTAATTAAGGTCCTTGATCCATTTTGAGTTGATATTAGTACAGAATGATAAACATAGATTTAATTTCACTTTCTGAAGGCAGATAACCACTTTTCCCAGCAATATTTGTTGAAGAGACTGTCTATTTCCATCATATGTTTTTGATGCCTCTGTCAAAAATAAGGTGGGCATAGCTGTGTGGATTCATATCCAGGTCTTCTATTCTGTTCCACTGGTCTTCATGTCTGTTTTTGTGCCAGTACCATGCTGTTTTTATTGCTATTGCTTTGTAATATAGTTTAAAGCTGTGTATTGTGATAACTCCAGCAGTGCTCTTTTTGCTGAGTATTGCCTTGGCTATTTGCAGGTCTCTCATGTTTCCAAATGAACTTTAGGAAAGATTTTTCAATCTCTGTGATAAAAGTCATTGGGATTTTGATGGGAATTGCATTGAACATGTAGATTGCTTTGGGGAGTATTGCCATTTTTACTATGTTGATTCTACCAATCCATGAGCATGGGAGATCTTTCCACTTTCTGTAGTCTTCCTCTACCTCTTTCTTCAGAGGTTCATAGTTCTCCTTGTAGAGGTCATTCACATACTTTGTTAAGTTTACTGCTAGGTATTTGATTTTTTTGAGGCTATTGTAAATGGAATTGTTTTCCTATATTCTTTCCCAATTTGTTCATTGTTGGTGTACAGAAAAGCTAATGATTTTTGTAAGTTGATTTTGTATCCTGTCACCTTGCTGTAGCTGTTTATGGTGTCTAGGAGTTTGTGGGTAGAGCTTTTGGGTCTTTGTGGTGTACGATAATGTTGTCTGCAAATACGGATATTTTGACAGCTTCTTTCCCTATTTTTATTCCTTTTATTTCTTCTTCTTGCCTTATTGCTCTAGCTAGGAATTCCAGAGCTTCCTTGAATAGTAGCAGAGACAGCGGGAATCCTTGCCTCATTCCTGATTTTAGAGGAAATGATTTCAGTTTTTCTCCATTAAGTATTATGTTGGCTATAAATTTGTCATATAGCAGCCTTTATAATATTGAGGTACATTCCTTCTATTCCTCATTTTCTTAGAGCTTTTATCATGAAGTGGTGTTGGATCTTATCAAAGGCTTTTTCTGGACCTATTGAGATGATGAAGTGGATTTTGTCTTTGATTCTATTAATGTGCTGTATTACATTTATAGATTTGTGTATGTTGAACCACCCCTGCATCCCAGGGATGAAGCCTACTTGGTCATGGTGAATGATCTTTCTGAGGTGTTGCTGGATTCAGTTCAATATTATTTTATTGAGGACTATTGCATTAATGTTAATGAATGTTAATGAGGATATTGGCCTATAGATCTCCTTTTTGGATGTGTCTTTGTCTGGTTTTAGGATGGGTGTAATTCTGGCATCATAGAATGAATTAGGCAGTGTTCTTTCCCTTTCTATATCCTGGAAAAGTTTATGGACAGTTGGTATTAGTTCTTCTTTCAAGGTACAATAGAATTCAACAGATAATCCATCAGACTTTTCTTTTCTTGGGAGACCCTTTATTGTTGCTTCAATTTTATTTTGTGTTATAGATCCATTTAGAAGGTTAATATACTCTTCATTCAATCGTGGATGGTCATAAGTATCTAAAAATTTGTCTATTTCTTTAACATTGTCAAATGTATTGGAATATAGGTTCTCAAAGTAGTCTCTGATAATTCCCTGGGTTTCCACAGTGTTTGCTGTTATCTCTCCTTTTGCATTTCTGATTTTATTGATTTGAGTTTTTTCTCTCCTCATTTTAGTCAGGTTTGCCAAGGATCTGTCAATATTGTTCATTTTTTCAAAGAATCAGCTTTTTGTTTCATTGATTCTTTTTATGGTTTTGTTTGTTTCTATTTTACTGATTTCAACCCTTATTTTTATTATTTCTCTCCTTCTTGTTTTGGGCTTTGCTTGTTCTTGTTTTTCTAGGACTTTGATATGTAGCATTACATCATTGATTTGAAGTCTTTCTGTCTTTTTCATATATGTACTCATTGCTATAAACTTTCCTCTTAGGACTGCCTTTGCAGTATCCCATAGGTTCTGGTAGGTCATGCTCTCATTTTCATTAACTTCCAGGATCCTTTTAATTTCTTCTTTTATTTCACTGATGAACCAATGATTATTGAGCAATGTGATAATTGTTTGCATATTTTCTGCTGTTGTTTTTGTTGTTGAATTCTAGTTTTAATGCATTGTGATCAGATAGAATGCAAGGGATTATTTCAAATTTCTTATATTTGCTGAGGCTTTCTTTGTGCTCTAATATATGGCCAATTTTGGAGAAAGTTCCATGGTCTGCTGAAAGAAAGTATATTGTACAGATGTTGGTTGAATGGACATCAGATAGGTCCATTCGATCTGTGGTATTATCTAGTTCTAGAATTTCTTCATTGATTTTTTTTGTTTGGATGACCTATCTATTGGTGATGGGGGATATTAAAGTCTCCCACTACCAATGGAGTCTATATGTGCTTTTAAGTCCTTTAAAGCATGTTTGATGAAATTGGGTGCACTGAGATTGGGTGCATCTATATGTTGATAATTGTTACTTCCTTTTGGTGTATTTTTCCTTTTATTAGTATGAAGTGTCCTTTACCTCATTTGATCAATGTAACTTTGAAGTTTACTTTGTCTGTGATAAGTATTGCTACTCCTGACTGTTTTTGTGGGCCTTTGGGTTGGTAAATCTTCTTCCAACTTTTCACCCTGAACCAGTGTTTGTTTCTGTCAATGACATGGGTCTCCTGTAAACAACAGATTGTTGGATCTTCCCTTTTAATCTAGTTTGCCAATTGGTTTCTTTTGATGGGGGAGTAGAGTCTGTTGAAATTCAGTTTTAATATTGATAGGTATGTAGTGATTCCTGTCATTTTTATTATTATGATTATTTAAAGGTTTGATTTTGTGCAACTACATCGACATTACTCTCTGATTCCCTGCCTTTTCTTCTCCTGTGGTTTGGTATTTCCTGTACTCTCATGGTTTTGTTTGTTTTCATTTTCTGTGTGCAGAATTCCTTGGACAATTTTTGTAGTGGTGGCTTGGTGGTCATATATTGTTTTAGTTTCTGCTTATCGTGAAAGATTTTTATTGCTCAATCCATTTTGAATGATTGTTTTGTTAGGTAGAGTATCCTAAGGTTGAAGTGTTTTTCATTCTGTATCCAGAGTACCTCACTCCATGTCCTTCTTGCTTTAAAGGTTTCCTTTGAGAAATCTGTGATTTTGATTCATTTGCCTTTATATGTTATTTGTTCTTCCTCTTTCTGCCTTCAGTATTCTTTCTTTATTCTCTGTGCTTGTTGTTTTAAGGATAATATGTTGTGGGGCAGTTCTATTATCATGAAGTCTGTTTGGTGTTCTGGAGGCTTCCTGTACCTGAATGGTCATAACTTTCTCTAGATTTGGGAAATTTTCTGTTATTATTTTATTGAATATATTAGAAATCCCTTTTGCTTGGACCTATTCTTCTTCAATGCCCATGATTCTCATGTTTGTGTTTTAATGATGTAGGTGGGTTCTTGCATATTCCTTTCATAGGTCTTGATTTATTTCACTAATAGTTCTTCAGTTTTTCCTTTAATTTTTATTTTATCGTCAATTTCTGAGATTCTATCTTCTGCTTGTTCTAGCCTGGTAGAGTGGCCTTCCACTTTGTTTTGTGTTTCTGTTTCATTATTTTTTTTAACGTTTTCCATCATAGGTCACTTCCTCTTTAATATTGTCTATTTTCATCTTTAATTCATTTATCCCTTTATTTATGGTGTTAGGGATTGCTGGATTTGGGGGTTGTGTAAATTTGGTATAGTAGGTTGGTCCGCAGGTGATGAGTGTGCAGTCTGGTGACAGATAATGGGAAGGAAAGGTGAGGGCTGGGAGAAGAGAGTAAGTGAGAAGGGGCAGAATGAGTTGTTGGTGTGGGGAGCAATGGATATCAGCACAGGAGAAGGAGGAAGAGTGAAAGGGATGAGAATAGGGATAAGAAGATGATAATGGTAATATTGATAGTATAGAAAAAGAAAGAAAAAAGATAATAGGAATAAAAATAAAAATAGAAAATCCACAATAAAAAAACAAAAAAATCAAAAACAAAGAAATCAACAGGAAAAAATGAGCAAACAAACAAACAAATAAAAATGAACAAAAACCGAAACAAAAAATGAAAAACACTTCAACAGGTTCAGGAACAATAGAATTTCAGTCTTACTTTAAGTTCTGGAGTTACTCCTTCAGCATCCAGTCCTAGTATTGGCATATGAGCAGAAGCTCTGAATTGGTCTCGTCAGGTGATTGTCTTGTGAGTAGTGTTTTGCTCTTCTGTCTACCAGTTGAATGGAAATTGTGAGGTGATCTAGATTTGCCACATCATGCAGAGTGGTCCTGGATAGTGATTTCCTCAGCTGATAACTGTGTTACCTTTCAGCTGCAACTACTTGGTCAGCTCTTCCCCCAGTGATGTGTGGTTGTGTAAGTTTGAAATCTGCCCTCAGTTTCAGGAGAGCAGCTCTATAGATCACTATTTATCCTGCTTTGGAAGTGGCTTTTTGCTCTGCTTATTTACTGGGCTTTCCAGGCTGGGGGCTTATTTCTTTGCCCTGCCCCTTTTCTCTGGGAGAGGTTCAGTGTTCCATCAGCCTCCCTTTGCTGTCAGTATTTTATGATGGTTCACCAATTGTTTTTCAATTTTGTGGGGCAGTTTGACTTTGGGTGCTGCTCACTGGGTCAGGAGATGATCTCTGTGATCCACTACCTGCCCTGCTTCAAAGAGTGGCTTATCTACCACCCAGTCTCAACCTTCCTGCCTTTCCAGCATTTGTTTACTGACAGTTCATGCTGAGATTAACCCTTCCCCCTCCCCTCTTCTCTGGTGCACTTTCTGCTTTCCCACCCCCTCTGCTTTTGTACTAGATTATAGTTTGCTATTTATTGTTCAGTTTTTTTGGGGGGGAGGTCAGTCTGCCCAGAAGCTGTGCTGCTTTATCCCAGGGATGGCTGGGGAAATTCCATGTGATGCATGGTGCTCATACCTATTTGGTCTGTAGAATATCTTGCAAGTAGGTTTGGAGACAGTGACAACAACTGTGGCTGTGGTGGCAGCCCTCAAGCTTTCTAAGTGTAACATGTTTTTGGGATGCCTTCCACTGGCTAGGGATTTGGGGTGTCAAAGTTTTGATTCTGATTGGTGCTTTACTTCTGACAAATGTGGCTCCAGCATCTCAGCAAGGTTTTCGGATTTGGAGTTCAGGCTATCTGCTTCTCTATCATAGTCACCATCTTGGATCATTTCCTCATTGTCATTTTAAAGTGAAGATTTCACATTTGCATGGTGTCTGGATGACTGTGGATAGGAGGCTTCACTTCTTCACCACATGACTCTCTCCATAGGGCAGCTTAAATATCCTAATGACATGGCAGCTGTTTTTCCCCCAGTATGAACAATCATTATCCACTTCTCACAATCCAAGTGATGTCCTGTGGTCTTGCAGTCAAAGAATTCACACAGCTGCTGAAGCTGTATATCCTTAGAAATGTCCCCCCAGCATGAGCATGGCAACTATGGTGATAATGCAGCATGCAAGATGAATCACCTTCCACTGTCACTCAACATTGGACAGGTCTCAAATATCTTTAATCATCTATTCAAGTCATTCTGTCCCAAGAACCCATCAAGCCAGTTTCTCACTGTTTACACTCTTCTTCACATAGACAGCCACATATTTTCTCCATTTACCTCTTTCCAATCTTCATCCAAATTTCATTTATCAATGAGATCATCCATAAGTCATTTACCCTAAACTTCCAATTTCCCTCACATGCTCCTTCTGTCATTATCACTCCTGCAATATATTGTAACTCTTTTGCATTGCTTGCTATCAGTCTTCAGCAGAATTTAAGCAAACACAAGGGATATTTGCTGATATCTTCAGTACTTTAGTCACTGCTAAAAAGTGTCCAGTATGTAGACAATGATAAAATATTTATTGAAAAAAAGAATAAATTTTATGTATATTTAGAGAAGAAAAATGTTCTTTCCATTTAAATATGTGAACTGAAAATATTCCTTACTTAGTTTGTTTTCTGGAGATATTTTTTAAAAGATAGAATTTTGGCAATTAAAACAAAGGTATTTAAAAAACATAGAACTATCTCCCATTCTCATGGATTGGTAGAATCAACATAGTAAAAATGGCTATACTCCCAAAAGCAATCTACATGTTTCATGCAATTCCCATCAAAATTCCAATGACATTCATTAAAGAGATTGAAAAATCTACCATTAAATTTATATGGAAACACAAGAGGCCACAAATAACCAAGGCAATACTAAGTCAAAAGAACAATGCTGGAGGTTTCATGATACCTGACTTCAAACTACATTACAAAGCAATAACAATAAGTATATCATGGTACTGGCACAAAAACATATATGAAGACCAGCGGAACAGAATAGAGGACCCAGATATGAAGCCACACAACTATAACCAACTTGTCTTTGACAAAAGCACTAAAAATATATGACGGAGAAAAGACAGCCTCTTCAACAAAAACTGCTGGGAAAACTGATTAGCAGTCTGCAAAAAACTGAAACTAGATCCACGTATATCACCCTATACCAATATTAACTCAAAATTGATCAAGGATCTTAATATCAGACCACAAACTCTAAAGTTGGTAAAGGAAAGAGCAGGAAATACTCTGGAATTAATAAGTATAGGAAGAACTTTCTCAATGGAACCCCAGCAGGACAGCAACTAAGAGAAAGCATAGATAAATGGTACTTCATAAAACTAAAAAGCTTCTACTCAACAAAAGATATGGTCTCTAAACTGCAGAGACCACCCACAGAGTGGGAGAAAATATTTGCCAACTACACATCAGACAAAGGACTGATAACCAGAATATATAGGGAATGTTAAAAACTAAATTCTCCCAAAACTAATGAACCAATAAAGAAATGGGCAAGTGAACTAAACAGAACTTTCTCAAAAAAAGAAATTCAAATGGCCAAAGAACACATGAAAAAATGCTCACCATCTCTAGCAATAAAGGAAATGCAAATTAAAACCACACTAAGATTCCACCTCACCCCTGTTAGAAATAGTCATCATTAGCAACACCAGTAACAACAGGTGTTGGCGAGGATGAGGAGAAAAAGGAACCCTCTTACACTGTTGGTGGGAATGTAAACTAGTACAACCATTCTGGAAAAAAATTTGGAGGCTACTTAAAAAGCTAAACATTGATCTGCCATATGATCCATCAATACCATTCTTGGGGATATACCCAAAAGAATGTGACACAGTTTACTCCAGAGGCACCTGCACAACCATGTTTATTGCAACACTATTCACAATAGCCAAGTTATGGAAACAGCCAAGATTCTCCACTATTGAGGAATGGATTAAGAAAATGTGGTATTTACACACAATGGAATTTTATGCAGCCATGAAGAAGAATGAAATTTTATCATTCTCAAGTATATGGATGGAATTGGAGAACATCATTCTGAGTGAGGTTAGCCTGGCCCAAAAGAACAAAAATCATATCTTCTCCCTCATATGTGGACATTAGAGCAAGGGCAAACACAACAAGGGGATTGGACTTTAATCACATGATAAAGTGAGAGCACACAAGGGAGGTATGAGGATAGGTAAGACACCTAAAAAAATAGCACTTGTTGCCCTCAAAGCAGAGAAATAAAGCAGATACCTTAAAAGCAATTGAGGCCAATAGGAGAAGGGGACCAGGAACTAGAGAAAAGGTTAGATCAAGAAGAATTAACCTAGAAGGTAACCGAGTCAACTCCCTGTATAGCTATCCTTATCTCAATTAGCAAAAACCCTTGGTCCTTCCTATTATTGCTTATACTCTCTCTTCAACAAAGTTAGAGATAAGGGCAAAATAGTTTCTGCTGGGTAGCAAGGGGGTTGGGGGGTGATGCAGGAGGTTGGGGGTAAGGGAGGGGATGGGGAGAAGGAGGGAGAAATTATTCAAACATTGTATGCAGATATGAATAAAATAAATATTTTAAAAAAGCATAGAAACTATGTCATGTAGTTGAAAAACTCTTTTAGATATTCATAAGTGATTTTCTGACCTTACTTAAAAGGAAAACAAGGTGTTATAAAAATAACAGATGCATATAAAGTCCTCTATACCATAACTAATTTATTACTTCTAGCAACATTAAGGACAATAGTTCAATTTTTAAAACTACTTTATATTTTAAAGTAGCTTTAGTCTCACAACCAAACAAAAGAGATTTGTCATAAAATACCTTCAACACAGTGTAGTATCTCCCATTCCTCTAGAATGACATATTTCGTATAATTAGTAAACCTAAATTGGCATATCATTTCACCCAAAGTATGTAGTTTACATTCCAGTTTATTATGCTGTAATGTATTGAATGGGTTTGTGAAAAAGTATGACCTGCATCTACCTTCATATTACCATAGAAATAAATTTTACTCTCTTAAAGTGATGAAGTGTGCTCTGGCAATTCATCACTTCTGTACATTTTCAAATATAAGCTAGTGTGTTTTTACTGTCACCAGAGTTTTCCCTTTTTCAGAATGTTGTACAGTTGGCATCGTATAGTATTTAGGCTTTTTGGATTGGTTTATTTTATCAATCATGTACATAAAATTTCACCATAATGTTTTATGACTTGATGGCTCAATTTTTTTTATTGCTGAGCAAAATTCCATTTTACAAATGTGTTATGGTTCATCCTTTCCCTTATAAAGGATCCCTTGATTTGTTCCACGTTTTGGTAATTATGAATAAATGTAGAATTAATTTGAGGTATGTAGTGGCATCTCATTATTTTTGTCTCCCTTTCCTTGGCTTTTAACCATCTTTATATTTTCTTATTTTGAAGTGTTCATTAAGGTTTGGTCCAATTTAGTCAGGTGGTTTGTTTCCTTATCTGATTTCTATGGGTTCTTTGTACATTTTGGAATACAAACCTTTGTCAGATCAGAGATATCTGACAAATCAGTGGGTTATGCTCTCATTTTCTGGCAATGTCTTTTTCAGAGCAAATGTTTTAAATTTTAACTAAATACAGCTTTTCACTTTCTGTTCTAGATCTTTGATTTAGTTTTGTATCTAAAAAGAGATTTTCAATCTTTTGATTATCTATATTTTCTCCTTTCATTCACTGGAAGCACGTCATAGTTTTGTTTCACATTAAGGTCTAGAATTCATTTGAGTGTAATTTTGTGAAAGGTATTAGGTTAGTCTAAATTCATTTATGTTCACAAATGAACATCCAGACCATTTGGTGAAAATAATATCACTCTTGCTTCTTTGTCCAAGATGGATTGACTACATTTTGGCAATGTATTCCTGGACTTGGTTCTGTCTTAAAGTCAATAAGTGTCTGTCTTTCATCTTTACTCTAGTTTAGTAAAAGAATTCCAATAAGGCAAATCATGAACAATGACATAATTTGATGAAAATATCAATTCTAACAAAATAAGTGTAATTTTTTTGTGATTTGACATTTGGGTACAGGATAGTGTTTTCTAGTCATTCAATCACAGACTCACTTTTTAAATGTTTTTCTAAGCTAATGTTTACTGAGGAAGAACAGCAAAAACTGGTTTATGTCAATGATAAAGCATGCACTTAGCATACACGCAGACTTGAGTTCAATTCTCACCTACCCAACCAAAAAAGGAAAGAAGGAAGGAGAGAAGTATGTTGTATTTTTCTTAAATTTCGTATTTTTTTCTATACTTTTCTGAGAAAATGAAGTGTTTGAGAATATCTTAATTCAATTAGTATTAGTTCAAGATTTTATTAGTACATGTTTATATGTTGAATGTTATGGTGTGCAGGAGAAATAACCAATAAAGATCCATAGACTAAAGCTGGATGTGGTGGTGTGGACCTGTCAATTCATCTCTGCCATAAGCATTAGTAGGAGTATCATACTTATACTCCACCAGACTCTATCCCAAAAAAATGACCAAAATAAAAAAAAAAAAGATACAAACTCTGGGGGCAGAACACCTGTATAGTAAAAACTCCACTACAAGAAAAAAAAACTCCAGAATAAATCATACGTGAATATTGCATGTGAACTCATGCACATACATAATTCCATGTAAAAATGTTATGATATTGTACATACTATATACACTCTTAAAATACTTAACAAAAACTTCATCCAGTTAAGGAGTCCACAAAACTCTTGTAGAGTTTTAAAGTCCCCAAAACATAAATATTTAAAGTTTTCTGTGCTAATATTCAACCATTGAGAATATAACCATTTCAAAATGTAGAAGATATTGTTAGCTAGCTGCAGCTTAGACATGAAAAAAAAGTAAAAACAAAGAAATGATATATAACCAAAAAATTGACCAAATTTGACTACAGATCTATTCCTCCCTGCAAAATATTTCAAGTATATGAAATAAGTGAGGTAAATGAAAGATGACATAATGACTTCAAAAGCAGTTAGCATAATATTTAGCATAACCTAGGCTTTTTGGTAATTTCACATTCCCTTTTTTTCCTCAGTGTAACTAAAGAGTTTATATTATTCCCTACAATTAGAGTGCTTCTTTCTGACTTGGTGTTTTATGTTCAAGAATCAGACAGTGGCATCCAATGACATATAAATGATAATGACCTCTGGTAATTTTAAGCCTAGATTACTAAAACAAATAAATCATTTTTAAAAGAAGTGGAATATAAAATGTCTAGTAGATTTGACAGTGTTTGGGGTTTGAGTAATTTCCATGAAGCCTGTAATATAAATATCTATAATATGCTCACTGTTTACACAATATGCAAAACAATTTGCATATATCTAGAAAAAATAAAAGAGAATTTATTTTACTAAAATAACTAGTAGTATGCTTTGAAATAAAGTACGATGGGCAATCAACATATTTTGTTAACTGTCTTTATTCAAAGTTAATAATATAAACTCACATTTATAAAGGAAAAGTGTGAAAATAGAAACATGGATCATGATGGCATTAGATAAGTCTTCCATCATAAAAGAGGGCAAATTACATGAGAAAATTAAACCCAGATTTGGTTTGAGGTACAAGTTTATTGTACCTGAACAACAGTATATGTATTGTTATATAACAAATTACCACACTCTTATCAGCTAAAGACACCCATATGCATGCACACACAAATCCACACATAAACCCATTAATTATCCCACAATTTCTGTGACCCAGTAGTCTGGACTTTGTTTAGCTTGGTTCTCTGCTTAGGGTCTCTTAAGGTGGAAACTAGGATGTCATTCTTATCTGAGACTTTACTAGGGAAAGATTCACCTGTATTTTCATAATTTAGTGCCATACAGCTGTATGACTGAAGCTGTCAATTTCTTGTGAACTGTTGGCTTCAGGCATTTGTGAATTTCTAGAGGCTGTTCTCTGATCCTAAGCCACACAGACCTCTGAAGAAAGGGAGCTGCACATGAAAGTTTACTTCTTTAACCAAGCTTGAAGTAATAGAGACTTTTACCAAGGTGGGTTTTTCATTGCTATGCAATGGAGTCACTACATGTAATCATACACATCATATCATCTTTTCCATATGACTCAAATAGAATTAGATTATATGATCAGACTTGAATTGGAAGGCATTGAACAAAAAAAAAAATGAATACCTGGAAGAAAGTATAATGAGGACCACCTTTACAGCTTAGTCATCACAGAAGGAAAATCCCAAAAGTTAACCATGTGACGATGGTAGTTTCTATCTGGAAAGAATTTCCTGAACTAAGTACAGAAATCTTGAGTCAAAGAACATCATATATTTAGTGGAGGCAGAGGTCAGCATTTGAGACAATTCTTGGCAGAACATAGAATATGAGGGAGTTATGTAGCCAGAGATTGATTTAGCTAAATTCAGTTTGCTTAGAGTTCTCGGAAGAAGAATGGGATCTGCATATGCCAAGGGAGGATACAGAATTCTTATAAAATGTGACTGATATGTAAATAGAGAAGAAACAGAAACTCTAAGAGTCAGTGAAAACTGAGATAAATTATATTTGCATACTAACTAGAAGCCTTAGCATCTCGACATCACGTTCAGCATTCTCTGAGATTCAGAATTATTGGTTATTTTTAAAAAGGCTTTTTTTCATAGTGAGGATTTTAGCTTTTTCAAGACTCATCCCAATAAAGACCAAACCTCATACGCTATAATTCCTGGAACTGGAAAATCCTTTAGGCTTTTGCCAATTTGCACTAACAAAATATAAAACCTATCCCTTAAATATCAAAAAGATCATCCAATAGTAATTACCCATCAGAACAAAAATTAAAGAATGCAACCTAGAATCCCCGAGACTGATATAACATATCAAATTGTTACAAATAAGGGTAACTAAAGACCATGAAGAAGAAAACAAAATGGGTTTTGAAAAATGTCACAAGTGGTAGAGCATCTTCCTTGCAAACATAAGACCTTGAATTCAACCATCAGTGCTACCAAATAAAAAAAAAGAGAAAAGATAGATCTTAAAAATTAATATAACTTCAAACAAGTAAAGGTAAATGAACCTGATGAATTTGCAAGCAAAACAAGTGAAATACTGCAAATTTTACATATAATTTTTGGTGTAAAAGGAATGAAAGAAAAAATACGTTCATAGCACTAATACAGTTTTCCATATATTTGGCCCATGAATTAAAATGCCTCCTATATGTTCTATTGAGGTTCCTCCTACTTGCTTTACAGTGAGGCTCGGCACACTATACTGAGTTGATTTTTATTACTTGGTATGATTTGGGCACAGTAATGGATATTATTTTCACATTTTCATATAGGTACATGTATGCCATCATTTTGATCATACTCATCCCCAACACCCTCTTATTGCTTTCACATCCTCCTGTTCATTCTATTTCTGTTTCTGCTTTCATGAGTATTTTTATAGCTGAATTTCATATTTGAAGGAATATATATGATACTTGTGTTTCTGAGTCTGGCTTATTTTACTTATAATGATGATCTCCAGTTCTGTCCATATTCCAGGAAGTGATGTATTTCATTCTAGGAAATGGCATATTTTATTGTATATATATATATATGTATATTCCATATTCATAACTTGATTTACTGTGCAGCAATAAACATGCATATGCCAGCCTCTACTACATGGTGCCTTTAGTTCTTTCGTTATGCACCCAGGAGTGGTAGCACTGGTTCATATGGTGGCACTATTTTTAATTTTTTGAGATAATTCCATAGTGAATTCCATAGTGGCTGAACTAATTTAATATTCCTAACAATAATGAATAAGTATTTCTTTTTTCTCCACAATCTCACCAGCATTTACTATTTTTTTTTACTTGGCTGTAGTAATCCTGACTGGGGTGAGATGGAATCTCAGTGTAATTATGATTTACTTTTTCTAGATGACTTTTTTCATATATTAATTGTTTTTTTGTACTTCTTCTTTTGAAAGTTAATCTCTTTAGTTCTTTGCCCAATTTTGATTGGATTACTTCTGCTTTTGATGTTTAATTTTTGTGTTCTGTATATATCCTAGATATTAATTCCTTGTCACATGTATAACTAGCAAAGATTTTCTCTCATTCTGTCAACTGTCTTCACTCTTGCTTCTTTTGCTGTGCACCCATGTGTACTGCTGCAAAGTAAACTGTTCTTCAAAAATGAGCAAATAATTTGAAAAGATTCATATGATGTTAATAAGAAATGCAACTTTCTGATAAGGTATATTCATAAGAATTACAGAAAGCAAAATGAGACAGGTACAAAATCACAAAGATAAATAATGTGAATATTATCCTGTATGTAGATATCATATAATTAATAAATTTTATTCTTCTGGGATATGGATATGCTACAACTGTGTTAGGAAAAAAACCAGTGCATTAAATTATACACCATGGAGAAAGTAGAGAAAAGCTGGGTCTGGTATGTCAGAATATTTTATAAAAACAAACCAATATAATTTCAACCTCAAGCAGTTAGCTAACAATTTAGGTGTGACAAAGGAAAAGAGTTATCCCTTCTGGAAAAACAAATATTTCCTCTATAAAGAGGACTAACTGCTTGAAAAGCTAGTTCTTATTTAAAAGTGATGTAAAAGTCTTTGACAATATAAAAATTCAATTAAAAGGAAGGAACTTTAGCAAAACCACAAGGTAAACTTCTGGTATGTTAATATTTCTCTCTGGATTGTTAATTAATTTAAGTATCATGATATAGTAAATAATAGCAAATATCAGAAAATCATAATTTTTCAATATAGTTTTAAAATGATTAGCTCATCATTGCTGCAATTTTATTTTCTCAATATATATTAACATTTTTCAAGTATCTGCAATATATAAGTTCCTAACCAATATATTTATTATTAATAATTATAATGGCTTTATAGGTTTTCATCTTAGAAATTTAAAAAATAAAATCAAAGATTATATTTATATAGAATGATTTAACTAAACACAGGTTTCTATGATGATAATAGAAGATATGTCATCACGTCAAATAAAATGATTCCTATTAATGTTATCTTTGTATTAAGAAATTTCCATATAAATATATTTCTTTCAAATTATAAAACTTCCTATAACTTATAAGCAATATTTAATTTAACTTATTATTATTTATATGACCCCCCACCAAATAAGATCATCAACAAGGAAGGAATTGAGACCATATCTTAATTACATTTGATAAATTTTTATATATTGTTTTGATTTTTCAATGGTAGTATTTAACTTGGATCTAAAAGAGCATGATATCAAAATACTATTAGAATTTAAAAAGTAAAAGGCTAAATGGTTACAGGTTTATGAAAGAAGATTTTTAAAAATTCAATAAAAAAGGAGTTCAATCTTTTGAAATTTAAACTTAAAATTTAAACTTCTACATTCTTACTATGCCTTTAATTGTCCTCTCCGACTTCATAGAAAACAATTTATTCTAGTGTTAATTTCTACTTTAAAAAATTAAAATCACGTACGAAGTAATAAACTATAGTAGAATCTTGTCTATATTCTTTACAAAATGAATCACGTATTATAGTATCAAGTGCAAAAAATCTGAAAACTTATATAGTCACATAAAGTACCATCAGTGGAACAACTGCTAGATACTTTATGTCAGCCTCAACTGTGGGCTTGATGGATTGTATAAAGTTGTAAAGAAGCGAATCAACAAGAGAGTTAATTGAACTGGTTTTTTTCTGTAAACTCTATGTAGTATTGATATGTTTTGCTCTTAAAGTAATACATAAAGCACTTATGGCTTCATGCACATTATTATGTATGTATCTACTCACTTTTTCCTAAGTTGTAGACAAGAGAGCTGAAATACGATACATGCAGGAAATCTGGACTGACTTAGGCATGTAAAACAACTTGTACCAAATTTCTGGTTCATTGATCTTACTGCCCAAACTTGTACAGATTTCATGACACAGCTCTAACTATGCTCTTTGCTTGCTAAATATAAATAAAGTCATTGACAAAATAAGCAGACAAGAGAATGAAGACATTTTTTAAGAGATAAATGTGAAAATAATACAGGTAGTAGAAAATACTTCAGTTTTACAAAAACATAGAAAATTATTCAAAAGATAATATGTAAATTTAAACAATAAACTTTATAATCATGACAATATTGTATTTTCAAGGTTATAAGAAAATAATGTTAATAAAAAATATTGTAAAAGTACATAGATACAGAGTTGATTTAGTAATAGAGGTTATGGAATTGTTAAGTCAGTTTTTCACAAAAATTTTAAGCTATAAGGCATGATTGTTTACTTTTAGAATAAGAACAAGCTTTCTTGTTTTTCTAATTTCAAACTAAGTGATATTAGAAAGGGAAAAGAAGTTATGAAGTTGAAATCCAAAATATCTGAAAATCTAGAAAAAATAGTGGAGCTTTTTGAATTTCTGTTGCTTTACGTAAAATGAAATGTAAGGGTAGAAATATTATTTTAAATATAAAAACAATAAAAATATGATTAATAAATAATTCACATACTGCTAGAATTCAATCCCATGACAATAATATAATCTCTAGAATAAACACGTGATAGAATCTCTGACGAAATGACATTGAGTTGAGTCTCAATTAACACCAGACATGTTAAGAAGATTCTGGGCAGAAGAGAAAGCATGGGAATGATTTTAAGTTTTCCATTCTTAAGATCCAGAAGAAGAACTCAATTTTTGAAAAAAACAAAAAACAGCAAGTAAAGACTTAGGGTGATCATATTAGTAAGTTACTCAAGAGCAAAATTTTACAGGAGTTTGAAGCAATGAAAGGAAATGTGAAAGTTATTTTAAGTACAAGGAGAATCCAAGGAAGATATAAAATTACAGATTTATGTCTTTAAATATTCACCCTGACATTTTTTACAGAATAAGTTGTTACAGGATAAGGATACAAGAGTAATTCAGACGTAAAAGATGAAATTCAAAACTTTGGGAATGGAGACAAAGAGAAGGGGGTGGGGAAAGGGGGGAGAAATGACCCAAACATTGTATGCACATATGATTAAAAAAAATGCATGGCCTAGCTTTTCTGCATGCATCATCCAAAGCAATAACATATGCAAATTTTGAAGAAAATATTCATTAAGATAGGCCAAAATTTGTACTGTCCAGAACACAAAAAATGTAAAGTGCTGGCACAGTGGCTCATACCTTTAATCTTAGCTATTTTGGAGATTGAGATAGGGATGATCATGATTAGAGGTCAGCCAGGGCAAAAAGTTCATGAGAACTCATTTCAACCCAATAGTGTTGTGAATCTGGCCAAAAAGGTTTAGAGACTCCTAACTCAATGTAAAAAAGTTTGGCATGGTGGCACACTCCTGTCATCCCAGTTACCATGAGAAGAGTAAAATAGAATCACAGTACAGACTGGCCTAGCCAAAAAACAACACCCTATCTCTAAAATAGTCAGACCAAAAAGGAATGGAGGCAGGCTCAAGTGGTAGAGCACCTGCCTAGCAAACACTGAACCCTGAGCTCTAACTCCAAAACACACACACACACACACACACACACACACACACACACACACAAAGAATTACTCTGGGGTCTTGGCTCAAGTGGTAGGCCAGAGGGGAATGATAAAAAAAAATCTAAATACTTAAGAAATATATTTTCTCTGCCCAGAGTGTAGTTAAATTCATTTTTTTTTGTTGTGTGTGTGTGTGGACTCAATACCTACATCAGGAAACTTTTGGTCGTGATTGACGTGTTCACCACCTTGACTGTTATCATGGTTTCACAGCATATCATACAACAAATTACACACCCTTAATATGTGCCGCTTGTCCCCATATTAGATTTCAGTTACAGATTTAAGAAGCTCTTCAAAAAGCATTTAAAAGATTGCATTTAAAATACAGGAATACTCAGTACAACAAAAGGAATCCAATACCTGTACACTCGATCCAAGTGAGATGTTTAAAACTTACTTAAGTGAATGCAGTTGAAGTAACAGGATAATGGAACAAAATGCATATCTTAGAATGAAAAACATATGAATATTACTTATAAATGCATGGGTAAACATTAAATTTTTTTTCACTTATCTAAAATGTATATGATTGTTTGCAGTAAACTTTTGAATATATTTTTAATTTAGAGCTGAGATATGTATAAACATAATATTTGTTTCAACTATTTAAAAAAAAAGATGGGGTTAGTTAATGGACCTGTATGATTGCAAACAGATAAGTGACCTGATTAGACATTTCTCAAAACATGGAGATTGTCAAAAAATATATGTAAAACTGCTCAGCTTTACTATTCGCCTAAGAAGTACATCAAAACCACAAGGAGAGATGACCTCAGAACTAATGCATAGATATTACCAAAAATGACAAAAGAAAACAAGTATTGGCAAAGATATTGAATAAAATGAAACTCACCTATACTGTTGGTTGGAAGGTAAATTGGTTCAGCCATTATGGAAAATAGTACAGATTTTTCTGAAAAGAATTAAAATTGGAACTACCATATATCCAATAATCCCACTCATGAGGATCTTTTGAAAGGAAATCAAATAAGGATTTAAGGGAGATATCTCCCTCTGTTTATTGTACCATTAATCACAATAGTTAATGCCTTAGTTTTACCTCTCTGGCAGTGGAAATAAGGGGTATTTTGTCATAACCAGTGATAGTAAGAGATTTGGAAGCACATATCACGTCCAAATATGTGTTGCAAAATAATTGAGAGGCATGTCACAAATAATGAAAAGTGCTGAGGACCAAAGTTAAGAGATATTTTTCTTTAGTGTAGTGAAGATGAGGACACAAGTCTGAAAAACTGGTCCACTATAAAAACACTATCAAATGGACATGAAAACAAAAGGATTTGTTTGTCAATTCAGGTATTCTCATTATGTCTGAAAGAGCATCATAATATTAATAAAGTAATCTTAGTTTCTGCGAAATAGAATTGAAAAATAATAGGATAAGTATGTGCAGATGATGTTAACAAGAGACAAAATTTGCTGAAAAGTTCTATTCAGAAGAATTATGAAAAACAAATCAAGACAACAAATCAATACCTAATTTGAACATTTTCCTGTAGGCAAATGTGTATCTTCTTAGGGCATCTGGGTATTCTGTCCTTATTTAGTGAAAAAAGATTAGGTGAAATTTTATGCCATGGAGAGATTGCAGAAAAGTCTGATCTATCTAAAGAATTGTCTGGAAAAATATAGCCAAATGATTATAAAGAGGAGCTCTTAACTAGCAATTTAGGTGTGAACAGAGAGAAGAAATATTCCCACTGGGACAAAGTGACTATTGATGCTATATAGGTCACTGGCTGTTTCAAAACCAACTTGAGATTTTGTTTTAAAACTGCATACATTTGTCACAATTTAGATAGATAAAGTGTCTAAAAACTTCATCAACTAGAAAGACTGGACTCCAAAATTGTAAAAGGTGAATATAAAATATTAATATTAGATATTCTACTTAAATGCATTCAATAACTATTTCACATGAAAAACAGTATATACTAAATATAAATGAACCAAACAATGATCATAACTTGCTCTCAGAAAGCATCACTATTTAAAACAGAATTATACATTTCTGATTTATAAATCAAAAACATAAATTAACTAAACTGTGGTAAGCGTTTGAAATATAGTTTCTTATCTAATTTGTCTTTTGTAAACAATTAAAAGAATATTAAATGCCAGGGATATGGTAGAACACTAACTGAGCATGAAGAAGACCTAGGGTTTGAGTCCCACAAAAATAAAAACAAAATTAAAAGTATCGTGAAATAACCTATTAAAGAAAACAAAATCATAGAATGATGCATTACATACAAAATAAATGCATATATTTTAGTATGGTGATTACAAAGGAAATGTTGCCATCATGAATAACAACATTTCTATGAGAAGGACCTTATTTTGTAAGGAATCTCCTTCTAGAGGGGAAAAAACATTTTTTTCTTCCCAAATGTAAGTTATTGGGAAACAAAATTTATTTCGATTCTTTGGCCCATCATCTATTATAGTGTCACACCTAACAAAATAAGGACAAAATCATGGCAACTTTGTGTCACATACCTGAGTGCATTTGGTACACATTATATATATTGGTTTGATTTTCAATGGGAATGTTTAAATTAGTATTAAAATAGAGCAATATTCTTTTATTATTATTATTGTTGCTATTATTATTATTATTACTATTATAGAAGCTAAGTTGCAAAGGTTTTGATTTTGGCAATAAAATCTATAATAATTTCATAAATAATAATGAGAACTACTGAAACTTTATGTCATTGAATATTAAAGATTTGGTTTTTGCAATATCATTGTGCCTCTAAACATCCTCCCTGACTTCATGGAAAATAAACAAATTTAATAAGTTGTTAATAAGTTGTGACTTGTTATATCCAATTCACAATTGTATGTGAAATACTAGAATGGAGACTTGTATTATATCTTATATAGAATGAGTCATGGAAAATAATGTTAAAAATGTAGGGAATATTATGTAGAAAAGATATATGGAAAGTCTAATACTATGTAGAAAAGATATATGGAAAGATCTCATCCAGAGGATAGGTTAGTGAAACTATTAGTACTTAGGGAAGATTTTCTATCACGGTCAAAACTGACTGGAATAAGATTCATGGAAGGTATATGACCTGCTAGTTAATTAAGATGGAATTTTTAGTTACTGTAAGAACCATTGATGAATTTTGTCTCCAGATAACATGTACAATACTGATGTACTTTTTGCACATTCTTAGGTTTTAATATACATATTATTTTCCTAATTGATGACAAGGATGTTTGGGTATGAATCAGGTAAGTAAATTCACTTATTATGGGTGTGTGAAAAGCATATACCAACTTCTTGCTCATGGACCTTCTTTCTCATCCCAGTATTTCTTCATGGCATCATTGAGACTTTTACTTTGTGAGAAGTAAAGGAAATCCTGAATAAAATGTACAGAACAAACAAGAAGTATGTCATTCTCTTGTTTTTACAGAAAGGAAGAAAAAAATATTTCAGACTTGAAAGGAAAGGGCAATGTTCAAAAATGCTTCTTTTAAAAAAATTAAAATAAATACCTATTTGACTAGTCTTGATTTTTTATAAGAAAATAATCTTAATACAAGAAAATACTAGCATAGTGTATAACTCTTAATAATAGGAGTTGATATCTTACAGAATAGTCATACTTTCTCAAAAGAACCATTATCTCAAAAATAAAAATGAGGTGTATGAAAATTGTTTTATAATATTTCAAATCAAGGGGAATGGACAAAAGCAATGGTATAAAGTTGGAACACAGATTATGAGTAATTCTAGGAAAACTGTACAAATAGTTTGTAGCTCAATTTCTTCACTTATAGTGAAAGTAATGAAAAAAACCACAAGTTTTGAAATGAAACATCAGAAACATTAAGGAGCTATCTATTGGCACTAATGTAGCCTTACAATAAATGGTAGAAGTAAAATGATGAGATTTACTTATTTTAAAAATTCACTAGCTTTTTCTTCCATCCAAGTACTAATCAAACTGAATCCTGCTTAGCTTCTGAAATCAGGCACATTCAGGGTACTGTGACCATAGACATACTAGCTTTTTCTGTGTAGGATGAATTATAGTCAGGCAAGGCTATTGGAATAATCTTGGAAATAAGAGGGTAGATAAACTAACGTGTAGCAGGTAGAGGAAAACCAATACATTTTGTACGTTTGAGAGCAGTGACAGGTGTACTTCAGCCAGTTTAGGTTTCCATAAGTCCTGGGGACCTTGATATTTGGCCTTAGAAATAGGCAAATATTATGAATTAATTCCTACTTCAATCCAACTATACCCACCCTAAAAGTATACTTACCAGCATTCAGAATTTGGTGATAGAATTCATGGAGGTTTTCCTAGAAAGAGAAGGATTGTTATAGAACGAGTGGGTATGACTCCTTTGTAGACAGCTTTAATGGGAAACTTCTGAATGAACTAAGAAGACAAACCAAATTGAGGGAAAGGTGAAAAGATGATTGGTTTATAAGAGGATATTGAAACTTGTGCCAACATTTTCTGACCATTGATCAAAATAAGATTGAACAATCAGTTAATGAGTACATAGATTGTAAGGAATGGATGACCTTAAATATTTGAGAACAGACCTTACAAGCTGAATTTTTAAAAACATATATTAGAATGAAGTGAACAAACAAATTAAGGAAGTTGGTAGCATCTTTACATAGAACTAAATTGTTTTGTTGCTCTTTTTGGTCACAATTTAAATGTGACTAAAGAGATTATGTTTTTCTTGAATGTGTTTTTTGCTGATGCCTCAGCTCATGTTAGGTAAAAGGAAAACTTGACTTTAACTAGGATCTGTTTTGTCACAAAGGAATTTGGAGAAAGCAGTTAGAGTAAGTTTGGAGTTGGTTAGATGATGTATCTTGGATTCTAGCACTAATAAGTAGATAAATGTAAATATACTTAAGAAATTTAAAATCAAATTTGTTGAACTAAATGGTTTATGTGTCTTCAGGTAATAAACTAATAGTATAATTATTAGTATAACTAACTATAACTGTTAGTATAACTAACAGTATAGAAAATGATGGTAGGAGAATTTGTAAAGAAAAAAAAAGCTGACCGGCTTCAATGCTATGCATTCCAAGAAAGGAGAAAATAATATTAAAAGTAAAACAGAAAGAAAAGACTTCAATTAAATATTTGAACTTTCAAAGAAGAGAAAAATTTTAGCATAGCTAGTAGTCTTCCTAAAAAGGTAGCTTTTACATGCAAATCCTTGGGTTAAAAAATGAGGGAAGGGATACTGAAAAATGATTCTATATTTGACTGGAGAAGTAGCTCATCTTTACTATTCCTTCTGATATTGAAAGTAAATAGTTATGTATAACTATATAGCTCTCATTGGTAAAATTTTAATGCAAATCTACCATTATCAATCCATTGTTTAAACATTTGCTTCATCGAATTTTTTTTCTACAGATGAGATCATTTCTTCTTGTGACACATCAAACTTCTTCAAAATCAGAGAATAGAAATGTCAGAGAGATATTGAGAAATCATATCAAAACTCATATCTTAATCCAATAATCAAACACAGAAATGCAGCTATCAAATGTAAAACACAAGGGGAAAACAAATTAAAAACTACAGACACAAATCTCACTATAACTATGAAATTTGTTCTATTGGGATTTTCTGATATTCCTAAACTTCACTGGTTTCTCTTTGTAACATTCTTGGTCATCTATAAGATTATCCTGTTGGGGAATGGCATCATCATTCTAGTAACAAGAGTAGGGCCCATACTTCAGTCACCCATGTATTTCTTTATTAGCAATTTTTCTTTCCTAGAGATCTGTTACGTGTCTGTCACTCTTCCTAGAATGCTCATGGATCTTTGGACTCAGACAGGAAATATTTCTTTTTTTATCTGTGCTACACAAATGTGCTTTGTTCTTATGCTGGGAGCCACAGAGTGCCTCTTCTTGGCGGTGATGGCCTATGACCGCTATGTGGCCATCTGTAACCCTCTGTGCTATCCTCTTGTCATGAGACACAAAGCCTATGTGCAACTGGTAACTGGTTCTTGGCTCATTGGAATTCCAGTGGAGATAGGGCAGACATACCAGATTTTCTCTCTGCCATTCTGTGAATATCACCAAATCAACCACTTCTTCTGTGACATTCCCCCAATGCTTAAACTGGCTTGTGGGGACATATTTGTGAATGAGATGGTGGTGTATGTATTTGCTGCATTACTTGTTACTGTTCCCTTTATATTGATCCTTGGGTCCTACTGCAGAATTATCTCAATTATCCTCAAATTACCATCCAACATAGGAATACCCAAAACCTTTTTCACTTGCTCTTCCCACCTTATAGTTGTATTTTTATTCTATGGATCAGCCAGTATCACCTATTTAAAACCCAAATCCAATCAGTATGAGGAAACAGACAAATTGCTCTCTCTTTTCTACACTGTTTTGACTCCAATGCTCAATCCTATGATATATGGTCTGAGGAACAAGGATTTTACTGAGGCTTTGAGAAAATTATTTCACAAAATAGTAGCCTTGTGAGACTCATGAAATACATTTAATTGGTATTAGTGTATGTTAACTGAACAAAGTAAGGGTTTACATTATGATACTTCCATTCATGTATATTATGTCCTCTTCCCCCTGTACCCCATCTCTATGTACATCCCTACTACCCCTCCATTCACTGTCATTTCATTTTCCCCCTAAATGACAAATGAAAGAAACATGTGATATTTGTCTTTTTCAATAGGCTTATTTTACTTAACGTTGTGATTTCCAGTTCTATCCATTTTCCTACAAGTCATAAAATCTCATTCATACCACATTTTCTTTATCCATCTGTGGATAGACACCTTATTTGATTTCATTTTCTTTTAATAGATCTTTATGTCCTTACAGCTATTACAATTATGTTGACTCATTTAGCAATGCTCTACTTTTAAGATCAGTCTTCCCTATCATTGTAACCTGGTAATTAAGATGTATAACTGAAAAAGATGATGTGATATGCAAAATATACTCTAGATGAAATCACATTTTTCTTACTTTGAAACCTTCCTTGGAAGTAATATAAATTTCTCTTTTACAAAATAATATGGAACGGTTAGGCAGAGTGGCTCAAATAGTAGAGTGCTTAGCCAGAAAGAACAAGGCACTGAGTTCAAACCCTAGTGTCACCAAAAATATAAAATAAAGTACTAGACACTTAGATTTTATACAGTCACATGACATAACTAACACATAGGATTAAAAATCTTACTGCATGAAAATACATGTACAAAAATGATTAATATAAATAAAAACTGTATAATACAATGTTGATTATAGCAATGTTTTTCTAAATAAAAAAGCAAAAACTTAATGCTCAAATAAAAAATATTTTTATTAATATGATATACAAATACAAGACAATTATACACTTATTAAAAAGTTCATATTACACATATGTAGCAATGACCCAATGAATCATTCCTACTAGCACTCATACTGTTTTTGTTTTCCCTTCCCCCTTGGGCATTGGAACTTATCTCCTTTAACACAGGAAACCTTTTTACCAGTATGCCAAAAGCCCAGGCTATTATCCTGTACATTGAGATATTGGTAATTCACAAGGGTTAATTTTCCCAATACACATAAAAGCCAGTATCATAGTATCAGGATTTTTTAAAAATAGCTTTTATTGAAGTTTCACCATCAAGGAGATAGGAAATAAACTCATATCTGTCACTGACTGGCTGGTAGAGAGGGAATTTAAAGGAAGAAGAGATAAGCTACTTGTTGATAGGATACCAAGAAAGGGAAGTTTAGGGTTGTCTTGTACAGGTGTAGCTGATTGCCACACCTCTCTGTGGAGCCTATATTTATGTTGAGAGGAAATTATGTGCTGAATCAATATGTCAAGCTTGTGGCATAAAGAGGCCATCGTTTGGATTAGCAGACTTCCTTTATGCATCCTTACTCTTGAAAAGCTGGTTTCAAGCCAACCTTGAATGGATTCTCAATGCTTAAGGACATTTTGTTATAAACAACTTATGTCCTGTTATGGTCAGAGCTCACCTAATTAAAGAACACATAGAAAGAAGTCACAACTCATCAAAATCATACAATGGTGAAAATGAAATACTTAACACATAACAATATGCTATTTTAAGAGTTTTTAACATGCTCACCTATCAAATATTATCTATCATTTTAAAGTCATATATTATTCTTAAGACTTTTAAAATTCATTAATATCTGTTTAGGAAATTGTTTTCATGGAAACAATGGCAGACTTTTAAATTCCTTACATATCTGAAACTCATTTGAGAAATTTAGTGTCTGATTTGAAAGAATTTATTTTGTTCATTTGTTCAAATTACATATTTAAAGTGTGGATAAAATACAAGACTATATTGTTGTTAATGTACAGTACCCCACAATTGCACAGTACACCTTTTTTAAGGAAATGTTCACCAAAATAGACTAAAAATGGTAACATAAAAGATTCAATATTAGAACATAACAATTGAGATTGTGTCCTTTGCCACAAGGAGTCCAATTTCAATGTCATTGTTGTGTGTTACTAAGGGAAGGCATATGAGAAAATGTCTGGATGGGATGCTCATATTCATTATCTTGATTGTCAGGATGTTGACCTTTATATACAGATGGGAAATATCAAATTGCACACTTATAAGTTTAAATATTTTGTTGTTGTTGGTAGTGCTGGAGAGTAATTCAGGGGCTTCAAATAGACAAAGTAAATACTGTATCACTGAGCTGCATCCCCAGGTCCATATATGTGGTTTTGTTATATATATGTATATATACATATACATATTATATATATGACATATATATACATATTATATATACACTTATACAAACAGACTCACACACACACACACACCTGCTGACACACACACATGTATATATGTATATATATATTATTTATATTATATATATGCAAATATATATGGTGGTTGTTGTTGTACTGGGGTTTGAACTAAGGGCCTAATGCTTTCTAGACAGGCACTCTATGACTTGAGCCATTCCCAGCCCTGTTTATTATATTTTAAATATACATTAGTGGTGCTGTTCAAAAAAAAGATAATGTTGATGTAGAGAAACTCAGCAAAGGGAAACTATGGAATCCATTACTAGAATATTTAACTTACCAATGAAAATGTCAAAAAATTCTTCTGGCTGAAGTAACATGATATCAGAGGAAAATGTTTATGTTTAGAAAGTAGTGAAAAGTGTGAAACATTTCAAATGTCTGATTAAGTTTTAAATATTTTGTTTTAAATTTATTTAAAATACAATATAAATCTCTAAAACGAATTCACAATAGCCAAGTTATGGAAACAACCAAGATGCCCCACTACTGATGAATGGATCCAGAAAATATGGTATTTATACACAATGGAATTTATCTCAGCCATAAAGAAAAATTAAATCTTATCATTTGCAAGTAAATGGAGGAAACTAGAGAACATCATTCTGAGCAAGGTTAGTCAGACTCAGAAGACTAAAAATTATATGTTCTCCCTCATATGTGGTCTTTAGATCAAGGGCAAATACAGCAACGTTGTAGGACTTGGGTTAAATGACAAGGGGAGAACATATACAGGAGGTACGGGGTTAGATAGAAAACCCAAAACCTGAAAGCATTTGATGTTCCCACTCCAGAGGAATTAATACAGAAACCTTAAAGCTACAGAGGTCAACATGAGAAGGGGATCAGGAACCAGTGTAAAGATCAGTTAGAGATGAATCAACCTGGGTTGTAACACATTTGTACATGAAAGCCATGCTAGGAATCTCTCTGTATGGGTATCCTTATCTCAACTATCAAAAATGTTATGTCTTTCTTGTTATTGCTTATTTCTACTTTTCAGTGGAACTGGAGAACAGCGCATAACAGGTTCTGCCTGGAAGGGAGGTGGGAGGGGGGCAGAGGTTGGGGGCATGGGCAAGAGGAAGAAATGACCCAAAAAGTATATTCAGCTGTGAATTAATAAAAAAGAATACTTTAAAATCAATTTTAAACTCTGACTTATGTTGTATACAAGCCTAATATTCATGTAGACTATTATTCCATAAAGCATAACAGACTTGAAAACATATAAATAGCTTGTCATGTAGACTTGAGAGAATGTAACTCATTTTTGGTTGTTGTCTATAAGTCTGTCTCTCCTTTTGCATAATATCCATTAAAACTTTTTATTTTGTGTATAGTCATAATGTATTCTTCAGTTAGTTTTCTTGTTGCCAAAGTACCAATAAAAATAATCTATAAAACATAAACTATTAAGAAAATCATTTTAGAGGATAGAATAGTCAGAAAAATGTGAAATGACAATTGTGCACACCTGGAGGAAAAATGGAAGGAAAGGCAAGACATTTGGTTTTGTAACAATATAAGTACATACACCAATTCCTTATTGGCTGACAAAAATTAAATTCAAAGCTTGTGGCTTACAACAATATCATTTCCTTATATGTCAAAAATGTCTGAGTAAAGAATTTCTAGATGGTTTTTCTGTTCCATGTGATATTGAGTGTGCTCACTTAGGGATATTCAGTTAATGTCTTACCTGATCTGGAATGATCTCAAATGTTTTCACATTTTTGATATGATTACACTAAACATTATTTAAAATTTCCATTGTCAGGTAAGTTATAGACATGAAGAAAAATAGTAAACATTTACATCAATACATTAATGATGTTATTTAATATTAAAAATAAAAAAACAATGATGTGATTAAGATTGTGTTTGCAATATATGGGTAGTATTTAATATAGATTAAATGATCAAAAATAAAGACTATTTTCTGATTATTAGTATCATTAAAATATCCTCCTTTAATCTCACTATTTGGCTTCTTTTCATGCTGTTAAATAAGAAAGATAAAGTACAGATAGGGAAAACAGGAGAAGAACACTTTGTACTTTCAATAATTCGTATAGGGTAGAGCACATATTGGTGGCAATAAGGAATAGATATGCTTTGTAATGTGAGATGGTAAATATCATAATTAAAAAACTTTGAAATATCTCTTTCGGTAATTATAACAATGAAAGTATGCTATCACTAATTGATATTATTTGAACATTTTATTAGAAATATTAGTTTCAATTCAAAGTCAAAGCATGCAATTCTCAATACTCTTGGTAAAATTACAGTTAAATCTCATAACACTTTAGCTATATATTAATTCATTTTGAAATTTCAAAATTCATCCAACAAAGCAAGGAAAAATTTGATAGCTCATATAAATATGTCTATGTGTCAAATCCAGGTAACAGATGAGCAATTTATTTTAAATTATGAACAAATTAACCATACTGAATTTATAATCTTGCAGAAGAAGAACAATTTAAAACTGAAAAACCAAATATCACTACAATGATGAAGTTTGTTCTCTTGGGGTTTTATGATATTCCCTAGTTCCACAAGATTCTTTGTGGGAAATTTTCATTTATATATTTGTCATTGTTATGTGTACCATAATAATAATAATAATTCAACATATTCTTCATGTACCTATTTATGTTTTCTTAGCAATTTTTATCTTTGGAAATCTTCTATGTAACAGTCAAACTACCAAGTATGCTTATGGATCTTTGCATCCAAAATGGAAATATTTTGTTTTATGTGTTTTGTCCTGATGCAGGGAGGCATAGAATGTTTCCTGCTGGCAATGATGGCCTATGACTGCTATGTGATGGTCTGCAACCCTCTGTACTACTCTCTAGTCATGAGCCACAAGGTCTGCATGCAGCTGGTGGCTGCCTCCTGGATCAGTACAATTCCAGTTGTAATTGGACAAACATTCTAGATGCTCTCTTTGCCTTTTTGTGAGTCTAACAATTAATTATTTCATCTGTGACATCCCCCCAGTAGTTGAGATTGTTTCTGGTGACATATCTGTAAATAAGATAGCATTATACATTCTTAAGGTATTTTCTGTATTTCCATATCTGTTGATATTTGTCTCCTATGTCAGAAATACCTGCAATTATTCTGAATTGCCATCAGCCAGAGGGAAAGCTAAAGCTTCTCCAGATGCTCATCTCACCTGACAGTTGTTTTCCTATTCTATGTAACAGTGAGCATGACTTATTTATAAGGCAAACCAAATCAATAGGTAGGAAGGGGGAAACTACTGTCTCTTGTCTACACCACTTTGATCCCAACATTAAATCTCATTATCTACACTTTGAGGGATAAGAATATCATTGTGGCACTGAGAAATATGAGACCAATAAGTGAAATTAGAGAAAGTATTTGCACAGAGACTTGTAACATGTAGTTAAGACAAAAGGAAGCTTTGCTTTATTCCTATAGTCTTCCATAATTGTAAATGATATTATGATAACAAGCCACATTATATAAATGCACAATTGACTTATAGAGATTAGCTGAGGTTTTCTGTGTAATTAGAGTTCACACTAACTCAAATGCATAGATCTCATTTTTAAGATCAACCTTTCTTCTCATGAGTGACTATTGAAGTAAGAGACTGAGCAGCAGAATGAAAGAGAGCTGAGAGTGGGGTTGGTATTGTGTTCTGGAATGAGTAGTTATTTTTGCTATTTACCTTATAAAAGATGTATTTCCTGTCTTTCTGTGATAGTACAGTTTGATTTATCCTATGAAATCTGCAGAACCAGCTATGATGGTGGAAGCAAAGCTAAGAAAACCTGTACCAAGTTCTGTGGAGAGACTACAAAGCAAAGTTGAATGGTCATGACATGGAAATGTTAAAAGTATAAACTCAAAAACTAAGATTATTTGATTAAAATACAGAAGAGTTTGGTGCATACAGATTGTATGTCCATACGATTTTATATTTATATACATATTGCTAACATATGTATAGAAGAGAAAGAAATCTATATCCCAAGATATTAATTTTACATTTATATTTGGTAAAAATATGTACATAATTCTATGAAAGTCACAATATTTTCATTCATCATTAAGTCATGTTTTGAATTAAATATTTTATATCTACTAATCATGCTGAATTTGGTAAAATAGTATTTAGGGCTCAATATGAGCCAGATATTATTTTAAGAGCATAAGGGACATTTCTATATTAAACAAGCAAGCCAGTCCTCACATAATAAATACTATGTAGATTAGAATGGTAATTATACACTCCTTAATAATCATCCTGACACAAACAGAGTGGAAACCTACTTAGTATATTATCAAATATCTTGAAGGAAATTTAAGCCAAATATATAAATGAATTTGTATGACAGGTTCTTATACTAGAAAACTTATAATTAAAATATATAAATTTCCCCCTCTGAACCATAAACTTAAAGAAACAGAATACACTATGTGAATATATATGTATGTGACTTGACAGGAATTGTCAATTGTTTGAGAAAAAGCTTATTTCTCAAGTTGTGGAATAAAAATTAGCCACCAAAGCAAATTTGCCTTGAAGAAAAGTAAAGTGGGCAGATATATTATAGTGCACATCACAACCAACTGTACTTCTGCAGAAATTCAAGTCGTGATAAATTCAACAGTAGAGGAAACAATGTCACATCACAAAGAGTCCAATATGTACGTACAAGCAGGTCATGGCACAGTTGAATATGAAAAATATAGGATGACAGAATACTGTAGAAAAGTTGGTCTTTTAATAAATTACACTTTAAAATCAAATCAAATATCATAACTCGAGGTGAATTAAATTGTGAAAAAGAGGAAGAGACAGCTATGGCCTTGCTTCCCACAGTTGACCAACAAAATAATTCCAATTAGTTTGAAGCATGATACAACACAACACATAGTTTTCAAGATAATGCATATTATCTTCCTAACTTTAGTCTGAGAAAAAATAATTTTACTATTGAAGCTTGCCTATAGGTCATAAGTTGGTAACCACTGTTAAACTGAATAGTGTTAGATCTACAACTGAAGTGTATAAAACTATTTCTAAAGTAGACATACTGAAAGGCAAAAACAGATAACTTGAAGATTATGAAATGCTTCCAAAACATGGGAAAATTGTGCCTCTTACGAATAATCTTGTGTGAGTATGTTTATGCAGTTGTGTGGAATTGTGTTTCATGCAAAGAGATATATGGGAGTGTACATTCGGTTATTCATATTGGTTACCTATAGTTCTTGCAGGAGAATGCTAAACACATCAAAATGGCAGGATTTCAAGGAATTTTTGACTTTCACTATTTTAATACAAAATAAAAGAGAAACAAAAAAAAATCATTAATGAAGGTCTTTCCTTAGAAGCAATTTAATGAAGAATCAAATGCAACCATATCTTTAGAGGGCTGAAAGAGAAAAAAAAAGTCCATCTATAATGATTTACCTGATGAAATTACTCTGAAAGAGAAAATGAAAGAACGTAAAGGTAAAACTATTTTTACCAAAAAAGGGAAAGAATATATCACTACAATATTCACCAATGATAAATCTAAAATAAAGACTTCAGTAGAAGAAAAATAAGGCCTGCAAATTTAAATATGGGAAATAGATGATTAGAATGGGGAAAAAGTTGATATGTGTGATATGTTTTACACTTTTAAATATCTTTCAGGTGAGACTTAACACTTTAAAATAAAACTGTGATCTAATATCATGATTCATGCCTGTATTCCCAGCTACTTGAGGGGCAGATATAGGAAGGTTATGGCTTGAGACCACTCCAGACAAAACATTATCATGACTGTATCTCAAAAAACAAGCTGAGCACAGTGTTGTATCTCTTTAATCCCATAGATTCATGAGGTAGAGGTAGTAGGATTGCAGTCTGAGGCCAACCCAGGCAAAAGCATAATGCCATATCTGAAAAGCACACTAAACCTAAGAAGGCTGGAGTTTGGAAACTTATATAATTTTAATAAACTAACACACTCATAACTATTAAAGTGTTAATTCTGCCCAAATTGACCTACACATTTATTTCAATCCTGGTGAAAACGATCAAGGATTCATTGTAAAGGAATTGATAGATCTATTCTAAAATTTGAATAAAATTGAAAAGGACCAAAGAGAGAGTTAACAACTTTCATAAAATAATAGATCTTTTAAATGACAAGAGTATTGCCAGTCTTATGATTAACTTACTCTAACTAAATGGTGTGCTGGGTACCAGTGGCTTGTGCCTGTAATCTTAGCTACTTGGGAGACTAGATTGGGAGGATTTTGGTTCAAGGCCAGCCCTGGCAAATATTTCTTGAGATTCCATCTCTAAAATAAGCAGAGAAGCCTTGTGAGGATTCTACTCTTGATTACCTCTCAGGTATTTCTACCTTTGATTACCTGTCCTTAAAGCATGAATGTTGATCACATGTCTCACATGTAACTAAAATACCTCAGAGTTAGCAAAAGCACATGAAAAGAGTGCCCCACTTTGCATGAAGAGATCTTGTCATTTCAACCCATCCTGCAAAGACCACCCAGGTTTTTCCCTCTGTTTTCCCTTTCGGTTTATAAAGCCCTTTGAAACAAGAAGCCACCTGGCTGAGAGTCCATTGCTTTCTCTTGAAGGGTCTTCCCTTTACCTTCAATTAACTTTACTATCACTTTCACTAGATTTTTGGGTCTTGCCTGAATTCTTTTCTCTTAGGATGCAAGTGTCTAGGAGTCTTCTGACCAGAATCTTCAGAGGCCATACATATAGTAACAATTATATTTAGGAATCTGCAGCCTTTATTTCTTTGTTTTCTAAGGAAAAAGAAATGTTGAGATGGCTTTATACAATTAACATATATTAATTGTACAAAGTAGGGGTTTAAATAATGAATCTTCATATATGCAAAAATGTGTTTTGATCATATTCATCCCTCTTTTACTCTTTCTTTCCCTTTCTACCTCCCTATTAATCCTCTATTACATTCAAAACCTTGTTAGTTTGTTTTCCTAACTTCCACAATAAGAGAAATAATATAACAATTGTCTTTGCAAGACACTTTGGTTTGTTTTGTCTTCTCCTGTATCTGTTTTATTGTGTTATACATATCATTTCTTCTACCTTCATTCCAATATACTTTTCCTGCTTCTTACATTGCTTCTCCCCTCTTTCTTCCCTACCCTATACCAAAGTTCTGTTTCTTAATTATTAAAAAATTTAGCCTCAATAATTTTTTACTTATGCTATAAGCACCTTAGCTTTCTTTTTTTAGCCTTATTGGGGGTACAGCTGATGCTTTCAATTGTTTGTTTTTGCATTTAAATAGCTGGGTTTTTTTACTGTTTTTATTACTGCTGCTTATTTCATATTTTCTGAATGCTAGTGGGGATTATGACTACAAGAGCCAGATACCCACTAAAAAATATCCCACAAACATTGAAAGAGGTATCTATCTAAACAGATGCACAAATCACCAGTAATAGAAGAAATATGACAATGCAAGGCAATATGAATCCTCTAAAACTTTACAATACACTGAACTCAAAATACACATATGTTGTCAGGTGGCAGTTAGCTATGGGTGATGGAGATATGCAAAGAGAAACAAATGTAAGAGTTGCTTAAACTGCTTTTGCTAAACAACACTGACTCCTTATATGGACCCATAAAGTAACTAAAAGTAGATAAAAGCATGGCAGCTGTCCTCCATTTTTGTATCTGTCTCTGCTCTAAGCCATTCACTCTGCAGTCACTTTGCAATCTTGCATTTCAGGAAAGATAAGACTGATAACATTTTCAAGGCCAGAGAAGGATACTACCCATAATAGTAGAGCCTTCTTAGGGTAGTCAGGTACAATGACTTCTCAATGATTCTGGATTACAACAAGGACTGAGATAATGATCAACCAGACCACACCTGTGACTGGGACTGTTTGTACATTTGTATCTCTCCATGTCCCCAATTCTTTTTGTATTTAAACCTATAGCTCATGTCTGTACCCTAAAGATGGCTGAAGATGGGTTATGTGTTTACTTTGCCTCTTCCCCTAGCATGTCCCAGTCCACACAATAAATCTCCTTTCTCTGCCCTTCACCATTTCTCTCTCTCTCTCTCTCTTTCTCTCTTTTTGACAGTACTGGTGTTTGAACTCAGGGATTCAAGCTTGTTAGAAAGGGACTCTATCACTTGAATGACTCCATCAGCTCTTTTTGGTGTTGGTTATTTTCAAGATGGAGCCTCACAAACAATTTGAACAATTTGCCCAAGCTGGTCTTGAACCAGGATACTCCAGATCTCTACCTTATGATTAGCTGGGATCATAGACATGAGGTCACCATGTCTCTTTATTTAGCATAGAGAGGTGAGTAGCCAGACCTGGCATGTGGAATCCCAGGAGTTTGAGCCTTGGGTTCAAAACTCCAGTTTCGCTAAAATGCATAATTCCTCAAGGTTTCTGAGAAAAAAACATTACAATTAAACTTTCCAACTCTTAAGAGCTTAAGGAAAGACCAAAACAGCACACCAAGGTCATAGTATATCAAAGACATTTGTGATTCACTTACCTTAAGGTGGGTCAACATCATTTCCTGAAAAAAATAAATTATTATTTAACAAAACATAGACCCAGGCCTATAATCCATATCATAGAGGTCAGGTGGGCATGGACCCAGTAATCGACAGTACATGGTAAAATTTATAGATCTACCCTAGTCTTGTGACTTTAACAGTGACTTTAACAGCCTCAAGGACTGGTCCTAGAAAGAGAGAGAATGTTCCAAGCCCTTTCCACCTCAATAAAAACTTGTGCTGAGGTAAAAATAATTATAATTTTCATTCTCACTCTAGAGATGATGTGATTTCACTCTATTCAAAGTGTACTCCTGGCCTAATAAACTTTGCTATCATTTTCACTACATTTCCACATTTTGCCTGAATTCTTCTCTTGATAAATGAAAGGACTGAGGTAGACAGCTGAGCTGACTTTCCAGTAATAAATAGTTGAAATGCTGACAAAGAGTTTAAAAGTCTAGATTTTAAATTGATTAATGACTTCAAAGGGATTCAAACTCATGGATAAATAAAATGAGGAAATCAATTCAAAACGTGGACAAGAAATTTAGAAACTTGTATGGCAAATTCAGCAAGGAAATTAAGGTCCTTGAAAAGAAATGGAAATCTCGGAAATGAAAAACTCAAAAATATTCTAAAAAATGCTTCAAATTCAGGCATGGTGCTTTAGGCTTTTCATCCAAGCACTTGAGGTAGAGCCAGAACAAAGATGAATTCAAGGCCAGCCTGATCCACATAGAGATGCCAGGCTACACCATTGCACAAAATAAGAGCACTTCACCTTTCTCAAAGAAACATAAGCAAACTGGAAATCATGAGCAGCAGACTGGACCAGTCAGAAGAAATTTTAGGGACTGAAGACAAGGTTAAGGAATTGTTATATTGAGGCCATACTAAAGGAAAAAAAATAAACTATGACCACAACTTTGAACAATTCCTGGACATGATAAAGAGACCAAACCTATGAATGAATCCATTAGGTAGAAGAAGGAGCTGAGCCATAAACTAAGGCATAGATAAGCTATTTGATGAAATTATAGCAAAAATTTCTCAAATCTAAGGAAATATATAGCCATCCTTCTGCAGAAACCATTTATAATCCCAAATAGTTATGAAAAGAAAAAAGTGATCCCCAATCACTTTATAGTAAAAATGTGTAGAACAAGGCAAACTAATTAAAATTATATAAGACCTCTCAGGAGAAACCCTAAAATTCAGGCAAGCATGAGATTGTATACTTTAAACCTTGAGACTGAATAATTGCCAACCAAGATTACTATTCTACCATGTTATCATTTAAAAATCAATGGAGAAACAAAGACCTATGATAAGCAAAAACAAAACCAATTCATGACTCTTATTGCAGAAGAAACTTAAAAGAATCCTACATACAGACAAGGAAGAAAAACATTTATAACCACAACAGCTTTGGAAAGTTGCTATGATTCAGCTGTCTTGTTTGTCGGGATGGTTTTTTGCTGACTTTTCACTTGTGCTGGTCTGAGAACCATGATCTTCCTGATCTCCACCTCCTGAATAGCTGGGAGGTAGGCCTGTGCCAACATGTCCAGAAAAGAGTTATTTTTTTTAAAGATAAATACAGTTGACAAAAAGAGATAAAACACAAATTAATTAAATTAGAAATGAAAGGAGGATATTAAAATAGATACAACTGATATCTACAGGGTGATTGGAAACTATTTTAAAAATTATATTCCAATAAATAGGAAAATTTAGAAGAAATGGATAAATTTGCAGAAAAAATGACCTACCAAAAATAATCTAAGAATATATGAAAACCCTAAAGAGATCAAAAATGAGCACTGACACTGAAGGAGTAAGAGTCTTCTAACAATAACAAAAAAAAACCCCAAATTGGACAAATTCAATTCTGAATTCTACTAGTCCTTTCAACAAGACTCAGCATCAATTTTCTCAAAGTATTCCAACAAAATAGAAAGGGAAGAAATACTTTCAAAGTCATTATACTAAGTCAGTATTCCTCTGATACCAAATGACATAAGATAATTGTAGACAGATTTCCTTTATGAATAAAGATGAAAAGTACACAAACATTTGCAAGCCAAATTCAACAGCACATTAAAAAGATCATTCAACATGATCAAGTTGTTTTCATATAAAGAATGCAAGAATGGTTGAATTCACACAAATCAATATATATGATGTAGCACTTCATCAAAATCAGAGACAAATAGAATTATCTCAATAGATGCAGAAAAAGCATCTGATAAAATTAAACATTCCTTCATGAACAAAAGCCCTGAAAACCTAGAACTAGAATGATTGTGCCTGTATATAACAAAGCCTATACATGACAAACATAACCAGCATTATAGTGAAAGGTTAAAAACTGAAAACATTTCTTCTAAAATCAGGAATGAGAGAAGGATGTCTACTCTCACCAGTCTTATTAAGCATTGTCTTTGCAATAGCATCCTACTTTGCTATTGAAAATTTGGAGGGAACAGGCATCTCATTAAGTGTTCATTTTGTCTTCTGTTTTCACTTTCAGAATGTCCTGGATTGGCCAGTAAGTTAATTGATGATCTCAATGATGCTGACCTTCTCAGAGAGCCACTACTTGGCAAGTTTTAATTTAAAACAATACGTATACAAGAATATTTAGGAGCTATGATTTAAAAAAAAATCATCATAGAGGCTGTTCTGCATTAACTGATTCGTACCACTAAGATGAATCTTCACTGTTTATTTTGGTTTCACAAATTAAAGAGTACATTCAAATTTAAACTCCTGTAGGCAGTCTATTTTCAGTAGGCAAAAAATTTTGTAGGCAGTCTTTTATAAGATTTTGACTCTTTGGTCTGTAAAAATGTACTAGTTAAGCAAGTTTGTTCTACCCTAAAGCAATACATAAAATCTGAACAAGATGCAAAGAGACTCTGGTTGCTGAAATACTTTTTAGACAAAATGAATCGAAAATCAACAAAGTTAAGACTGGAGCCAGATGTCAAAAAGGAAACCTACAAAGGGACTTCTCTGTATCTATGGTAGTGTTCATTCTGAATCTACCCAGTGGCACTTGTTTTAATTTCAAGCAAAGAAGAGAGCATGCCAGCATATTCCACAGAAATTTCACAGCTGTACTCTGAGTCTAGTGTGTAAAAGACAATTCCCATTTTATTCACTTTCTTCTGAATATCAGGGGTTATCTAGGCAGTAGAGAAATTCTAATACAGATCATATATTTTCACAAACTTCACTGCATGCGGTGAAAACGTGTCTTCCATGTCTTAGAGAAACAGTAAACCACATTGTTGATTACCAGAAGACAGAATACTGGAAAAGTGTTTTGGTGCTCTCTAAACTTGCTTCTGTTTCTTTGACAACAGTAAAGCAACATTCTCTAACTTTATCATATTTAATCTAAAAAGATTAATAAATTTCATTGGATATAGATCATTTTGAATCCATAAGAATGTGCTCATTTATGCTTGGACCGTGTGATTCTCTTCCATAATGTCATACGGGTAGAAATGATACAGTGTGTGATGCTCCAAAAACTGAATTTTCTTTCTTATGTTTAATTCCAAGTTCTTTGAGTGCCAGTTATTCAATAGGGACTGTAAAGATGATTTAAGGGATGAGGGAACAGTGGAACCGTGGAATGAACCAGTAGTTTCTAATGACCTACTTCAAAATTATTCTGTGATATTGAGACAGATTAGAAGGACCTAGCTTTCTCTGAAGGCACATAAACAGGAGTTAGGAATTGTTAAAACATTACTAAATACTGTTAGATCACATTTAATGTTAAGACTAATGATATGCCTTTTTATTGTAAGCACTCCTTTTAATGCTTATGTTCCATTTAAATAAGGTAAGTTGTTGAGTACAGTGTGATTTATTCCCCTAACCAATAGCTGATAGAGACTACCCATTCCCAGAATGGCTGGCTTCCTTGAGTGAAGAGCTATGATGCAAACAGCTAGGGTGACTGCCTTCATGCCAGTACCAGCTCCTATGAATACTTCATGTATGCCTTGAGGAAGCTGGAGAGACATTACAGATGCTTGTTGCCAAATTACAACTCTAACTTTTGACATCATCTCATCAGTCATTACATTACTGTCTCCAAACAGTTTGTGAGAGACTTTTTGCCACCACAAACCTTGGTGGATGCTAGTTGATCCTACAGTCATTTTACCCAAGATTGGAGGTGGGATGAACATTTACCCTGTTGGCAAAGCAAAAGACCTGTTACCCTGTTCTTCATTTGCATGAAATTCTGCCATTATTCTTATAAACACCCTTTGTCATACTCTCTTTCTGGTTGCATAAGAAAGTTGTTCACCTCATTTTCAAGTTAGGTGAGAGACAGTCTCCTATGCTCCCTTCTTACTGTTGCAACATTAGGACAAACAAAAGAAGGTTTATATAGAGTGGTCTTCTGTTGCTGACCTTAGATCTCTATCATTTGTAGAGTGGCTGACCTGGTAAAACAAAGAAAGGACAGAGAAAGCCACCACACAGCTGTAGCTTCAGCAAGGCATCATCCGTGGCTGAGGTGGCAGTGGTTGACATCCCACTGGCAATAGCACCACCAAGTATTAGAGTATACCTGAAGAGTTCAGAGCATAGCCAGCATAGAAATGAATAGGATGAGTTAGGATGAGACAAGAAGCCTGAGAAGCACTGAAGAGAAGTAACTAGAGGTCCTGGTCACTGGAAGAGTTCCAGAGAGCATCAAAAATTTGTAGGCCAAAGGTCTCAGAACCATAAACCCAAGAACAGAAACACTTGACACAGATAAGGACTGAGGATCTCCACATTCTTGGCCCAAGTTCTGAAATACTGTTCACTACAGGGTTGACAGTTCTGGTACTCAAAGCTTGTAAGAAACTGTAACAAGACAAGGCATCACCCACTGTTGCTTGCTGTCCTCTTTTGATACCACACACTGATGCTGGAAAAAGGGAATTACAGTATCAGACAAGTGCTGGGATGTTGTAGATTATAGAACAGAGAAATAAGCCCACAACTGGCATGCTTAGAGTCATAAGTTCCAGGCTTCTAAAGCCTGAAACTATAGGTTCCTACCTTCCAGGCACTGGTAGCATTAGACCATGGTTCTACCTATCCAGATCCTAGGCCTTGGACATTCAAGAGTCCAAGAATGCCAATAGTGGAAGCCCTTCTCTTTGCCTAACCACAATTTGTATCCAGGTGGAGCAAAAGGAACACAGCCAGGTGGTTTGTAATGATATGAGTAATACATACTTTATTTTGCTACAGCATTTATTTATCTCAGGAATTGTTTCAGTTTCTTAGACATGTTTAGGTAATGGTGATATTTAAATGAAAAAGAAAAAATCCAATTCTCCTTTTTAAAGATAAAATAAAGATTACATCAGTCTTCCCCAGCCAGCAACGAACTTTCAATTGGTCATAGCCTGTATATAATGGACAAGGTGGTAGAAAATCATGTGTGCAGTTCATTTGTAGTTCTGAGAGAGAAATCACATAAAAATAAATAAGTCAGAGATAATAAAGATTAAGAGGTGTATCTGAGAGGCATGCTGCAGTAAAGTTCAAAAAATAACAGGAATGCTATTTTAGAAACACAGTGTCAAATAGTCATAGAAACACAAACAGGGAGAATAAATGTGAGGTATGGTCAAATGGGTTACAGGCTCATGACATCATATTTGAGATTCCTATGTCCTGGAGAGAGTAGAAGTGGGAAAGGGCTATTGAGAAGAAAGTGTTTTACTTCCTAACTTTCTTCTTTAAAATACTTATTTTTGCAGTAATTTTTATACTTCACCGGATAGATGTGTTCCCTGAGGCCCTAAAATTTTAAATCATAATATAAAGAAAATAAAGATTTGTATCAACATACATGACGTGCTTTAATTTCCATAAAAGGTAATTTGTGGTTAAACTGTTCAAATTCTAATAAACTTTCTCATTACTCCAAGTATTGAAGACACTAAACTTGACATCTATGTGTGACAAAACATGTGGCAAATTTTTCTAAAGTTCTGGAGGAGTTAGAAATGTATGCATTAAAAAGTACATAATAGGAAGGCAAAATCTCATTAACTTAGTGGATTTAAATGTAGAATCTTAAAAGATCCCAATTTTTTTCAAAAGCAACACTAACTAAATGAGTGTCATTTCAAAGCTAACAGGCTCTCAAGTGTGTACTAACTTTATGCCAGTGGGATGACAAGAAGAATGGGCTTACTCAAATAAGTAATTCTGAGAAATAAAGCAGAAAGATTGCAAACTGAAGTAATCTTCTAGAAATTAAACTTATACTTGAGAGAAGATGATCCCCAGGGTAAGCATGACACTGAATATTTAAAAGCACTTGACCTTTGAGGAAAAAAATAATGCACTTAGAGTGACTTTCTGAGAAAAAGAAATACAATTTTGTAGGTTAAACATTGCTTACACTCTCTTTAACTGCTTCATGCGTCTCTATGAAGGTAAGATTCTGTTCTGTTCTTAAGGATAATGACAATCCTAAACTAACAAAACAGAAAATTATTAAACCCAGTATTCTTTGTCTAAAAAGGAGTGAATTGGATATATACTGCATCTGTCTCTTTCCTTTGTTGAAGTTAAATAGCATTAGTTTTAAATAATACTGTTTGAAACAATGATGTTAACAATGCAAATAGATCAGCTTGAAAACTAATACTAATGAAAATATTGAATTAAGGAGGAATGTTTTGATGAATACTTTTATTTCCATATACAGTTAGAAACATAGCTAATTAAACTAGAAGGTTACAGTGCATTAGACACTAGCTAAGCACTCTTATTGCTTGAGCTACTCCACCAGTCAAGGTATAGTAGACACCAGGAAATGCCTAAGTTATTTGAAACATTGGGAATAAGCATTAAGAAAATGAAAATTGAATCATCAGGCAGAGAAGATACGGAGATATTGGATGACATTAATATGAAGGAGCAAGAGAGTTTTGCATTAGTTGTGGTTTGGGTTTTCGGACCATGGCAAGAGAAAATCATATTGGCATTTAATCAAAGTTGTAATTTTTAAAGGCAACATTAGGAAGGAAAAACAGGGAAAAGGAGTGCATTGGATAATGAGGGAAGTATACGACAATGAAAAATCTTACATGGAAAGCAAAGGTAACATGAAAAGTTAGTGTGAGCAATTGGTCATATTTATTAAATTGAAAGTTAATTTCATCACACGCTGAATAGGAGGTATGTGGATGATTAAACAAAATCATTACATAGAATCATTAATTAATACTGAAATTAATTTTTGCTATTTATTATAAGGAATAAGATAGTAACAATGGACAAAGCAGTAATAATATGCATATGTTTACTTACTCAGTAACAACAAATTGATTTTGGAAAATTCATTGTCACTTGGAGCATAAAAGGGAGAAAAATCCAAAGAAAAGAAATAAGAAAGAAAAAAACTGAAAGAAAAGCTGTGGATTCAAAGAAGATGGAATATGATTACCAAAAAGGAGAAAAATATTGTGCACAAACAAAACAAAAGAAAAACCTTGAAACATAATTCTTCATGGTGAAAGAATGGAATATTATCACTATATAATATACTTCAAATAATAGCTTTCACTTCTCAATACAGTTGATATAATTATAACCAAGTCTAATAAAATGTTTCTTATTTCATGAATCAAACTGATTTAATTGCATATCAGTTAACTTCTGAAGCTTCAAATCAAATCTTAAAGAAACACAGCAAGTTAATAATGGAAATAATAGAAAAGATTAAATAAATATATATACACACCTAATTTAGACAACATAAAAGGCCAATTTAATTCCAAAATTGAGTTAATTAACCTTCTTGAATTTACCATGTCTGCAGATGGAGAGCAAATCAGAATAGAAAAACCAAATAGCACTACAATGATGGAATTCATTCTCTTGGGGTTTTCTGATAATCCACATCTCCAATGGATTCTTTTTGCGGTATTTTTACTCATGTATTTGATTATTCTGATGTGCAACACCATTATAATACTAATAATAGCTACTGATACTGCTCTTCAGATGCCTATGTATTTTTTCCTTAGCAATTTTTCCTTTTTGGAAATCTGTTATGTTACAGTCACTATCCCACGAATGCTCATGGACCTTTGTACACAAAAAGGAAATATTTCTTTGTATGCCTGTGCTACACAAATGTGTTTTGTCCTTTTGCTTGGAGGCACAGAGTGTCTCCTCCTAACAGCAATGGCCTATGACCGCTATGTGGCCATCTGCAACCCTCTGCACTATGCTCTAGTCATGAACCACAAGATCTGCACGCAGCTGGTGGCTGCCTCCTGGATCAGTGTAATTCCAGTTGTGATTGGGCAAACATATCAGATTTTCTCTTTGCCATTTTGTGGGTCTAACAGAATTAATCACTTCATCTGTGACATTCCCCCAGTCCTCAAGCTTGCTTGTGGTGACACATTTGTAAATGAGATAGCAGTCTATGTAGTTGCAATGGTATTTGTTATGATTCCATTTCTGTTGATCATTGTCTCCTATGGCAAAATTATCTCCAACATTTTGAAACTGTCGTCAGCCATAGGGAGGGCTAAGGCATTCTCTACTTGTTCATCTCACCTGATAGTTGTTGTTCTATTCTATGTAACAGCAAGCATCACTTATTTACAACCCAAACCAAATCACTATGAAGGAATCGGAAAACTCCTTTCTCTCTTCTACACCATTTTAACCCCAACATTGAATCCCATCATATACACTCTAAGGAACAAGGACATCATGGTGTCTCTAAGAAAACTACTAACCAAGTTATTAGTATGAGGAAAATACTTGGAAATTCAGACATAATTTGTTTAAGTTTGCCATGTAGCTAAAACATAAAAATACTTTTTATTAGTATGTATTTCATGAGTAATAATCAATGTTAGGTCAATAAACCACCTTATGTCATGGGACATTTGTTTGATAGATTTTACTTATGCTCTTCTGTGAAATCAGAGTACTACTTAAAATAATTGTAAGGATCTATTTTAAGATCAATCTTTCCTTTCATTGTTACCGAGTTGAGGCACTCCTTAAACAGTTCAGTGAAAGATAATTGAGTGCTTTGTCCAAGCAGGAGCTGGACTTTTATTGTAAGATGTGTATATTTTTTTAACTTGCTCATTCTTCCATGTATTAGCTTATCAGATCCTGTGATTGGATTGAGCCAAATAGCAAACAAGAAAAAGAGGTTAAGATGTAAATTTAGGGAAGCCATGATTTTGTTTTGTTTTGCTTTGCTTTGTCTTTGTCCATGTCCTTTTAGAAATAGAAATCCTGGGTGTCTTTGCCCCATTATCATCCCTGATATAAATATTCCTGAATCATATCAGTCCTTTCATTTTAGCTTATGGTCTTGCTTTAGTAATATCTATTTAGGATTAGAAATTTCTAAAATTTTCACTAGAAACTATCAAACACTTTGTTTAATGGGATAAATTCTGGTCTCTCAAAGAAGATCTGCATTCAGAAATTGCAAGTGTGTAGTTATTTGAAAAAATGATAATACCAGATCTTGAAGTAAGACCACTATGGGCTTTTTTGGGACGTCAAATCTAATTACCATTTTTCTCATTAGACGCATAAGGCAGTATGTTTAGAAAAAAGAATTAGAGAAAAATCATGTGATCATGGAGGCAATGATTGGGGAGATTGATCAATAAACTAAGGGATGTCTAGAGGCCACAAATCCTTGCAGTGACAAAGAATAATGTTACAATAAAACCTTCATGAAAGGTGAGGCCTCCCCATATTGTGAATTTGACACTTGTCTACAGAACTATGACTGTGTCTCATGTTTTAAGACACCCAATTTGTGGTGATTGCTAAGGTATCCTTAGAAGAATAGTATACAATGTAAATATTCCTCTCATTAGAATTATTTTATTCGAAGCATCCAAAATGTATTCTGTATCCTGCCCCACTCCCACTGATGTACTATAGCACAATTGTTTCTTGCTTTAACTTTGAGAAATAATTTGACATTTTTCTTTTTATGGAAAATATAATACTTATTATATTTTATTTTACAAACTGAATCAATGAAATCTCTTCATATAAAACTAATACTCAGACAAGAATGTTTATATATATGTACTTGATCCAGAATGTATTTTAAGGGTTTTAACTTTCCTGCCTTAACGCAATTCAAAATTGGAAGCTAAGTAAATTCACAGTGAGTTGGAATTTATCAAGAGAGTCAAGTACATGCATATCCTATACTACTACTTACTCATTTCAGAAAAGGCTTTAGAACAGCTCCAGTGGGGAAACTTCCACTTTCTTAACATGTAAGAAAATATGCAGATCCCACAATATCAATCAAATGAAGAAAATATGTTTCTAAAAATTGTCAAATCCTTGTTCAAACACATTTATGGATATTTATATATGTGTCTTACTAAGTCTGAAGGAAAATAAACACAGTTGTATAAATTGTATAGTTTGATTATTTAAAAAAATTCACCACACTACACAGAGTGTACTCACAAAGGATTTTATTGAAAGACAAGAAATACAGTCAGCGAGATAAAGAAAATAATGAAAGCAAACATTAGGGAATGGACAGAAACTTAGGACCAGAATATTTTCAGCCTTCCCTTTCTTTCCACATACATGGTTACACTCTTGGCTCAAATGAGATAACTTGCACAAGGAATATGGATATCTGATAGACTCAGTGAGTAAGTGGAGGTAAGCTGGTTTCTAATATCTCTTGGTCATTTAAATAAATCAGATTGTCAAGCCCATTAGGGCAATTGCTAACAATCTATGAAAAACGTGGCAGGTATCACCAGAATTTTATTAGTTTTACTTTATATCAGAAAGCCTGTTGATCTTACATAAGATTTAAAAATTAGCCCTCTAAGTGTACATGATTGTGCAGGACTTTAATCTCAGTGTCTGGAGACAAGGCAGGAGGATCTGGAGTGTAAGTGCACTGGACAAAGGAACTAAGACCCTTCCTCAAAAGCATAAAAACAAAAATAAATAAATAAAAATAAAAACAAGAGTTGGGAACAGAGTTCCAGAGTTAGAATACTTGCCTAGTATGGGCAAAGCCCTGGGTTAAATCTATTGTACCACAAATAAAAAGAAAAATGTAGGTGTTAAGGCATTCCCAGAGATAAAGATAGATTAAACTTTCAAGGAAAATGTAAGTCAACTTTATACACACAATGGTAATGAATAAATTCAATGTTTTTCAGAGTATTCAATGATTTTCTTATGCTGCAAAACATGTGATCATAAACTAAGCAACTTTAAAGAACAGAATATTTTCTTCCCATTTCCTGTAAATCATAGGTCTGGCCCAGATAACTGTTACTGAGCTTAGGGTCTTTAACATGCAATCAAAGTTGTCAGCCGGGTCAAGATCTTGTCTGGAAATTGTGGGGAGGATTGTTTGATTCTAGCTTATGTAGCTTGATGGAGGAATGCAGTTCCTGGAAGTTGCATTCCTGAGGTCTGATATCCTGCTTGGATATCCACTGGGGGAAAGTCTTGGACTCCAGGCATCAACCATATTCTACATCTGTCTTTTCAATTTTTTTCAACTTTGAATCTCTGAGTTTTTCTCTTATTTATTTAATTTTTTTTCTGTGTTCGCTACATCTAGATTTAAAGGATTTGTATGACCCAGTCAGGTCCACAGGAATGGCCTCTTTTATTAAAGTAAAATTTTATTAGATCTCGGCTGTATGAATGAAGCAATTCTGCAGTTAGACCAAGATTTATTTGGTTTAACAGCTAGGAGACTGTCAAGTATTGGAGGAATCATATTTCTGGGCCACCTTACAATCCTATTTATTCAGTTATACCGTAAACAAATGTAAAAGTTAGAAGAAAAATGGTATATACATTCAAATGCTAAAGTAAAATTTCTAAAATTTAGAAATTAAAAATTGATGGAGGAGCTCTTAAGGAACTGAGCTACATTACTCATCACTTATTGCACAGGGAGAATACAAAGCTAATAGAGTCACAACTGGGAAATTACAGATACTATGACTTCAGAAACTGAGTTTATTTGCTTAAAATATGTCTCATATTATATGTATAACTATACAAAGAGCATAAATATATATAATGCTGAAACTATAAAAAAGAAAGAAATGAAAAATATTCCAAGAAAATATTAATTCTAGATATGTACATGCATATATGCATACATATGTAAGTACATTCATAATTCTAGTAGAAAATCACAATTTGAATCACTCCAATCAATGATCTACATTATTATATTTTTATATGCAATCATTAAGTTGAATGCAAGACAATATTACTCAATGTTCACTATGTAATTGATGTGTTCTCAAAAGCATAATATAATTCATTACAATTATATAATACATATACATATAAAGGAGCAACAATTTGAATGTTGCTATGTGAATGAGAACAAAAATTTCAGCCATATCTACCAAATAATTTCCACACATCAAGGAAAGTCAATTGGTGAGTGGCTGTAGGCATTGTATGATTTTTCCTTCAGACATATTTCAAATTTAAAATACTGAGACACTGGAAATAAACCATGAAATAGTATTTATTATCTATTTACCCAAGACAACAACAATTAATTACATCTCTATCCAAGAAGGTGTTAGTTGACAAAAGATTCATATTCTAATAAAGTATGTACATAGCATGGCAAGAGAAAGCTGATATTTCTATGGCCCAAAACCCAGGTAGACTATCAGGACTCATTAAGAAATTCCCGGATATGAAAAGGATTGAAAAACCACAACTTTGAGCCAGGATATTCTCCAGCGAATTATAGTGGACAGTTAAGAAATGTTGCTTAAGATTTGTCATGTTTGTCTTTTTCTCTTTTCTCTTTTTTTTCTGCAAAATTGGAAAACAGGAAGGCAGAAAAAGTCCTGCAGGAGTGAGGGGATTGGCACCTGTGGGAAGGGGAGATGGGGAAAAGTGGTGGAGAGGGTGAATTTGTTGTAAAAAATGTGTCCACATGTATGTAAATAACAGCATGATACCTGTTGAAACTACTCTGGGTAACAGGGGAGAGGGGATAAAAGAGAGTGGTGGAGGAGGGGGTGAATTCAAGTATGGTATATTTGATACATTGTAAGAACCTTTGTAAATGCCACAATGTACCCTCATCCAGCAGAACAATGAAGGAAAAAAAAAGTGTTGTTTTTACTAGAGTACTCACACGGCTGGCAAGATCAAGTGGTGGTGGTGGGGTGGGTGGCCAGGGAAGCTAAATTCCATAGGGAAGTTCACAGGCAGGAGAATTTAGCCCAGATTTGTTAGGAAAAATTGGTACAAGTGATGAATGGAAGCAAAAGTCTAATGTTAAGGTGAATTTCTTTTTTTTTTTTGTAGTACTAGGTTTTGATCTTAGGGTGTCCTGCTAGCTTTGTAGGCCCTCAACTGCCTGACCTGCAATGCCAGCCCATTTTTTACTTTAGTTATTTTTCAGAAATAGTTTCACTTTTTGCCCAGGTCTTGCCTCAGACCACAATCCTCCTGCCAAAGGCCTTCTGTGTAACTAAGATTACAGATGTGACCAATCATGCCCAGCTTATGTTTTGAGGTGGGATCTTGCTGACTTGCTGGCTAGGCAGGGTTTAAACTGTGATCTTCCTGCCTCTGTCTCCCAAGTAGCTGTGGTTACTGGTGTGAACAATAATGCCTGGCACTGAAAATAATTATTATAAAGAGAAGTCCTACTAACCAAATAAAGGTAGCAGTAAAATTGTGAATTGTTTTATGCTGTAGAAGCTCTTGTTTATATTATTTATGTTAGATCACTGTAAAATTCTCAGAATAAAGATTAAACTGAGTATTTGATAATTAAAAATTTTCATTGAAATCAAATAAAATTTAGATTTGTCACTTTCTTCATTATAGAAGGAAATGAAAATAAAATTTTATCACTTTGAAGCTCAGCTCATGTAATTCCATATTAGTTCAGCTGTTTTGGTGATAATAGTCTATGAAGTATAGAATTGCAACACATTTGGAGTAAATATAGTCTAAGGAAAATATTACCATTTTTATATCTTTCTGTTACTTACTATACAAAAATATGCATGTTATATTAAGGGGGAACAAATCAATAATTTCCTGAAAGTTATTTTATTACTAATGATAGACTTAAAAGTCATGTGCATATGTTAAAATTTTCACTCTCAAATAATTTTGAAATGTTTCAAAATGGGTATTTTTATTTTAAAAAGTGTTCTAAATCTTTTAAGCAGTACTTGATTTTTTTGAAATGTTTGGGAAATTATTTATTTTGAGAGAGAAAATCAAGGTTAAGAAAATAATGGATGATATATGCTGATTCTATTATAGCTGCCATTAAATTGGGTGGAATACTTCCAACTGGCATGATAACCATCATGCACGATAACTCCACATGAATGGGATCCCTTTATCATTTTCTTTTTCTGCAACATTTAACACTAAAAGCCATTTCATTTCCTCATATTTCAGCATAGTATTTATTTCAGATTTACATGACATTACATATTTTGTCAGAACTTTTGGAGCTTTTCTTCCTTTGGCATTTATTTTAAATTACACCCAAAGATATTATTTGCAAAATTTTATGTGCTCAAGTCCTATTATTTTCTGTACAACAGAAGATAAAACACAGCCTTGGACTTATGGGAACCTCTTGGTCAGATAAAGATGTAGGGACTGTCTATATTTAAATTGCCCTGAAATTAATATTAAATGAAATTGAGTGATACACACTTTTGTATTAGAAACTATAAATTGAGAACAGACACAATTTAAAATAATCTATAATGAATTCATCAAGCTACTCAGTGTGATGGTTAAATAATTTTATATTTATAAAACACTTTTAAATACTTTAAATGTGATATAACATTGACATTTGTAAGTAAAAATGAGACAGATAATGTAGAGTCATTTAAGGCACATCTTGCCTCATGAATCCTACAACATTCTGTCTGATTACTCAAAAATAAGACATATTTTATTGCATGCTCTCTATCCAAAATTAACTGTCTCCCCTTTCAGTCTTGAACACTATCTTAAATTAATAATAATATATATAGAGCTTTGTGGGGAGTGGATTATGAGAAGCCAATGAGAACTTGACATAAGCACAGTTGTGCTCAATTTCAGGCTGAATTTGGCACAGACCCAGCTGCAGAAGAGAGAGAAGGCAAAATGCAGCATAGCTGATTTTCCTAAGTTGTTTATGTTCAGAGCAGTAGGAACACAAGTTTCTCCTACTACAATGTCACATCCCTTCCAGAGAACTGTTGCTCCACCTCCTCCTTTACCACTGGATAAATAAGACTCCTGAAGGAGGGCGTGAGATTTTTTGATGGGGAATTTTGATTGACTGCCACGCTACTGCTTCTGGCTACTGTGTATCTTCACCAGAGCAGTTTTCTCTATGGAGAACTTTATACATAGGCTTTAGAAAAGCTAAACTAAAGAAAAGCTAAAGACAATGCATGTCTAAGGACTGAGACTTTAAGAGAGATTAAGGAAAACATGGGAAAGTGCAAGTCTAAGGAAAAAGACTTTAAAGAATAGAAAAGCAGCAAAGTTTTAAAGAACAGAGAAGAAAAGAAGCAATGAGGCTGTTGTGTGTCTCGATATGAGCACCCACCACACCTGGCCCCAACTTTCTGCATGTCTGTCTTCTATCATTTGTCCTTTCTGCATCTTCAATCACCCCCAATTAGGTCAGAACAAGAGCTTGTGGGAAAGTCCTCGAGGGAGCCTATTTTTTATTTCCTTAGGTTTCATATCACATATATTATTATTATGAAAATAGCCAATGGCAGATGGGTAGTGAGACACTCAAGGTTAAAAATAATAAGAATAGTTCTTAAGATCATGTTATGGGATTTATTTCATATCATTACTATTTATTAACTAATAAAGAGTTCAAATACTTCTGTGAAACTTGTGCTGATATGAAGGATTTTTAACCATGATGCTTGATAACAATTACTGCTTTCTTTTCATAGGTAAACAAAACAAGGATATGGTTGTGAGGAGAAGTTCATTAACAAATAAGAGGTATGAAGTATGATATGGAAAGTAAGGCACATATTCTGCTAGGTCAGCCATAAAACAAGAGATGAAGCACTGCTGAAAAGCACAATTAAAAATTGGGTGATGGGCATAGTTGGGAATTACAAAATCTGGTCATTTCTGTTTGAAGATTCTTTTCTTATGTGTGAATCAAAAAGACACTTTTCTTTGTTCACAAGCAAAAATGAAAACTTATAAGTCCAAAGCCATTAAATCATATTCAAATACAAATCTACTATGATTTATAAAATATTTTACAATTTATAATGAGATGTACTCCCTTCAATATTTTAGGATTTATCACAGAGTCATTCCTCAATGTTTGTTTTTGCATTTTTCCAAATTTCAGATAGTACAATGTTAATGGAGATAAAAATTTTTATGTGCTACTTACTCAACCAGCACTAATTAATAGAAAAAAGACCAAAAGGAAAATGACTAATTTTACTATTTCAACAGAAAAAAAGACAAACTAGCAAATCTCACTTCAATCAAGATTTATTTCTTAGAGGCATGTTCTCCTTACATGTGGATTATAAATCTAAAATAAATGCAGTAATATTATTGGATATGTGTCAGAGCCAGCAATGGGACCTTGCCTGTTTGAGTCAGCATCTGGGCTTGTGAGAAAGCTCCAAGGAACTGAGACAAAGGCCACAGAAGCAAACTGTGCCTGTGTGAGTTGGTATCTCTCCTTGTGAGAAAGCCAGATGTCCAGAAAAACAGTTTTCAATGTTCCCAGATGGCTTTGTATCCTTCAGCTATAAATAAGAAAGTTATGCTCTCTGTGTGCTTCTCCCACTTCTCTGTTCCTATTTTAAAGGAGACATAACAAAGAGTTAATTTTGACTGTGCTTCCCTGTACTAATGTAACCTTGACACATAATACTTGGCATGTTTGTTTCTGACCAAATGCTCTCCATGTAAAAGGACTTTATAAAAGCAATGTGTGCTTCATTAAAGTGGCTATTGAGCAGGACTCAGTAGACCCCTCTTCTTTTATGGCTCTAGTCACCCAGGTTCTGCCAGTAAATGGCTTACAGTTGGCACCTGAAACAGGGGCCTGAAGTAGAATTTTGAGAGTGATGTGAAGACCCTCACAGAAGGAGGTAAGTGAGACAAGATGGGGCAAAATCAGTGCAAAGTCCATCCTTTTCTTTCACTCGTGCATCATTTTTTGTTATGAGGAGGAGGTCAAGTTTCCAAACAGCAGTTAAAGGACTGCTTCGAAGTAATTTGTGAGTATAATCTTTGGTTTCCTGAAGAAGGTACTTTAGATGAAGAAGTTTGGGAGTGAGCATGTAAAAATGTTGAAAAGGCATACAGACAGTGACAAAAGATACCTGTTCATTTTTGGATAACATGGGCTCTGGTTAAATCTGTAATTCTTACACTTGGGGGAGAGAGAAGGGAAGAAAATTTGGAAAAAGATACTGTAGCCTCTCTTCATGAGTATGAATAAGATACAGGAGATATGGAAAAAGTCTCTGAAGAAAGTGAAAGTTGCTTTAGTCATGGCTTTACTGTGCTGGAGGAAACTGAAAGTAAACTGCGGCCACTTGCAGCACTGGCAATTGCAATGGCGCCTCTGAGAGAGACTGCTGATTTTTTTTCCTCCTCTGCCAGAGGAGGAGGATTGGAATGAACATCCTGAAAGGGGAAACACTGAAGAGGAAATGCATTACTTACATATTCACCCCAAGAAGGTCTTGGAAAGAAAGAATGACCCTTCATTAGCAGCTCACATTCCCATCTCCCAAAGGCCACATGAATTGTGACTGCTGTTTCCTGTTACCTCTAATATGAATAGCAATAACACTTATAATGGATTGGATAAGAATCCTATAAAAGACTTTAAAAAGGCTTGTGCAACTTATGTTCCTGCTTCTCCTTTTTGTAGAGAATATTTGGCAGGATGGAGTAATGATGCTGGGTAGATTCCCTATGATTTTCATATTGTGGCCCCTGAATAATGAAAAATTACAGGCTTTAAAACAATTATTTCAAGAACAATTACAGCAGAAACATATAGAACCATCCTTTTCTCCTTGGAATTCCCCAGTGTTTGTTATTAAGAAAAAATAAAAAAAAATAGAGACTTCTTATAGATTTAAGAAATGTAAATGCATCTATAGTAACTATGGGAGCTTTACAACCTGGATTGCCTACTCCTGTATGTATTCCTAAAGAATGGCCTTGATTGTTTTAGATTGGGGTATGACTAATTCCCCCACTATGTGTCAGTATTTTGTAGGAAAAATATTATAACCTATTAGAGTAACATTTCTTGATGCATATATCATCCACTATATGGATGACATTTTAATTTCTCATGCATTTTCTAGACAATTACATAAAATTTTTGAAATCACACAAAAAGCTTTACAAATAGGAGGATTGGTAATAGCTCCTGAAAAAATACAAACTACTACTCCTTTTCAATATTTAGGTCATGCAGTCGTGCGTCTCACCGTTCATCCTCAAAAATCTGCCATACTAACAGTTTCATTAAAAACCCTAAATGATTTTCAAAGGTTGCTAGGAGACATTAATTGGCTTCGTCCTTCTTTAGGTACACCAAATTATAAACTTACTAATTTGTTTTCTATCTTAGAAGGTGATACTGCCCTGGACAGCCCTCGGACTTTAATACCTGCTGCTGAAAATAAATAACAAATTTTTGAGTCATGGTTACAGACTGCCTTTCTAACAAAATTTGATCCACTAAAACCTATTTCCCTGTTAATATTTCCTTCTCCACATTCTCCTACAAGAATTTTATCCCAAGATAATTCTCCTTTAGAGTGGAATATTTAAAACAAAAAACCCCTGAAGTGTTAACTTCATATATTGATCTAATATCCTCTTTGATTATACAGGGAAGAACAAGATGCCTACAGATTCTGGGATTTAATCCACAGCTCATTATTTTACCCCTTACTAACAAACAGTTTAAAAATCTGTTACACATTAATGATAATTGAAATAATAATATAAGTAATTATTATGGATATATAGGTAATCATTACCCAGCAGGTAAGCTGTGGGATTTTTTAAAGTGAACTCCATTTATTGTTAACACTATAGTAAAAATAAATCCTATATCGCATGCTTCAGTTTATTATATAGATGGATCATCATCCGGTAAAGGAGGCATACATGGACCTGATTTACATGAAACTCTTCAAACTAATTATTCTTCTGCACAACAAGTAGAATTAGCAGTTCTGACTTATTTATTGCAAAAAATTACAGACAAACCATTAAATATTGTCTCAGATTCAGCTTATGTAGTAGGACTGTTTCCTGCTATTGAAACTGCTCTTATTTCTACTACTCATAAAATTACGTAAACATTATCCACATTACAACAGCTAATACAAACCCACACTTATCTCTTATATGTTACTCATATTAGGGCTCATTCTAATCTGCCCAGCCCTCTAGTGCAAGGAAATGATGTTATGGATAAATGTACATGTACAGTGTTTTCTTTCCCTGAAAAAGAACATCAACATTTACATACTAATGCCTACAGATTATATGTGCATTATAATATTCCTCTTCATATTGCTCATGATATAATCAAATCTTGTCCTGAGTGTTCTCCTTTACATTGTAGATCTCACCCATCTGGTACTAATCCTCAAGGTCTATGTACTAATGAATTATGACAAATGGATGTGAGTCACATAGCATTTTTTCCACAGCAACCATATTTATATATTGTTATTGATACTCATTCTAAATTCATTTGGGGTGTTCCTCAACACAATGAAAATGTTCGGGACATCATTGCCTCTCTTTTACAATGTTTTGCGGTTATGGGAGTGCCTTCTAAACTTAAAATATACAGTTCATTGATTTAAATAATTTTGTAAAGCATGGGACATTCTTCATGTCACTGGCCTCCCTAACAATCCAAAAGGACAAGGTATCATTGAAAGGGCACATAGAACTTTAAAAACAAAAGTGTTAAAAAATAAAAAAGTGGGAATTCCCTGAGATACCTAGCATTAACACTTTTCATTTTAAATTTTTAAAATTTACCTCAGAGTGATATTTTGACTGCAGCAGATAAATATTTTGGTGAACCTCCTTCTTTGCCAGACATACAAATCCTGATTTGGTATAAATCTTTTAACTCTTGGTTGCCTGGGCTCTTGCTTTAAAAGGGCAAGGGTTATGCTTGTGTTTCTACAGATGTCCATGGATCCCCTGAAACATTATGGGTTCCTCTTCGGAGTATCAGGCCCAAGAAAACCAATGAACATGTCCAACAAAGTTATGACCTCCCCTCAGAGGGAGACTCCTAAAGATGATCAAATGGAACAGGCTACATACAAGACGCACGTTCTTACTTTTAAGAAGAAATGTTCTCATAGCTCTTGGAACTTTTAGTTTTAATTTTACTTTAAAAAGTGTTGACTGCTGTGATTGTAAATTATACCCCTGTGTTAACAATTCTTTGTCTATTAATTGATCCTCTCAAGCATTGTTTATATTAAGGAAAAGAAAAGATCCTTGGTTGCCTGTAAACTTAACAAGAGAATGGCAACACTCTCTCTTAGAAGGTTTTATGACTAAAGCAGCGTCTAAATTATTGACGCGATCAAAAAGATTTATCGAATGGGTTATTCTTGCTATAGTTGGTCTTGTCATTTTTTCTATAGGATACTCCTCTCCAATAACAATTAAAATCTTACAAAACTTCTGAAGCCATGGTCATGCTGGGATTGCTGTTTAAAAAATTAAAAAGGGGGAATTGTCGGAGCCAGCAATGGGACCTTGCCTGGGTGAGTCAGCATCTGGCCTTGTGAGAAAGCTCCAAGGAACTGAGGCAAAGGCCTTGGAACCAAACTGTGCCTGTGTGAGTTGGTGTCTGGCCTTGTGGGAAAGCTCCAAGGAACTGGGGCAAAAGTCTCAGACCCAACCTTGCCTGTATGAGTTGATATCCGGTCTCGTGAGAAAGCCAGATGTCCAGAAAAACAGTATTCAAGGTTCCCAGGTGGCTTTGTGTCCTTCAAATGTAAATAAGAAAGTTAGGCTCACCTTGTGCTTCTCCTCCTTCTCTGTTACCATTTTAATGGAGACATAACAAAGAGTTAATTTCAAGTGTGCTTCCCTGTACTAACTTAACCTTGACATGTAATACTTGCCCTTTGTGGTGGTGCATGCCTGGAATTCCAGCCCTTAAGAAGTTGAGGCAGAAGGGTTCTTAGTATGAGCCAGACTGGGCAATCTAGTGAAGCAGTGTCTCAGAAAAGAAGGAATAAAATGGAAAGGAGGGAAAAAAGGAGAGATGAAGGGAAGGGACATTCCAGGAGAAGGGGTTGTGTGTGTGGGGGACAGAAAGAGAGAGAAAATAAATTATTATTAAATTCCTAAGGAGAGTCACTCAGTAGCAGAAGTGAAAATAATAGATAAAGATATATAAATTAAGTCTGCATTTGAGGGAGAAAAACTGCATGTGACTTACATTGTTTATTCTTTTTGCAGTAAAAACAAAGATGCAGTATTTTGTTACTGTATAAATTTAACAAAGAATAAACACAATGTTGTGAGTAGTGAATGAGACCAGACTTCTATCCTCATGTATAATGCACAGGAGGATGATATAAATTTTTTGAAATACACCAGTGTTCACATTTTTACTGAATAGTGTTCATTTTATTCTTGCACTATTTATACTTTAGAGCTTCTCTTGAAAATTAAAGTACTATTAAAAAATCACAAATCATTTTTTGGGATATAATATGTATTAATAATTTTATCACTAGTTTTTCACTGTAATTTTGATACTTTTTTTTACCATGCAAAATTACTTAATTTTACTGTGTGCTTAACTCATGTCTTATATTATAAATTTTGATAATATATTATGTTTCCTAGTTACAAAATTGTAAAAAATTCTTGAATGATTTCATTATTTCACTTTCTAACATATTTGAAGTGTAAAACATTTGATGTTTCCTCCTGTGCAATTTGATTTTTCCTCAACAGTACTCGGGCATCTACATTTGCTTGTATATACATTTTGCTTAGTATGCATATTTTATAATACTCGCTTTGTATTGGAGTCTTTTCCCTGGCTTTTCTAGTCTACCGTGTCTGAAGATCTGCTTTCCCATATCAGTGTATTTGTTTTGAGGCTTTTTAGCACTTTCCAGCTCAGTTCCTTTTGGATGTGCACCTGTGACAACTCATTTCTGGCTGACATGTTACTACCATTCTGTATTAAGCCACATCCAGTTCCTGTGTGAGATACCAAAACTTACTCTTCAGTCTTCCATGTAATCTGGCTCATGGCTTCTGAAATGGCACTTAACGTTCCTAATTGCCATATTATCACAGTATTATGGGAGTTTACCACACAGACATTTTTTTCTATTACTAACAAGAACCTTTAGAAATCACTGTTTAATGAACATCATGGAGCAGTATCTCATCAGTGACCTGAGAAATCTGGACTCCAGTGAGGTCTCTACTTGTTTATGAACATTTACCAGGAAACCCATTATTGAGGAGGAAAGACATGTTTCAGAGTTCAGTGTAATATGGACAAGGTAATAATTGTCACTGCATTACTTTTGAATGGTCTCAACAGAATTGCTCAGCAGCCTATTCATGTCTAAGAAATAAATCATGCTATGCACTCAATTCCACAGAGAGCCTGAAGCAAAGCATTCTGGGTGGAGCAAGATTTATCTGGGCAACTTTAGGCAAATCAGAAGGTGCCAAAGTGGTGCTTTTAATTAAAAATGGAAATATGTAAGTGGAGAGTTCTGTGCTGCAAACAGAAATGGTTTTTATTTAAAGAGAACTTTATGTTTTTAAAGAACAGAAAGGCTTAAAAGTAGATCAGATATTTTTGATAATTCAAATGTTTTCACTTAAATTAAAATTTCAGTATATTTAAAACCACTTCAATAAGAAACTTCAACATCAACCTACATAAGACAGGTAAATATGAACTATTTTCATACTAATTCCAGCTTTAGTTCAAACATTTATACATTAAAATACATAATTTTATTAAAATAGTTCACATATATATCTTATTCTATTTAATATAATTTAAATAAAATCATTACAGCAATAAAAAACATTGAGTCATTTTGAAATACATAAAACTATACTGACTGGTGTGCTGTTTAAGCACGGATAATACTATAATAAATCATCATGCACATCCAACAGTTTGCAATAATTGTCATATTTATGTATTCAGTGTTGGTTCTATTTTGATAGGAAATTTAAAATAAAACAACTCAGGAAATAAATTTATATCCATTGGAGAAAGAACACAAGGAGTGTTTATTTTAAAGGGGTCTTACTGGACTTACCATATTCTGACCCTGAAGAAAAGAAAGAATGAAAGAATGCCATTTCAAAAAAACAAATCAATAAATAAAAACAAAATACTAAGCAGCTTGTTACATTCCTGGGCATGAAAACTCATGAACATAGTTATTATATATCTATGGCATATATAAATCATTATTACAGGCATCACCAGTAGGTAAACACTTTGATCAGCTATTTTACAAATATTTCACTTAATTCCCACAAATAAATATTGAAATGTTAAATACTTGTTTATTATCACACAGATAACAAGTAATAGAGTTAAAATTCTAACTCAAATCCAAAAGGCAGCTTACACAGACTTGTAAATTCAAAAGCTGTGTGCAAATTGTAACATCACCTCTGATTAGTGAATATCAATAGATTTTGTTTAAAAAATGTAAGGTGAAGTGTTGGTTTATAAGGAACAACAAAGATTGTGATTCTGCACGTAGCACACAGAGTTTATCGCTACAGTCAGTACCTCTTTTTGCTTGCTTTGTGCATGCACACTCAACCATTGAACCCCCTGGCTGTCTTGCCTTTCCACTGTTACTTTCATATTATTTCTATGTAGATCCACACTCCCAGGCTACTGTTACTGAATAAATTCCTCTTATACTTCCCACCTAATATCTGCCAAGGATACTTTTTTGTTATTAATCAACAAAGTTTTCTCATTATTTTTAAACTGCTAATCATTATGAACTATAAAGACTATTTTGTTCAAATCAAGTGATAGAATGAAATGAAGACGATATAAGCAGATAAAATCTCTGTATATTTCAAGAAGATAGAAGAAATCATTTTGAGAATTTTCCTCAAGAAGAGATACTGGAAAATACCTAAAATCTAAAGGTAAAAACCATATTTCTATATTCCTGATTTAAAATAATGATCTTTTCCCAATTCCTTACTTGTATGTGCATGTATGTGAAGAATAAGAAATCAGGCTTATTTGCCATTGATATTTAAATGAAGCACTCATAGTAGTCCTAACATGGAAGGAGGAGCAGGACTCAGTTTGTTGAGTCTCAATATTGTTGAGCAATGTGTGTGTGATATCCTGCTCTCCACTTGGCAACTAAGCAGGTACTTTCTTAAAAAATAAAGAATGATGATCTCATTTAAATTCATTTCTAGGTGGCATGGATTTGGGGAGCTCGTCCAAGTCTGCAAAATAGTTAGGCGACAAGGGCAATTGTCAGCACACTTAAAACCAAGCCATGACACAATGCTCAGGATATATCAATGTTGCTTTCTTTGGGAAGAAATATGACCTCTTCTAGACCCAAGGAAAAAATAAATTTGCAATGACAGTTGAAAATGAACAGAGGTCTGAAAAAAAAACCCAGCAATCTAGATTTAGTCCATCAGAATGGCATTTTGTTATTGTTATTGTATGGTGCCCTTGATTTCTAGAGTGTCTTGTGTAGTTTCAGAACTTCAAAATTGTTACAGTTGGTAGCAATTCAAAATCAAATTTGCTAGCAAAGTTTTGCTCTTTTGCCAGTTAATATTTGTAGAGTACCATTAAAAGTAATTGCACACAAACATCAAAGTAGAGGAAACTGTTAGATAAAAGACATTCAATTTGGGAAAGAAAAGAACCATGTTTCACTACTGGGCCTGACTAATGTCACCCAGCTAAGACCTCTTGGGATTCACACCTTGACTGCTGGCCACCTGGTATGGCTTCTTGGATTCCTACCTTCTGGCATTTAATAATTGTTTCTGTTCAATATAATTTGTTTGGGATTTTTGTCTCAGAAATAATCGTGCTTCAAAAACTACCCAAAAGTCAAGGGAAGAATATGCAATAACTGAACAGATATAACAGTGTCAATATTTTGATGTATAACACTCCAGGTTTTTGTATGCATGTGTATATTTTTAGTTTTATCAAAAGAGTAGTCATCTTCTACCTACAACCTATAACTAGGTTACGAAAAATGTTGTTTCATAACATTTTCCTGGTGCCATGAAATAATTACCCTATAATCTTATAATAAAAAAGAAATGTTTGAAGAAATAATTATGTTGAACATCATAAAACTCCTATGCAGTTAATCATATACCAAAACATAATATGGCATCTCATTGATATAAATAATTTTGGTTTTTGTATCAGTTTAAATATTAAAAAACATATGTTAGAAGAAAATGTATGAAGTGGTGCTGCTGAAACATGACAAAATTCACAGAAAAGTACAATAGAATTTTTGAGAAATGTTCTAAATTAAAAGAGATACCAAAACAAATCTGTTGATTTGTCTTCCATAGTTGCCCATTATTCCAGTGTTTGTGTTAAGCGGGTCATAGTTTTCTTTAACAGAAGGCTTCTGGAATGAGTCTAAATAAACTTCAGGAAATTTTTACAGTGATAATCTATAGGTTCCAAGATAGTAAAATATGGGATATATAAGTAGTGACATTCTCACTTGGAAAACAATTAGAATGATCATGAAAATCAATCTGAATGACCATATACACTTAGAGAACAGGCTTCCAAAAAGTAAAGTGAAAAACATATAATTGTTCCCTTTCCACAGATGAATCACCACCTAAAACAACCAAAAGAGAATAAAACAGAAGTGATAGAATTTGTTCTTTTGGGATTTTCTGACGTTTCTCACCTCCAGTGGTTTTTATTTGGATTGTTTCTTGCCATCTATATCATTATCCTGTTGGGAAATGGTACCATATTACTAATAACAAAAGTAGAGCCCATTCTCCACACTCCCATGTATTATTTCCTGGGCAACTTTTCCTTTTTGGAAATCTGTTATGTGTCAGTTACTCTTCCCAGAATGCTTGTGAATCTTGGCACTCAAAGAAGAAGCATCTCTTTACTTGCCTGTGCTACACAAATGTGCTTTGTTCTTGACTGGGAGCCACAGAGTGTTTTCTTTTGGCTGTGATGTCCTATGACCACTATGTGGCCATTTGTAACCCTCTACACTATGCTCTACTCATGAACCACAAAGTTTGTACCCAGCTGGTCTCTGGATCCTGGATCAGTGGAATTCCAGTCCAGATAGGACAGACCTTCCAGATTTTCTCTCTGTCATTTTGTGCTTCCAACAAAATCAACCATTTCTTCTGTGATATCCCCCCAATACTAAATCTAGCCTGTGGAGAAATCTTTGTGAATGAGATGATGGTCGGTATAGGGGCTATGTTGTTTGTCTTTGTTTGGAATTCTACTCAGCCATGAAGAAGAATGAAATCTTATCACTTAGAAGGTAGCACACATGTACAGGAAACCGATGCAAGTCAACTCCCTGTATAGCTATCCTTATCTCAACTGGCAGAAACCTTTGGTCCTTATTATTGCTTATACTCTCTCTTCGACAAAAGCCCTTTTAGAAATAAGGGCTGAAGAGTTTCTGCCTGGTAACAAGGGGAAAGGGGGCGTAAGGGAGGGAGCGGGGAAATGACCCAAACATTGTATGCACATATGAATAAAATATCAACTAAAAAAAAAGAAGATCAGTTAGAGTTGAATCAACATGGGTCATAACACATGGTTAAAGGAAAGCAATAGTAAGAACCACTCTGTATAGCTATCCTTAAGTCAACTAGCAAAAACGTTTTGTCTTCCTATTATACTTATGTCAGTTCTTCAACAAATTGGTGATAAGGGCAGAACAGGACCTACCTGGAACTGAGTGGGGTGGGGGTGGGGGTAGAGAAGTGACCCAAACAATTTATGCACATGTGAAAAAATATATATAAATGAATAATTAAATTAAATTAAATGGGAAAAAAGTGTACAAATTGGTTTTGTTGAGGTATCTGAGAAATGATTAAGTTTGAAAGGAAAAGCCAATATTGGAAGATTTGTTAGCTGTATGCAGTGACTCTACTACTAAATCGAAATAAAGTGATTTCTGAGTTCATACACAGTGAGAACTACTCTATAACAATAAGGCCATTAGATTTGTTTCTTTTTTACAACCATTAGCACTAGAAACTATTTCATGTGTTTATATTTGAATACAGTGCTTTATTTTGGTATTATATGACATTAGAGATTTGTCAGCGCTTTTGGGGCTTCCATTTCTCCTTGAATACTGTATTCAAATATGGTGTTTACCTTAAATGCAAAATTATTAGTTGTCAATATATTTTGTCTTCAAACTCTTTTAGTTTCTATGGGCCTAAAAGAACAAAGATGAAACACAATCTGAGATTTATGGGAACTTTTTGGTCAGAAAGAGAGATAACATAGGTGTTAATTCCCTTGAGATTCTCATTTAGTGAAAATGGGTATAATTAGGTGTTACAAATTACAGCTTGAGGACACAACACATTTTAAAATTACTTACAGTGAATTCTTTGAATCATTCAAATTGGTTCAATAATTTGACATTTGTAAAACACTTTTAATTATATTGACTATAAGATAGGCATTATTAGATAAAGATAGATAACCCTGAATCATTTACAGAAAACACATCTGCTTCATATGTCACTCACTATCCTGTCTGATTGCTAAAACTGAGACAAGCTTACTCCAGACTCTATACAAAATGGATAGTCTCTGTTTTTTATATTAAATATCTAACTAAGGAACATACTGCCCAGGTTTGATACTCCTATCAGATATATTATTAAAATGAGAATGACCAATGTCAGGTAGTGGGATATTTGAGGCTAAACAGACAAGGTAAAATTCTTGAAAAAATATCAGTGCTATTTATTTCATAATAACTACTTATTACCAATCAAGGTATAAATAATTTTTATACATGTGCTACATGATTTGATATGTGAGGAATTTGAATCATGATGTATGATAGCCAAAATCATTTGTCTTTTTCAGATAAAGGAAGCAGGATTATTGTTTTGAATAGAAGTTCACTGGTAAACAATAGCAGCTGTATCTGTATGGTGTCCCAGTGATATGTAAAGTAAGCCACACGCTGTACAGATTAAAGTGATAGTGGGAGATTAAAGCACTATTGAAAAACACATTCAAAATTTAGTGGTGATCACACAATTTGCCAATGTAAGAAATGTAAATACTTCTGCATAAAGATATTTTTTACTTTATAAATAAAATGACTCCCTGCTTTGTTTACAAACAAGTCAGAATCATAATTCTAAAATATATTCTATTCAAATGCAGCCTACTGCTATGTATTAATTTACTGAATATGCTTAAAATGTGTAATCGGAAGTCATTTTTAATATATTAAGAATTTACCACATGTTCATTGCTAGATATCAATTGTGGTTTTTATCTATAAGTTAAGATGTAAGAATACTCATGTAGGTAAGAATTTTTATATGGTAATTACTCAGATAACTCTACTTGAGAGATAATAGGCCAAAACACAAATGACTAACTAGTATTTTCATAGACCATCAATAATCAGAGGCAATTTTTACTTCAATGAAAAAATTTTATGGGTCAATGATTTTCTTGTATTCTTAATCCCTAATTTTTAAATTTTTCTGGACCTATGTTGCAATCCTAGGAATGACTAGAAATTGCACCATTATTTTCATAACCAGAGATGATGATCAGGCACTCCAGATTTCTGTGTATGTTTTTCTTTTGTATTTTCCCTTCAGAGAAAAATGTTTATGCTTCTCATTCTTTGTGTGTGTTTAGGTGTGTGTTACTGGGATTGAAGCGAAGACCTCTTGAATGTTAGGACAACACACTACCATATGAATTATATCCACGGCCCTTTTATTTATTTATTTATTTTATTTTATTCATATGTGCATACAATGTTTGGGTCATTTCTCCCTCCTTCTCCCCACCACCTCCCTTTCCCTCTCAACTCCCTCCTTCTTCCCCCCACCCCCTCACTACCAGGCAGAAACTATTTTGCCCTTATCTCTAATATTATTGAAGAGAGAGTATAAGCAATAATAGGAAGGACCAAGGGTTTCTGCTAGCTGAGATAAGGTAGCTACACAGGAAGTTTACTCTCATTGCTTTCCTGTACATATGTGTTACATTCTAAAGTAATTCTTCTCAAACTAACCTTTTCTCTAGCTCCTCCCCAGCCCTTTTAAATTTTGGTTTTGAGAGCAGGTCTGGCTACAGTTTGCATAGGATGTTTGCAAACTCCCTAACAATATTGCCTTCACTCTCTGAATTTTTCTTATTTTTTTTGGATTGCTCATAAATCTTCAGATTCAAAAAGCATGGAGTTCTTTTCTATTCCAGACATGTTGTGTGCTTGGAAACACAGAGTGATTTCTCCTTGGCAGTGTTGGCCTATGACTTCTCTGCGGCCATATGTGAACTTCTGCAATACAGTTAATGAGTCACAACTTTGTGTGCAGCTGGTGACACATTGCAAGACCTGAGGGGTTTCATCTGAGATAGGAAAGATGTGCCATTTTCTCCAAGTCGTTTTGCAGATCCAATAAAATCAATCATTTCTGTTGTGACCTTCCCTCAAAAATGAAGCAGCCCCATGTGAGCATGGAATATTTGTCTTTATAAGTTTCACGCTGTACTCTGATTCCTTTTATGAAGACATGTGGCACTTACAGGAAAATGTTCTCCACCATCCTGGAGCAACAAGACAAGTCAAAAGCTTTTCAGCATGCTTCTCTCATGTTACAGTTGTGACTTTATTTTGGTTTACGATCCTAATTCAAATATCCTGCCCGCAGATACAGATTTTTCTTTCCTTTCTAAGTAATAGTCACCTTGATGTTTAACCCTATGAAATATACTCTGAGAAATAAAGACGCTATCAAAGTCTTAAAAATTAATACCTGAATGTTTAGTTCATTAGCTACAGACGTTCACTTATTGTCTACTTGCTCACTTAATCATGCTCTTACTTCATCAGAAACAATTGCTACATTTTCCTTCCTTAAAACAGATTAAGTATCCTTGGTTATGCAAACATATTTTGTGCTACACTTTTTAGAATCAAATTATAGTCAATGGTTGCATTTAAAATAATAAACTTTTCAGTAAGTCTTAAATTTAGATGATAAAGTGTGTTTGCAAATTTTTTTGCAATTTTGTGATAATTTACTAAAAAATGTAGTATCTTTTATTTAGTTCATACCACAAATTTTTTTCTAGAAACCATAGCCCATAATTATTCATGTCTTGTTTTTTTTTTATTTTCATTTGCTTTTCTTTTTTAGAAATAAAGATATTAGCTTGCACAAATACTATGCATGGTCAGCTTTCGAGATTAGTTTTTGAATGACCCTAAGTTTATGTTTTAAATATTGTACACACTTACTTACTTAGTAAGTAAAAAAAAACTAATAAATATGTTGGAAATAAAAAACATGCCAATGAATTGAAAATAGCAAATGGTCTAAGAGAATTTTGGAAATTGCAGGGAATGAGAAAATGAGGCAGGTTGAAAAGTAGTCACTAGAAATCTTTCACAACTTAAAACTCTTTACTATGCCCAATTTAATGTACAACAAGAAAAAAAGAAGGGTAAAATTTTTTTTTGAAAAAGGAAATTGTCTATACTAAAAAAAAAAATAATAAGACAGAAAAAAAATGCAAGAAAAAAGCCAGCCTCAGTGATGCATGAGATGAGACCATGTGATTTTAATTTATGTGCAAGTAGAATCCCAGAGGAGAAAACAGAGAACATGTATAAGTTTTATGGAGGGAAGTCAAAACCTTAAATTTACAGGTTCAAGAAGGTCATCAGGACAAATCAAACAAAAACACAGACATATTATAGTCAAGCAGGTAAAGTTCAAGCAGAAAAAAATTAAATCAGCAAGAGAAAAATCATATATCACCTTCAGAGAAGCAGTGATAGAAATTTGAGTGACTTCTCCAACAATAGAACATATATGGTCTGGAAAATAATCTTGGTGTATTAAATGTTTTAAGTAGTTTACTCCCAATTATAGTTACAATTTAAAACAAAAAAAGACTTGTGCAAATGATTGGTAAACATAACATATAATAAAGAACTGTAAAAAGATATTTTACAAAGACCATCCAATACAAAATGAGATGAAGTACATTATATAATTTGCAAAAGAAGAAATAGTAAGAAGTTGCAAGAAATATACAAGAGATTCTCATACAAATTTTTAATCTGGGAGCACACAAATTAAAACACTGATAATTTCTTTTACCCTAGAAGTTGGCCAAAATTAGGAAACTGATAATTTCAATTGCTGACAAGGACACTGGGACTAGAATGTTCTCATTCTTACTGGTATCAGAGCCACTATGGATCACAGTTTGGTTCTCTAGTAAATTGAATACATCAGTACCCAATAATTTTCCAGTAATTTGATGTTTGGGTTTGTATTTATAAAATGTTCTAGTACATTATGTATTTAAAAAAATAAAAACATGTATTAGAACAGGAAATATTTATAGTGATTGATGATAATAAAATTATTTAGTATCAAAAATGGAATTAGCAGAGTTCCTAAATTAAAACAACATATTTGTTGGACATGAAGTCAATAAAAAATCATTCATTTCCATATAAAAGGGGGAACTGACTATTACATTAAAATATAGAAAATCTTTTACAGGTATGGTTTTAGTACTGGTGTATTCAGCCATGGATTAAAAATTTTAAATATCAAATAATGCCTGTGTACTAAAGATGTACAGATTGGTGTTCTTACCATTGTTATTTAATCAGTATAGTATAGGAATTATTTGTGTGATATTTATATTTCAAATTGTATTATTAGTAAGCAGTCTTAACACATACCCAGCATGTAAACACAATTGAATGTTAAAAGGTAGCATTGCGTAACACTGTAGAAAAGAGAGAATATGAGAGATGATTATACAAATTTCCTGTAAACGGTAAAATAAATCCAGGTAATTTATAAACCTGAGTATAAAATTGCAAAAATATTTTTTAAAGATAATGCATATTGTCTTCATAAAGTTGGTATGAGGAAAATACTTTAATTCAGCTTTTAGCCAGAGTAAAAAATACTGAAAAGTAAATCTGTACTTACTGCTCAAACATTGTCCTTTCTATAATGAAGCCATCAACAATGATATTTTGCAATGTAAAAGGCTTAAATCCATAATACATGAAAAAAATGCTCTAAAATCACAAACACAAGAAACTCAGGAGAATATTTGACACGAAACTTAAATTACCAAGGAACTTTCTCATAAACAAGATCACATATTATTCCATAAAACAAGTCTTAATAAATATAAATAAATGAAATAATTTCATTTGTTTATAGATTATAACAGAATACAATTACAATTCAATAGCAAGAGAACAATACAAACTACACACATGGAGACTGAACAATGAATATTTGAGTGACTAGTGGGTCACTGAAAACCTCAAAGAGGAAGCTTAAAAATTCATAGAATTCCATGAAAACAAAAACACATCAGGACTTTGGATAAACACAAAGGTAAGTGCAGTAGGAAATAATCTTTAAGTGCCTACATTAAAATCAGAATAAATTCAAATAACTGAAGGATGCACATCACGAACATACAAAAACAAGATTAAGAAAAGCCCAAATGTCAGTACGTGGAAAAATAAAATGGTTAGGGTAGAAAGTAATTAAATGGTAAGTAAAAGAGGAATAGAAAAAAAAATCATTGAAAAAAATAGTTGGTTCTGTATAAAGATAAATAAGATTGACATATGCTGAGACAAACTAACCAAGAGAAAAAAATGTATAAATTAATAAAATTAAGGATGAAATAAGGAATTCTGAAACAGATACCAATGAAATCCAGAGGATCATAAGAGAACAATTTTAAAACTTACATTCCAAAAAATTGTAATATCTACAAAAATGAATAAATTTCTAGAAATATAACCTACAAAATTGAAACAAGAGACTCTAAACACTCTGAACATACTGATAACAAACAATGCAATTGAAGCAGTAATAATGAATCCTTGAACAAAGAATTATCTGTATGAGACAGGGAAAACATCCTTTAGTTTATTGAGAAATAGTCAAGCACGCTATCGTGACTGAAAGTGCAGGTCATGTCAGTGTGGCTGGATGCCCTCTAAACATGTTCATACAACATTCTATAGATCTATGATATGTAATCTAAAACTACTAGTCAGATTTCTTTAGCTATACATCATGCATAATCATCAGAATGTACCCTTTGTTGAGTAAAACATGATTAATTTACATAAAGTCATTTGGTTAGAAATGATAGATTTATTGAGAGTTTAAACTCTTTAAGATTGAAATGGCCTTACTGCATTGTGTGTTCAATTCTAAGTTCTCTGAATGCAAGTTGTACAAATAGAGACTTCAAAGATAACCTTAGTTAAAGTAAACAAGTGTTTTCTAATTAATTGATGAAAAAATTGTGTTATAAATAAGATACTGCTTGGTTTTGATAAGTCATTTCTATATCTGTGATGTTGTTTCAGTTTCTTAGATATATTCATGTGATGATAATTATCAGACTTTTTCTTTTTAAAGATGGCATAGGATTAGATCTACCTTCCTCAATGGATGTGGACACTGGATTCACCCTAGCCTGTGGGTAATAAACAACGTTGTAGAAAACATGAGTGAAGTTCTCATTTGGAGATAAGTGAGAACACCACCTGAGAAAAACAGCACAGTGATAATGCAGTGTTCACAGGATTGGTGTAATGAGAAGCAGATGCAGCAAAACTAGCACATTTCAAAAATAAAGGGAATGTGGTTATAAACAAGAGAAAAACATTGTCAAATAGCCATAGGAACCAAAACAGACCAACACAGAGGTGATTAGAGGTACACAGTAGGTTATAGGCTCATAAAATCATGCCTATTATTCTTATCTCTACATACCTGGGAATGGCTAAAATAGGAACAGATATTGGGAGGAATATTACTTCTTTTCCTCCTGTTCTAAATAATCTCTGTGAAAAAAGTTTATGTTTGAATCGACTTGTATTTTCCAATCAAGATTATATACATATATATATATTTTTTGAGTTCTCAGTAGAAAGCATCATATGAATTTTTATATTTCCAGCTATTGCTCAGCAGACAATGTTTCAATTTTCATAAAAGTTACTTTAGTAGTTAAAAATTCACACTTTTGCAAAGAGCATTCCAAACCATAAATATTGAAATACCAAACATAGCAAATGTGTGAAACTAAATATGTATGTCATTTTTAATTGGCTGTATGAACTGCATATATACAAATTTAGGAAAATAAAGTAGGAAGGAAAATCACCATCTATTTAAAGCCCTAAATGCTAGAAATACTTTGACTTTCTCTTGAAACTAATACTAGACAAGTGATAATTCACTGCCCCCCCCAAAAAAAATCCTCTGTAGTGGGCTGATTTTATGCAAACGAGGACTGAAGAGAAGGATGAGTCTATACAACAAGCAAGGCTTTGAAAAGAGACTAGAATAACTGCCAAGAAAAGCTGTCTCCTAGAAATTAAGAGAGAAGGTGATCCCCAGGGTGAGTGTGACTGTTCTTATTTTAAGAGAAGTTAATGCTTGAAGCAAGGAAAAATATTATAGCATTTGATTTACTTCCCAAGAGGAATTTAAAAACTATAGGATAAAGTAAACTTATTTCTCATATACAGCTTCATGCAAATCATTCTAGGTAAGGTATGATTGTGATCTGGGCTATTTTACTTAAGGCTATTTTGAAATTTGAGAATCAAAAATCAGTTCATGAATCAGAAAAGCATGAAATTTTGAGATTTTATGTATTATTGATATAATTGTAATAGTATTCCTATATCTATTAATTTTCTTAACTATAAAATAAATGAAATTACACTTATCAAAAAATGACAATGTACTTAAAAGTACTAATTGACTTAAGATAATCTTCAAAACTAATACTATAATATGAAATTTTGAAAAGAATATTCTGTTTAATTTAATTTATTTATAAATTAATTCAAAAGTGTCAGCTGGTAGAACTAGAGGGTGGACAAGTTGAACAGGATTTAGATGGTAAGAAAATTATTTAATTTTTGTTTTAAAATGTTAAAGTACAATCATTAAAGAAGTGTACTGATGATTGTAAAGAACTGCTGAATTATTTATTTTTAATTTTGTTAACATGAATAATGAAAGGACTGTTTGTGTTTTTTATTTGTTTATGTTATTAGTTTCATTCACATCCTCTGGTCACTTGTATATCCCACTTACACCATAGTTGGGTTTAATGAATGAGCACATTTATAAGACAACACATATTGGGAAAACAGAGAAAGGGAGCTACACTTGGTTACAAGGGAAGTGTATGACAAAGTACTGCAGCAATGGATAAGAAGGGAAATGATAGAATACTGTGGGGAAATAGTGATGTTTATTGATTAGGTTTAATTTTATATATATATTGTGTTAGAAACCAATCCTGTACCCTGACACATGCTAGGCAACATCTGCCACTGAAATACATTCACTAACTAAATTAATAAATATTTTTAGTAAGCTAAGCAGTATATTAAAAGAGGGAAAGTAACGAAGAGCATGGAAGGATTAATGTTTTTCACATTCAGAATTATTGATGGAAGAGGTAAAGAGTACAGGGATAATATAAGGAATCTATTTGTATCACTATCAAAAAATGAGTTACAGAATGTTAATTCTCACTGGATTTATAAAGGAGGTATTTAAAAAACATTTTGAATAAGAAAAAAAGAAATGCTTAAAGAACAAAAGCTTTCAACTAAAGAAGATGGAATGTGAAAACCAACACAGAGAAAACAATGCAAACCATGAAAAACAATGGGAAAATTCTATAAAATAATTCCCTTCTTAAGGCTAAAAATATTCTAAAAAATATTTATTTGTAATGTGCTCTAATTGATAATGTACACTTCTTAATATCCTGTGTAATTTTGGCATAGCCTAATAAGATACATTATATTCCTTTAATTGATACTAATTTCATATAGTTGACCTCAAAAGTTTCAAATCTCATAAATATAGACAAGGCATATGGTGGATATAATTTAAGGGATTATATAAACATATTCATGTATTTTATTCGGATAACATAAGAAGTTAGTATTGTTCTAAATGTGAGAGAATTAACAACCTGTAATTTCCCACATCTGCAGATGGAGAGAAAAGCAAAACAGAAAAATCAAATACCACAACCTTGATGGAATTTGTTCTCCTGGGGTTTTCTGATAGTCCCCATCTCCAATGGATTCTTTTTGAGTTTTTTTTTTATTCATATATTCAACTATCCTGATGTGCAATATCATTATTATACTAATAACAAAAACTTTCCCTGCTCTTCAAACTCCCATGTATTTTTACCTTAGAAATTTCTCCTTTTTGGAAATCTGTTATGTAACAGCCACTATCCCTAGAATGCTTATGGACCTTTACACCCAAAAAGGAAATATTTCTTTGCTTGCTTGTGCTGCACAAATGTTCTTTGTTCTTACACTGGGAAGCACAGAATGCCTCCTCTTGACAGCAATGGCCTATGACCGCTATGTGGCCATTTGTAATCCTCTGCATTATTCTCTAGTCATGAACCACAAGGTTTGCATGCAGCTGGTGGCTGCCTCCTGGATCAGTGGAATTCCAGTCCAAATTGGGCAAACATACCAGACTTTCTCCTTACCATTTTGTCGGTCTAACATAATTAGTGACTTCTTCTGTCACTTTCCCCCAGTACTCAAGCTTGTTTGTGGTGACACCTTTATGAATGAGATAGAAGCCTACTTAATTGTACTGGTGTTTGTTGTGGTTCCCTTTCTGTTGATCATTGTTTCATATGGCAAAATTATCTCCAGCATCCTGAAAATATCATCAGTCTGAGGGAGGTCAAAAGCCTTCTCTACATGCACATCTCACTTGATAGTTGTAGTCTTATTCTATGGAACAACTGGTATCACTTATTTACAGCCAAAATCAAATGAACATGAACGAATTGGAAAACTGTTGTCTCTTTTCTACACTATTTTCATTCCAACCTTGAATCCTATTATATACACTCTGAGGAACAAGGATATCACGGTGGCATTGAGAAAACTACTAAGTTATTAATATGAATCAAAGGATTGAAATCATAGAGAAGATATCCATATAGTCTTTTCATGTAGCTAAAACAGAAAAAAATTCCATGTTTGTTACTGGATACTGAAACACGGATAATTTCCATTATGATCAACAAAATATATTATTTTAATGAACATGTGCTTTATAGTTTGTTTAAGAGCTATACGCAAGTAGTGCAAGTGTCATTTATTCATCTCAGTGTTGACTAGTTTAGAAACAGCTTAAGCAACATAGTGTAAAACAACTCAGTTTCTCATAAACCAGGGATTTGGGTTATGTTCTGAGATATGTTTTCTCCTAACTTCTCATTCCTCCACATATGTGATGCTCTTCTCTGATCCTGTGGTTGAATTAGATCATGAAAACTTCTATAACTTTGATGGTGGGAAAAGGAAAATACAGTGCTTTTGTTTTTGTTGTTGGATTTTTTTGTATTTTCCTACATGTATCTCTCCCAGAGTCTATGTCATTTGAAGATCACAAATCATGTTCACTCTTCTACTATCCTCCATCTCACTATTTCCTGGTAAACTCAGCTACTGCCATTTTAAATTCAGGGTTTGCTACAATAATATCTGTTCAGTTTTAGAGGTTTCTGAAGTTTTCATGAACTATCCATATACATATACACTAATTGAATACTCATCCTTCAAAATAAAATTGGCTTGGATCCTTTAAATGTGTTTTCATTTGGAAAAAGTTTTCCCTGATGTGTTTGAGGAAGGATTTTGAAAAACAGATCATCACAGGTTAGAACAAGCACCAAGTCAAATGAATAGTGCCTCATAAAAAGAAAGGAACAAGTTTAGATAAAAGATAGAGAATATCAAGTGAATGTGGGGTCAGATGTTGGATGAATCTGCCACAAACCACGAAAGATAAGGGTCACTCAATGCTGGAAAAGGCAAGCAACAGTTCTCCCTCAGAGCCTTCTGAGAAGGTGAGATTCTACAGGACCATGGTTTTGGACAGCTGTCTCAAGAATGCAAGATGAATTTCAATTTTTTAAGTCATTATACTTGAGATAATTTGTTCATGTAGACCTAGGCAAATAATAACTGCATAAATTATCATTTGTTTACAGTTCTTTTATTTAAACCATATGGAACAGTTTATCTCACCAGGATTTAACTGTTATATTACCAAACCACTTCCATTTCTATTATGACATTAATAAGTTGACACTTTTTCTTAATTTAAAGTAACAATAATTTCACTTTATAAACTGAATTAAGGAAATTTCACCTGGTAGAGATATTAATCCAAATTGGCACTTACTGACCAAATAAAATTCTCATTTATATATGTCAATAATTTGCATAAAGGAAAACAAAAACTCTCACAAAGTTTGCTAAAGTTAGATTTGAAGAACCATGCTCATAGATGAGCATATTCATTAAGTATCTTATTTATGGGAAACATATGGCTTAGTTAGATAAAGATAAAAATGGCTGTTGACTTCAGAAATCTGACAGATACTCCATACCGTCATAATCCCAGCCTTCCTTTATTGCCCCACATTAAAAACAGCATGCTTCTTTAAAATCAATGGATTTTATAGGCAACTAAACTTAAGACAAGTGATCAATAGAGGATGAGATATGATTTAATCCCTCATGGTCGGGTCTTGCTTGGTTATCACACTATTATGGCAGTTGTTTGCTACCGATAAAGAAAGTGACTGGGTCACCAGTTTTGCTTTAGACCTTACATCTAGTATTACAAAGTCCATTTTTATCTAGGCATTACAGAGATGAAGGTAGAGCTTGTGCAGGTGTAAGACAAATCTACCCACAAAAATAATAATGAAACTTGGACTTCCACCATGATGGACTATGCACAATGATGTACAATTTTGAAAACATAAGTTATTCAGTGGTTTTTTATTGTTGCAAAACAAATGACTACAAATAGCAACTTAATATGACATACATTTATATTCTCATATTTTCTGCAGTACTATGTCTGACACAGAGTACCTAGATTCTTTGCTTAGAATCTCATAGGTGTTACTATGATATCTATTCAGCTAAGTTTTTACCTGGAGGCTGTCAGGAAAAATATTTGAATCTACATTGGTTTGGTTGTTCACAGAGCAGTTTTCTTGAGTTTGTAAGATCAAATATCAACTGGGGGTAAACATTAATTCCTAGAAGCCAAACACCCTGCATACATTCTATTTCCTTCCATTTCTCTGTATTTTAGTCTCTGATTTTTCTGGCATTGACCCCTACAATAAGATTTGAAGCCCACATAAATATTCTCCCTTATTTAAAAAATAGCTGATATCACATATTAATTATCTGTGCAAAATGATTCTATAGAATGTTTTTCATTAGTGTTTCATTGAACCTCTAGGAGGTCCACATATAGGAGGAAGTATAAAACTTTGTGGTATTTTAAAATCTTATATTTTTATATTTATAGCATAAACAAATGTAAAAATCCAAAGAAAAAATTGAAAATACATACAAAAGGAAAAGCTAAATAAAATTTTACAAAATGTAACTTGTAAAATTCAGTGGGAAATTGAAAGAAAATAAGGGCTATGCAATTTATAACAAGCGTATTTGGAGACTCCAAAGGAAACTTAGCCACAATCAGGAAATGAGAGGAAACATCTCAAAAAATAAGGTTAGGTGTTTAGATTATGAATATAAGTACACATTCAAATGATCCTCTTCCTTTTCCTCTCACTCTCTCTTCTCTGCCTCTCTTCCTCTTTCTCTCTCACAAAGGACATATGCACACATATTTTTTAAAATGCTATACCAAAAAAATGCATATTCCAGGAATATATAATTCCACATATGTCCTTACAAGTATATATTTAAACATACACATACAATTCTAATTTAAAACAACAATAATTTCAGTGATGTTTTCCGACATTAGATGTTTTTCTTTATAGCACAATATGATACAGGAAAAACTTCTTTAATATATATTTCTCATTAGAATCTATATTAGACAGAACAGAATGGGACCATCTCTTCAAAGGATTAAAAGTGAAAAAATTCCCTATAGGTCTAAAGTGATTTACCTAGTAAAACACAATTTTATTCTGTAAAACACAAAGTGATTCTTTGTAAAGAAGAAAAAAATATATAGCACCTAAACTGAAAAGATATATATATTTTCAGAAAATTTACCAATGATAAATAGAAAAGTTCTTCAAGAAGAAAAAAAAGACATAAAAAGTTAAACAGAATAAGGAAGCCAAACACATACACAAGGGTAAGACAGACGATACTGCTTACTGACTGGAAACTGAGGCACAACATGTGCTCACACTTCCCACAAGCCTTAAACTCTGTGCAGAGATTTCATGTGATATTGACTATTCTTGCATGGCAGGCAAGCTTTGAAGACAAAACGTATTTTGTTGGTCCCTTATCTTAGAGATTGATAATGAGGTGCCATTTTGAGAGAGGGTCTATTTTTTGAGACGGAGTTAATGTGACTTGAAAACAGGTGGGAGCCATCAAGGCTCAGGGAGACTTGTTACACCCTGCCCCATGTCTGTGTGGGAGACTGGCATGACATGTGATCATGTAAACAGAGAGGTTCTGACATTGGCCAGGGGAGAAATTTAAACACTGGGAGCTCAGGTAAGGAAGGGCACAATAGTCATTGGCTACACCCTCCATGGATAGGCGTGGGTCCCATCAACTGAGAATCATGGCCGAAAAAGATCACTGAGTCTTCAGTGTGCTCAGCCTCTGGGGCCTGACTCCTGCACCCTGGACTTGATTAATTTTTCATGACAGTGGGAGTGAAAGCTCTGAACTTAGATCCTGAGAACCAGATGAATTTCTCGACCTGCTTACTCTTACCAGGTGTTAAAATGGTGGGAGTTGTTGAAAAGCACTGAGACTAACTTATGGCAGCTGTGCACTGGGCACATGAGTATGCTGCCAGTCAGGTCTGAGAGATTTGAGGACTCATGGATGACATGATTATCCACAGCCTCCTCCCTCCCAAAGGGTGTAGATCAGCTAGGCGTGGTATGAGCATACTGAGTCTTGTATCCAAAGTGGATGAGGCCCTACGCTCACCCTGTAAGATATATGTGCTTCCCCCAACTCTCTGATGCATTTGGGAAAAACACTAGGATTGAGGCCAAAAACTGAAGGCCCTGCGGAGGAAGTGGGAAGCTTTGGGACTCAGGATGCAAAGCTCCTTGTGACCAACAGTGGCATCCCATACAAAAATTATGGAAGCTTCGAAAGTGAACGTAGAATCAGATGTGGTGGCACATGCCTCTAAATCCCAAGCACTCAGGAAGAGAAAATCAGGAGGATTGTGGTTCAAGACCAGCCCAGGAAAAAATTAGAAAGACACCATTTCATACATATTGAAAATTGTAGTCTGAGGTTGGTTAGGGGAGAAATCATAAAACACTACCAGAAAAATTTCTTTAAAAAGTGCTAAGAGTCTGTCTAAAGTAGTAGAGTGTTTGCCTAGCAAGCAAGATGTCTTGAGTCCAAAACATGAATACCAAAAATTATAAATATATTAAGCAAAATAAGTCCAGAATCAGACAACTGATCCTTTACTGGCCTTGTTTTCTGCACACATATAAGAAAAAGTACATTAGAAACTCAAAATATTCCAGGTAGTTTCCATATCTGAGTGGTTGGAGAAATCTAGTCCAGTGCCCTGAGAAAATATTTGGCTATTGAGCTACAGTAGTGCACAAATGCAGTTCATCTCTATCAATACAGTCATGCCTACACATTGAGAAAATTCCAACTGAAGACTACAGAGGACTGGTTCAATACTTGGACACAGATGCACATATCCCAGTGCAGAAGCACAAGCTATATGAAAAAGGAAAGCTTTTATGGCTTCTCCAAAAGTCTACTCCATGTTATGGTCACTAATGATAATGAAATAGATGAAATCACAGAAAAAGAATGCAAAAGAATATTAAAAATGATTAATGAAATTGAAAAGTATACACAAAAAGTCTGAATGAATTCTAAGAGAATGAAAATAAACAACTGACTGAAATGAGAGTAATGTAGGATATGAAAGAGGACTTAAAGAAAAATATGGAAATTTTGCAGAAAAAATCAAATTTAAATGCATAAATCAAATAAAAACTTCAGTTGAGTGCCTTGTTAATAGAATTGATCTAGTTGAAGAGTGAATACCAGAGCTTGTATAAAAAGTAGAAGAATTAGAATATTCAGACAAAAATAAAGACTAAAATAAAATAGGCTGAGTGTGGTTATAACCATATTCCCTGCTATACAGGGAACAGAAATTGGGAGGATTACAGTTTGAGGTCAGCTTGGACACAAAAGTAAGAACCCATGTCAACAACACAAGTCAGTGTGGTATGATGGCACATGCCTGTAATCTATGCTACTCAGGAGACATGAACTAGATAGGAAGATGATGGCTACAGAACTATAGATCAAATAGGCTTAATAGACATCTTCCACACAACAGGCACAGAACACTCATTCTTTTCAGTAGCCTATTGAATTTTTCCCAAATAGATTATGTTTGAGGAAATAATGAAAGTATTGACATACAAGAAAACTGATATAACTTCCTGTATTCATTCTGACCACATACGATTTAAACTAAAAATCAACAGCAAGAAAACTACTGAAAATATTTAGAACGTGATGACTTAATAATAAACTTTGGAATGATCAGTGGGTCATTAAATAGTAAGGACAGAACTTTAAAATTTTCTACAATTAAAGGAAAATGAAAAACAATAACAACAAAATTTACTAGAACCCTTGGCACACAACAAAGTCAGTGGGAAGAGAAAAGTTTAAAACGACAATGGCCTACTTTAAAAAAAATCAGGATGATCTCAACAAAATAATGTAATGATGAACCTCAATGTCTTAGAAACATAAGAACAAACCAAAACCAGAAGCATGATAAAAATAATAATCATAAGGATAAGGTAGAAATTAATGAAATGGGGACTAAATGAACAATGTAAGGATTCCATGAAGCAATTAATTTTTTGAAAATATAAGAAGGATTAAAAAACCATAAACCCAACTGATCAAAAAAATTATGGATAATAAAAAATTACAAGTGAATAGTGATATCACAACAAATACCACTGAAATATAGGTGATGATTAGGGAATATGATAAAAACACATATTTTTGTAAATAAGAAAATTCAGAAGAAATGGATAAATTTCTTGATACATATGACCTCTCAAAGCTTAACCAACATTCCACAAATTACTTCATTGCTCCATTTTGAGCATTAAGTTGAAGTGATATTAAAATATTTCCAAAAAAAGAAAAACTAGGACAAGATAGATTCATTGCTGAATTTTAACAGATCATTATGAACAACTAACACCAAATCTCCTCAACATATTCCAGAAAATAGAAAGGACTGGAACATTGCCAAACTCATTCATGAAGGCCATATTATCCTAATACCAAAACTGAATGTGGAGTAAGTAAACAAACAAACAAACAAAAACTATAGACAATTCCCTTTATGAACATAGATGTAAACATTTTTAATAAAAGTCTACAAAACATACTCAATAAGACATTAAAACTACAGTGTGATCAAGTTGGTTTCTTTCCAGGAATTCAAGAATAGTTCAACCTACAAGATCAATAAACATAACGCACCACATGAAGAGAAAAAAGGAAAGAAACCACATTATCATTTCATTACACAAAAAAAGCCTTTGACAAAATACAAATTCCATTCATGATTAAAACAGTGAGGAAACTAGGAATATAAGAAAGTTACCTCAACATAATAAAGGTGATGAACCAATAGTCATCATTGAGCTGAAAGGGGAAAAACTGAAAGCAACTCTTCTAAATTCAGGAACAAGACAATGAATGTGTTCTTAGGAATGTGTCCACTCGCCTCACTCTACTTTACAGATTGGTTGAACATTTAGTCTGAACAGTAAGGCAAAAGGAAGAAATAGAAGGGACACAAACAGAAAAGAAAGAAAGCAAATTGCCTATTGGCAGATGATAAAATCTTATATTTAAAAAACCTTTAAAACTCCACCAAACAATTCTTGATTATATAAACTATTTTGGCAAAATAGCAGAAGACAATGCATCTGTGATTTTTCTATCAATCCATGATAAACACTATGAGAAAAATTCAGGCAAACAATCCTATTCACAATTGCCCCCCAAAAAATAAAACAAACTTAATTAAGATACCAAAAAACCTCTACAATGAAAGCTATAAAACATTGAAGAAAGAAGTTTACAATGGCACTAGAAGATGATTCATGACCATGGATTAACAGAATTAATATTTTAAAAATAGCTGTAGTACCAGGATTCAATGTAATTCTTACCAAAATTTCATTGTCACTTTACTAAAATAGAAGGATAAATCAATCCTAAAATTTATACAGAAGCATGAAAGATCCCAAATAGCCAAAGCAATACTTAGTCCAAAAAAGAAATACTTAAAAAGTACCTGACTTCAAATGATGGTATAGAAAAATAGTAACAAAAGCATCACAGTACTGAAACAGAAAACAGCACACAGAAAATGAAATACAATAGAAGATCCAGATATAAAACCGTATACTTGGGGCCATCTGAGTTTTTATCTATGTTGGAACAAAAACAGTTTACAAATAGTGCTGGGAAAAATTGGACCTCCACACACAGAAGATTGAAACTAGATTCCTATCTGTCACCTACAAAATCAATTCAGTAGTGCTCAAAGATCTTACATTATTACTTTAAACATTGAAATTACTACAGGAAAACACTTGAATTATGCATAGACAATGATTATAAATAGACTCCAACTGCTCAGGATATAGAAGTAAGAACTGACAAATGAGATTGCATCTTATTAAAATGTTTGTGCACATCAAAAGAATTACCAGAGAGAAGAGACAACTTACAGAGTGGGAAAAATATTTCTTAAGTATGACAGGTAAAAATATTTCATATCCAGAGTATAGAAAGACCACAAAGTAAAAGACAAGACATACAGTTGACTAAACTGTTCTCAGAAGAAGTGTAAATTACAATTAAATATTTGAAGAATTTTTCAACATCCTTAGTCATAAAGGAAAAGCAAATGAAAATGGCATTGTGATTCCATCTCACTCCTTTCAGAATGGCTGTCATTAAGACAGTAAAGAACAAATGCTGGCAGAATGAGAATGGGGAAGGAACCCTTGTGATACTCTTAGTGGGATTGTAACTTATTGCAGCCACTTTGGAAATCAGTATAGAGGTTGCTTAAATAATTAAAAAGAGTAGTACGATATGATCCTGTTATGTCACTCTGGGGCATATTTCCAAAGTAATGCAAGTCAGCATAAAATAGAGTACCTGCACATCCATGTTTATAGAAGCACTGATCATAGGCTCCAAGCTATGGAATCAGCTGTAGTGTGCATTACCAATTAATGGACAAAGAATAAATGGCATAGATACACAAAGGAATATTATGTAACCATAACAAAAATGAATCTATATCTTCTTCAGAAAAATTGATGGATCTGGATCATATGAAGTAAAATGAGCTCTACTCAGAAAGGCAAATATTGCTTGTTTTCTCTAACATGTAGAAGTTAGACATAAAAAATGACAATGTAAAAGAAGTGTTGTAGGGGGTGAAACAATGGGAGGTTGGAGAGCCAAAGGAAAGGGTGCTAGATGGATATGATCAGAGTACTTTATATACTTGTGTGACTATAGAATAATAAACCCAATAAGATTGTAAGAAAAAAGAGACAAGGATAATCGAGGGTATTAAAAGAGCTAAATTTGATTGAAGCACACTATATGTATGATGGACATATCACAGTGAATCTTCTTTGTGCAATTAAATATGCTAATAAAAGAAGAATGAAAATGAAAAGATTGGCATGCACAAAATTTTTCACATTTTTTTTTTTGTGTTACTAGGGCTTGAAATCAGGGCCTGCACTTTGAGTCACTTCACCAGCCCTTTTCTGTGAAGGGATTTTCAAGATAGGGTCTTGTGGAAAGATTTGCTGAGGATGGCTTTGAACCATAATCCTCCTGACCTCTACCTCCTGAGTAGCTAGAATTACAGGTGTGAGCCACCAGTATCTGAGATTTTTTTACATTAAAAAAATTTTTTAAACATAGCACATTACAACTAATATAAATATATATACTGTAATGTCTATAAATAGAGTTAAACATAACCCAATAATATAAAGATGGGGAATACTTAACTCAAAGAGACATTTTAGGTTTATTTCATATAAACTTGCTCCTGAATCACTTCTCAAAATACAATAAATGAAGCAAAATTAAATTTGAGATATCTAAATCATCTAAAGAATATAAAAGAGAGGTAACAAGGAATCCACAATTACTGAAGTACTAGGTATCCTGAATAACACTCTACACAACCACGTAAGTATTCTTATCGAGTGCACCTGAATGTGTTACTAATACAATTCATATTAGCAAATGTTTGGGATATTTAAACTCTAAGGAATATATAGAGTATCTATTGTGCTCATAATAGAACTGATGAGATAGTACTAACAATAAGGTATTAAGATCTTTAAAAGCATGAGGTTATTTAACTAACAGATTTCAAAATCCTGCAACAGCAAAAGTAGAACAATATATTATGCTAACTTTTACAACATACTCAGCTGTCTAAATACATGGTAAAAATGCCAAATATGTTGTAAAATGAAACTCAATTTGAATAGTCATATATTTTATAAGTAATAAAGTTGATGTCCAAATTTGTTATACAAAGAAAACTCACTGAATATTTTACAGGTTGATTGTATCATTTATGTAGCAATAAATAGTGGAATTTTCCACACATTCTGCCAGAACATGAGCATGTTAAAACAAACAAAAATATATAAGATCACTAATTTGACTCACAGACAAAGAACTAACATTTTAACAACATGTACAGTACGAGTTCTAAAAGTCATTACTATGAAACGAAGTGTGAATTCACTATCCTGTGAATAGTGATTTTCACAGGAATGCATGGAGGTAGATACCCAGAGAAAATTGAAAATACAATGGATCTGATTTAACTTGAAAGAAAACTACACTTCTGTTAATTCTATAGCTATAATTCTAATTAATGGAATAGTGAAATATTGAAGGACATTCTTAGGGCTAGAATAAAAGCAAGAAAAATTAATGCTATATCTAGGAGGTCTTGGCTGTTTTAATGAAGGTAGTTAAAAACTAATTCAAATTGCCAAAAGCAAAAATAAAAAGAACAACTGCATGAATCTAGCAAGAATATATTCATAAATATACAATGGCAAGAGATCATATAATATTAGCAACCTATATGCCTGGGGAATTTTTAAAAATGGCCATTTCACAAAGAAAATTAAAATATGGAATGTTTAGAAAGATGACTAAGCCTATAATAATTATGATAAGAAAGCAGGTAATTTACTGAGAAATTATTGCAAAAAATAGTGGAAACTTAAATCACCAGCAAAGACTATAATTCTAAAATAATTAAATTGTTAATATTGACAAACTTTACATTCATTTGAATTTCAGTGGAAAATGTCCAGTCTCAATAGCTGTGTAAGTGGCAGTAGCCACTACTCCAGTGGTGATAGGGGTAGTAGAGATGACAGGGAAGATGAAGAGTTCCAGAGAGTGTCCAGGACAGAAATGAAAGTGGGAGTGAGTGATGGACACAGCAAGGGCTTGGAAGACCTGAAGAAGAGAAACTATTGGCCCTGATCGTTGGAAGTGGTCCAGGGATCTACCATGCTGTAAGAATCCAAGATCTGAGACACTCAGTCAGAGAGCTGTAATACTTTCTGCAGTCAAGAGCTATAGATCCTGACATCTTACCTTTAAAATCTGTAACATTTGTGATTGTGAGGCTGAAGTTCCCAGCACCCAAATCCTGTAAGAGTTGTGACATTGCTGACACTGCTCCCTGCTTCTGAAAAAGAGAATTATAATACCTGCCAAGTGCTAGAGCTGCTGGTGATATAAGATGAGTCCTAGAACCACAATCTCTGGTTTATAAAGCCTGGAAAAATAATACCCTAGTTCTCAGGGATTGGAGCTGTAATCCTCTGGGCCCAACATTCCAGCCAGTAGGCGTTTGACACAAAAAGGTTTAGGATTAGGTAGCACTTGAAGATATTTCTTACACCTATCCATGATTCCTATTTGGGTAGAGCAAATTGTTTCAGCCAGCTGACCACTAGAGTTTGAGTAGTAAATTCTTCCTTATTTTGTTAAGTCATTTTTATATCTGAATTTTTATTTCAGTTTTCTACATACTTTTGGGTGATGATGACACTTACAACATCTTACACTGCTTCATGTACATTTATAAAGGTAAGTTATAACAGTGCTAGTTGATTAATTTATTTTTGAACTGTTGTAAATTAATAAAAGAGAAAATCATGAAACTCTGTGTCCTTTATTTGAAAATGAATATTTACAGATCTCATATATCTCTTAACTTTCTTAAGTATAAATTTAAATAAGATGTAATTCAAATAATGTTAATGACATTAACAATGAATATAATTTATTGAAAGCTAATACTATTGCAAATAAGGAGATAGGATAGAATGTGTAAAAAATGTATTAAGTCAAAATAATGATCTGATTGGGCTAGTAAATCTATAGGTTGAGTAGATCTGAAAAAATAAGAAAATATATATCTGGTTTAGAAGGTTAGAGAGTAAGCATTAAGAAAATATAACAGGAATTATCAAGCAGTGTTTATGTCTCCATACAGGATGAGCTTAATATGAAGGATAAAAAAGAGTTTTTTGGTTTGATGTGTAACAAAAATACTTGAATGTCCAGAGTAAATCACAATTGTGTTTAATCAAAGATGTACTTTTAAAAGACAGCTTTATGTATGAAAAAAAGAGAGCTACATTTGATAATTAGGGAATGATGTGACAATGGAGAATCTTACATGGAAGGAAATATGAAAAAAATAATACAAAGAATTGATGATACCTACTGATTTAAGTTGATGTATAGCCAATATTTACCATACACTGCATAGAAGGTATTAATAGGGACAATTAAAAACAACATACTGAGACTTATGATTTACATATTTATTTTAAGGGATGGGAGACATATATAAGTTAAAGCAATAATCATGTCTGTTTATTTCTTAAGTAGCAATGAATTGATTTAAGAAAGTTGGTTCTCTTTAGGAGTCTAATATGGAGAACCTAGAACTCATTTTGAGCAAGCAAGAAAGAAAACTTCAAGTAAAAACTTTGGATTAACAAAGATAAGACGTGATGATAATGCAGAGGAAAATAATATACCCCAACAAAAAACATCTGTAACATAATTCCAACCTCAAGGTTAACGTTATTTCCCCTCAATATGCTTAAAATGATAACTTTCAATTCTCAATACTCTTGGTATTGCAACCATGTCTAAAAAAGTATATTAGATCTTAATTGCATATCAGTTTATTAGTGAAGTTTCAAATATGTCATACAAATAGAGGCAATGATTGAAATAATGTAAGAGATTATGGAAATATATTCATGCACCTAGTTCTGGAAGTAAAAGAGGCCAGTATGGTTCCAAATATAAATTTATTAACCAACTTGCATTTATAATATCTGCAGGTGGAGAGCAAATTAGAACAGAAAATTCAAAATACCTCTACGATGTTGGAATTCATTCTCTTGGGGTTTTCTGATAGTCCCCATCTCCAATGGATTCTTTTTGCGATATTTTTAGTCATGTACTTTACTATCCTGATATGCAACAGCATTATAATATTATTAACAAAAATTGACCCTTCTCTTCAAATGCCTATGTACTTTTTCCTTCATAATTTTTCCTTTTTGGAAATCTGTTATACAACAGTCACTATCCCAAGAATGCTCATGGACCTTTGTACACAAAAAGGAAATATTTCTTTGTCTGTTTGTGCTGCACAAATATGTTTAATCCTTCTGCTTGGAGGCACTCTGAGTGCTCTCTCCTTACAGCAATGGCCTATTACCGCTATGTGACCATCTGTAACCCTCTCAATTATGCCCTAGTCATGAACGACAAAGTCTGCATACAGCTGGTGGCTGCACCCTGGAGCACTTTAATTCCACTCCAAATAGGACAAACCTACCAGATTTTCTCTTTACCTTTTTGCAGGTCTAACAGAATTAATCACTTCATCTGTGACATCCCTCCAGTACTCAAGCTTGCTTGTGGTGACACATTTGTGAATGAGATAGAAGCCTATGTAGCTACAGTGGTGTTTGTTATGGGTCCTTTTTTGTTAATCATTATCTCTTATGCTAAGATTATCTGCAATATTCTGAAATTATCATCAGCCAGAGGGAGGTCAAAGGCCTTCTCCACTTGCTCATCTCACTTGATAGTTGTAATTTTATTCTATGGAACAGCCAGCATCACCTATTTACAAGCCAATGCAAATCAATCTGAAGGCATGCAAAAACTGCTGTCCCTTTTCTACACTATTTTGATCCCAACCTTGAATCCCATTATCAAACTCTGAGGAATAAGGAAGTCATAATGGCACTGAGAAAATTAATAACCACATTATCAACATGAGCAAAACCCTTTAAATTCAGAAATATTATACTTTTTAAAGAAAATTTTGTTCTTATGTTCTTCAAGAATAAAAACTTATGTTTTGTCAATCATCCACCTTATGTAAAAGGGTCTTTATTTTTTTAGATTAATTAAAGGATTCTTTGTAATCAAAGTACAAATTAAGTTTATTACAAGATATATTTTTTCAATCAGCCTTTCCTTTTATTATTGACTATTATTAACTATATTTATTGTTAACTAAAAACTGACCATTCAGCTCAATGAAAGATTGCCTTTGTAGCATGACCATAGAGTAGATTCATATTCTAACTTATATTTCCTTTAATCTTTTTATTCTTCCATGTGTTTGCTTAGTGGAGCCTCAGATGGATTTCATTATCTAAGATACTAAGGTAGTTTTGGTACTAAGGTACTTTTTAGTAATTAGTTCTTCACTTAATTTTTATATGCTCATTTTATTGTTTTGTGTTGATTGCATTTCTTAATCTCTATCTCCATCTTAGTTTCTTCCTTTCAAAACTACAATTCCTGAATGTGTTTGCTCTTAAAATATACACAAACTAGCTTTTTTTTCTGGTCATCTAGTTCCTCCCATTATAACATCTGTTACTTCATTGGTAATGTGTATTTAGTATTATATGTTTCTAGAAGTTTCATTAAAACTCCCAATACCTTTGTTTAGTGGGTTAAATTCAGTGCCCTCAAAACATATTTCCTCATTTGATAAAAGGATCTTTGCAAATGTAGATAAGTAAAGATTTTGAAATTAGATCAAAACTATGGTTTTGTATGGGCCACAAATCCACTGGCCATTGTCCTCATGTGGGCAGAAAGCAGTAGAAATTTAGAAAACAGTAAAAGAACAGAGGAGACAGACACCATATATATGTGGAGTCACATATTCAGCTATAAACTCCAGAGTGTCAAGAGAAAAAACAGGGACAAGAGGCAAAGAATGATGCTCTACTAAGCCTTCAGTGAGAGTGAGGCTCTTCTGACACCATGACTTGACACTGACCTAGAAAAATGTGGGCAACTATTTTCTTCATTATTTAAATTCACATAATGTGAGGGCCTTAATTAAAGTAAACATAAGAAAACAATACAAAATATAAATGGTCCTGTCTTATATAAATAATCTGAAATAAAATCTGTATCTTGTTTTGCCAAACAGATATATCATACCATGATTATTTTTTAAATAAATTTTATAAGGATATATTTATTATGCTTCCTGATTATTTTCTTGCATATATTTTAGGTACTAATGTGATATTTTTACTTTCATTGGGGAATAAAATAATTATTATATTTTACTTTACAAATTGACCAAATTTAATCTTTTATCAAAATAATGTTTTTCTAAGAATCTTCAGATAATTCATTTTCCAAGGTTTTTTTTTTCTGAGTGTTTGGTTTTATTCCCTTAGTGCAAAAAATAGAAGCAAAGTGAATATATCATAAGTTAAAATTCATTAAGTTTTATATACCCTGCAATACTGCTCACCCACACTAGAGAATGATGTAGAGCAGATCCACAGAGGCTATCACCATTACTCGAAGAAGTAAGAACATATGTAAATTCCACAATATCAATCTAATTAAAAAAGAAATCCCTGAAAATTGACAAATACTTGCTCAAACACATTTTCAGAAATACACACACACACACACACACACACACACACACACACACACAGGTATATATAGATGTTTATGTATTGTCATTTAAATCTTAAGTAAGCACTAATGTACTGCTTTATGTAATTCAATCATTTGAAAGTATTGTCCAGACTACATTAAGTGGACTCACATAGGATTTTATTTAAAGTTAATCAATATGATTATAAATTAAAGAAAAACTGGAGGCAAACTACAGAGTTGGAGAGAAACACAACACCAGGATATTCTCAGTCGACCCTTCATTTCCACATACAAGAATGTACTCTGGGGTGAAGTTAGATGAATATTACAATGATTCTGGATTCCTGAAAAGATCAGGACGTAAGGAGATATTAGGTGGTTCTACTCTTTTTTGGTCATGCACCTAAGCCAAGTTGTCAAAACCATTAGGACAGTTGGTAAGCACTGATGAAGGAAGTGAAATATGGCCAGAAATTCTGAGAATTTATACAGAATATCAGACTAAGAGTAAAGAGTATAGAGGTTAGTCATCTAGGCATACCAGAGATAAACATAGAGTTTTTCTAGGAAAGGTGTAACTCAACTCTATCTCTCCAAAGCTAATGTATAAAAATCATGCTTTTTAACTTATTCAACAGTTTCTAACATTGCATAACAAGTTACCACATACTCAGCAATTTATGTCACAATTTTATACTCTCACAGTATATGTAGGTTTCAAACCTTGCATAAGGTGCTTAGCATGTTATTGACTTAAATAAAGAGGTCACCTATGCTAAGTACTGTCCATTAATTTTGGGAATAATTCTAGCTTAGTTATATTGATGGAAGAATATAGATCCTTGAAGCTGTAAGACATATGCCCAATTTCCCAGATGGAGACAACTCGGGACTAGTGTATCTAGGAACTATCCACATCCCTCATCTTCTGATTTATTCCATTTCCTTCACTTCAAAATTCTGATTCTTTTCTAACTCTGTTCACTATACCTAGATTTAAAGGATTATGTGATTCAGTCAGGTCTACTGAATCATTTCCCTTATTAAAATAGAGACATATTCGAACTTAATCATATGTGCAAAATGATTTTATAATAAGGACTGAATTAATGTTATTTTAACAACTAGGACAAGGTTCATGTACTGGAGGAAGCCTATATTTTGGCATCATCTTAGAAACTTATTTGTACAGGTATACCATAAGCAGATGCAAATATCTACAGAACATTATAAATATAAACAAAATAAAAAATGAGTTGCTAAAGATAAAAGCTATAAAATTTAATGGAGAAGTTCTGAAAGAAAAGAGTTATATTACTTTAACAAGCTGCACAGGAGACTACAAAGATAGCATAGCCACAAGTAAGAAATGAAAGATATGACCTCAGAAATTAGTGTTATATTTTCTACATATGATAGTATTTTGTGTATGCATGTAGAAGTATGTATACACATATATATGTGTTTCTCAGGAAAGAAATAAATGCATAGATTTCCAGAAAAATAACTCTACACTTGTGCACATACATACCTATATCAGTACATTCATAGTTCTATTAGAAAACCATAATCAATCCACATTTTGCATTACTATATTTTTAAAATCTTATTAATTTAGTTGAATTTAAGAAAATATTACTCAGTGCTCACTCCGAGCCATATTTTATTTTTAAACAAGTACAATTTACGAAAATTATAATATAAAGTAAGAAAAGCAAAAAGTTTTCTATAAAATTATTGAAAGTGACTTTCAGAAACCATTTGTCTTTAATTAACAGCTTAGATGCTAGTCAACTACACAAAGTTCTTATTGACATTTGTGTAGAAAGAAAGATGAAAGAACATGAAACATATAATATTATGTTACAAATTAGAATTTTATATATGAAAATTACCAAAATCTCAGACATATCTAATAAATACTTTTCTAGGAAGTAGATTGAGAATGATTGGAGGCATTTTGGGTTTAATTTCTTCTGAAACATTTCAAATTTAAAATACTTAGACTTTGCATAAACCTTGAAATTGCATCCATGATCTACATGTCCTTAACAAAAATAATTAATTAAATCTTGATCCAAGACAGTATTGATTTTAAAATGAAATAGATTATAATAAATAAATTAAAAATGTATTGTGATTGGAGAAGGCTGCTATTCCTATAGTCCAATACCTAGTTAGAAGGATCAAGAAGAATCATTAAGAAATGTGGAATTGTAAGTGTAAGAAAAGGATTAAAAGCCACAATCTTCAGTTAGAATATTCTCCAGTGAATTTTGGGCATATAATTAAGAAATGCTGCTTTCTCAAGGGTATCCTTGATCTTTCCAAGATCTGGCCTGGAAGGAGAGGGTTGCTGAATTCCATAGGGAGACTCTTCAGGAAGGACAGCTTTGCCCAGAGTCACAAGAAGGAAAAATTGAATGAGTGGCAAGCAGAAACTTAAATCTAAATAATATTGAAGTGACATAGTGAAAGAAATATACCCAATAGAAAGAGTGGGATATTTTAATTCAAAGTGAATCTACTATTATAAATGTACAAACATTCTTAAAGAGATATGAGTTTCATTTATTATTAGAGTCTAAATGTAAGACTCTTCCTAACCCAATACATACATATGAAGTGCTTAAGTATTCTATGTAGAAAAATGAATCTCTACAACAATAAAGCATGAATGGCTTTACACTGTGATTTTTCATTTATATTCTTCATTGTAAAGAACACTGTAAAACATCAAGAATCATTTTTTGATCATTTTGTAAAGTAAAAATTTTCATTCAAATCAAATCTTCAATATTTGGATATTTTACTTTTGTTTTTGTGGGTGATGCTGAAAATTAAATTTAATTACTTTGAGACTCATAGAACCCTACATAAATTCAGCATACTCATGGTAACAATCTATGAGATAAATACCTGAAACACTTTTGGAATAAACATATTCTAAAGAATAGTTTTACATTTTAAATTTTTCTAGGAGTCATTATTTTAAAAAAGATGTTTATTATATTAAAGGATACTAAATTTTCTCAAATACATTGTTCCCTAGAAGTGATTTTCTTGCTTCAAATTGCAGACAAAATAAATAAGTTATAAATGATAGAATTTTCATTCCTTAATAATTTTGATTTGTTTATGTCAGAAAATCTTATTCTTTTTATTGTAAAAGATGTGCTAAGAGCCAAGACATCAGATAGCCTACAGATCTGGAACTTTGAGTTCTCAATAGGCCAAAAGAATACTTCATTCAGATTTGTGTAGCAAGGATCATCAAGTAACCTGGCTTTTTTGTCAAGTGAGATAACATCAATATATTTTGGGGAGCATGATATACAATGACTGATATTTAAATTAACTTTTTATAGCACATAACAGCCCAGAAGCCTGAGCGCTGTGGAGGAGAAGCTGCTGGACAGCCAGTTTTCCTTTCTTGTCTTCTTTTTTCCTCTTTCTAAACAACAGAAATTCAACACAGAGAACTACAAAATGAGTTCCATAAGAATGTGGGATGTCTTGAACCCATCAAAATTCATGCACACATGACTTCTGAGTGCTGCTTGCCTCTGCAGACTCAAGATAACTCCTGATAACACTGAACTAAACTAGAACCTTGCCAGGTAAGTGTGCCACATCATCTTCTCTGGAGGGAACCACAAAGTCCAGTGCAGCTTGCAGACAGTTTAAACACCTCCTGAACAAAACTGGTGGCCTAGTAAATGGAAGTAAAATTTCATTTCCACCTGGTGGGGGTGGGGAAGAGTGCTGAGTTGATCCCCTGTGTGGGGGTGGGATGGCCCAGACATGGCCTGGGAAAAATAACAGCACATTCAACCACCTTGCAGAAACTGGTATCATGCTGCAACTAACAACATTCCCAGAGAAAAGCACTCCCTGGTTTGCCTGTGGATGGAAGGACCTAACCACTATCCAGATACCAGAAACTCATTGGATCACTTTGGAACTGCCTACTTAAATCAGCAGATGCTGACAGCCTACCCCTCAAAGAAGCACCTGGGCTTTAACACACTGAGTGAATTCCCGTCAAACATGTTGGATACGGAGTGGTACCTTCAACTGCCATACAGCCTACTATATCAACCCCAAGAAGGGACAACATTCAGATAAGAAATTGAAGGAAAGTGCCCAGAGTACTCAATGAACTCAGAGAAAATCCACTCATCTCTATAACATAGAAGAAACTTGGACAACATATATTTACATATATATGTATTTATTCCTTATTTTAGTTTACCTTTAAAATTTTTTTCTCTTTTCCTATGTTTGTCTTGTGGATTTTGCTTTTATTGACTATCACCTTTGTTCACTCTATTGCAATTTCAATTTGCTTAGCCCTCCTTTTCCCACATTGTTTTCTCTCCCCAATTTTTAAATTTTTTCTTTCTCTTCTTTTCTTACTTCCTCCCTTCTTCTTATATTCCTCTCCTCTTGCTCCTTCCCCCCTGCACTATCCTTATCTCTTCCAAAATAACCACTCACTGACTAGTTTACAATACCAGCTTTACCTCTTGCTCTCATCCTTCCTATCCCTCTTCAATTCCTGACATAGTGCCTTCCCCAAAACAACTGAACTGAATCTTTACACACATTAGACTCTTATTACCCCAAACCCCAACACATCATATATCTTCCCCCTCCCCTCACTCCCCTACGTGTGCCCTCTTTAAGTGCCAACATTTTAATTACTTAAGTATCAATCTTTATGGAAACTGTTATTTCCCCAGTACTCACTGTTTATAGATAATATTGCCTAGGATTTTCTTTATTAGGAAAATAACTGGTTTGACATTAAATCTAAGGTATTTTTAGTCACTAAGTTGTACCTCCAAGTCAGTGAACAGAATTATTACAAGTACATGACTAACAACTAAGCTAGTCAGAGCATAGAATTTAAGTAAGGGAAAGATAACAGATAAAACCCTCAAGTAACTAATTAACAACAGGCAAGCAAAGCACAAAATAGAAACATGGGGATAAAAAAAGAAGGCAGGGGAGTATGTTTCCTAAAAAGGCTAATGATCACACAATAGAGGAATTTGGGGAAAGGGAAGGGGAGGAATCCTCAGTTGTTGAGGTCAGAGGAATAATGATAAGAATGTTAGATAAGCTTAAAGAAGAGCTTAAAGAGGACAAACAAAAACAACTCAATGAAACCCAAGAGAATAATGATAAAAAACTCAAGAAGTCAGAGAAACAACTAAATGAGTACAGAGGATTTCAACAAACTCCAAAATGAAAGCATGGAAATTATGAGTGAGAGAGAGAGAAAGAGAGAGAAATGAAATACAGAGGATAGTAAAAGATTTGAGAGGGGACCTTAACAAAGATTTGTAAAGTCTCAAAAAAAAAAAAAATCAAACAGAAGCCCTGTTAACAAAAATTTCCTTAAGTAAAATAAAAAATGCTGTTGAAATCACTCCAGCAGACTGGAACAAGTGGATGACAGAATTTTAGGGTTCAAAGGAAAAAAAATAAATATTTAAAGCAAAACACAGAAGAATACTTATAAAAGAGAATAAAGAGCTGCACAATGAATATGCAAGAACATTGTGACTCCAAAAAAAGACTATAATGGGTATCAAAGAAGAAGAGGAGCAAGCAAAAAGTATAGGAAATAAACTGAAGAAAACTATAGCCAAATATGTCCCAAGTATCAAGAAAGAGATGCTCATCAAGGTTCAGGAAGACTCCAGGACACTATAGCATATTAAAGTTAAAACAATTCACACACAGAACAGGAAATAATATTGAAGGTTGTAAGAAAGAAAAATCAAATAACATATAAAAGTAAAACCATTAAAATAAGAGCAGATTTCTCAACAGAAATCTTAAAAGCAAGAAGGGCATGAAGTAAGATATTTCAAGCTGTGAAAGAAAATAATTTCATTCCCAGCATATTCTACCCAGTACTGGTATCATCCAAAATGAGGATTAAAAAATTCCCGTAATATACAGAAACTAAAAGAATACATGACCACTAAATCACCACTCCATAAGATTCTGAAACCAGGAGTCCTACACGTAGAAGATAAAATAAATAACCATGAAATAATGGGAATTATTAAATCACAAGAGAAGAGCAGACAATACATGACCACTAAACCAGCACTCCAGAAGATCCTGAAAGGAATCTTACATGCAAGAGATGAAAAGAAGTAATTCCCATCTAATGATAGAAATTACTAAATCTCAAGAGAAGTAATTGGAGAGTAACAGAGAAGTAATTGCACACAGAACCCTTTACACAAAAAAATAACTAAATGATAGAAATGACCTTATACCTCTCAATGGTAATACTTAATGTCAATGACCTCAACTCCCCCATTAAAACCATCAATTGGTGAGCCATATTAAAAATTAAGACCTAGCAATTTGTTGTTTAGAAAAAACCCAACTTACAGACAGAAACAAACATTGGCTTGGGGTGAAAGAATGGAAAATGATTTACCAAGCTAATGTTCCCCACAAACAGGCAGGAGTAGCTATTACTTAGATAAAGTAGACATCCACCTAATTTAGTCAGTATAGATAAAGAAGGTCACTTCATGTTAATAAAAGGAGTAATACCTCTACAGGTAATAACAATTATTAGCTTATATGTGCCCAATATTGGTGGACCCAACTTCATTAAACATATAATACTGGATTTAAAAGCACAAATACCTCCCAAAACAGTGACAGTTAGAGATTTCAATATTCCTCTATCATTAAAGACAGGTCATTCACCCAAAAAAATCAACAAGGAAACTTTAGAATTAAATGACACCAGAGATCAAATGAATCTGACATGCATCTACAGAGTATTCCATACTACAACAGCAAAATATACATTCTTCTCAGGAGCCCACATAACTTAGCCCAAAATGGATCACATTTTAACTAAAAAAGCAAGTCTTACCAAATACAAGAAAATTGAAATAACTCCCTACTCACTGTTTGGCCACAGCAAATTAAAGTAGAACTCAACAATAAAAAAATAGCAAAAACCACATCATTTACATTCTGGTTAACCATATCTAGTATCTTCCCAATGAATTTCTCAGCAATATTTTCCAAATTTTCTTCTTTGAGGGTTTTTATGTGGGTGTTCAAAACACCAAAAATGAAGAACGTGAGAAAACACAGAAGCAAATAAAGGAGCTCAGAGAGGACTTCAACAAACACCAAAGTGAAACAAAGGACACTATAAAAAGGGAGATATATGAATTAAAGATGACAGCACAAAATACAAAAGACGAGTTGGACAAAGTTATGGAAAACTTCAGAACAAAGAATCAAATGGAAATCCTGGAATTAGAAAGTCCTTTTATTCAAACAGAAAACACAGTGGAAGGCCACTCAAGCATACTAGAACAAGTGGAAGGCAGAATCTCAGAGCTAGAAGACAAAATAGAAAGTAAAGAAAAAAACAGAAGAAATCTTAATCAAACAACTCAAGAGTTGTGAAAGGAATATGTAAGAACTAAGTAACTCCATCAAAAGACCAATCATGGACACTGAAGAAGGAGAAGAGGTGCAAGCAAAAGGGATATGCAATATATTCCATAAAATAACAACAGAAAATTTCCCAAATCTAGACAAAGTGTTGTCCATTCAAGTACAGGAAGCTTCCAGGACATCAAACAGACTTGACCAAAATAGAACCTCTCCATGGCATATTATCATTAAAACAACAAGCACAGAAAACAGAGAAAATATATTGAAGGGTATTAGAGAGAAAAAAACAAATAACATATTAAGGTAAACCCATCAAAATAACAGGAGATTTTGCAACAGAAACCTTAAAAGGAAGAAGGGCATGGACTTAGGTATTTTGGGCACGGAAAGGAAATAAATTCAGCCCTCGGATACTCTACCCAGCAAAACTATCATTCAAAATTGACAGAGCAATAAAAATCTTCCATGATACCCTGAAACTAAAGCAATATATGACCACCAAGCCACACTACAAATGATTATACAAGGAATTCTGTACACAGAAGATGAAAGAAAAAAAAAAAAACAAGAAAGGATGGAAAGTATCAAACCATAGGAGAAGAAAAGACAAGTAACCAAAGAGTAGCATTGATTTGACTACACATAATCAAATCCTTAAATATTGCTGGTGGGAATGTAAGCTAGTACAACCACATTGGAACAAAATATGGAGGCTTCTTAAAAAACTAAACATAGATCTGCCATATGATCCAGCAATACCACCCTTAGGGATAAACCTGAAAGAATGCAACTCAGGTTATTACAAAGGCACCTACAAACCCATGTTTATTGCATCACTATTTTCAATAACCAAGCTATGGAAACAGCCAAGATGCCCCTCTACAGATGAATGGATTAAGAAAATGTGGACTATATACATATTGAAATTTTACTCAGTCACAAAGAAGAATGAAATTTTGTCATTCACAAGTAAATGGATGGAACTAGAGAACATCATCTTAAGTGAAGTTAGCCAGGCTCAGAGGACAGAAATTTCATGTTCTCCCTCATATGTGGATTATAGACACAAAACAAATGCAGTAATATTATTGGACATGGGTCACACACTGAGGGGAGAATACATGGGAGGAATAGGGAAAGGGAAGGAAACCTAAAACTTGAATGTGATTGATGTGCTTACTGTAGAGGAGCAAATAAAGGAATCTTAAACTGGCAGAGGCCACTATGGGAAGGGGACCAGGAAGTAGTGAACAAGTCTGGCAGAAATGAACCAATGTGGGTTTCAATACATAAGTGAATGGAAGCAATGCTAGCAATCTCTCTGTATAGATATCTTTAACTCAAACTAGCAAAAATGCTATGTCTTTCTTATTATCTTGTGTTTTCTCTTCAAAAAGTCAAGAGAATAAGAGGGTGGAACAACTTCTGTGTGGAACCAGGAGTAGGGGGTGCCCAAAAAAGGTATACATATATAAGTCAATGTAAAAATGATAAAGTAAAAGACAAAAAAAATTTAAAGATCTAAGGTATACAAATATAAGTCAATGTAAAAATGATAAAATAAAAGATAAAAAAATGTAAAGATCTAAAAAAAATATGAAAGAAAGGACTTGGACTTTGAAGTGAGGCAAAAATGCCTTCAAGTATGTGTCTTCTAATTAACTGGTGAGCTGTGTGGACATGCTCAGGTTTCACAATGTTTTTATCAATAGGAGTTAATATATTTATAGAATATTAATATATTTATATTTATTAACAGGAGTAATATAATCATTCTAAGGTTATTTTTATATATGATATGGATATCACAGTAATATATCTAATATTGGTCAAAAGAGTCCTATGAACCTACTCAGTGAAAAATTTCCTTCTGCTAAATTAAAGAGTGTTTCAGTTCATAGCACCATATGCAACAATTTCTTAAGGCTCTAGTTACTGTTCTATCTAGAGCCTCCAGAACTAGCTTGTCAGACTATACTTGCAGATTCTTGGCCAGACCATGTGTCATTCTCTGCCTTATTTTTCTGGTCTCTGATTCCCTCCACAACAGAGATCTTCATGGCTACCCATGATAAGCACGTCACTCCTCAATTCAGGGCAGAGTCTAGGAACTACAATATTGAGCTAGCTCTCAGAATCTACCTTCCCAAAAAGTGGGATTAGATAATTAGTCCCAGAGTACCTCATTTTTGTTATCTTCTTTGGCACTAAGCCAAGGACAATGTCTGACATGATATGTTTAGCTACAAACTTTGAATATCTATCGATTTTGTGAAATCCATACATGTGAGAGAATGTTCCTGCTGCATATTCAGCGAAGTACTTAATTCTCTATAATGTCAGGATTCCATTACTCTTTTTACTATTGAATGCCCACAATGGTTAGGGGCTTATGACAGTCATAATGTGTGTTGAAATAATTTTTTATGAAATTATGTACTAGTGCAGTGAATGGAACTGTGCCCTAGATTTACACATACAACATATTTTCACTGTCAGAAAATTTTCTTCTTCAATTCATCTTCTTTCCATTTTACCTTGTACTTTTCAGCTACATTTAACCTACACATGACTCCATACAAACTAAATCTATGATCCCACATTTTCTGGACTCCATATATGTTATGGTGTGTATATGAGGTCAGCTCCCCAGTGTTCATGCTAGGCATGATCCTACTGGTCCACATGGACCCCAGAGTTCACACACCCATGTACTATTTCTTGAGCAATCTATCCTTCTGTGATTTCTGCTCTTCCTTTACCATGTCTCAAGGTGCTGGCTGATTTCTTATCTAAGCAAAAGTAGAGTCTATACAATTTAAGTGCCCTTAAATTTTTATTTGTTTGAAGCTTTTGTTGATATGGAGTGTCTTATGTTGGCTGTCATGGCCTATTATCATGATGTGGCCATTTGTAATCCCTTTCTTCATACGTTGCAAAGTCCAGAGGATCTGTACCCAGCTAGTGGCTGCTGTCTTTCTAGTAGATTTTATGGATTCAGCAATGCATGCTCCCTCCTATTTCACCTGTCCTTCTGTAAGTCAAATGTCATTAATCACTTTTTCCATGACTTTCTACACTTGCTAGGCCTCCCCTGCTCAGATATATCCGTCAAAGAGATATTGATGTCCACTGTATTTGTCTGTTTTGGGTTTGAGTGTTGTAACTATTTTCCTCTCCTACAGCTATATTCTAGCTACTATTTTTAGGTTGAACTCAGCCAATGGTAGTCACAAAGCCCTCTCTACATATGCCTCCCACCTAACAGCCATATTTTATGGCACACTCCTGTTCATGTATCTCTGTCCCAGTTGTGACTATCATCTATGTGAGTTATGCAGATTATATCAACCGCAACTAGGGGAGCAGTAAAGTAGATAACATGAAGTACCCTGAGTTAATCAGTACAATATGTTCACTTAATACTGGCTCCACAATACGGGACCTGAATTAAATTAGGGACAAGGTAAGTAAAAGTGTCAGTGTGATTTATGACAGATTATGTTCTCAGGAGACAGATCCACTGTCTACTCCCTAACTAAGAAAACCAGAATTTTTGTTCAAATTTGTTTGTTTATATATTATTTTGTTTGTGAAAGAGTCTGAACTCAGGACCTTGTTAGGCAATCTACCTCTTGAGACATGTAGCCAACTGCATTTTTTTTTTGCTTTAAATATTTCTTCAGATGGGATCTCATACATTTTGCTAGGGGCAGCTTAGGATCATGATTCTCATATCTCTGTCTCCCACATAGCTGATTACAAGATTGCACCACCATAGTTGGTTTGTTTCTTGAGAAATTGTCTCAGTAACTTTTATCCAGGCTAGAATTGAGTCATAATTCTCCTGATGTTTCCCTCCAAAGTACCTGAGATTACAAGTGTATACCACCATGACTCATCAAGGAAGCCAGAATTTGTACATTAATAGACCAGTGAGTTTTTCTTCCATCCTGAAGAGATGAAACAAATTAGTAGACACATAAAGAAATTTATTATGTTTTTACCTGGAAGAGGAATTATAAGCATTTCAATAGCATGACCTCCCTCTGGAGTTCTGGTTGTAATGAAGAGGCTTCTATTATATTGTGTACCAATAGCTGGACTTGGGGTAGCTGTGAAAGGTCTGACTTGTTAGAAACACATGTTAAAGAGGTAGGCTAGTAACAAGGAAAGAAAAGACAATCATGGTATTCAATCCTGCTCAACAAATGGTCACTCCCATGCTGGATTCCTCCTTGTCTCCACCAAGTATTGCCCTTGGACACTCTCCTTGTGGTTATCTTGTGGTTGTAAATTCCTAAAAAGGTAAGGAAGTCTCTTGGTGCCTTCAGACCAGAAAATGGCACATAATCAATAAAGTGAACTATGTTCTGAATCTGACCTCTCTGGTAACCCCCCATAGTTATGACCTTACAAATATTGGTTCCATCACAGCCATAAAATTAAATGCCCAGGAATAGAAATAAGCATATATGCAGAATACTGCATATATTACAAGACCCGGTCAGTGATTCTATCCCCCCTTCAAGCTAACACCCAGGTTTTTACTGCTATTTACCTCCATGACATATAAATTACCCATCGAGACTGGAGATGAGGTCCTTGAGCCACTTTGCTCAAGACCACTGCTCCCTTGCTGTGTATCTTACTTTAATTTTAATAAAATTTTGCTGCTGCTTTGTAATCTGTGTTTCCTTCCATTTCATTGTTTGGGTTGCCAAAGACCTAAGATATTCTTGATCAGGATCATCTGGAACCACTCACTAGTAGCATTTTGGTGAGCCAGCCAACAGGTAAACCCCCTACTCAAAATGCCATCTCTGTTGCTTGTTTCAGCTAAACTGAACTTCTTTCTGAAAATGTTGGCTAATCTTTCAGGTCCCCTTTTGCCCAACTTTCGTCTTGCTATGGGACATCATCATATACCATGGTATGAAACATGTCATTTTTCTCATGGCTACTCTGAAAGATGATTGTGAACAATTTTTCATCTTCTCAGATGTCAGGGAACTCCTTTAGGATCTCTTTCTCCAGTCTTACAAAATGACTCAGGATGATGATTTTGGCACAGTTCTGTAGATTTCCTTATGGAATTATAAGACTTAACCCTGGGTGATTCCTAAGTAATTTTCTTAAAGGAGGTAGATCAGGTCCTAATTCTTCCTTGTTTGCTTTGGTGATTTGGCACATCTGTTTGACCTTACTCCATCATGCATTTGGGTAAGGAAAAAAAATGTAATAATTGTGTAGATTCACACAGCCAAGTTCTTCATGCTGGGATACCTCCAATAGGAGTTCTACACTGCACTTGGAGGTATACAAATGAGCAAGCAGCACTGACATACATCCAGAGACAGTCACATCTGACCATAATAGGATAAATTAGAGAAACTCCTTCAGATCCCAGGATTCCTTGGACACCTAGAGGTTCCCTGAGGGTTCTTGGAAATCCTATTGACTCCATAGGATCTTGCTTTCTCCCTCCTCCTCCTTCTCTTTTCACAGGTCAAAATGGGGAGAGCCCCCTCTATCTTTATATATTCTCTGCTCATCTGAATCCTAAAAATTGGAAATGCTTTGAATCTGCTAACATGGAAAAGAAGCTCTGTCTTCTCCTATAGTGTAGCTTGGACCCAATATCAACTAGGAGGTCAAGAAAAGTGTCCCAATAATGGAAGATCAAATCATAATACCATCTTACAGTTAGATTAGTTATGTAAGAAACTAGGAAGGGTTCTGTGGTACTAAACCTCCAAGACTTTATATACATATAAAAAAACCTTTCCCTTTTCAGGGAAACCCCTCAGGTTCCAAATGGAGAAACCAGTTGATGAGAATGTGGATGTCCTTGATGACCCCCCTGATATAGGGAGTGATACCTGTCTCTCAGGGGGGATGCCCACTGTCTCCTTAGTATAATCCTCCCCCTGCACCTCAATACTCACAAGCTCCTCAGATGCTCAAAATAGAACACCTTACTCATAGGCTTCTGAAGTCTTGTTCCTGTAGCAAAAGTTGGTGAGGTTCAAGGGCTCAATTCAAGCCCTAAGTACCCTTTTCCATGTGTGATATCCAGTAATGCAAAGAAAATTTGAAAATAAATTTATAAATATGTTTATGATCCTGACATTGGCTTTGATCTGTCCTGGAGTGATATTCAATTCTTGTTGGCCAATTGTTGCACCCTGATAGAAAAGGAAAGAATTATTACTGTTTCCCACTGGGTAAAAGACAAACCTTTGCCTGGGACCCTTGAGACTATCATCCCCTGGCTGATACTGTATGTAAAACTGACACAAATTGGGACTAAAACTCCAGGGGGAGATGTGAATGAAGCAAAACATTGTGCAAGCAATCCTCTTGGCCATGAAATTGGGAATTGCTAAGCCTGTTAATTATGATAAGGGTAGAGGAATTACTCAGTAAGAAAAAGAAAATCCTGTATCATTTTATTTCAGGTTGGAGAGAGCCTTTAGAAAATATGCCAACATTGATAGCTGCTCTAGAGAAGGACAGGATCTTCTCAGTCAACATTTCATTACCCAGTCTGCACCAGGTATTAGGAGGAAACTTCTAAATTGCATTTGAGATGTCAAACTAAAAATACTCAGCTGCTGGATGCTGCTTTTTTGGTTTAAACAATCACTATCTAGAAGAGGAAAGGAAGGGACAGAGTAAGGAAAGAGTCAGGTTAAAGTTATGACTGCCATGTTTAAGGATGTCCATAAGACATACTCAGATAAAAGAGGTGGCCCACAAGAAGTGGAAGAAGCCAAGATATTTTGCCATGGACTAGCCAGATATACCTTCTGGCCCTTGTCACAACTGTTCTAAAGGAGTGAAGGATTCCCAAAACTGGAGGTTTGACTCTTCTCACTTCCAGATAATAGCCTGGCCTGCCAAAATTCTGGTTGTCTCAGCCAAAACTGAATGCAAATGAGAAGATCCCAGGCACTCTCTGTAGTAACTGTGTGAATTCGTCATTATTCATGAGGAAATTCCAGTAGCCTTGAATGTCTTGGGTAAGCAAATTCATTTCCTTTTGGATACATGAGGAACTTTCTTTGCTTTTCCTGCCTATGCAGGAAAACATTCCACTCAATCCATGATTGTAGTGGGAGTCTATGGAAAAAGAATGTTAGAAATTTCAACCCCTCTGGCCTTGCCATATTGAAACTCAAGTATTCATCTACAGATTTCTTATAATTCATGGTTACCCTGCTCTACTCTTGGGCTGGGACATAATGGGAAAACTGGGCATGGTCCTGCAATTTTACAACTCTTGGGTACTCCTAATGTTTCAGGAAAATTCCCTGAAAGCCCATAAAATCAATCTGGGACTGGAGTAATAAGTAAGTCTTTCAGCTTGGTATAATGAGATACCAGGGAGAGCAAAGACAGCCATCCCTGTTAAGATACAACTCAGGAACTCCAACCATTATTAAGATCATAAAAATTATCCTCTAAATCAGGAGGCAAAGGAGACACTTAACAAATTGTTAAGAAACTTCTAAAACATGGTCTACTAAGACCTTGCTAATCTCCCTACAACACCCCTATCCTACCTGTGGTAAAACCCACAGTAGAATATAAGATAGTCTAGGATCTGTTGCTGGTATATGAGATAATGGTCTCTACACACAATTTAGTGGCTTTTCCATATTCCATTCTCTCCCAAATACCTAGGGACAGTAAATGGCTCACAGTCCTGTACCTAAATGATACTTTCCTGACCATCCCTTTGCATCAATATTCACAATATCTCTTTAATAGCTAGAGTAAGGAATCCTTTACAAGTGAACAACAAAGTATGCATGGGCAGTTGTGCCTCAGGATTTTCCAGACAGTGCCCACTTTTTTGCCAGAGCATGGAAAAAGATTTGAGGGACCTTCAGATTTAGAAGGAGGATTTCACCAATATGTCTATCATCTCTTGAGTTGCAGCCCTACTCAGGACATTTCAAATGTTAATATTGTCCTGATCCTTAATTTCTTGACTAATAGGAAATATGAAGTTTCAAAAAACAAGGCCCAAGTCTCCTTACAGAAGTTTCACTATCCAGGCTATGTCCTTACTCCTAGAAAATGGAGACTATCAACTGAAAGAACTTTTGAAATCTATAGCTTAGAAATGTCATGAACTAAACATCAACTCCATTCATTCTTAGAAGTGGCAGGGTTCTCCCAGATCTGATATCCAACAATGGAGTCACAATCAACATATGAGGCAACAAAGGAATGACCCTGGTTGACCAGGATGTCTGAGGATAATACCTGCTACTCTACTCCTATTAGGATGCCACTAAAATAACTCTGATTCAGCAGCTAGAAGGGCTTAGCCTCCATCATGTAAGGACCACCCTGAAACTGAAAAGATAATTGGGGATGTCTGGGGAAAACATTAACTAAATATCAAGACATCCTTTAAGAATTGCTATCAGTGACAATAAGACCTGTGACATCTTAAATCCTTCATCTTTGTTGCTTTCTGCACTCATAACTGAGCATACTTCTAAGCAGGTGATCATATGTAAGTAACAAGACCTGACAGATAAACCACTCCTCAAACCTGAGGAATGGATAGAACTAGTTTTCATGCTCAGTGGAAAAAGAAAGGCAGAATACACAGTGGTAAGCCAAGAGGAAGCCATTGAGGCATAGCCAAGATTTCTCCGCAAAAGGCAGAACTGACAGCATTGACTAGAGCTTTGACTCTAGGAAAGGGAAGGAGACTTAACGTTTATACTGACTTAAAAAGTGCCTCTCTAGTGATACATGCCCATACAGATGTATGGAAGGAAAGGGGACTTCTCTCAGGAAGGCAATCCCCAATAAAGCATGGAAAAGAAATCCTGTGGAGGCTATTCATTTACCTAAGGAAGTAGCAGTGATTCACTGCTGGGGACATCAGAAAGATTTAACCCTGATGTCACAGAGAAAACTGTGTGGAGAAAAGGATAAACATGGGGCAGCTCTGAGCCCAATAGATGTATCTGCAGTCTCTGCTCTGGGACTGTTCCTTCCACAGGAGCCTGTAGGTCCCAAATATATGCCTAGTTAGACAAAAGTGGCTTCCCTAACAGGGGGACGTAAGGAAGGAGCCTGGTAGCATAAGATGATAAATTTTTCCTTCCATAACCCACCTAAATAAAAGTGATAAAGTCTATACAAAATACTTTCCACTGGAGCAGATGCAACCTATTTGCTAATGAACAGATTTTTTTGTGAGGACCAGAAAGAATGCTATATTCAGGTGATTTGCTGAAACTGTTACCTCTGCCATAAGAATCCTGGTATAAATCCAAATCAGAGAAGGGATACTTACTCAGGAGAGGATTGGCAGGAAGATTTTACTCACATTCCCCCTTTGGCAAGGATACAGGTAGTTTCTACACATGATAAATACGTTGACAGGATTGAATGAGGCTTTTAGCACTCAGAAAAAGTCTCTGATGTGGCAAAACTAGTTCTAAAATAGATTATTCCTAGATTTAGACTATCCCAGACATACCAGAGTGATTATGAGCCAGATTTTGTTTGACAAATCTCCTAGGGGTCACTCAGCCCTTGGGAATGAAATATCATTTGTATTCAGGCTGGAGATCATAATCTTATGGTAAGGTTTAAAGGGCCAATCAAACAACCAAATGAACCATGGCCAAGCTTTGCCAAGAAACCTCCAGAAAATGGAATCATGTTCTACTTGTTGGCTTGTTGAGAATAAGAAATAGCCTAAGGACTAAGATCCATTTGAGCTCCCTTGAAATGTTCTATGGGAGGCCATTCCTCTTCAATTTGATGATAGTTCCTGAGCCTGTCTGTTTCCTAATGTATATAATATGTCTAGGACCATTTCAGCAAGCAATTCTGAAATTGGGAAAAATGGTTTTACCAGCCCCCCAAAAAGGAGGAGAACTCAAAATTGTACTGGAAGAACAGGTATTAATCAAGTCCTAGAAGGAAGGAACCCCAGCTGACCAACTCCATCCTGAATGCAAAGGTTCCTATCTAGTGATCCTCACCATTCCCACAGTCATTAAAGTGAAGCTAATGGATGGTTGGATTCATTTTTCAAAGATAATGCATGTCATGGAGGAACGCTTCTCTGACAAAGTCTGGCTTGAGGACACTTACTCCTATAAGTGTATAGAAGATCCTTCTCTTCCAAAAGGATCAAAAAGCTCAGCTTATAAAAAGTTAAAGCCTTACATGCCTACTTCTTTTACCTCCTTCTAACAGTACAAGGGCCTTGTGCCAAGGACTCCCACTCCTGGAAGCATTCCTGATATGGTGATCTGGTTATGCTTATGTCTTCCTCATTTCACTTCCTAAACTCTATCACTCTGGAGACCTCATAACTATAAGGCACCACCTCTAAGCCCTTGCTCTGATTTTTAACTGAGGGAGAGACATATGGCTTTAGTAGTACCCTAGTGAAGCCTTCAGATCCAACCTGTCTGCTGGCCACACTAACCCAGAGGTAGATAGAGATTGTTGGTTGTGATTTTCACTTGGGTGTACTGCAACAGTTCTTCTTCATCTGGAAATGTTGTGGGTCCTTAATACCATGCCCCTTTACTCATAATATCAAGGGGGCTAATCTTTTCAACTTATCATCATAAATGATCTCTATCATTTCCAAACCTCAAAAATCACAAAAAGAACTGTGACTGTTAGGTCTGTCCAAATTCTCTTAACATACAAGGCAAACCTTACTAAGGGCACCTCTTGTTTGCCCTTGTAGGGAGTAGGCACCACTGAAACTTCTCATAAATTCATAGTACCTCTGTGCCTTAAAAGAATGTTAATCAAAGGACACCATCTAGGTGATTTTGCTGACAACTCCTGTGAACATATTTTAACTCTAAATTCCTCTAGTAACTATGCTAATTTCCAGGTTATCCAAGTACCCAGGTTTACCAATTCCTGCATTTTTCTGTGTGGCATACAGTAAAAAAAATCATGTCCTCAGTTAAAAACTCTATTTTGCTGGACAAATTTCTAGGTGCACAAGCACTTTTCTTTGGGAATAAAAAAATGTGAAGATCCACTTGCTACAGAATAATTGTTGTTTCCTAAATAAACTCCTCTTGAATGACTTCTTGTGGACACAAAAAGATTTTTCCTACATTGGGAAAATAAAATCACTGTGGCTACTCAGTATTGATTTCATGGGCACTTGTAACCCCTTCTGGGACTGTGATGGTTGGAGATTTGTCAACATGGGAAAATGGAAAATACTAAATTTACTCACATGTTTTCCATAGATCTCAAATTTCCTCAGAGACACCAGGAGTTTTCTTCCAATGCAGGACTAATTTCTATCAATATTTGCCCTCTGACTAGAATTGGCACCTGCACCATTGTACACCTGGACCTTAATATACATGTTGCTCAAAAAAAATCAGTCTGCAATTTCCCCACTTACAGCAGTTGTTTGAACAGAATGGGTTACTCAATTCATCCCTTTCCTAATTAGGTTGTCCTAGTTTCAAGTGTAGGTACCACCTGAGCAATGGTGGCTCACGCTTATAACACTAGTTATTCAGGAGACAGAAATCAGGAGGATCTCAGTTCGAAGCCAACCCAGGCAAATAGTTCTGTATGACTCTATCTAGAAAAACCCTTCACAAAAAAAGGCTGGTGTAGTGGTTCAAGGTGAAGGCCCTGAGTTCAAGCCCAATACCGCAAAAAAAAAAAAAAAAAAGAGAGAGAGAGAGAAAGAAAAAGAGTAGTTATCAGGGCTGGAGCACTAACCACCTTCCTCTCATATTTCCAGAAATTATCCAAAGAACTTTCTGAAAGCCTGGAAGAAATAGCAAAATTTATGGTCCGACTTCAGAGTCAAATAGAATTTCTGGCACCTGTGTTTCTTTGAAACATAGAGGATTAGATCTTCTGACAGCTAAAAAAAGGTGGGGATTTTTCCTTTTCATAGAATAAGTGTTTTCCTTCTATGTAAACCAGTCAGGTTTGATCAGAGAAGCAGAAAAATGATTATCTAATAGATTCTTCCAATGCAATAATTGTCCATATTCTGGAAAGTAAGGTCTAAGCAACTGCCTTTGAAAGGGCCCCTTTTGATGCTTCTATTGGTTCTTATATTCAAGCCTTGTCTGTTAAACTTGTGTGAATTTATCTCTTCGAAGATCAAGGTCTTTAAGAATCAAGATCTAATGTAATAGAGCTATCAACCTCTGAAGTGGAGGAGATCCCCATGAACAATGTCAAACATGCTGAGTAAAGATTCAGACAGCAGGAGCCATCTGGTTACAGAAAGAGTCCCAAGGGAAAAAGACAGAAGAGACAATTTCCCTGTAGGGGCTGCAGCTCCTTACCAGTGTCAAATCAGGTATAGAAAAAAAAGACTTCCTCTCCTTCAGCAATCTTACATGATTTTTAGGACATTTTCTATCATGGGGAAATTGGGGCAGTCTAGTTACAGGGAAAGAAAAAAGAAAAAACACCAGGGGAATCAATCCTACTGGACAGAAGGTTATCCTATGTTGGACTCCTCCTGTTGGTAACCCTTGGACACACCCTCCTATGGTTATCCTGTGGTTACAAATTTCACAAAAGACAAAGACTCTTGGCCAGTTCAGACCAGAAAAAGGTGCATTTTTGATAAAGGGAAATCTAGCCTCAATCTGACTTTTCTGGTAAGTCTCCTACTTAAGACCTCGTGAACAGTGGTTATACCTCATGCATAAAATGAAAAACTCAGAAATAGGTACAACCACAAGTGAAGAATGTCCCATGCTTTGAGAACTTGTCAATCAAACCATTCACTTACTATACCCCTTCTGAAAACATTACTCAGATTTTCCCATTTGCTCCCATGACATATAAATTGCCCATTGAGCAAGAACATAGAGCCCTCCAGCCTTCTGCTGTCTTTCATTGGATCCTACATAATAAGAAATAACTATAACAATGCAGTCTGCATGGTTACTTACTATTCTGCAGCTATTACCACTGGAAGCCATTTAATTTCTTCACATTAACTTTGCTTTTACTTACATTGGTCTAATAAAATATTTTAAAATTTGTTTAGACTTTTTGGACTCTGTTTTGTAAATCATGTTTCTTTACCTCAAATTAAATTCAAAATTATTATTTTTAAATATTACTTTTGCTCAAAGTCTGTTAGTTTCTATCTGCCTATACAAAGATATAAAGAACAGTCATCCCAGCTTCATGGGAAATTATTGTTCAGATGCAGAGAAGACATAGGAATTAATTTCCCTGAAGCAACATTAAGGGAAAGTGGATGATACACATGGGTTAGGTGTACATTATAATTTAAAATCATCAATAATATATTCATCATTATTATACTTGATGATCAGATAACTTGATATTTGGGAATCACTATTAATTACTTTGACTATGATTTAACATTATTTTCATAATAGAAAATAATTGAGAATAATTTGAAGACACTACCCTTTATCATATATATATGTATACTTATGTATGTATCACGTCATCCTTTCCGATTACTCAAAATGGAGACTTACTTTATTACATGCTCCCCAACCAAAATATATATTGCATTCTCTTGGTCTTGGATAACTGTCTTATGAGAATAAGTAATAATAGTTTTTAGAGCCCAGTTTTGGTTACTTTAAGCTTTATATCTGATATATTATTAAAATAAGAATGAGCCATGGCAGGTAGACACTTGAAGTTAAAAAGATGGAGGTCTTGAAATCGTACTAATGCACTTGTAACTATTTCTTAAACCAACCCACAAATGATAAAACATTAGTCAAACAGGTAGTCTGACAGATTTTTGGAGGATTTTGAAACACGATGCATGATTGCAATTTTTATTTTCCTTTCATAGATAAACAAAATAATGATTTTTAGCATATCAAAATAACTATATCTTACAAAATAAGGACTTTAGAAGCAAGGGTAGAGATTTTTAGAGAAGTTCACTGACATGTAAGAGCTATAAAATATGAACTAGTAAGTGAGACACATGGTACTGGCTAGACCACCGTGGAAAAGTTAAAGCACAATTGAAAAACACAATTGAAAATCTTTTGGTGGGCATGCTCCTGGGAAATGTAAGAATTTCAAATTCTTGAAAGTTTGAATTGAAGGTTCTCTTTGTTAGTTTGTGAAATAAAAACGCTCTGTTCTTTGTTCAGATACAAGCAAAAATGAAAATGCTTAATTCTAAAGCCTTTCCTACATGAATATTCAATGCACTAGCTGCATATTTGAGCTCAATATCTAGTTTCTCAGCCAATCAATGTAATTAACAGAATTTGTTATTGTTTTCTTGCCTTAATATAGACTATGTGTCCTTGCTCATCAGAAACTCATTTCAAACTAGATTTTCAGAAATCACTTTAAACAAGAAACTTCTACAAATATTTTTTTCAAAAATGAAGTATTTATTTCCACAATGTGTGCCTTAATACCTTCTTTGCAACATGATCTTACAGTCCTCTTACAAATATTTTCGTGTAATCTTGATAAAGCTTAAAGGTAACAGCATTTTCTTCTAATGAGGAACACAGGCTGAGCAAAAGAAGAGTTCATGGACACTCAGTACCAATTCCACAGCACATCTGATAGTAGCAAAAATATTTTTATTTCAATTGAGGTAAATACAGAGTATCTTACATGAAACATTTAATAGCTTGAACTCTATAAAAGTTTATTACAGTAATTTTTTGCTCTTTTTCTTATCCTCCAAGTTTTAAGTTTCTAAGAAAATCCTAGTTGTGGCACAACCACCATTAATAGCATTTTGTGTTGAGGAAAGCTGTTCAATTTAAGATTGTTTTGTCCACAGCTAAGGCTCAAAGCTCTTCCTCTGTCTCTAAGTCTTCATTGGAAAGCTCTCTGAAGAAGAGTCCCCAAAATCTTAATAAGAACTGATTAATGAATCATAAGCTATACAGATCTGTTTGAAACTAAAGGACACATTTATGGAGAACATAGGCTGGGCATGAAAACACATTCTTGAAGCTGGAGTTGGAGTGCTGAGGTTCAGCCAATCATCCACCATGCTTTCCAGCATGGTACTTTTTTCATTGGCCCAACGGATTTAAAATATAATACAATTTGTCCTGGATAGCTAGTTCACCCATGAATTCTTTCAGTTACTTTTTTGGGAACAACGCACATAATATGGAAAAAAAAGGATATATATATATATTTTTTTTTTCTCTTCTAAAACTAGTTGAAGAACGTAACAGAGTGATAAATAGAAATTCACAAGTTTAACTTAGTTCCTGTGTTTATGCTAAAAGAGTTATAGTTCTCGGAGTCTCTTTCCATTGGATCTTTACATGGACAGAATTGCCTCAGTGAGGTCATGATTTCATGTTTGTTTTCTTGTTATAGTGATTCTTTGCTGTTTGATGAAAAATGAAGAAAGTAAAAAAAATCACAGCTGTCTGGAATTTCATATTAAGTGTTAACAGTTGGTCAAAGTTCAGAAAGTCTTAAAATAGTTTATTCATGTGTTTCCTTTTCCCTAGAGTTCCCTTATGCTGTTGGGCATGAAAGTCTGTAACATGTCCTCCAACACAGGAAAATTACTTTTGAGATACAACTCACATTTTCTCATTTTGTCAATAAAATTTAACTTTATTATTGGAAATTTTTGCTGTTTACCTCATAGAATTACTTAATTTTATATAGTTCCTATTTAATTTTTTGTCTTATATTCTAAATGTTTTCACACCTATAGTTAAACAATCTTGTCTATCGAATATAAAATTGTCTCTAAAATTATTTCATTGCCTAAAATATTACACAGTATGGCATTCATGTGTTCGTGTTGTAATATGGTTTATTTTTTTTTTCCTGCAGTGCTGGAGACTGAACCTATTGAAACTAGTCTTTTAGGTGTGTACAGCACCCTAGTTTTTTTTTAAACACCATGAATGTACCTTGCTCTGTATCCTATGGTGGCTTGGAAATTATTCTGTACACTACATGGGACTCACACTCTTGATCTTCCTGCCTCTGCCTGAGGAGTGCTGTGATGACTGGGTTGTGCCACTATGCCTGTTGTGACATGAAATGTTAATGAATATTTGTTTGTCTTCAAAAACTACTTAGGTGTTATAATTTCATTTATTTTAGATGTTCATATTTCATGAATTTGGTATAGTACCTTTATTGCAATCATAATTTCGATTTGAGTCTTTCCCTAGATCTTCTATTCTATAGCATCAGAAACCCTCTTTTTCCATGTCAATATTTCACCGTATATACTTTGAGTCCTCAGAAATTTTCCTGCTTTGTTGCTTCTTAGATGTGGACCTAAAACAGTTCATTCATGGCTGTCATATAACTATTATTCTTTGTTCTATCACATCTGGCTCCCATGTGATACTTTAGTAATTTCTCTTCACTCTCCTCCATGATTTCTGAATCATGGTCCCTGAACTTGGTAATCAATTTTCCTAATTGTTTGTTGTTATCAAAATATTGTAGGAATTCATTCATGTCTATCAATATTCAAAGCCATTAGAATTCACTATTTAATGAGTAAATGAACCAATGTTTCATTAGTGCCAGCAAAAATTTGGCCCCATGTGTCTGGAATGACAATATATTTTAATATGAGGGAAATTACATTATTTATATTAAATTATACTTATATAATTTATACTAAGTTGTCATTTCACAAAAGTGATATCTACTGATCCTTCTGTTTGTTTGCTATTTTTCCTTTCTGGAGATTGAACCCAGGGGCTCACACTTGCTCTACCATGTGAGTCATACCTTCAGACCAATGAAGAGTTCATCTGTTTGTCTATTATATCAATCCTTTTCTCCCTCTTAAATGGGATTGTTTTGTTTTATTAGTGTTTCTTTACTTAATTTTTGGTCAGATAATTTGAACAATAATTTTCTATGATCTCTACTGATATAAAGTAGTGAAATAGTCAGGGTCTTTAACTCTCCAATAATTTAGTATTGGTAAAATAAATGTCAGGCAAAAGGACTATGCTAAATATCAACAGAATGGATTGGTTTGTATGCTTGGCATTAGAACAATGTACTAGAGAAAAATATAAATAAAAATATGACAAAGAATACATGTATCACTCATCGTGAGAGTTTGGGAATTTCATGACTTTAAATAACTGCATTAAAATTTCACTCCACTTCCATCCTGAAGAAGCCATACAAAGGAAAAGTAATTTATAAAGTACTTTTTTTCATGTGGCATGAAACAGTGAGTAAATTCAGAATAAATGGTAGGCTTTAAAAATGATAACAAATACCATTTATGTAGAGTTTAATAAATATCAGTATACCTTAATGTTGTTTTACATATATTAAGATCATTAATTTATAAAACAAGCTAAGAAATACTGCAATTGTTAGCCTATTGTGTAGCTGAGAGAACTATGGCAAGAGGGACAAAGCAATTTGCATGCATTGCACATTCAATTCAAATCCATTTGGGTAAAATCTGTCACATATCCATGACATGTCCTTACAGTATGTATGATTGCTAAAGAACCACTCCTGGCTTGTTTTCTGAGATAGGTACTTGCTAAGTTTATTTATTTATTTATTTATTTTTCCTGGGGTATTGTTGAGCTGGGATCCTCCTATCTCCATCTCCCACATAACTGGAGTTATAGGTGTGATGCATGATATCCAACCCCTGGAATTAGATTTTAAACTCAAGTCCATTGAAGAAAATTTCCATTGAACAGCAATCATATAAGCTAAGCACAAGCTGACAAATTTTCTGTAATTAATGAATCTTGGTACTTTTATTTCTAACAAATGTTAGGATAGAAATGGTTGTATAAAGAATTGGTTTTGTAGGAACAAAAAGTTTGCAGTGCTCCACAAAGTATAGAAAGTTTAACATAATAGCCAATGTGTTTTTTTCTTCTTCCCCACACTCAGGATTATACACATCCCTTACCTGTTTAACTTCCATCTTTTTCCTTCTTTTTGTTTCTATCTTGATCGATGTTCCCAGATGACTTTTACTGAATAAAATCTTCTTATACTTTCCACTTAATATCCCACCAAAAGATGATTTGTTTGTTCATTTCTATCAGTAAAATATTCTCTCAATTTTTAAGGATGATATTGGGATTTGAGTTCATGGCCTCATGTTTGCTAGGCAGATACTCTACCACAACCTCAGCCATTCTATACTATAGTTATTTTTCCAGTAGGGTCATGTCTTTGCCTGGGGCCAGCCTCAGACCACCATACTCCTACTTATGCCTTCCCTAAGCTGGGATTACAGGTGCTGTACCACCATGTCTAATTTGGGTTGTTGGTTGAGATGGGATCATGCTAACATGTTGCCTGGGATGGCCTCTATTCATGATCCTCCTGTTTCTGCCTTCCAACTCTCATTATTTAAATAATGAGCATTATTAAAATAATAAAGATAATTCTTCTCAAATGAAGTGGTATGAGGAAGAGTACAAATAAGCATACAAAATGTACTATGATTTTCAAAAGGCTAGCAAAAGGCTGAAATTTTTTCACTATAAAGAAATAAATACTATAGGAAATCCACATTTAAACTTGCTTGAATATTTTGTAATGCATACATGTATCAAAATCTTTTAGGGAACCACACCTATAATTTTTTCATTGTGTCCATATCCTGCTTTTGTGTCATAGAATGAATTAGGTAGTGTTTCTTCCCTTGGAATTTTATGCAATAAGTTGAAAAGTACTGCTGTCAGTTCTTAAAGGTCTGGTAGAATTCAGCGGATGATTCATGTGGTTCTGGGCTTTTTTGTTGGGAGACTATTATTGCTCAATTTCACTGTTTTTTGAGGATCTGTTAAGCGGTATCGATCCTCCTGCTCAGGTGTTATAGTTGTAAGTATATAGAAATTTACTACTTTCTTCCAGTTTTCTCTCATATGCAGAATCTAGGCCTAATAATGATAAAAGGACAAGATTGTAAAACAGGAACTCTTTGGATTGGAGGAAACATGAGAGGGGTGAGGGAGAAAGGAGAAGGTGGTGAAAGGTGGATATTACTGAGTTACTTTATATATAATTCATGAGGAATAAGGAAACCCATTAAAGTTTAAAAATAAATAAAGGAGGTATAAGAAAGAGTAATAGAGTGGATGAAGTTGATCTAAGTACATCATATGTATGTGTGAAAATTTCACAATGAAATTCCTTTTTACAATTTAAGTATGGTAAAATAGAGAATGAAATTATAGGGTATAGACTTGGAAAAAATACAAAACCACATACTAATTAAATGAAAACTTACAAAATGCATAAATTCTCAAACTTCAACTGCATAAGAAGAAATGGCCTACTTAACAAGTACACAAATGACTCAGAATAAAATATTAAGTATTAAATTAAGCACAAATATCATTACTCAAAACAGTGCTAGCTTTCAATGTATGGGCATCATAAAAGTATATGTTTCCAAAATATGGTTTTTCATTAGTTTAATCATGAATCTTCATACTTATATGAACATATTCCAGGTTCTTGTGAATACATCTAATATTCTCAACCCTTGCATTTTTAATGTTTGTCTTAATTTGTATGTAGGTGTCTAGAGATGTAGAAAACATCTATTTTATTACTTTATAATCAATATGTGGAAGTCTTTGATCAGGAACTCAAGAAGTTCTTAGGTGGAATTTAGGTTGTGACAATTGAAGGCAATTAATGATAAAAACAGAGAAAGTTAATTGGGCCAGATGGCACTCTAGCCAGCTAGATATTATATTTTGTAGCCTCTCCTCCATGTCAGTCTTGTTGGTTACTAAATTTCATCTGAGGGATTGTTCCTGGAGGTTCTGAATGTCTATATCAGGTTTACACCTGAAACAGAGAAGTGAGTACTTCTTTTCACTCCCATTCTTCCCATCGCTATAGTCTCAGAGGTTCACCTTATCACTGCAGACTTAGAGAAAGGAGACTGTTGTTGAAGATGACAGGAATTCATAAAGAAACCTTAACCTTTTCTAAATTTGTTATGATAGAAAAAAAGTTACATTAATACACTATAAATTTGTAATTTTGTAACAATATATTAATACATATAATATGTAGTTATTAATTTCTGATTATTTTCAGACTATATTACTTAGTAATCACAAAAAGAGAGACAGAGAATATGCAAGAGTGATCTATTCAGGTATTTTTATTTTTATGTTACACTAAATTTCTTGAGTGGCAGGAAGAGTAGGTTCCTTCAATTAAAAAGTGACATGGGAAAGGAATTTATCCCCAGGATAGAGGACATTTCCTATTTAAAGAGAACTGCTTTGTCTTACTTTAGAATGTATCTTAGAAGGTAGTAAGTCTCTGTTTCAAATAAAGTAAGTTCCTAAACTTAGAAAATCATACAAACTTCTTCATCATTTTCTGAATTATCAATCAATGAAGGTAAGCATTATAATTATTTTAATCCCAGAGACATCAGCATGAGCTAATTCATAAATACCAAATTTATACCATTTGTACTTGCATACATAGACCAAATATATTTACCCTGCATATGCTTTTAATTTAAACATCACTATAAAATAAAATTGCAAAATGAAAAATTTTAAAGGGAGGTTTCTTAAAAAAAAAAAATCTTTGCTTCCAATTGCCTTTATACTATACTGATATTGGGTATTCTTACAGCAAATCAAAACAAAATGCAAAATCCTGTTCAATATACAAGGTTGATATTTTAAAGATAACCATGTTGAGCATAAATATAATTTTCATTTCATGAGCTGATATTTACTCAGCGATATTGTGTGTTACACAAGGATTTAAATAATTTACATATATTGGAAAATGTATAAATATCCAAATGAATATAACGGATGAGGAAGATGCAGTTGGACATTATTAAAATTAGTCAGCTACCTATCACTATTAGGTGGGTTCCTGTTTGCTTAAAGTTAAGATTCTTCTGAAATTATAAGAGAAAAATATGCTTGCTTCTTTTCTACAAATTTCAGTCATAAAAATAAAATTTGTGAGTTGCATGGAGTCATAACTACTTTTTTTCCCAAGTTAAATTTTATTTCATGAAGTTGCTATGAACATAAGCTATATGTACATGGTACATAATAGATGCTTTAAATAACATCACACTATCTACACTAAAAGCTGTTTTAAAATGGATACTAATGAAATAAACATGAAGCATTTGAATAAAAACAAAAGTGACATTTTGCTGAATTACCTAGGAGTTTTCTTAGATAGTCAGAAAACCAGCAACAATATTAAAGGATTTGAGAAAGTATTTTTGGAAAGAATTTGTTTAGAATGTAAATAACAATTGGGATAGGTTTGAGTAATTATAGTTTTTTTCTTTCTTTATATACTGTTTTACATGGAAAACTCCATTAATAGTCATAAAACTAGTTCTATTTTAGCAAAAAAAAAAAAAGCTTAAAGTAAATTTAGAGTAAGGGAAAGTTCTGTTTTTGTCGCATTTTCTTGCTTGCTATTCTTTGAAACTTAGTTGTATTTTGCTTTCCAAATGTATACTCCTATTTAAACAGTGGGGAATGCAATAAAAAGGAGGTTACAATGAGAGAAGAGCCTAAAAAATAGCATATTAAATAAAAAATTAAAAAAAGAGCCTGGCAGCTAATCCAATGGTGAGGACATGATGCATGGTAATCTACATTAGTCTACATTCTATGCTTAAGAAAAATTTTTCTTATAAGTAGCATTGTAATTTTTGTATATTACAAACAAAAACAATAAGCAGAATTAAATCTGTTAAGACTTGGGACTTAACTATACTTGAACATTATTTGCCTAGATAATTTCATAAACCTACATACCTATATCTACTGGTACTCTTTTATTTTGCAGCATATAACCTTGTCAAATATTTTCAGTGAATGATTGAATATGTAAATGGATTAATGCTTTGCCATATGATGTTCTAGGCAATGCTTATTTATATAAATAAATATTGAGAACATATTTATTTCACTTTCCATCAGAGTCCAGGATAAGTGAAAACACATTCATTCAAATTAACTTCTAAGTCCATCAAATAATATGAATATAATAAAACAGAGTCCAACATGATCTAACCAACTCTACCTGGAATACAATGTTTCATGGTGAATCAGTGAATAATTTATGGCAGTTGGAGATCTGATCAAATAAAAATCATTTAAGCCAGTCAATCTTGTTCATTGGAACATTTTGATACACACACAATGATCCTCCAGAGATCACCAAGTCTTATTCATGGAACTTTTGAATATAATAATTACATGACAAATGGGACATTGCAGATTTGAATTAGCTTCCAAACTTTGGCATAAGGAGACTATTCAAGTAGCTAGCCCAATCAATTACATAAGCCTAGTAAAAGAGAAACAAAATATAAGGGTATGCTAGAGATATGTAATGACAAAAAAGGAACGGAAAAGGAAGCATCAGAATTTAATTTACCATTTCTAGTTTTGAAGACTGATTGAAATATAAGCTAAGGTGATAACATCTAAAATCCACCAATGACATTTAACTGGCATTTTTAGAGAAAACAGAAATCTCAATCCAACATCCTCAATGAACAGAATTTCACATTTTGAAGTTGGAGTAAACAAATTCCCCACAATAGGCTCCTGAAGGAAATGAAGCTCTGCTAACACCTTTATTTTAAGTCAATGCAACCTAGAACTTCAACATGGATCTTACTGAGCTTAAGTAAATCAATTTACAGAATTGTATAATACCTTCATTTTAGCTCCACATTGGTGAATAATGAACCATGTGAAAAAACAACCTATAGAAAGATAAAATATATTCATGCAATGCTCTAATGAGTTAATATTCAAAGTATACAAACAGCTCAAACAACTCAATTTCACAAAAACAAATAATTTACTTAAAAATGGAGGGAGAAAAGACATTCCCAAAACATGAAAATGGCCAATAGTTATGGGAAAAAATAATCATTATCATATATAATTAAGGAAAAACAAAATAAAAGTACAATGTGGCATAAACTCATTCTTGTTAATATGCTTTTACCAAAAAATGATAGATAGTGTGTGTTTGTTAAGATGTCAAGGTAATAAAATATTTGGACAGTTTTGGTGGAAATACAAATTGGCATAGCTAATATGGAGAAAAGTATGGAGAGTCCTCAAAATATCAAAAACAGAACTATCACATTACCCAGCCATCACACTATAAAAGTCTTTTATGTCACCATAAATAAAATAAGAATGTTGAAGTATGCTGGTGTTACCTGCCATCTACACAAGCCATAATTTAAAGTAGTCAGAACTAGAGAAAAGGTGAGATCAAAAAGAATTAACCTAGAAGGTAACACACACGCACAGGAAATTAATGTGAGTCAACTCCCTGTATAGCTATCCTTATCTCAACCATCAAAATCCCTTGTTCCTTCCTATTATGGCTTATACTCTCTCTACAACAAAATTAGAAATAAGGGCAAAATAGTTTCTGCTGAGTATTGAGGGGGTATGGGGGAGAGGGATGGAGTGGAGTGGGTGGTAAGGGAGAGGGTGGGGTCAGGGGGGAGAAATGACCTAAGCCTTGTATGCATATATGAATAATAAAAAAAAAAAAAGAAAATGAAAAATCTAAGTCTCCATTGACAACGGAACAAATAAAAAAAGTATTTGTTCCTGAAAGAAAAAAAAAAAAAAACAGGAAATCCTGTAACTTGAAGAAGAATGGAAGAATGTAGAGGACATCACATTAGGTGACATAAGCCAGATACAGAAAGAAAAATACAAAATGACCTCACTTATATGTATAATCTCAAAAACAGAATGTGGAATGGTGGTTGTAAAGACTTTGGGGAGATGGGATTTGGACAAAGAGATAAAATATTAGACAATTGTCATAAATCAAAGAGACCTATTGTATATTGTTTGGAATATAAGCATCAAAACGACATGGCCTTTTACCATTTTTACAAGTTATTCAATTTTAAAGGATGCACAGGAACATTATTATTGAGCATATGTTTTTTGACACATAGAAATACTGTGTAATATTTAAATCAGTCTAAATATACCTATCACTTAAAACATTTACTAATTCTTTATGTGAACATTTTCAAAATCTTTTCTTCATGTGTTTTTTTACATATAAAGCAATGGCACACCACATTTCTTGTTCATAATTAATTGTAGCTTACTCCCCACTAATTAAACTTTCCCCTTCCCTCCCACCTCCTACTCTCTTCATCCTCTGATAACAACCAGCCTACTCTCATCATCTATGAGGTCATTTTTTGTGTTAGATTCTACATATGAGTGAGATCAGGTGGCACTTGCTTCTTTGTTTCTGGCTTATGTCACTTAATACAAGGGTCTCCAGATATATGTATGTTGATAAAAAAGACAGGATTTCAATCTTTTTATGACTGAATAATATTCAATTGTATCATGTTTATTTTTAAATCTATCCTTCAGTTTATTGACACTTGGTGATTTACAACTGCCAGCTATTGTGAATATTACTGTAATGAACAAGGAAACTCAGATGTCTCTTTGACATAGTGGTCTTATTTCCTTTGTATAAATACTTATTAATGATATTGTTAAGTCATATGCTAGCTCTATATTTAATTTTTTGAGGACAGTCCATACTGATTTTCACAATGGTTGCACTGATTTACATTTCTATCAATAGAATGCGAGGATTCCCTTTTTCTTACATCTTCATTTGCATTTATTATTTTTAAGCATTTTGATAATAATCATTCTTACTAGGGTGAAGTGGTATTTCATTATAGTTTGATTTAGATTTCCCAAATGATTAGTGATGATGAGCATTTTTTCATATACCTACTGGACATTTATATGTCTTCTTAGAGATATGTCTGTTCAAGTCTACTGAACATTTTTTTTAGTACTGGGGTTAGAACTCAGGACCTCATGCTCGGTAGGTCTAGGTGCTCTATAACTTAAGCCACCACACCAGTGCCCTTTCCTTCTGTTGGGAATTTTTGAGATAGGGTCTTACTTTTCTTTTCCATGCTGGCCTCCAACCACAATCTTCCTGAACTCTTTCTCTACAGTAGTTAGAATTACAAGGAGACACCAGCACCCATATAGTGCCCATTTTTATTGCTTATTTCTTTTGTTCTTTTTATTGCTTATTACTTTTGTTCTTTCTACTTAGTTTTTTGAGTTGCTTATATAAATTGGATATTAGTACTTTGTCAAATGTACAGTTTGCTGACACTCTTTACATTCTATCACTTGTCTATCCCACTTATTGTTTCCTTTGCTATGTAGAAGCTCTTTATTTTGATATAATTCCTTTAGCTTATTATGCTTTTGTTTCCTCTGCTTTTGGAAATTTATCAAGTAGTGCTTGCAGATTGCAATCCTGAAATATTTCCACTTGTCTTTTTTTAGTAGTTTCATAGTTTTAGGACTTATGTTTGAGTCTTTAGTCAATTTGAGGTGATTTTCATTACTGCTGAAAAATAAGCATGCAGTTTAATTATGTACAAGTATGTCCAGTTTCCCTAGCATTAAAAATTGAAAAGACTCTCCTTCTACAGTATATGTATTTAGAACCTTTGCTAAAAATCAGTTACCTTCAGATGTCTGAGTTAACTCCAATCTTTTCCATTTCCCTGTGTGTCTGTTTCTATGCTGATAATGTCATTTTGATGAATACAGCTTACTAATATATTTTGAAGTCAGGTAGTATAATACCACTTCCTTTTCATTTGTTCAAGGTGACTTTGTTTACTCAGGAATTTTTGTTGTTGTTGTTATATATATATTATATGATTGTTAGAGTAGTTCTGAGAAGAATGTCATTGGCATTTTGACAGAGATTTCACTGAATCTGTACATTTCCTTAGATAGCGTGTGAATTTTAATAATATGAATTCTTTTAAACCTTTAATATGGTATGTTGTTTCACTTTTTAGTGTCTTCAAGTTTTTTTTTCACCAAATACTTTTAATTGTAGTGATCTTTCTTTGGTTAAATGTATTTGTAGGTATTTTCATTTTTGTAGCCATTGGAAATACCATTATTGGCCTGATTTCTATTTTAAGTCTTTCACTGTTGTTATATTCCAATAATGATGATTTCTATGTTCATTTTGTATATTGCAACTGTTGAGTTCATTTATTCTAATAGTTTTTCATGGAATTTTCAAAGTTTCTGTTTATAAGATTATGTCATCTGTAAGCAATGACAACTTGACTTCTTTAAAATGTGAATGCTCCTTATTTCTTTTTCTTGATTTATTTCACAGACTCACATATTATTCTAGGCCTACACATGGTCAGGATAATCAGTATCACTGGGCTCCATTTTCATAGCTTGACTCAATAGAGGGTCTTCAGGACCAATAAGATGCATGGAGCTATCATCTCATAATAATAACTTTTTCTTCTTTTTCAACACCTCCTGAAGAGACTGCCTCAGCTATTCTTAAAGTTAACAGTGTTATAAGTAGAAAGAACATATTATAAGTTAGAAATAAAAGCTAAGGTGCAGTATATATAAACCAGTTAAAATCCCTTATCATCCTCAGTAAGATATGCTATGTGCATATGTGTGTTATACTTTTATATGATTGGAAGAGATGCTTATTTACACTAACATCACCTAAAACATATAAATAATGCACGGTGAAATGATGCTTGGAAGGCAAAAACATCATTAATCAATAGAAAATTCTCAGACCCCAAATAATCCTAAGGACTGCCATTTTCTCTTATTGGTTGCAATGTCATTATGAAACAAGAGTATATATTCATGCAACAAGAAGCTAAGTCTTTGTCTATCGCTCCAGGTGAATTTCAGACAATCACAGGCTTCTAATTAATCATACCATATCCATATAACACAAATAATCATCATATGAACCCCAAATAAGGCAACTGCTCAGCTATAGCCAATCAAGTCAATCCAAATGATACTTTGTAAACATTGATTTCTCACATTGCTAGACAGAGTTCTCGGAACCTCTAGTGGGTCCAGATGCTCTCTGTATTACCAAGAATTCTTTGCTCAATTAAAATTAGGTAAATTTTTAATTTGTCAAAATTATTTTCCACTCAGATCTATGCAGTGTGGGAACCTTGGTAAAGCTCTTTGAGTGATATTTTAAGATATGTAAATAAAGATAGACATTCATAAACACAGATTACCAAAACTTCAAAAAATATTAATTGATCGTTTAAGATAATGTGCAGTAGCCATACATATTTTCTGAATATTATGAGTTTTTTGTAGGTTAATGCTTTTATTTAGTAATTTATTTATTTTTTTTGTGCTGGATAGGGGCACATTTTGGCTTTTATAAAAGTTCTTACAACATATCAGGTATATCATACTTGAATTCACCCCCTCCACCATTCTCCTTTATTTCTCCTCCTTACATTTCAGGGATAGTTTCAACAGGTATAATTTTTTCATTTACATACATGTGAACATAATATTTGAATCATATTCAACCTCCTAAACCCATTCCCTACTTCCTCTTCCCCCAATTTATACTAACCCCTGAGATAGGATCTGTTCTACTTTCCTGTTCTTTGATATATGCTCATTTAATCATAATTTAACATTACTTATTTATATATTAGCACAGACATTTTGTAATGGTTCCCTTTGTCAGATATACTCTGAGCAGTTAAATTTAGCATGTCATGAACTAAACAAGTTAAGAAGGGATATCACAAGCTGGAAAACTGGAAGAAACTAACCTGCATATTGCACATTCAGTACACTGAATTATTCTTATTAAAAATTATGAAGGTGTTGAAATTATCACAATAAATATGAAATATGCTGGTTTATTCAAATAAATTCAAATCTAAACTCCCTAAAATCTATATTACCCTATATATATATATGTACATATATGAGGGCTTCATACTTGCTAGGTGAGCCATGCTTCTAGCCCTTCCTTATATTGGGTATTTTCAAGTTTGGGTCTCATCAACTGTTTCCCTCTGCTGGGTTCAAACCATGATCCTCTTGATCTCTGCCTCCTGAGTATCTAGGATTACAGTCATGAGCCATAGGTGCATAATAGTATATTACCTAATATTTTAATAGAGATTACTAAGAACTTCATAGATACTCTTTAAAATACTGAATTCATAGTAATTGATTTTAGAAACAGCTTCCCCTGTTTTGTGTTTATAACAAAAAGCCCAATATTCTTTGCATAACCCTCATTTCATCATGAAATGTAAGCCTTTAGAGGCAGGTGAATCTAATGATATCAAAGAAGAGAAAAGAGCTGTAACAAGCATGCCAGATGGCAGGAGCAGCAACACTGCCCAGCAATCAGGAGCGGGAAAGTTGTAAAAGTGGTGGTGGGAGGAAAACTCCACAGGAGAGGGGGGAAGACCCACTTCCCACGTGAGCTGTAAACAAACATGCAGGCCAGAGAAAGTGGGTGCAGTATCACCTCCCCCAGTGTGCTTGGAAAGGAGAAAGCTTGTATTAGCAGCTCACAAACAGGAGAACTGTGAGTAAACAAAGGTTGCAGGGACAGGTGAGTGTTAAGCTCACCCCAGAGATCTGCATAAATAATGCCTCCAGCTACAGCAGGCTGACAACAGCAGGCAGACAAGCCACAGCTGCAATAGCCATTCACAGAACTGTCTCCAGATTCTTTTTTTTTCTCTCTCCTTACCTTTGATGAGAAAACAACCAAAGTACACCTGCATGCTGAAAAACTTAGTGAAACTGTACTGTATTTGAACTTGGGACACTTTGCGGGTTTTTTTTTTCTTTTGTGCAGTTTTGCTCTACTTTATGCGTCCCCTTTGATGAGACAACTACAGAACAACATCTGAGGCACCATCTCCAGGATTGGAGGCTGAGACAGACACCAAAATTATTAAGACTGAAACTTCATTGCATTTGAAATTGGAGGTGTTTTTTTCTTAATTTTCTATTTTTTATTTTGTTTTATTAAATTTATGTATATATAATTTTTTCTTTCATTTACTTACTTTTTATTTTTATTCGTATCTTTATTCTTTTTATTTTTTATGTTTAATCCTTTCTCTGTCTCTCTAATGCCTGTTCAGTTTTCTGTCGATTAGTAAACTAATGCTCCCTGTTTATATCTTTGAAACTTCTTCATTTGATTTTTTGGTTTTTCCTACTTTTCTGTTTATTTGTTTTTTCATTTTTCTTTAACTTCTTTGCTTTCCATCTCCTCTCACCCTTCCATTCTAAATATTACCATTGTTATTTTTACAAGCTAGAAAATACTTAATCACACACAGTAAAGAGACAGTAACAACACCAAAGGCAATGACGGGAAGATAGAAAAAAACAGGGAAACCAGTTTTCCCACAGCAAAAAATTAGTACAGGAACCAAAGGGAAATGAAGAAAACAGATACTCAGATCCAGACTCCAACAAAATGAAGATAAACCATGCCAAAGAATCCAATGATGCCTACAAACACAATTTAAAAGAAGACATATTGCAGGTACTCAATGAGAATTTTATAGAGATGATACTGGATATGGTCAAACAAAATGTACAGGAGACACTCAAGAAATTCAAAGACAACAAAAATACAGAATTTAAAAAAGCAAAAGAAGAAATAAAGGAAACCATGGAAGCACTATATAAACACCAATGTGAAACAGAGTACATGATTAATAAACAGATAAATGAACTTCGGACAAAAATAGACAACATTAAAGATGAAACAACCCATGATATGGAATACTTCAGAAAAAGAATGAAATAGAACTGCAAAACAAAAGGGAAGGCCAAACCAGCAGAATAGAACAAACAGAAGACAGAATCTCAGGACTTGAAGATGAAATGGTAGTTAAAAGGAAAAACCGAAGAACTATTAATTAAACAACTCAAGAGTTGTGAAAAGGAAATGCAAGAACTCACTGACTCCATCAAAAGACTTGAGAATCATGGGCATCAAAGAAGGAGAGGAGGTGCAAGCAAAGGGAATGTGTAATATATTCAACAAAATAATAACAGAAAATTTCCCAAATCTAGAGAAAGATATTCCCATACAGATGCAAGAGGCCTCCAGGACACCAAACACACCAGATCAAAATAGAACTACCCAATGACATATCATCATTAAAACAACAAGTTCAGAAACTAGGGAAAGAATATTGAAGGCTGTAAGAGAGAAAAAACAAGTAACATACAAAGGTAAACCCATCAAAATCACAGCAGACATCTCAGCATAAACAATAAAAGCAAGAAGAGCAGGGAGTGAGATCTTCCGGGCACTGAATGAAAATAACTTCAACCCCAGGATACTCTACCCAGCAAAACTATCATTCAAAATAGATGGAGCAGTAAGTCTTCCATGATAAGCAGAAACTAAAACAATATGTGACCACAAAGCCACCACTACAAAAGATTCTTCAAGGGATTCTGCACACAGAAAGTGAAACCCAACTTAACCATGAAAAGACAAGCAGCATTAAACCAAAGGAAAGAAAAAGCAAGAAAGTAGAGAGTAATCTCAAATTAGGTACACACAATCAAACCTTCAAACAACTAAGACAACTAAATGACAGGACTCACAACATACCTACCTGCACTAACATTTAATGTTAACAGACTTAATTCACTCATCAAAAGGCACTGCTTGATGAAATGGATTAAAAAGGAAGATCCAACAATTTGTTGCTTACAGGAGACCCATCTCACTGACAGAAATAAGCATAGGCTTAGGATGAAAGGCTGGAAGAAGATTTACCAAGCCAGTGGACCCTGAAAACAGGCAGGAGTAGCAATACTTATCTCTGACAAAGTAGACTTCAAACCTACATTGATCAAACAGGATAAAGAAGGACATTCCATACTAATAAAAAAGGAAATAGACCAAAAGGAAATAATAATCATCAACCTTTATGCACCCAATGTCAATGAACCCAATTTCATCAAACATACCCTGAAAGACATAAAGGCATATATTTACTCCAACACAGTGGTTGTGGGAGACTTTAACAGCCCATTGTCATCAATAGATAGGTCATCCAAACAAAAGATCAATAAAGAAATCCAAGATCTAAATATACAATAGATCAAATGAACCTACTTGATGTCTACAGAACATTTCATCCAACTTCTACACAATATACATTCTTCTCAGCAGCCCAAGGAACCTTCTCCAAAATAGATCATATCCTAGGGCACAAAGCAAGCCTCAGGAAATATAAGAAAATACAAATTATACTGTGCATACTATCTGATCACAATGCAGTAAAACTAGAATGCAACAACAAAAGTAAAGACAAAAATCATGCAAACAGGTTGAAACTAAATAACTCATTATTTAATGAACAATGGGTAATTGATGAAATAAAAGAGGAAATTAAAAAGTTCCTGGAAGTCAATGAAAATGAAACACAACCTACTGGAATCTATGGGACACAGCAAAGGCAGTCCTGAGAGGAAGGTTTATAGCCATGAGTGCATACATCAAAAAAACTGAAAGATCCCAAATCAGTGACCTAATGATACATCTCAAACTCCTAGGAAAACAAGAACAAACAAATCCCAAAACAAATAAGAGAGAAATGATAAAAACAATAGCTGACATCAATGAAATAGAAACCAAAAATAACATACAAAGAATTAATGAAACAAAAAGTTGGTTCTTTGAAAAAATAAACAAGATCGATAGACCCCTGGCAAACCTGACTCAAATGAGGAGAGAAAAAACCCAAATTAGTAGAATCAGGAATGCAAAAGGGGAGAGAACAACAAACACCACAGAAATCTAGGATATTGTCAGAGAATACTTTGAGAACTTATATTCTGATAAATTTGAAAATCTTGAAGAGATGAACAGATTTCTAGATACTTATGACCATCCAAAATTGAACCAATAGGATATTAATCACCTGAATAGATGTACAACACAAAATGAAATTGAAGCAGCAGTAAAGAATCTGCCAAAAAAGAAAAGTCTAGGCCCTGATGGATTCTCTGCTGAATTCAATCAGACCTTTAAAGAAGAACTAATATTAACCCTCTTTAAACTGTTACAGAAAATAGAAAGAGAAGGAAAAATGTCTAACTCATTTTATGAAACCAGTATTACATTCATCCCAAAACCAGCCAAAGACACCTCCAAAAAGGAGAACTATAGGCCAATTCCATTAATGAACATCAGTGCAAAGCTCCTCAATAAAATAATGGCAAACCAAATTCAACAACACATCAGAAAGATCATTCACCATGACCAAGTCGGCTTCATCCCAGGGATGCAGAGGTGGTTCAGCATATGTAAATCTATAAATGTAATACATCACTTTAATAGAAGCCAAGACAAAAACCACCTGATCATCTCAATAGATGCAGAAAAAGCCTTTGACAAGATCCAACACCACTTCATGATAAAAGCTCTAAGAAAACTAGGAATAGAAGGAAAGTACCTCAATGGTATAAAGCCTGTATATGACAAACCTACAGCTGACATCACACTTAATGGTGAAAAACTGAAACCATTTCCCCTAAAATCAGGAAAGAGAAAAGGGTGCCCTCTATCCCCACTCCTACTCAACATAGTACTAGAATTCCTGGCCAGAACAATTAGGCAAGAAGAAGAAATAAAAGGAATAGAAGTAGGTAAAGAAACTGTCAAAATATCCCTATTTGCAGACAATATGATCATATACCTCAAAGACCCAAAAACTCTACCCCAAAACCCCTAGACACCATAAACAGCTACAGCAAGGTGGCAGGACACAAAATCAACTTACAAAAATCATTAGCTTTTATATACACCAATAACAAACAAACTGAGAAAGAATGTATGGAAACAATTCCATTTACAATAGCCTCAAAAAAAATCACATACTCAGGAGAAAACTTAACAAATGATGTGGATGACCTCTATAAGGAGAATGACAAACCCCTGAAGAAAGAGATCAAGGAAGATTACAGAAGGTGCAGAGATCTCCCATGCTCATGGATTAGCAGAATCAACATAGTAAAAATGGCTATACTACCAAAAGCAATCTACATGTTTAATGCAATTCCCATCAAAATCCCAATGACATTCATCAAAGAGATTGAAAAATCTACCCTAAAATTCATTAGGAAACAAGACACTGTGAATAGCCAAGGCAATACTCAGCAAAAAGAACAATGCTGGAGGTATCACAATAGCCATCTTCAAACTATATTACAAAGCAATAGCAATCAAAACAGCATGATACTGGCACAAAAACAGACATGAAGACAAGTAGAACAAAATAGTGGACCTGAATATGAATCCACACAATTATTCTTACCTTATTTTTTGACAAAGGCACTAAAAATGTATGATGGAGAAAAAGACAGCCCCTTCAACAAATGTTGTTGGGAGAAGTGGTTATCCATCTACAAAAAGCAGAAATTATATCCATGTTTATCACCCTATACTAGTATCATCTGAAAATGGATCAAGGACCTAATATCAGACTTGAAACTCTGAAGTTGGTACAGGAAAGAGCAGGAAACACTCTGGAAGTAGTAAGTATAGACAAGGACTTCCTCAATTAACCCCAGAAGCTCAGCAACTAAGAGAAAGTATGGACAGATTGGATTCATAAAACTAAAAATCTTCTACACAAAAAAAGAAATGGTCTATAACTGAAGAGACCACCTACATAGTGGTAGAAAATTTTTGCCAGCTATACATCAGACAAAGGACTGATAACCAGAATATGCGGGGAACTCAAAAAACTAAACTCTCCCCAAATCAAAGAATCAATAAAGAAATGGGCAACTGAACTAAACAGAACTTTCTTAAAAGAAGAAATTCAAATGGCCAAAATAAAAACACAAAAAATGTTCACCATCTCTAGCCATAAAGGAAATGCAAATCAAATCCACACTAAGATTTTATCTCACCCAGTTAGAATAGCCATCATTAAAAACATCACTAACAACAGGTGTTGGTGAGGATGTGGGGAAAAAGGAACCATTGTACACTGCTGGTGGGAATGCAAACTAGTGCAACCAGTCTGGAAAAAAATTTCTTGGCTTTTTCAAAATCTAAACTTAGATCTGCCATAAGATCCAGCAACCCCTCTCCTGGGGATATACCCAAAGGAATGAGACACAGGTTACTCCAGAGGCACTTGCACACCCATGCTTATTACAGCACTATTCACAATAGTCAAGTTATGGAAACAGCCAAGATGCCCCACTACTGATGAATGGATTAAGAAAATGTGATATTTTATACACAATGGAATTTTACTTAGCCATGAGGAAGAATGAAATCTTATCATGTGCAAGTAAATGGATGGAACTTGAGAACATCATTCTGAGCAAGGTTAGTCAGGCTCAGAAGACAAACATCATATGTTCTCCCGCATAGGCAGACTTTAGATCCAGGGCAAATACAGCAATGTAGTTGAACTTGGGTTACATGATAAGGGGAGAGCACACATGGGAGGTATGGGGATAGGTAAGAAACCTAAAACATGATAGTATTTTATGTCCCCACTGCAGAGGAACTAATACAGAAACCTTAAAGCAACAGAAGTCAATATGAGAAGGGGATCAGGAACTAGTTCAAAGGTCAGTTAGAGATGAATAAGCTTGGGATGTAACATATTTGTACATGGAAGCAATGCTAGGAATCTCTCTGTATAGCTATCCTTATCTCAACTAGCAAAAATGCTTTGTCTTTCTTATTATTGTTTACACTTTCTCTTCAACAAAATTAGAGATAAGGGCAGAACAGATTCTGCCTGAAAGTGAGGGGGAGTGGAGGGGGAAAATGGCCCAAAAAATATATGCACATAGAAATAAATGAATAAAAAAATCTGCCATTGATCACAATCTAGGAAGCAATATACTTTGCTTAGGAAAATTTTTCGGGGTATATTATACCTATGGAGAAGTCTCATTTAAAAAAAATCGCAAGAATTTTGAGAAATTAAAATATTCCAGTAGCTAGAATTAGGTAAGTAAAGAAAGAATAGTAGTATCTTATAATCAATCTCTTTATTCTTCATGAATTTTAAAACAATATGGTAGGTAATTTTATATGTTTCTGGGATAAATAGATGTCAAATCATACAGGTTTTATACATTTTTGGGTCTTTTTTAAAACTCTACATCATGTTTGTGAGATTTGTTTTGTTTATTCATATTTCATACAGTATAATTTCTGTGTAGCACTGCAATATACAGATATTCACATCTTTCTATATATATATATTTACATAATCTAAAGCAAAAGTCTGAACAAAATTTTCATAAAATTTAATGAACTCAAAACATCAAGTTATTAATATATTGTCTATGTCTGTTTCTATGATACAAGGACAAACCTGAGTGACTGTGACAGAGTTTATGGTTACAAACTCTAAAATATATACTATTTGACTCATTAATCAAATTAATAAAATTTGAGCTCTATTCGATTACATTCTATAACAAATAATTTAGCATTAATATTTCATATATTCTTAAGGTATTTGAACTAATTTCTCTTCATGATAAACCTAGAAATGGAATTTTTAAGTCACAGGGCATTTGTGCATCTAACCAAAGTGGATCCTGTCACAAATTTTATGAAGTAGAATATCAATTCTCCACTCTACTTTCAAGATTATTGGCTGTTCCCATCCTCAAGAATACTTGATAGTATTTTGAATGTTTTTGTTTTCACTATTTTGTAGGTGAGTCATAATGGCACTGACTGAGCTTTTAAAATGTGTACCGAAGCTCTAATAGGGTTGAACATTCATGATAATAATATGGTAATGAGAGTCTAAATTTGAATAAGAGGCACAGTTAAAAAGCCTGAAATTATAGATGCTTTGTATTCTGAAACTCATACTGCACCTATCTGACACCATTGCCATTCTTATCATAGATCAAAAAGGGCCATAAATGCAACATATTTGAGTACAAACATGAAGTGAATCATCTTTTTCAAAATAATTGCAGCATTGGAGGTGGGTTAACACAGCAGCAGAAACAAAATTCAAAAAGACACAATGTGGCACCTGGAAAGGGCACTGCAAATGGTATAGATTAAATTCCTCTTTTATGTAGAAGACTGAAGTAGACTGTGCTATACATATACACAAATATACTGCCTTTTTGCCATTCTTTTATATAGGAATTTCAGCATCAAAGATGAAGGAAGGTGTTGAACTATAGAATTTTTAGACCCTACACAAAGTCACTGATAATATTGCACTTGAGTAATAGTTGCTGTCAGTCATTGCTTGACATGAGATATGAATGTGATGTGGACAGACTTAGAGAAAAAAGAAATGATGAGGAGCAAATTAGAAAGTCTAGGATAGATGAGGTGTTCTGTAGTTCTGTGCAACCTCCAAGATAGGAAAGTCATGACCATCTACCTTAGTTTCTATTTGAGTTATGCAGTCCCTAAATTACTTCCCTAAAAACATTCTAGATAATTCATTTGGCACTGCAAAAATTCAAGGAAAATAGCTTACAATTAATCAAATGAATTTATTGTACTTTTAAACATAAATGCACTAGGGATTTAACTTTTCTTCTTTTTAGTTCTTTCCAACAACATCTAATAAAAGTGAAAATTAAAATACTTAAATCAATTTTTAGATGCTGAAATAAAAACAGCATATGAAAGAAATGGGCTGATTAGAGAAAAATTTGCATCTCCTAAGTTTTTGTCAATCTACTGCCATTTCATTTTGCTTACACTTTAATATTATCCAATGTTTTCCACCATGTAGCTATTTGTCTTAGGCTGAACTTTTATAATAAAATGCCATGGGTTAATTGGTTTACACCAAAAATTTATTTTCCACAATTCTGACTCTGAAAGTCCAAAATAGAGCTATGACATGTTTGGTGTCTTCTGAGAACCCATTTTATGGTTGATCAATAGTCCAGCTTTTAAAAGCTCTTGGTCCTCTATGGCAAGGGCACTAAATCCATTCCTAAGGGCTTTGCTCTTAAGAAGTTATCACTTCATAAAGACCTCACATCCTAATATCATTGTTTTGAGAGTTGGTATTTCATTATATGGACAAGTAGAAGTGCTCACAAGTGACAATTACGAAGGAGTAGAAGTCTTAGAGAAAATATAGTATAAGTGGAAACTCAAATGGCTTTTTATGTAAATCAGGACACCCTCAGAGGATTTTTTCAACATGCCATCTTCTGCTGACTGCCACAGTGTGCCACATGCCACCATCTAAGCAAAGGTTCTCTTTGGACTTTACTTTTATCCTGAAATGTTCTCACAAGGGAACATTCGATATTGGCTTCTAGAAAACTTAGCTGCACAGATGATTTTAGTTTCTACAATTGCAATGGATGATTGACAGTGCCCTTCTCTCTTCAGTGGTCCCACAAATACATGGACATATCCATTATTTTCTAAGGTAACTGACTCAGTTCTTGAGCCATAAGAAAATCAAAACAGAAAAAAAAATCAAATAGATACACAGATGTATCTTCTTAAATTCTTAGGAAAAATGATACCTATGTATGTGCAGATACATTTCCCCATTGTCATCCCATATACTTCCTTATAAGGTATATGTGTGTGTGTTTGTGTGTGTGAGAGAGAGAGAGAGAGATATACCATACCTTCAGTTATTTATTAACCAAGGTGTAGTCCTCTAAACAATTGTTGTCTGGAATTTTATTTAATTATTTGTTTCTTTTCTTTTTTTGTGTGTGTCCCAGAAATATGCAAATAATTTGAATAACAGGGATGGAATATTGAGTCCTTCGGTGCTTATAATCTAGTATTTCAGGTAGTGCTTTAAGAAACCTACTAACTTTATTTTTTTTTTTTTTTTGGCTGCATGTGACTTTATTAGCTATTTCATTTCCCAGTGCTATGTGACATTCTTCATGTTTCAATTCTTTTTTTTATTGTTTTATTATTCATATATTCATACAAAGCTTGGGTCATTTCTCCCCCCTGCCCCTACCCCCTCCCTTACAACCCACTCCACCCCCTCCCTTTTTCCCCACACCCCCTCGATACCGGGCGAAACTATTTTGCCCATATCTCTAATTTTGTTGAAGAGACAGTATAAGCAATAATAGGAAGGAACAAGGGTTTTTGCTGGTTGAGATAAGGATAGCTATACAGGGCATTGACTCACATTAATTTCCTGTGCATGTGTGTTACCTTCTAGGTTAATTCTTTTTGATCTAACCTTTTCTCTAGTTCCTGGTCCCCTTTTCCTATTGGCCTCAGTTGCTTTTAAGGTATCTGTTTTAATTTCTCTGCGTTAAGGGCAACGAATGTTAGCTAATTTTTTAGGTGTCTTACCTATCCTCACCCCTCCCTTGTGTGCTCCAATTTTTATCATGTGCTCAAAGTCCAATCCCATTGTTGTGTTTGCCCTTGATCTAATGTCTGCATATGAGGGAGAACATATGATTTTTGGTCTTTTGGGCCAGGCTAACCTCACTCAGAATGATGTTCTCCAATTCCATCCATTTACCAGAGAATGATAACATTTCATTCTTCTTCATGGCTGCAGAAACACACTAATTTTAAATAACAAGGTCTTACTTAAGCATCACAGAGCAGCATTTAACAAGGGCTGAGAATGGTGAAAAGGAGAGGCACCCTTCCCAGAAGTAGTGATGCACACACTGCCTGTTGAATTGTTCTTAATAACCTAAACTGGCTGGACATCTTTACTTTCCAAACATCATGGATCTTTGCATTTACAGATTCTCTAATTGTCAACCTTTCAGCTCATAATAATTTTCTTTCCCCAGAATGCATAACTTTAGAAGTAGCTGAATATCTCTGTCCAACCAAACCTTCCCCTGATGCTGGGTCTAGACATTTTCTCTGTATTATAACCCATACTATTTTTATTTCAGGATTTTTGGGTGCTTATGTTAAATTATTTCAGTGCTTGATATATTAGTGTTTGTTGCTTCCAGTAAAATATATAATTCAATGATAAATAGTCTATGAAATATGAAGAACATAACTGTCTCAAAGGGCATTTAACTGCTCACTAAATCTTATAATATTGAAATGATACCTAAATGAAAGAACAAAGAAAATGTAGCACAAAATAAAATTTTAAGAAAATGCTCTCAGAAAAGCAGTATAGCTTTTTAATTCAAGACATAACAAAACACATCATAAACTGCAATATTTTCTTTTGATAAAACATTACTACAAATATTAACCTGTCAAACTGTGTCACACAACTTTGTAGCTTGTGTATCAAGTCATAGTATTTTACATATTTACTACTGTAAATATGTGTGTATGGATAACATGATAACTTAAATTCACCTTTTATTTCTCAGTTTTTCCAGGACCTGTTTTACATCCTTATTCCAGAGGCCATAAATCAGAGAGTTCAGCATTGAAATCACAAATGTGTAGAACAGGGAGGTCATTTTAACTTGATCTAGAGAGTAGGAAGAACTTGGCCGGAAATACATGAAGAACCACAGTTCTTTGGAAAATTGCAGTTGCAGTTAAGTGAGAGGTGAAGGTGGAGAAAGCCTTGAGCCTCCTGTCAGCAGTGTGGAACTTTAAGCCTGATAAGATGATATACAATAGGAGACAAGAACCCCTGAAATGGTGCTCAGCTCAATAATACCAAAAATGGTGAATAATACTGGCTCATTGACTTCTATGTCAGACCAGGAAAGGAGGCAAAGTGGAGATAAATCACAGAAGAAATGACTGATCTCATTAGACCCACAGAAACACAAACAGAATGGCAATGTCTTATGTATCAAAGCATCTGCCATTCCCACCAGGTAAACCCCAGACATGAGCAAGGTGCACACCCTGCTGGACATGTTCACTGCATAGAGCAAGGGATTGCTGATGGCCGTGTACTGGTCAAGGTCATTACTCAAGCAGCACACACTCAGCATCTGCAAAGATACAGAAGATCAAAAACTGCACAGCACAGCCAAAAAAAGGGAATTGGCTTTTTCTCAGATAAGCGGTCCACTGGAATTTTGGGTCCAACTGCAGTGCAATAGCAAAGGTCACAGAAAAAGAGGTTGCTGAGGAAAAAGTACATTGATGTGTGAATCTGGGAGTCTAATCTAATTAAATGATCATTCCAAGGTTTGCTATAAGATTAGTGAGATAAACCAGTAGAAACATGGTAAACAGATTCACTTTCATCTCAGGATTATTGGTATTTCCCAGGAAAATGAATTCATTCAGAAAGGAGCAATTTCCTTTGTCCATTCTTCTTTGTACTTGCCTACCCATTAGAAAATGATAAAAAAATTGTTAGATGCACAGCTAATTCTTCAGAATATTCACAATGTATCTATAAGGCGGACAAAATTTGTAGCTTCAATTTTCATTTTTACTCTAGGGAAAACATGCAGTCATATATCACTCTTTTTTACTATAATTTTTTTATTGTCCTGGAAGTACATTGTGGCATTTACAAAAGTTCTTACAATGTATCAAATATATCAAACTTGAATTCATCCCCTCTATCATTTTCCTTTTTTTTCCCTCCCCCCAAAGAAGTATTGCATCTGTTTGAAATGATAATAAAACTTTTTTAAATCTGAGAAAGCACTTGAGAAAATGATACAAATCTAAATCCCATTTCCCAAGTATGTAGCTTTTTTGCAATATTAATTTCTCTAAACTCTATCTTTCTTATGTTAGGAAAGAAAATTTTACTTTATCAATATCTCAGCATACTTTTAAAATAGTGTGGAACAAATGCAATTGTAGAACTGTCTTAATGACAGAATCAAGCATTTTCTCTGCTTCAAAACGATCACAGGGAAGGAGAGTTACACATGTAGCTTTCTGCTCAAATCATGATTGACTTAAAAGACTGTTCCTTGAGTTATACAGATGTTGAGTAAATCACTGACTAACAATTATGAGTATTATTTTCTACTCTTGCTGATCTATGAGTTCTTTAATATTTGATGAGACCTGAGCAAAGTATTATTTCATTTTTTCTTATTGTGATTTTGCCAGAATGCTTATACCTATTTATTCTGATAGTCCCAAGCCAAAAAGAGATGAAGTTCCTGATCAAGGAAAGTTGCTTTTACAGAAGGAGTGTAATAAATTAAGAACACACTTGCATTATGTCAGATTTTAAATGGACTTACTCATCTATAAATGAAAACAGCATAATGGACAATAAAGTGCTGAGAGATATGAAAGCTTCTCTATGGGTATGTGTGGCCATGTAAGTTTTCATGCTTTTCCATGTGTGCTTGACACTGTAGACATATGGAAATTGGAAAGTGGGGGATGAACATTTGTGAGCATTCTGTCAGCCTAAGTACTCATGGTGCCACATGGAGTCAAAACTGCACACATTAATCTTTGCCATGTGGTATTACAGTTATTTAAATTACAAAATACACAAATTTCAAAATTCCTTAAACTCATGTATGTACATACACAATCATAAATCGAATAAACACAGCATATGAACCCATTTTATAATAATTAAAATGCTTTCTGGATAATGATAGGTCAATTCATGGTCGTACAGTTTTGAGAAGAAAATACTCTTTTTCAGAATTCATTGAACTGTGAAGACTGGTTAAGCTGGTTTAATTTACATTTCATTTTTTCTTGAAAAGGTTTTGTTAAACCTTATGTATTTCAATTCCTAAGTTGAGAAACTTACCCCAGGCAAGCAGCTCTTTGTCAGTTGAACACTAAGCAGTGAGCATTTTATTATAAAAGTAGCATTTGGGACTTAAATCTTTGAAACTACTTCCAGCAGGCTTTGTTGTTGTGTGAATGTGATTAATTGCATTTCTGCTTCTGCATTTCCCCTGTGAATTCAAAAGCATATATAGCAAAGTTGAGCTTTAATTCTTAAAAATTGTTCACAAACTCATCTGTGATGGGGCAACCACCTCAATCCAAATTTATAACATAAAATATATAGAATGCAAGCAAATTTTATACTACAAAGTATAATCTATGTCATTCTTGCTCAATTGAAGCAGAATCTAATGATACTCAAATACTGCCATCTTGAAACACTCTTAACTACTTTTGATAATTCATCCTTTCTTCCATTTTTAAAGTACTCTCCATAACTACCTCAATGGACTATTATGTTTGATGCCATTTTATTGACATATAAGTCAGATGTTATGAAATTCATACTTTTAGCAATAATTCTTTGGTTTTTAATATATTCATAAAATTATCCAGCCTTAGTCACCACTTACTTCGAGAATATTTTTCATCACATACTGAGTAGTGGTCCCTCCAATTTCTTTCCTACCTCAGGTCCTGGAAAACTTCACTTTCTAACTGTTTGTGTTCACCTACTTTTGACATCAAATATAAAGTTGTATAATTGGTGGTATTTTGTTTCATTATTCTTTCCTTTAACATAATGTTTTCAAAGCATGCTAAACATGCTTCAAAATTTCATTCATTTTGATAATTTTACAATGTTCTGGATTATATATATATAGTACTTTTTTATTACCATATATTAGTTGATTAGTTGTACAGAGGGAATTCATTGTGACATTTACATATGAGCTTAGAATGTATATTTTTTCTTTCTTTTATTTTATCATTTTACATCCACTTACATGTGTATACATGGTTTGGGCTATCTTCTCCCTCTTCACACCCTCCCCCCCACTTCCCCTTCTGGGCAGAGCCTGTTTGACCCTCTTGTTCTCTGATTTTGTTGAAGAAAAACCAGAAGAGCTAGTAAAAAAGACATACAGTTTTTGCTAGTTTGAGGTAAAGATAGCTAAACAGACATTCCCAGAATTGCTTCCATGCACATGTGTATTCAACCCACATTGACTCATCTCTGCCACACCTCTTCGCTGCTTCCTTGTCCTCTTCCCAAAGTGGCCTCTGCCAGTTTAAAATTACTATATTCACTCCACTACAGTGAGCACATCTACCACATCCAAGTTTTAGGTTTCCTTTCCTTTGTCTGTTCCTTCCTGTGCATTCTCCCCTCAGTGTGTGACCCATGTCCAATAATATTACTGCATTTGTTTTAGGTCTATAATCCATATATGAAGGAGAACATGCAATTTTTGGCATTGTAAGCCAGGCTAACTTCACTTAAGATGATGTTCTCCAGTTTCATCTGTTTACTTGAGAATGACAAAATTTCATTCTTCTTTGTGGCTGAGAAAAATTCCATTATATATAAATACACTTTTTCTTAAGCCATTCATTGGTAGTGAGGCATCTTGACTGTTTACATAACTTGGCTATTGTAAATAGTGCTGCAATAAACATGGGTACTCAGGTGCCTTTGTAATAGCCTGTGTCGTATTCCTTCGGGTATATCCCTGGGAGTAGTATTGCTGGATGATATGGTTAACATTCTTTGAAGGCACCAAGGAGCCACAAATTTATTAGGAATTTGAGTGGTAACTAGTCCCCACATGGTCAAACAAGAGGTACCTTGGGTAATGTTTACCTGATATGATAAGAGAAGTTGGACAGACTTGGAAACTATAGTTCTTTTTGTGGTTTTCGAGATGTGTTTTTGAGATAATTTAAGATCATAAATTGGAAAGGTTAGTGCCCTTGGTACTTTGGTTAAAGGGACAAGTTGCTGAGAGTCCACACAACATTTCCAGAATAAGAAGCTACCAATCTTTTGTTAGCTCTAGGTTAGTTTTATTTAGAAGTTGGTATGAGAAATTTGGGGTGGCCAGCAAATAAGTAGGATCTGAAGGCTTCCATAGAGGATGACTAAAGCAAGTTGTCAGTCCCAAGAGGAAAATCAAGTTAAGTGCTTTTAGGAAATGCTTCATAGTTATGAGTTCTCCAGAGTGGTAGTGTCTGGGAGGTGAGCCTGAGGAAGCATACCATAGCCAGATGAACTGTGTAAGGAATGTTCCCAGGAACAGGAGTCCTAGGCAGGGGGTCCATTTATACTGTGAAAGGGAGGTGAAAGAAGTAGGCATGTAAGGCTTTTGCTTATCTGTTAAACTGAAGTTTTTTAATCCCTCCAGAAGAGAAGTTTTAGGTCTTCTATCATCTCTCAGGAGTTAGTGTCCTTAGGCTAAACTTAATTGGAAGAGAGTTCTCCCATCACACAGTTTACTTTGGAAAGATGAACACAACTATTCATTCCCTCATTTTGATGGCTGTGGGAATGGGCAGAATCGCTGGACAGGAGCCCTTCCATTTTGGCTGAGGTTGGTAAGCTGGGATTCCTTCCTTCTAGGACATGATCAACACCTATTCTCCCAGTACAATTTTGAGTTCTCTAAACTAAAATAGGCAAGTAAAACCTATTTAATTCTAGGATTGCTTGTTGAAATGTTCCTAGAACTATTATATATTTTCAGACACCACCAGCCTCAGGATCCATCACCCAGTCATTGGAGAGGGTATGGCCTCCCATAGAGCATTTCAGAGAGGCTCAGACTAATTTTAGCCTTTAGGCTATTTCTAATTCTAAGCTGGGTAACAATAGAAGATGATTCCAATTTCCAGAGGTTTTGTGGCAAAGTTTGGCAAATGTATATATCATTGTTTTCTTGACACTTTCCACCTTACCATGGAACTGAGGTCTTTAGGCTGAATATAAATGATAGTTAATTCTCAAGGGCTGAGTGACCCCCTTGGTGACCTGTGAAACAAAAGCTGTCATATTATCACTCTGGAGTGGCCATGCTAGATCAAATCTAGGAATAATGTATTTAAGAACTAGCTTTGTCACCTAGAGGTTTTTTTCTGTCTGAGAGGAGAAAGCCTCAATCAATCCGATGAAAGTATCGATGATGACTAGAAACTCCTTATATCCTTAGCAAGGGCGCATGTGAGTGAAATCTTCTTGCCAATCCTGTCCTGGGTAAGTTAATTTCTTTAAATTGGATCAGCCAGCTGGGGAAACTTTGGACAGGGATTATCATCAGACCACAGGAGAAAGTCTTGGAAAAGCTGCTTAATTGTAGCATTTATTCTGGTCCTCACATACTACCTTTTGATTAGTTCCTGGGTTGCACTCCAGTCCAAATAGAAAGTGTTACATATAGACTTTATTGCTTTCCACTGAGTTGCTTGTGGCAGGACTAGTTTATTATTTACATGCTACCAAGCTCATTCTTTATGTCTTTCCATCAGAAAAGCTTCCTTTTCTTCATTGGTAATACATTTGGGATCTACAGGCTCCTGTGGAAGGAAAAGTACCACAGGGTGGAGACTAGAAGACATCTGTTGGCCTCAGAGCTGCCGAAAAACATAGTTATTTCCTTGTAACACCAGGGTTAAATCTTTCCCATGTCCCTACCAGTGGATTTCTGCTACTTCTTTAAATATGTGAATATTTTCCAGTAGATGGAGGATTTCTTTTCCATGCTTTATTGGGGATTGCCTTCCTGAGAGAAGTACCCTTTCCTTCCATATACATGCATGGGCATGTAGCACTAGGAAAAAATATTTTGAGTAAGTACATTTCTGTCTTTAGGGCTGAGATCCTGCCTGACAAAGGCTTTGCCTCCATGATGTCCTCTTGGATCACCACTACATATCCCACATTTCTTTTCCCATGCAGCACAAAACTTCTTCTATCCATTCATCCTCAGGTTTGAGGAATGGTTTATCTGCCAGGTCTGGTTACTTACATTGGCTTTTATGAACACCTGCTTGCAAGTATGCTCAGTCATTAGTTCAGAAAGTAGCAAAGATAGTGATTCAAGATCTTAAAGGTCTTTATTGTCACTTTTCGGGATGCTGAAAGGATGGCTTGATATTTAGTCAATCTTTCCCCAGAAATCCACAGCTATCTTAGTTTAAGTGTGGCCCTTACTTAATGAGGGCTAAGCACTTCTAGAAGCTGACCCATAGTTATTTTATTGGCATTCTCCACTAGGAGGGCAGTGGCAGCTATTGCCCTCATACATCCTGACAAACTCATGGCCATTCCACCCAATCTCTTAAAAATGTAGGCCACTGGATAAGCTATATCCCTAGTTTCTGGGTTAGGATGCCCACAGTAGTTCCCCCTTTTCTGATTAATACAGAATGAAAGATATTGCCAATTTGGGAATTACTAGGGATGGGACCTATTTTACCATGTTATAAACATCATCCATTCTCCAGTTCAATCTAAGTGTTCACTATCCGGTCCATTTGTTGCTTCTTATAGAGGCATGGCTATGACTCCAAACTTTGATATCCAGATCTGACAGAACCCTGCCATTCTTAAGCATGACTGATAATAAAATTTTGACCCAGAAGAGCTGATCCCTCTCTAGAGGAGGGATCAATGTTGGTATATGTTCAAAAGGTTTCCTCCAACCTATCATAAAATGATATAGGGGGAAAAAAGAGTAAAATGTTATAGAATTTTCTTTTTCTTCTTGAGTAATTCCTCTATCCTTATAATAATTAAGAGATGTAGTAATTCCCAATATCATCCCCCAGAGGCTTACTACCACCATGTTTTGCCTCACTCACATCCCCCGTGGAGTGTTGTAGTCTCATTTAGTTTCATTTTTACAGACAGTATCAGCCCCTGGCATATAATCCTGATTGTCCCTGGAAAAGATTTGTCTGTCCTCATATGGACAGAAGTTCTAATTGTTCTTTTCTGTGGGGGTGCAACAATTGACTAACAGGAATTGAGTATCTCTTCAGGACAGATCAAATGCCAATGACAGGGTCTGAAACTCATCTACAAATTTATTTGGTTCTTCAGAATACCTCCCCAACTTTTCCTTATGTTGCTGGATACCACACATGGAAATGGGTTCTTGAACTCAAATTGTACTTCCCAGCCCCACCACCTGTTGCAGCAGAAGTAAAGCTTAGAAGCCTCTGAGTAAGGTGTTCTGCTTTGAGTATGTGGGGAGCTTGTGAGTGTTGGGGTACAGAGGGAAAATTGTGGTAAGGAAGCAGTGGCATTCCCTTTGAGAGATAGGTCCCTATAGTAGGGGATCATCAGGACATCCACATTCTCATCATCTGCTTTCCCTTTTTGGGGTATGAGGGGTCCACCTACAAAAGGAAGCATTTTGATATATGGCTATATAGGCTTGAACATTCAGCATCTCAGACCACTTTATTTGTCTCTTACAAAACTTATCTAAGTGTAAGATGGTATTATGACTTAAGCTTCCATTCTTGGGCCACTTTTCTTGAGTCCTTAGTAAATATTGGGTACAGGGTATATTACAGCAAAGACAATGAGTCTTTTTTTCAGGTTAACTAGTTCAAAGCATTCCCCATGTTAAGGATACAGATGAGTAGAGAATACTTTGTAATAGAGGTGGCTCTCCCTATCTGACCTGTGAAAAGAGAAAGAGGAAAAGGGAGAAGGCAGGATCATGTACAGGAAACAGGACTTCTCAGAACTCTCAGGGAATCCTCTGGAGGGTCCAAGGAATCCTGAGATCTGAGACTTCCTCTAATTTACCCCACTATGCCCACTGTGACCAGATATGTCTGACTCTGGATGCATGCCAGTGCTGCTTGCTCATTTGGCTTTCTCCATGGGCAGTGTCCAACTCTTATTGGAGGTATCCCATGGTGAAGGACTTGGCTCTGGACATCTACTCAATTATTATGTTATTTTCCTGACACAAGATGCATCATGGAGTATGGTCAAACAGATGTGCCAAATGACCAAAGCAAACAAAGGAAGAATTAGTCCCTGGTCGCCCTGCATCAAGAAAAGAAAATTAGGGATCACTCCAGGATTCAGACTTGGAATTCTGTAGGGAAATCTGAAGTATTGTCTCAAAAATCATCATCTCAGAGTGATTTTTTTGGACATACTTGAGAAATAGATCTCAAAGTACTTCCTTAACACCTGAGATGTTGAAGAATGGTTCAGTCAAGTTCCAAGGTAGCCATGAGATCATCACATTCAAAAGGTGAAGGGACTAACTGAAATGACAAGACTCATCCCATGGGATATGGTTTCCCAAAGCAAGAAGAAAGTCAGGCAAAAGGAGCCCTTTAAGGTTAGAAAACATTTTCAGAAAGAGGTTCAGTTTGCTGAAACAAGCAGCAAAGATGGCATTTTGAGTAGGAGGTTTACCTGCTGGCTGGCTCAAAAACATGTTACTAGTGAGTTGTTGCAGAAGATCCTGGTCAAAAAGATCTCAGGTCCTTGGTATCCCAGAGTATGGATGGAGATACATGGATTACAAAGCAGCAGCAAAATCCTATTGAAAGTATAGTAGGAAACCCTGCAAGAGAGCAACAGGGTTGAGCAAGATGGCTCAGGAACCCCATTGCCTGGCTCAATGGACAATTTATATTTCATGAGGGTAAATGATGAGAATAATCTGGAAATTATTTTCAGGAGGGTTTATGGTAATCGATCAGTGTAATCGATAATGTTTTGTTATAGAACATGGGACATTCTGCACTTGTGGTTATTCCTATTCCTGGCCTTCATGCTTGACATGGAACCAATAATCATAAGGTCATAAGTAGGAATGGTTGCAAAGGTCAGATTGGGGACATATTTCTCCTTACTGATAATGTGCAATTTTCTGGTCTGAACTCTCAACAGACTTCCTTGTCTGACCACAAGATAACCACGAGAGGGAGTGTTTAATGGCAGTTCCTGGTGGCGATGAGGAGTCCAGCATGAGAGTGAGTTTTGCTGAGGAGTATTGAATCCCATGACTACTTTTTCTTTCTTTGTTCCTAGCCTGCCTGTTTATCATGTATTTCTGACAATTTACTCCTTTCTCAGGGGCACCAAGTCAAGCTGTGGGAACACAATACAACAGAAGTCTCTTCAATATGACCAGAACTCCAGTGGGAGATCCAGCTCTTGAAGTGCCTATGGCTTTTGCTCAGAGAAAAGCACAATAAGCATCATTATGTGTCTGCTAAATCATTTCTGTATTTTTTTCCTCTATTCAGGATGGAAGAAAAACTCACTGTTCTATAAATGCACAAATCCTAGCTTCCTTGGCAAGGCATGTTGGTACACACTTGTAATCCCAGCTACTTTGGAGGTGGAGTCAAGGAGAATTATGGTTCAACTCTAGCCTAGGAAAAGTTACTGAGATACTATCTCAAGAAACAAACCAAGTATGATGATGCAATCTTGTTATCTCAGGTACATAGGAGACAGAGGTAAAAGAATCATTATTCCAAGCTGGCCCTGGCAAAAAGTATGAGACTCCATCTGAATAACTAAAGCAAAAAATATATAGAATTTGATACATGGCTTGAGAGGTGGAGTGCCTGCCTAAGAAGCATGAGGCCCTTCCTAGGTTAGTTTTTACTTGTTAAGTTAGTGGACACCGTTGGGCAGTAGATTACTTAATAATTTTTCCACCACTACCCAATATCTGATCTATATCCTAATTACACCATTCTTTAAAATTTTTCACTAGAGTGATCCATAATTCACCAGGAGAGACACAAGACAAGTTTTGGTATCATTTTAACTATTCCTTTCTGCACTGGTGGGGAGTTGTAGACCATCCCACTCAAGGGGAATGGTACCCATTTGGGGTACTCAGAAGTCTATCCCAAATCCTGATTATCATAGCTAATGAATCTGCTTTTACCTTTTCTGATCTAAGACACTCCTTGGACTCTCACGGAAAAGTCGTACTGGGCAATTGAATGACTCTAGGATATGTGTTGTCTAAACAAATGGGCTTATTATTAGTGCTAATATGTCCTGTTGTTCCTATATCAATTCTTTGTCTCAAGTAGAAACCAATACTATAAAGATTAGGCCAAAATCTACTTGGTCATAGTAAACCTGGGAGCTGCTCATGTCCATTTTAGGTGACATGAATATGCGTTTGAAAGACTAGATTTCTGAACCTTTTTTCCTTGATCCCAATTAGTATCGAGTTTATTCTACTATGTATCTTTCATTTTGTTATGGTTATAATGTTAATTGTAGGAATATATATATATATACACATATATATATATACATATGTATGTACGTATACATATATATATATATATACATATGTATATACATATGAATGTATTATATGTCCATAAATTTTACATTTATATTATATAATTTTATACATATACACACAAATATACCTAGCATTCTGCTGTATAACCTACTGAAGCAAAACCACTCTTATATCCTTTAAAATCTACAGAGATGATTGGCAACATATTGGATACCTTCCAAGCTCAGCAGGAAGCAGCAAATGACAATGATGCTCCTTTTCCCTTAAATAAAGATGGGAACATTTGACAGTGGGACAAATATAAAGGAAACTGCCTAAGTATACTCACCCTGGTAACTTTAGCCTAGTCTGTTTCTCAATTACTCAAGCTATCTCTTTATTTTCTATATATCTTTCTTTCCCCCTCCATTTTTTACCATATGGGAGAATTCAAGATTAATCATTGTTTTAGCCTCAGGCTAGTTTGCCATGCTCACTAACATGAGGAAGATATGCAGCCTCAGAAATTAGAACCAGAAAATAAAGAGATAAACAAGCAAATTTTGGCCCCAAGTCATGCTTTCTAGCTTGTGGACTCAGAACCCATTTCCTGGACTTTCCCTTCAGACCTGCCAAATTTCCCTTGATATACAAATATTTTATGAACCACTAGTCTTCTGCTCTTCCCCTTTGCCTGACTAAACAGTAACCTGCTTTTCCTTTTTTCCTTTTCTTCAACTCTACTCTCATTATTTGTGAGTCAGCCCTATGTTCAGTGACTGAACTTTCAGTAATATTTCTACCACCTACAGGAATTACTGACTATGTTGCATAATTTTTAAGAGGATGTATTCATTATATGGGGGGATTTGTAGTGACAATTACCATTAGACTGACATTATACATTATTTGCTTTGCTCCCATCATCTCTCCCTCTCAGCCCCCTCACTACCCCATTTAAAGCAATTGCAAGAGTTTATTTAGGAGATTCCAAGATGGCGACTAGTGGGAGGAAGCAGAAAGTGTGCTTCCTAAAGTAAACTCTTGGAGAGACACTGGAGATACACCTGGCAGGAAAAACCACCAAGAAGAAGCAAAACTCCAATACCTCCACACCCCCAGCCCACGCATAGCATCCCCAAGCCACGTTAAATGGAGAAACCAGGGGTGCTCCCGCACTGCCAGATGCCAGTTCCTAACCTGCTTGGAGACCACCACGTGAGCAAATAAGTGGCATGCAGTACTCCCTGGGACAAATCAGCATAGATCCCTGTACTGACTGACCCCAGCCCAGGGAAAAAAGGAAAAAAAAAATACTGAATAATAAACAAGCAGCTGAAAAAAAAGATACATAACAAAAAGGGCAGGAGGCCCTGACCTCTGGAGAGTGGGGTAGGGCACCCCCACATGAACTGTAAATAAACAAACTGGCCAGAAAAGGTGGGTGTGATGCCACCTCCCCAGTGTAGTTAGAGAGAGGAAGGCTTGTAACAGCAGCTAAAATGTGGCATGCTCCACTGGAGAGTTGTGGAGGGGATCCTCCCCAAGTGAACTCAAAAAAAAAAAAGGACTGCAATTGCAACAGGCATGTAGGGCTGTACACTGGAGAAAACAGAAGAGGCATGCATCCAGGAGAACTTTAAATAAACAAAGCCTGTAGGGCTAGGTGAGTGTAAAACTCATTCCTGAGATCTGCAATAAATAAAGCCTACAGAAGCAGCTGGCTGACAGTAGGTGGCAAGTGAGCTTCAGCCTCAGATAGACATTCACAAAGCTGTCTCCATCTCCAGACTCCTTTTTTTTTCTTTTTTTTCCTTTGATGAGACTGAAACTGTATTGTATTTGAACTTGGGATTTTTTTTTTCTTTTTCTTTGTAACCCTTTGATGAGACAATGACAGAACTACTACTCAGACACCAACACCAGTACTGAATTCTGAAGGACAAACACCAAATCTATAAAGACTGAAACTTTATTGCATTTAAACTTCAGAAATTTTATTTATTTATTATTATTTTTATTTATTTATTTATTTATTTATCATTTTCTAATCCTTTCTCTGTCTCTCTAATACCTGTTTGTCTCACTGTTGATTAGTACACTATCTCTCCCTGTTTATTTCTTCAGCTCTTTTTTTTGTTTGTTTGTTTTGTTTAATTTTTTTCCCTTTTTCTTTATCTTCTTTGCTTTGTCATTCCTCTAAGCCTTCCACACTACATGTCATCATTGTTACTATGATAAGCTAGACAATACTGAATTACACACAGTATAGGGACAGTAACAGTACCAAGGGCAATGATGGGAACATGGAAAAAAGAGAGAAACCATTTTCTCTCCAGTAATAAATTAGTACAGGAAACAAAGGGAAATGAAGAAAACAGATGCCCAGATCCAGACTCCAAGAAAATGAAGATAAACTATGCCAAAGAACCCAATGAAGCCCACAAGAACACTCCAAAAGAAGAAATAATGCAAGTAATCAATGAGAAATTTATAGAGATGATACTGGATATGGCCAACCAAAATGTACAGGAGTCAGTTAAGAAATTCCAAGACAACAAAAATAGGGAATTTGAGAAAGCACAAGAACAAATACAAGAAACTATAGAAGCACTGTATAAACAAAAAAGTGAAACAAAGAACACTATAAATAAAGAGATAAATGAACTCAGGATGAAAATAAAGAATAGTAAAGAGGAAGAAACTCAGGATAAGGAAAACCCCAGAAAAAAAGAGTGAAACAGAAATGCAAAACAAAATGGAAGACCAATCCAGCAGACTAGATCAAGCAGAAGACAGAATCTCAGAACTTGAAGATGAGATGGTAATTAAAGGAAAAACTGAAGAGCTATTAGTTAAACAACTCAAGATCTGTAAAAAGAAAATGCAAGAACTTACTGAGTCCATCAAAAAACCAAACCTGAGAATCATAGGCATTGAAGGAGAAGTGCAAGCAAAAGGAATGCATAATATATTCAACAAAATAATAACAGATAATTTCCCAAATCAAGAGTAAACTATGCCTATAATGGTACAGGAGGCCTCCAGAACACCAAACAGACCTGAGCAAAATAGAACTACCGCACAACATATTATCATAAAAAAACAAGTGTAGAGACTAGAGAAAGAATACTGAAGTCTGTAAGAGAAAAAGAAAATAACATACAAAGGTAAACCCATCAAAATCACAGCAGATATCTCAACAGAAACATTAAAAACAAGAAGAACTTGGGGTGAGGTCTTCCAGTTACTGAATAAAAATAACTTCAACCCTAGGATCCTCTACCCAGTAAAACTATCATTCAAAATAGATGAAACAATAAAATTCTTCCATAATAAACAGAAACTAAAACAACATATGACCACAAAGCCACTACTGCAAAAGATTTTTCAAGGGATTCTGCACACAGAAAGTGAAACCTAACATAACCATGAAAGGGTAGGCAGTACCAAACTACAGGAAAAGAAAAAGCAAGAAAGTAGAGAGTAACATCAATTTAACTTCACACAATCAAACCATCAAGCATATAAGACAGCTAAATGACAGGAATCACCACATACCTATCAGTACTAACACTTAATGTTGACAGATTTAACTCCCCCATCAAAAGGCACTGTTTGACAAACTGGATTAAAAAGGAAGATCCAACAATTTGTTGTTTACAGGAGACCCATCTCATCAATATAAATAAGCATAGGCTTAGAATAAAAGGTTGGAAGAAGATTTACCAACCCAATGGCCCCTGAAAACAGGCAGGAGTAGCAATACTTACCTCAGACAAAGTAGACTTCATACCTACATTGATCAAATGAGATAAAGAAGGACATTCCATACTAATAAAAGGGGAAATACACCAAAAATAAATAACAATTGTCAACCTATATGCACCGAATGTCAATGCACCCAATTTCATCAAACATACCCTGAAGGACCTGAAAGCATATATTAACTCCAAACAGTGGTAGTGGGAGAACTTAACACCACACTATCATCAATAGATAGGTCATCCAAACAAAAAGTCAATAAAGAAATCTTAGATCTAAAATATACTATAGATCAAATGGACCTAGTTGATGTCTACAGAACGTTACTTCCAACTTCTACACAATATACATTTTTCTCAACAGCCCACAGAACCTTCTCCAAAACTGATTATATTCTAGGGCACAAAGCAAGCCTCAGAAAATATAAGAAAATATAAATTATACCATGCATTCTATCTGATCACAATGCAGTAATACTAGAACTCAACAACAAAAATAAATATAAAAAACATGCAAACAGCTGGAAACTGAACAACTCATTGCTTAATGAACGATGGATCATTGCTGAAATAAAGGAGGAAATTAAAAGGTTCCTGGAAGTTAATGAAAATGAAAACATAACCTACCAAAACCTATGGGACACAGCAAAGGCAGTCCTGAGAGGAAAGTTTATAGCCATGAGTGCATATATTAAAGAGACTGAAAAATCTCAAATCAATGACCTAATGATACATCTCAAACTCCTAGAAAAACAAGAACAGGTAAATCCCAAAACAAGCAGGAGAGAAATAATAAAAATAATAGCTGAAATCAATTAAATAGAAACCAAAAAATCCATACAAAGAATTAATGAAACAAAAAGTTGGTTGTTTGAAAAAATAAATAAGATCAATAACCCATGGCAACCTAACTAAAATGAGGACAGAAAAAAACCCAAATCAGTAAAATAAGGAATGCAAAAGCAGAGATAACAAAAACCATGGAAGTCAAGGAAATCATCAGAGAGTATTTTGAGAACCTATATTCAAATAAATTTGAAAATCTTGAAAAAATGGACAGATTTCTAGATAGTTATCATCATCCAAAACTGAACCAAGAGGACATTAATCACCAGAATAGATCTATAGCACAAAATAAAATTGAATAGCAATATATATCCTCCAAAAAAAAAAAAGTAGAGGACCTGATGGATTCTCTACTGAATTCTATCAGATCTTTAAAGAAAAACTAATACCAACCCTCCTTAAACTGTTCCACAAAATTGAAAGGGAAGGAAAACTGCCTAAGATGTTTTATGAAGCCAGTATTCCACTTATCCAAAAACCAGGCAAAGACACCTCTAAAAAAACAACTCTAGGCCAATTTCCTTATTGAACATTAAAGCAAAAATCCTCAATAAAATAATGGCAAACCAAATTCAACAACACGTCAAAAAGATCATTCACCACAACCAAGTAGGCTTCATTCCAGGAATGCAGGGGTGGTTCAACATATGAAAATCAATAAACATAATAAACCACATTAACAGAAGCAAAGACAAAAACCACTTGATCATCTCAATAGATACAGAAAGAGCCTTTGATAAGATCCAAAACCATTTCCTGATAAAAGCTCTAAGAAAACTAGGAACAGAAGGAAAGTACCTCAACATAGACAAGCTGTATATGACAAACATATAGCCAGCATTATACTTAACAGAGAAAAACTGAAACCATTCCCTGTAAAATCAAGAATGAGGCAAGGATGCTCACTATCCCTACTCCTATTCAACACAGAAATGGAATTCCTAGCCAGAGCAATTAGGCAAGAATAGGGAATAAGAGGAATACAAACAGGTAAATAAACTATCAAAATATCCCTATTAGCAGATAATATGATCCTATACCTTGGAGACCCAAAACACTCTACTCAAAAGCTTCTTGACACCATCAACAGCTATAGCAAGGTAGCAGGATATAAAATCAATATAGAAAAATCATTAGCATTTCTATACACTAATAATGAACAAACTGAGAAAGAATATATGAAAACAATTCCATTTAAATAGCCTCAAAATAAATCAAATACCTAGGAGTAAACTTAACGAAGGATGTGAATGACCTCTACTAGGAAAACTATAAACTCCTGAAGAAAGAGATTGACGAAGACTATAGAAAGTGGAACGATCTCCCATGCACATAGATTGGTAGAATCAACATAATAAAAATGGCTATAGTCCCAAAAGCAATCTACATGTTTAATGCAATTCCCATAAAAATCCCAATGACATTCATCACAGAGATTGAAAAATCTACTGTTAAATTTATTTGGAAACACAAGAGACCACGAATAGCCAAGACAACAGTTAGTAAAAAGAACAATGCTGGAAGTATCACAATAACTGACTTCAAAGTATATTACAAAGCAGTAGCAATAAAAACAGCATTGTACTGGCACAAAAACAGACATGAAGACCAGTGGAACAGAAAAGAGGACCCAGATGTGAAGCCACACAACTGTAACTAACTTGTCTTTGACAAAGGCGCTAAAAATATGTGATGGAGAAAAAGCAGCCTCTTCAACAAAAACTGCTGGGAAAACTGGTTAGCAGTTTTCAAAAACTTAAACTAGATCCTTGTTTATCACCCTATGCCAGTATTAACTCAAATGGATCAAGGACCTTAATATCAGACCCCAAACTCTAAAGTTGGTAAAGGAAAGAGTAGGAAATAGTTTGGAATTAATAGGTATAAGCAAGGACTTTCTCAATCGAACCTCAGAAGCTCAGCAACTAAGAGATAGCATAGACAAATGGGACTTCATAAAACTAAAAAGATTCAGCTCAACAAAAGAAATGGTCTCTAAACTGAAGAGAACACCCACAGAGTGGGAGAAAATATTTGCCAGCTACACAACAGACAAAGGACTAATAAACAGAATATATAGGGAACTTAAAAAACTAAATTCTCCCAAAATTAATGAACCAATAAAGAAATGGGCAAGTGAACTAAACAGAACTTTCTCAAAAGAAGAAATTCAAATGGCCAAAAAACATATGAAAAAAATGCTCACCATCTCTAGCAATAAAGGAAATGCAAATGAAAACCACACTAAGATTCCACCTCACCCCTGTTAGAATAGTCATCATTAGCAACACCACCAACAACAGGTGTTGGCAAGGATGTGGGGAAAAAGGAACCCTCTTACACTGTTGGTGGGAATGTAAACTAGTACAACCATTCTGGAAAAAAATTTGGAGGCTTTTAAAAAATCTAAACATAGATCTGTCATATGATCTAGCAATATCATTCTTGGGGATATACCCAAAGGAATGAGACACAGGTTACTCCAAAGGCACTGCACATCCATGTTTATTGCATACTATTCACAATAGCCATGTTATGGAAATAGCCAAGATGCCCCACTATTGATGAATGGATCAACAAAATGTGGTATTTATACACAATGGAATACTACTCAGCCATGAAGAAGAATGAAATCTTATCATTTGCTGGTAAATGGATGGAACTGAAGAACATCACCCTGAGCAAGGTTATCCAGGCCCAGAAGATCAAAAATCATATGTTCTCCCTCATATGCGGACATTAGATCAAGGGCAAACATAACAAGGGGATTGGACTTTGATCACATGATAAAAGCGAGAGCACACAAGGGAGGTATGAGGATAGGCAAGAAACCAAAAAACAAAACAAGATAGCATTTGATGTCCTTGATATAAAGGAACTAATGTAGAAACTTTAAAACAACAGAGGCCAATAGTAGGGGACCACGAACTAGAGAAAAAGTTAATTTGAGAAGTATTAATTTAGAAGGTAACACACACACACATGAAAGCAATGCGAGTCAACTCCCTGTATAACTATCCTTATCTCAACTAGCAAAAATCCTTGGTCCTTATTATTGCTTATACTCTCTCTTCAACAAAGAAGAGAGATAAGGACAAAATAGCGAGGGGGTAAGGGGAAGAGAGAAGTGATGGGGGAAAGACCCAAACACTTTATGCATATATGAATAAATTTTTTTTTAAAAAAAGGGGTTGTTTAGTTGTGTTTATGTAGATATTTGAAGTCCATCAACCGTATACCTTCACCTTTATATTCTTCTTTCACCTTCCCCACTCCCATTGATACCCCTTCACTCACACTGTGCCTATTTTTCAGTCCTGATTTTCATTATTAATATTTAAGTTGATGTTCAAAGCATGTCTCCATATGTGCCCTCTGTGGTTGTGCTTACTTTGGTCTGTTCAATGCCTTTGAATACTCTCCCTTACCCTTTTACCTCCCTCTTCTTGATTTTCAGCAGTTTTCAGTACACATTCTTATGTCCTCTACCTTTACATTTTGTGGTATGTGATATTACTGATGCTCTATCTTTCTCTTCTCCTTTCCCTGAGCTCCATAGAGTAGTTCCACTGTTACGAACATGTCCTACATCTGAGTTTGTATATGATCATGCGTGTTTTTGTGTATATGTTTATCTTTGTATCTATCCTTCCCATATGGGGAAAAACATGCATCCTTTGTTTCTGATCCTGGCTAGCTTCACTTAGCATGGTGTCCTCCATTTGCATCCATTTACCTTCAAACCCCATGTCATTATTCCTTGTGGTTGAGTAATACTCCATTATGTATGTGTACCACAATTTCATGATACATTGATCAGTTGTAGTGCATCTGGATTGCTTCCAGAGCTTAGCTCTTATGAATAGGGCTGCAATGAACATCAGTGTACAGGTGTCTCCACTGTATCCTGTTTTATGTTCTTTTAGATAGATTTGCTGGAGTGGCATCACTGGATCATATGGCAGTTCTGTCTCTAGTTTTTTGAGGAATCTTCATACTTCTGTTCATAGTAGTTACACTAACTTGCATTCCCACCTGCAGTGTATAAAATTTCCTGTTTCACCACATCCTCACTAGCATTTATTGTTATTACCCTTGATTATGGCCTTTTTAATTGGGTAAGATGAAATCTAAGTGTTGTTTTGATTTGCTTCTCTTTTATAACCATTGAAGTTGAACAATTCTTCATGTATTTACTGGCCATCTGTATCTCCTCCTTTGAGAATTCCCTGTTTCATTCATCTGCCCATTTCTTCATTGGGATGTTGAATCTTTGGGGGCTGGATTTTTTGAGTTCCCTATAGATTTTTGATATTAGGCCCTTATCAGATGAGTAGTTGGTAAAGATTTTCTTCCATTCTGTGGACTCTCTCTTGATTCTGGTGACTGTTTCCCTTGCTGAGCAGATGCTCTTTGGTTTGATGAAGTTCCATTTGTCCATTGTTTCTCTTAGATGCTGAGACTTTTGAGTTCTGTTTAGGAAGTTGTTCCCTATACCTATCTGTTCCAGTGTATTTCCCTACTGCTTCTTGGAGTTGTTTCAAAGTTATATGTTTTTAAAGTATTCCCATATGATCTTCTGAAATTCAGTGGTGTTTGTTGTAATATTCCCATTCTCATCTCTGATTTTATTAATTAAGATCTTCTCCTTTTATCTTTTAGTTAATTTGGCCAGAGGATTTTTGTTGTTTTTTTTCAAGAACCAGCCTTTAGTTTCATTGATTCATAGTTATATTTTTTCATTCTCAAATTCATGAATTTATGCCATGATTTTTATAATCTCTTTCTATCTGTTCCTAGCTTTTGTATGTTCATCAGTTCTTTTTTTGACCTTTATTCCTTTCCTGCCTCTAGTATTTTTCATTATTTTTTCATTCTCTTCCACGTGAATCATTCCTTTGAATATGCTTTGTAATTATAGAATTCATGGACTTGAAATGTTTTAGCTTGTCCTTGTCTAGGAAGGTCTTTGTTTCCCCACCCAGGTTGAAGGACTGTGTTCTGGAGGTTTCATTCCAGGGATACAAGGGTGGTACAACATAAGCAAATCAAAAGATGTAATACAACACATAAACAAAACAAAGGAAAAAAGCAACATCATCATATGAATAGATGCAGAAAAAGCCTGCAACAAAATTCAACATCCTTTCATGGTAAAAGCTCTGAGAAAACTAATTAGAAGGAATATTCCTCAACATAATAAGTGCTATATATGGCAAACCTAAAATGAATGTCATACTAAATGGAGAAAAACTGAAACCATTTCTTTTAAAATCAGAAATGAGGAAAGGGTATCTACTCTTCCCAGTCTTATTCAACAAACTGCTGGAATTCCCTTCCAGAGCAATAAGACAGGAGAGAGAAATACAAGGGATTTGAATAGGAAAGAAAGAAATCAAATTGTCCCTATTTGTAGATGATATGATCCTATACCTGAAAGATCCTAAAAGTTCAATCTAATAACTCTTTGATCTCATAAACATATTCAGAAAAGTAGGAATATATAAAATCAATACACAAAGATATGTAGCATTTTTGTACACAAACTATCAACAGTCTGAAAAAGAGATCAGGGAAACAACACCTTTCAGAATAGCTTCAGAAAATTAAAATACCCAGAAATAAATATAATGAAGGATGTGATTGATCTACACAATGAAAATTATGTCACTAAAGAAAAACACATCAGTGAAGACATCAGAAGATGCAAGGATATTACCATATTCATGGATAAGCAGAATAAATATTGTGAATATAACTATATCACCAAAAATGTTCTATACATTCAATGCAATTCTTATCAAAATTCCAATTACATTATTCACTAAGATAGAAAGGTCAGTCTCAAAGTTCATATGGAAGCACAAAAGACCTCAAATAGCCAAAGCAATCCTGAGTGAAAAAGAACAATGCTGGAGGTATCAATACTCAATTTCAAACTATACTACAGAGCCATAGTAATAAAAACAGGATGGGACTGGCACAAAAACAGACAGTAAGACCAATGGAATAGAATATAAGTTCCTAACACAAACCAATGCAACTAGAGCCATCTGATTTTTGACAAAGGAGCTCAAACCATGCATTGGAGAAAAGATAGCTTCTTCAACACTTGGTGCTAGGAAAACTGAATTTCCACTTGCAGAAGACTAAAACTAGATTCCAGTCTCTAATTTTGGCCTATCATCAATTCAAACTAGGTTAAATATCTTAATGTGAAACCTAAAATGGTGAAATTAATCCAGGAAAAAGCAGGGACTGCACTGGACCACATACACATAGGTAATAACTTTATGAATAGCACTGCAGCAGTTCAGCTATTAAGAGAAAGGACTGACAAATAGGCTGCTGTTTGTCAAACTAAAAAGCCTATGCACAACAAAGGAAATGGCCTCAGATTGAAGAGACAGCTACAGAATGGGAGAAAATCTTTGCCAGTTATACATCTGACAAGAGATTGATAATCTGAATGTACAGGGAACTGAAAAAGTTTCTCTCTCAAAGAGTCAACAACCCACTGAATAAATGGGCAAATGAGCTAAACATACAATTTTCAATGAAGGAGTGCAAAAGGCAAATAAACATATGAAGAAATGCTCAATGTATTTGGCCATAAAGGAAATGCACATCAAAATCACACTGAGATTCCACCTCACCCCAGTCAAATTGGCTATCATCAATAACACAAACCACAGCAAAGGCTTGCAAGGATGTAGGGGGAAAAAAAAAACACTTCTACATTGTTGGTAGGAATGTAAATTAGTGCAACTGCTCTGGAAAGTAATATGGAAGTCCCTTGAAAAACTATAAATAGAACTACTATACAATCCAGTGAAACCACTCCTGGCCTCAGATTGCAATCGTTCAACATATGCCTTCCACACAGTTGGGTGTGCCATGACATCCACCACGTTTGTTCAGATCGGTTCCTGCTAAATTTTCTTTGCAGGAGTTGATGTTGAACTGTGATCTTCCTGATCTTAACTTACTAAGTAGCTGATATTGCAGGCATGAACCAACATCCCTCAGCATAGGACAATTCCTTAGGAGAGTATTATTGATGAATTATTAAGATAAACATTTAACCAGGGCTCATACAGAGAAGGTGGGAGAACAAACAGAGTGCAAGCACTCTATCTTTAGCCATGTGCCTAACTCATTATTTTTGCTTTTGTCATTTTCAGGTAGCATTTCATGTTTTTCCCAGGTTATCCTAGTACTGAGATCTTCCTATCCACACCTCCAAAATTGGTGGCATTATATATGTGTTCCATCTTGTTTAACAGTGTATTTCTCAATGAAATAAAATTGTTCAAACTTATGAATAGAATGTGATTTAACAGCCATGTAAACATTACACACTAATCATCACCTTCAAAATTAGTCCTACCTCTGTGATTCTACATTCAATAGCATCTCTTGCAGTGTCTTGAAATATACAATGCATTATTAGCAATAGTCACCCAGCTATGCATGAGAATGACAGAACTTACTTCTCTTATGATACTCACTCTATAGAAAACAAAAAACAAGTGACAAATAATGTGAATAAACATGGTACAAGAGACCTATATACACATTTCTTACAGAAAAAGACATGAAAATTTCCAGTATTTCAAGTATTTGAAAAAAAAGTTTAACATCATTAATCTTTGGAGAAAAGCGTATCACTTTCGACTCTCCATTTTTCCTTTCATCTGGGATTTCTTATGCTTCCAAAACCCTTTTACCTGCCCAACTAGGGATGTCCAATATAACTTTTCTGTGTAAAAAGTTTTCTTCTCCCTAACACCCCTCCATTGCTTCTTATACTAATTGTTTATGTCTGAAATTGAAAGTTATCATTTGATGTGGGGAGCAGATTATGAGAAGCCTATGAGAACTTGACATTAGCATACCTATGCTCAATAATCTGCAGGCTGAGTTTGGCACAGCCCCAGACACAAAAGAGATTGAGGGCAAAATGCAGCAAAGCTGCTTTTTCTAAGATGTTTACATTCAGAGAGTAGCCTCACAGGTCTCTCCTGTTACAATGTCATGCCGGGGTCCAAGAAATGTGGCTCAACCTCCTCGTTTGCTAGTGTATATAAAAGACTCACTGAAAGAGGATGCAGGGGGCTGCTTGGAAAGCTGGCTCCTTGTGAGGTGGCTGATGCAAATGAGCCTGAGGATAGTTGCCTGCTTGCTAGGGGGTTTGCTGCTTGTGAGGTTGGCTATTGCTGATGATGCTGCTGGCTGCTGATGTTGTATGTTTGTAAGTCTAAGGACTGAGACTTTAAAGAATTGAAAAGAAGTAAGATTTTAAAGAATACAGAAAAGATGTAAGGTTTCAACAAATAGAGAAAAGAAGCAAAGTAAAAGAAGAGAAGAGAAGTAAAAAACAAGTAATGAGGCTTTCTTGCATCTCCATCCGAGTGGGCAGAAAACCTGACCCCAACTTTGTGCATGTTCTGTATTCTACCTTTTGTCTTTCCTGCATCTCTAGTCTCCCCCAATTAGGTCAGTAATACAAGAGCTCACATGGGTCAAGAGAATTTGATACAATATTTTCTCCTTTTCAGTGTGGCACTTTCCATGCCAGTGTCTATGACAAGACATTATCAACATTATGGACTTAAAAAGAATTTTCTTATCATTTGCAAATTTAAAAATGTTGCCAAAATAAATGGTTGGTTCAAAAATATTTTCTCAACAATCTACTACTTCCAAACCCTTTTGATCTGTCAGCCTGTAGATATAATTTCTGAGGAACACTACTCCCTGACAAATAGGAAGGGATTTTGTAGTAGCTATATTTTTATTGTTGTTACCAAAGACCAGACAGAAACAAATTAAGAAAGTAAGGATTAATTTTGGCTCATTTTTAGTAGATTACCTTCTTAATCATTTAACCTCATGCACTGGGACAGAAAATCATGGTGGCAGGAAGAAAGGGTGGAAGAGGGCAACAGGAAGTAAGAAAAAAGGCAGAAGGGTCCAGGGATGATAGAACTCCATGTGTATCCTACATTGAAACATTCTTCAAGTAGTTTCCAGAACGTAAAGTTTTAGAAACTTCAAAAAGTTTCCAGAACCTCCAAAACTGACACTGGCTCTAGGTCAATATGTGAGCATTTTGGCACACTTTATATCCAAATCATAAAAGATATGGAGCTTAGGAGTGGTAGAATCATAGTTTTAGTTTGTTTAAGTGGATTCATTCGTAGATTAAATATGGCTAAAAAGTAAAAAAGTAAATGAGTAGGTAAGAGGTTGAATTCAAGAGGAAAGCATTCTGGAAGTGAGAAGGTATTGTTCATGTAAATCTAGATCACAGGGCTGGGAACCTGTAGCACATGACTGAGATCCTAGCTACTCAGGAGGCAGAAATCAGGAGGATTACGGTTCAAAGCTGGTTCTGGCAAACAGTTCAAGAGACCCTATCTCAAAAAGCTCATCATATAAAAGGGCTGGTGGAGTGGCTCAAAGTGCAGCCTCTGAGTTCAAACTCCAGTACTGCAAAAACAATCTAGTCCATAGATCCATTCAGTATAACAGAATATAATTTTTTTAAAAATGGCATTACCACACAGAACCGTAGTTTGATAGGACTCTAGTCATTGTGGCCCTTCAATAGTGAAAACAGGAAGGGTGTTTTGGCCTGAATAGGAAGCACGAAATATTCTTTAAAGTGCATGGATTCACCAAAATAGATAGATACTGATTGTTTATAGTTTAGTATGCAATACAGCCATGATCCTTGGCATACTGCCATAAAAGGTAACAAAAAACAAGGTACTCTGGGATTAATTATCCAAAGTCACTTGGTGGGATTTTGGAATCTGGAACTTAGTTCAATAGTTTAGTTTCAGACCTCTGGCCTGAGTTGAGGAGTGATGGGCTCCTCATGGTAGCCATGAATATGCCTGTTCTCAGCTTGAACCAGGAGTGAATCAGACACAGGAAAAATAGTCAGAGATTGACAGACATGTTTTGTCTGTAAACTCAATGGAGGACATGAAATAGAGCCTGGAAACTCTGTTTCTTATGGTGCTATGAACTAAAGAATACTGTCATTTAGCAGTAGGAGGTTAGTCCCTGAGAGTCAGCTGAATGTGATCATAGGACTCTCTTATCAAATACCAGAAATATTCATGTTGCTGATAGAGATAAATAGAATCTTATAATGTGTGTATTACTCCTGTTAGCAAATATATTAATGTAATATAAACAGACCAACACATTAATAAAATCACTGTGATACCTGACTATGATCATCCAGCTCACCAGCTCGACACGAACTTGAAGCCATGTCTGACTCACTGAAAGTCCAGTGGTCCTCTTTTAAAGACTCTTTTCTGTCTTTTAAGTTTCTTATGATACTAATAAACTAAACTAAAAGTCATGAATTCCTTCCCAAAGTAAAACTATTAAAGAAATGTTTTGTAAAAATATACAAATGAAAGATATATGTAAAAGCTAGGCAGTGAAAGTAAATTTAAATATGACTTTGCATAGTTTTAAAAACGTTCAACATAATATGTTTTCAATGAAGTATGTTGATTTGGGACGGTAATTCCTCAGTTATTAAGAGCTTCTGATAAATTTTCTGAACAAGGTTTGTCATTTGAAATTATAGAGAACAAATACTGAAGAATGAGGGCAATATTTTATTTCTTGTAAATTCTATTTAATTAGTAACAACACATATATCTTTCTGAAATTGCACACTTTTATGAATCATTTCACTCCTATATTTTGAAGTATATAAAACACAGCACATTGTATAATTAAAAATGTATATAAAACTCAATAATAGTATTTCAGTCAAAACTGTGAATAGCCATTCATGTTCTTTTAAAGACAACCATTGAAAATAAAATGAATATACCTGTGAAGGTAGAAATGTGCTACATGTTTATAATGAGATTAATCATTCAGTTATTACATTGTGAACAGCACATTCAATTAACAAAGTTGAGTACTGAGATTATTTTAACATTATCCAACATTCTACAACTCAGAGATGTTCACTATTAACCTTATATTTAGGCTAGTGGAGTGGCTGAAAGGATAAGAACACCTACTTAGCAAGCATGAGGCCCTGAGATCCATTCCCAGTACCACCAAAAAAATTATCTTTAGAATTATTTTGACTGAATCAGTCTAATTTCCAGCTGCATGAAAAGCCAACACAAATATTTACAAATGAAATAACAATGTAAATATTACTTGAATTTCCATTAATGGTTTTCCCTTTTTTGGTTTATCCAATATTGCCAGGTATTTCATTTTTATTTATTTTCACATCAACAAAATAATAATATAATGCTATGAGCTCATTGAGAGAGACAGATTCCACTATTCAGGTGGCTGTGGAGAGGTCCATATATTTTGCAATTAGCTTCCATTTGTGCAGTTATTGTACAGCTGAAACGTTATATTTGTCTTCCAGAGTGATGACAAGTAGGGAAGTCAATAGATTGATGCACAGACTGTGTAATAAAACACTGAAGAGGAATTGCATGTATAAAAAGAAACATTCTTTACAGGTTCTTATACTACATTTCATTCTAGGCCAAAAACAAAAGGGCAGGAAGTTTTCTTCTAAAAGGAACATACCGCAGTGAAATGAAAGGAAAGGACATTTTTTTTTCTGCTTAATTTACAAATTCTCTTTTTAACACTAGGGTTTTAGATAATTGTTTAGTTTTTTCAATAAGTTTTTGAATGGCACCTGAGAGTTGAACTTTGTAAATACCAAAGGATAAAAACAGTCAAAGCAAGAAGCAAATACATTCCCTTTATAGAGTCTAAAGGTAGAAATGTATCATGCATTTTTATTTATTAATATATTACCTATTGACTTACTTCCAAGTGTAATGATGGACATTTAAAGATGATATACAGTACATAGGAAGAATAGAAACAAAACTTAATATCACTCTTTAAAAAGGTCACTGAATCAATATTAATTTTTAGTAATAACTCAGAGAGAACAAATTGAATTATGTGGGAAGAATTTGCTCTACCTCGTTATATGCCACTGTTACATACTCATCAATAAAAAGGGAAGAAAAGTACATTTTGTGTCAATTGACAAAATTAAACTATTTCTATTTTTCACTACTTTAGATGGAAGAATAGACCAATAATTACTAATCTTTACACTGAACTTAGTTACATTGGTTGGTGTGACCTATGTAAAAGTGTTTAATTTTATGCTTAGAATCCCCAAATTTGTTGATAAAAACCATGATTTCAACAAGAACAGAATTTAGTGTTGATTGCTGTTTTCAGAGCACCCTTCACATCCTTATTTCTTTAACTGTAGATCACTGGGTTTAACATAGGGATTCCAACTAACAGAGGACACCTTGTCTGTGTCCATTGAAAAACTAGAACTGGGACAGATGTACATAAACAGGAGTGTACCATGAAATTTGGCCATAGGTGTTAGGCGGGAGACACATGTAGAGGATGCTTTGAGTTGGCCCTCATTTGAGTTCATCCTAAAGATAGTGGCAAGACTGTAACTGTACAAGAAGAGGACAGTGAAAATACTGAACCCCAAAACACAGCCACCTACAGTGAACAGCAACATCACATTGATGGATGTAGCTGAGCAAGAGAGGGCTAGCAAGGGAGGGATGTCACAGAAAAAGTGATTGATAACATTTAACTTACAGAAGGACAGTTGAAATGTGCAAGAAGTATAGATTGCTGAGTCCACCAAGCCTACAGCATAGGCAGCAGCCACTAGTTGGGTACAGATCCTGGGGGACATTGTAGGTGTATAAAGAAGGGGATTGCAAATGGCAACATAACAATCATAGGATATGACAGCCAATATGAGGCACTCCACATCTGCAAAGGCTGCAAAAGCATACATTTGAATAGCACATAAATTATATAGAATCTTCTTTTGCTCAGATAAGAAGTCAGCCATCTATCTTAGGAGAGATAGTGGAGTAGAGGACATCAGAGAAAGGTTGCTCAGGAAATAGTACACAGGTATGTGAAGTCTAGGGTCTGTGTGAATCAACAGGATCATTCCAAGGTTGGCAATCAGAGTTCTACCATAAAAAGGAAGAAAAGCAAAAAGATCCCCTGTTGTACATTCTGTCTAGCAGAAAGTCCTAAGAATACAAAGTCAGTAAAGACAGTGCAGTTCTCAACTATCATCTCTGAGATCTGGAAATTCCTGGGTGGTAAAAGAATATGGAATTGAAGAGTCATCATCATCTTACTTTATTCAAACTTCAACTGGTAGTGTTTTGTTGCAGTAATTCAAAACAATAGAATGCTACAATTGCTTAAAGCAAACTGAGTCTACCAGAAATATAGCTAACAAAAAGTCATTAAGACTTACTAGTCCATCAAAACTCAAAAATGTGTTTTTGTAGAACGTTTTACAGAGGTTGTAGCACACAGTCATTTAAATTAGATTATACTATTTCCACACAATTCTTAGTAGTACTGTGATGAATTTTAATACCTCACTCTTATAAATAAAGAATCCTCAGGAAAGAAGATGCTAGTTATTATCAACAATTACTTTGTCCAGATATCCAAACAATTCTCAAAAGACATTTGTTGCTTTCAGTTTTGTAGACATGTTCTTGCACTCTGTAATAGAGAAGCATAGTTACATGTGAACTGTGGGTAATGAAATCCCATTCCCAGTCCCTTGTCTTATAAATTGTAGCAGGAAGTGCTATGACAGAGACCTTCTTCAATATTGCATTCTTATACTTCCCTATTAGTTTCAAAGGTTCTATCCAGCTTCAATAATAGCTTTGTATCTCATTGTCACTAGGATGTAGATCTGCTGGAGGCAGAGGTACAATGGTCTGCATAAGCAATAAGCCTGAACATTAAGACAGCAATATGGCAAGCTCACCTTTCTCACCTTCAAAGCTGCAGCTGTTCAGGATTATAAAGAATATCTGAACCAAATTTCAGATATGCAGGTATATTAGGTAGCACAAGAGGTCATAAAGGATTATGACTTCCTACATAATATTCACATGATGTCTTCACAGCAGATGAAATGTACATAAAAGATATTACAAAGTTCAAATATCTACCATCTCATATACTCATAGGCATTTTTTGAATTTTAATCCTTATTCCACTTCCCTCAAATACCTTATAACCTTTAATGTTTTTTTTCCCTATTTTTTGACATACCAGTTAAATCTGCAGACCTGTGATTAGATAGGACTTACAGTCCTTTGGGAGTCCAACTGAAGTAAAAATCTCAAAACATATTCTACTCAGACATCTTGTACCATGTTATGCATGTTACCCTCTAATATGAATATGCATGAAAAGTGGTGTTGAAATTAGATAAACAAAAATGCTACCCTGCATTTACAAAGGATTAAAATTTTAACTTCATAAACATAGCTGCTCCTCCAGTACATGTAGCAAAATTCCCACTGTCCATGAATGGAAAATTGTAGTAGCAATATGTTGCTAAAAATTTGTTAACTTAAATAAAAAATGTGCTTTAATAGAGAAAGCCTTGTTCTAATGAAGTGAAGCTGGTGATTTATTTTTTTTTTCATTTTTCTTTTATTATTCATATGTGTATACAAGGCTTGGTTTATTTCTCCCCCCTGCCCTCACCCCCTCCCTTACCACCCACTCCACCCCCTCCCGCTCCCCCCCTCAATACCCAGCAGAAACTATTTTGCCCTTATCTCTAATTTTGTTGTAGAGAGAGTATAAGCAATAATAGGAAGGAACAAGGGGTTTTGCTGGTTGAGATAAGGATAGCTATACAGGGCATTGACTCACATTGATTTCCTGTGCATGGGTGTTACCTTCTAGGTTAATTCTTTTTAATCTAACCTTTTCTCTAGTTCCTGGTCCCCTTTTCCTATTGGCCTCAGTTGCTTTAAGGTATCTGCTTTAGTTTCTCTGCATTAAGGGCAACAAATGCTAGCTAGTTTTTTAGGTGTCTTACCTATCCTCACCCTTCCCTTGTGTGCTCTCACTTTTATCATGTGCTCATAGTCCAATCCCCTTGTTGTGTTTGCCCTTGATCTAATGTCCACATATGAGGGAGAACATACGATTTTTGGTCTTTTGAGCCAGGCTAACCTCACTCAGAATGATGTTCTCCAATTCCATCCATTTACCAGCAAATGATAACATTTCGTTCTTCTTCATGGCTGCATAAAATTCCATTGTGTATAGATACCACATTTTCTTAATCCATTCGTCAGTGCTGGGGCATCTTGGCTGTTTCCATAACTTGGCTATTGTGAATAGTGCCGCAATAAACATGGATGTGCAGGTGCCTCTGGAGTAACAGTCTTTTGGGTATATCCCCCAGAGTGGTATTGCTGGATCAAATGGTAGATCGATGTCCAGCTTTTTAAGTAGCCTCCAAATTTTTTTCCAGAGTGGTTGTACTAGTTTACATTCCCACCAACAGTGTAAGAGGGTTGCTTTTTCCCCGCATCCTCACCAACACCTGTTGTTGGTGGTGTTGCTGATGATGGCTATTCTAACAGGGGTGAGGTGGAATCTTAGTGTGGTTTTAATTTGCATTTCCTTTATTGCTAGAGATGGTGAGCATTTTTTCATGTGTTTTCTGGCCATTTGAATTTCTTCTTTTGAGAAAGTTCTGTTTAGTTCACATGCCCATTTCTTTATTGGTTCATTAGTTTTGGGAGAATTTAGGTGATTTAAAGTAGAGTTAAAGGCATCAGAGAGAAACAATTGAGAAAAAATGAAGTAAAAAACTTCTCTATCTAACTGCCATTTCTGGGGTCACCAGTGCCCAGAAACATGATAATCACAGACAACAGTCTACTGACAATGTCCTTCCTTCAGAAGGAGGATGCATGATCCTGGCCTTTACCAAATATGTTCAAGGAAATTTCCAAGGGAAACCAGGCTCACGAATTTCCATTATATAAACTAGGTGCTGTAATTCTAGTAATGAAATCTATCTTACTCAATGACTTATTCAATGAATTTCATGCTTCATTTATTTTGTCAGCATAGTTTGAAATTATACAGAGTAAAGGAAACTGCTAAACATACAAAAACTAATAACTACATCCTGCAACTGCCTGAGCTCTGACATTAAACAGTGTTTTCTTTTGGTAAAACTTATACAGGCATTTATAACTGAAACAAAATAAATATTAAGTGGATATTCAGAAATCAACATAGCCATATAACCAGAAACTAGAAGAAAAACCACAATATGGCCAGGATTACAAAGATTGTCACCAAACTCTAAAGTAAATTGACACTCAGCTCTGTATGTTTCAAAACCATAGAAAAGTAAGATCACATTTATTGCAGCACTACTCACAATAGCCAAGTTATGGAAAGAGCCAAAATGCTCCACTACTGACGAATGCATCAAGAAAATGTGGTATCTATACACAATGGAATTTTACTCAGCCATGAAGATGAATGAAATCTTATCATTCCCAAGTAAATGGATGGAGCTGGAGAACTTCATTCTGAGGGAGGTTAGCCACGCTCAGAAGACCAAAAATCGTATGTTCTTCCTCATATGTGGACTTTAGATCTAGGGCAAATACGGCAATGTTGTTGGACTTGGGTCACATGACAAGGGGAGAGCACATATGGGAGGTATGGGGATAGGTAGCATGAAAGCGTTTGATGTCCCCACTCCAGAGGAACTAATACAGAAACCTTAAGGCGACAGAGATCAATAAGATAAGGGGATCAGGAACCAGTAAAGATCAGTTAGAGAAGAATCAACTTAGAATGTAACTCATTTGTACATGGAAGCAAGGCTAGAAATCTCCCTGTATAGCTATCCTTATCTCAACTAGCAAAAATGCTTTGTCTTTCTTATTATTGTTTATACTCTCTCTTCAACTAAATGCAGAACAGTTTCTACCTTGAGCAAGGGGGTGGGGAGGGAGAAGGAGGGAGTGGAGAGAAAGGGAAAGGGAGATAGGAAGGAGAAATGGCCCAAACATTGTATGCAGATATGAATAAACAACAACAAAAAAAACCTCTTTCCTTAGACTTCCTCTGTTCCATGTTTTCTCTTAGATGTTCTTTAATCTCTCAGTTTTTGCCCCCAGACTTGCACTGTCTCTTTAGCTTTCTTTATATATATATATATATATATATATATATATATATGTGTGTATATACATACATGTTTTATTGTAACTTTTTTAATTATTATTTTTCTCTAGTTCCTGATCCCCTTCTCCTATTGACCTCTGTCACTTTAAAGTTTCTGCATTAGTTCCTCTGAAGGTGCTCAGACTTCAACAACAGTTTCACCTAAAATCTGCATATGCATAACTCTAAAATTCACAGTCTTCAGACTTGCACTGTCCCATATTTGCTTAAGCTTTTCTTTGGCTTAGCTTTCCTAAAGCCTATGTATAAAGTTCTCTTTAGCTTTCTTAAAGTCTCAGCCCTCAGGCTTGCTAGCAATTCCCCTTTAGCGATCCTCCTTCAGCAGTTCTCCTTCAGCAATTCTTTTCCTTTCAAAAAGCCTCCCACACCAAAATGCCAAAAGCCCAAAAGCAAAAGCCTCAAGCAAAAGCCCCAAGACAAAATCCTGGGGTCATCCTTCAATGAGTCTTTTATACCCAGTAGTAAACAGGATGGAACAGAGGTTCCATCCATTGTAACAGGTGAAACCTGCCTTCCTGCTTCTTTGAAAGTAAACAGCTTAGAAGCAGCTGTTCTGCATTTCCCTCTTCTGTGGCCGGGGCTGTGCCTATCTTTGCCTACAGATAATCTTAGGAAAAACAGTTGAGCTGCACCTCAGCTTGCTTATGTCCAGTTCTCATAAGCTTCTCATAACCTGCTCTCCACAACATTGTTGCTCATAAGAAAGAATAAGGAAAGAGCATGATTAAATTTAGTACATATGGCACAAGTGGAAAAACTTCAAGATTCTTTTCCAAAATTATCTTTCCTCTCCCCAGATATTTTTTCTGTCACAGTTTTCTATAAACTGTGAAACTTTCCCACAAATTCCAGTTAGAAAATATGAAGATCCTCTTGATTTTTTCCTACTTTTTGGTATGTTTTCATAGGAGGATATTTAATGTCAAGTAGAATAGCCAAGACAGTCTATTTCTTTTGCTCATACAGTTTTAATGGATTATTGATTGTCACAGTTTCCTCAGTTCTTCATATGTGTGGTCATATCAATATTTTCTCAACTAGCTTCTCCCAATATGTTGACATTATAAACTTGAACAGAATCAACTGAGGTAGTCAAACATTGATTGTGTACTTAGACAAATGCTCTTTATTAAGTGCCTGTGTAGATACACTACTTACTAATCTGCATCATGGTTGTTGATGCTATATAATTTATGCTAAAAGACTATATCATACTCTAGTTAATTATAATTTCATAGAATATAAACAAACACAATACTATTGCATGGATTGATTTTCACTTTTTGGTTTTCCACTTTGTTTTTCAGTCATAATTCAGCATAGTGCAAAACATGTTATTCTAGAGTAATGAACATTCACAGTCACATATTAGAAGTTATGATTTAATATATAGATCAATAAGTATATAATTATATCTTTTGGTTGTATTAGGGCTTGAACTGAGGCCTCATACTTGCTAGGCAAGTACTCTATCATGTTGGCAGTCCTTTTTTATGATCTTTATTGTTTGGATAAAGTCTTGTGCTTTTAGCTGGGATTGATCTTGGACAATGATTCTCCGTCATACACCATCCACATAGTAGGGTGCCACCACACCCACAATTTTTGTTCAAATTGGATCATGCTACCTTTTTTCTTACAGGGGTTGACCTTGAATTGTGATCTTCCTGGACTTAACCTACTGAGTAGCTGGCATTACAGGCATTAACCATGATGCCTAAATGTAGACTAATTCTTCAGGAGAGTCTTGATGAATTACTAACATGAACCTTTAACCAGGTTTGAGACAGTTTGGGAGGACAAACCGAGAGGAAGGTGCTATAGAGAATACTAGCACAACAATGGACTTTACTCGGACATTTACTTGAGATTTTGTTGTATTTTACTCATTCATTTTCAAAACAATACTGAAGTTTTGAACTCAGTACCTCATGCTTGTCATGCAAGAACTCTGTGTTTTCAGTCATGTCCATAATACATTGTTTTTGCTTTAATTATTTTTTTAGATAGCATTTCATTTTCTCGGCTTGTCCTAGAACTGTGATCTTCCTATCCCCACCTTCCAAATAAGTGGGGTTATACATGTGTGCCACCATGTCTAGCACTGTATTTTACTTTTGAATGACATAAATGATCTTTCCAAGACAAAACAATGGTATAGACAACTAGAAATTCAGGAATAGAACTACTTTCAACCCAGGGTTTTTGATAATTTCTAAGAAAAAGGAATTCAGTTAATGTAGAGGAATTTGCCTCATGCATTATTTGTTCTTCTTCTTTTTCTAAACTTACAAAAATTATAAAATGAGATGATAGATTAGGGCTTCTTTTCTGGATTTCCTAAAAATTGTTATTCATAAGAAAGAAAATAATTTCATTCTGTAAAACATGTTCTTGAGCCTTAGCTCTGTGTTTGTGTGTGTGTGTGTGTGTGTGTGTGTGTGTGTGTGTGTGTGTGTAAACTCATGAATATGTCACTTTTAAAGAAATATTGTCAGGTAAAAAAACAAAGGAATTTGATGGAGTTTTGTGTGTGTGTGTGTGTGTGTGTGTGTGTAAACTCAGGGCTCTCTGCTGGCTAAGCAAGTACTCTACCACTTAACTCATACCTCCAGTCCTACTGCTTTGGGTTTCTTTTTCATATAGGATCGCCAACTATCTTTATGTAGATTGGCTTTAGACTGTTATTCCCCTGCTTCTGCCTCCCAAATAGCCAGAATTACAGGGATGAGTACTTGCAAGAGAACCTCAATAACTTTTTGCATAACTGACCTCAAATTATAATCCTGTTTCCTTTTCTCTGTCCCTTTTTTTTCGTCAGTACTGGAGTTTGAACTCAGGGCTTCATGCTTGCTGTGTATTCTCTCTTACTGCTTGAGCCACTCTGCCAGCCATTTTTTAGGACAGTTTTTTTTTTTTTTTTTTTTTCAAAATAAGCTTTCTGAAACTATTTGCCAGGGACTGAGTTCTAACAGCCATCCGCCTGATCTCTGCCTCCAGAGTATCTATGATTACAGGTGTGAGGAATCAGTGCTCCACTGTTTCCTCTTTTTGATTAGCTGGAATTACAGGTGTTTGCCAGTGCACTCAGGAGTCCATAATTTTATAGATTGTGATTGCTTTGTAAATTTCTAAGCATGCATAAAATACAGCTTCCTTTTAAAAAACACCATTAAAATCATGCATTTATACCAAAGATAATGTGTATGTGTTTATATTTAATTGAACAAAGAATCACTTGAGTTTTCATTCAGTTGCACTTATGACTATATCATTTATTTAACAAGGTGTTAAAAATATGTAATTTAATATGATCTCTCTAAGCTACATTTCATGTTATTTATCGTAATTCAGTTTCTCAGGAGGGAAATTTTTATTAATGTAACCTATGCACCGTATATTCCAGTGAAAAGAAGACAATTCACCATTTTCCAATTACTTTATCTACTTTCTTATGTTTCCATTATTTTCTTTGACTTGCTATTGCTTTTGGAAATGTCTTTCTTGCCTCAGCCCCATCTTTCTACTAATATTCATGTTACTATTAGGCTGCTATTTCTCATGACCAATGCGGATAGGTCCATTGACCTAACTGGGGGTGACTGAGGATTAAGAAAAAAACAAAAAGACAGACATAGAGAAAGCTGAGATCTGGTGGGCGTGACACTCTTGATGAGAGATGCCAGCAACCCCCTCGGCCTCCAGGTGCACTTATTTATACAGCGTAGATGGGAAAGTGGAGTGGAATGCAGGTCCAGTTCTCATGGGTCCAGTCGAGTAGGCAGCAGGAGCAGAGCAGCTATGGTGTGTTGTTATTTAGTACAGACTGTACTGCCCAGGTCAGCATGCCCTGTTTTTCTTGCAAGGCAGCCTTGTTGAACCTTGCTTCCCCTTGGCTGGGTGCATAGCTATCAGCCAAGAGGCCTTTGACATAGCCGTGCTTACGTCAAGGTCTCCTTCCACTGCCTCGTCTCCCATAGTTATCAATGATGACAATAACTCAAAAAATTTCCCATGAAAAAAAACATGGACAGGTAGGTTCATAATTCTATTAGGAAAATACTTCACTGGGCCAATGAATAAATGCCATCAATTTAACATGAACCCTTGCACAGACTTGAAGCGGGGACATATTCCACCTTTTGCAATGGGGCCACACATTCTTGATTTTAGGATTGGAGAATATGCAGGGATTCACCAAGGCCAATGTGGCTACAGTCTTCCTTCTGCTCTTCAGTCCTGAGTACTAAACCTGAAAATGTGGATTCTAACAGTACACCTGAATCATATATTTCTAGAGGATTGGCCCAGCTACTCCCATACTAAGTATATGCAGTGCTTCCAACATGGAAGTGCTATCATTCCCATATTCCAGATGATGAACTGAAACTTGGTCAGTAATTTTGAACAAGGTTTAATAGCTACTGATCAAAAAGACTCAGTCCGTGAGATAAGTAATTCAGAATCTTTGCTCAGTTTTTTTATCAGCGGACTTCAAATAACTGAAGGGAATTCCTTAGTTTATTATGGGGGAGCTTTATCTCAAAGTGAAAATCACAGGGCTTCTAGTCACTTTACAAGGCTTCACCTTCACCTGGAAAAACAAAAATCTTACGTATTGTAGAGATAAACAAAAGCACAAAAGGAAGTAGGGAAGTAGATGCTACTACTAATTAGATGTCTGACAAAACAAATTCATTCTCCCTCAAACTTGTACATTGATGATAGATGAGAGAGATAAGTAAATTAAAGGTAAATCCCAGGTTTAGAGTTTTATAACCCATAGAAAGGTGGTGATGGTAATTTAAATAATAGAGTGGACATACTGATGATTTAATTTTTAAAAAATAGACAATGTTTAGCTATTTACTATTGATGTACTGTAGATTCAGAACTATTGTTATATTTATTTAATCACTATTCTTTTTTTATTTGTGTCTTGTCCAAATGGGTATGAATACTTAAATTTTGACTCTATCACAAGGTAGAAACTCTGAAGCACTTCAGATTATGAGGTTGGAGAATGGTACTGTGAAGACCATGCTTTTTCCCAAGATTTGTGATCATCACAAATTCCAGAGTACTTTTGCCGTGTTTTTGTTTTTCCTATCTACTCTATTACCAGGATGGGAAATCAAAGGTGATTTTTACTAATCACAAACATTTCCCACATTCACACCCCAGTGTACTTTTCTCTCTGCATGCTGCCCTTCACAGATGCATGCTACTCTTCTATCATTGTCTCCAAGTTGCTTTTCAACTTGATTTCTGAAAAAAAGACCATCTCTTATAATGGTTGTGCTGTTTGTTTATGTTTTTATTCTCTTTGGCTGACTCAAAATTTTTCCTCTTGGCTACAATGGCTTATGCAACCTAGTGCTTTACACCATTATTATGTGCAAGATGATTTGTTGCCAGTTTGCACATGCAGTATTACATATGTGTGTGGAGGGAATTGCTGAGTCAATTTTTCACATAATTAATATTTTCCATCTAGCATTCTGCTCCTAAAACATTTGCCACAACTTTGTGAAATCTCTCTGATCCTCTTTCTGTCCTGCTTTGACACTTAAATGCCTGACATCATTCTAATTGATTTTTCATGAGTATCGGTGGAAATTTCCTCTTGCAATGTTGGTCCTCTTTTATGTCTGTATTATAGCAACTTCCTCAGAATAGGTTCTGAAGAGGAAAGAAAAAACAGTTCTATACTTCTGATTCCTATTTATTGTGGCACACTGATCTTCAATTATCTATGCCCCAAAATAGATCACTCTATCAATATTATTAAAGTGACTTCAGTGTCTGCTACCCTAATTAATGCTACGCTGAATCTCCTAATATATAACTCAAATAAGAAGGGTGTCAAAAATGCCTATTGATAAATGTTTAGCTAAAATTTGTTTCTCAGCATAAGATGAAATGAATCTGATCATTTCAACAATATCTAATATTTGAGTTATCCCTTATTGTTATAAAAGTCAATTTAATATAGATACTCTCTAAGATTACCTATGGATAATAAGGCCCCATCACAGAATAGGGCCAGAGCTTAACACTAGTGTTAAGATCTTCACAGATCATTTATATTGCGGCAATTTTTTTGTTATTTTTTAAAGTAAATACTATATTAAGCATTTACATCAGGGGAACAGTTACCTTTCACTTATTCTCTGATGTCTAATAACCTTAGTTAATTTTTCTCTTTATTCTTTATGTGTCTTTTAGACTTACTCTCAGTAATGGATGTCATGGACACAGCATACCCCCCTGTCTGTCTGTCAAAGACAATCATTGTAATTCAGAAAGACTTTTTTATCAATAAAATTGATTTCCATATAACTATGTAAGATTATAGTTTACCGGTCCAAATCCTACTCATTCTAAAAGTATTCCTCAAATACTAACACCTGTATTTTTTCTGACACCCCCTCCAGTTTCTGAATATAACATATTCCCTCTATCTCTCCCTGTTCTCTCTCTCTCTCTCTCTCTCTCTCTCTCTCTCTCTCTCTCCAGTTTTACATTTGACAAGGGATTAATAACAAGAATATATAGGTACCTCAAAAAACTAAACTCCAAAAGAATAAGCAACAGTAAGTAGGCAAATTCACTGAACAGGCAATTCTCAAAACAAGAAGGTCATATATATTTTAAATAAATGAAGAAATGCTCAATATTCTGGACCACAAGAAATGTTCAACATCCCTAGCCATAAAGAAAATACAAATCAAAATGAATTTTTACCTCATTTGAGTCAAAATAGCTCTTATTAACAGCACAAACAATAAATGCTGGCAAGGGTGCAGGAGGAAAGAAGGAACCTTTGTACACTGTTTTTGGGAATGTAAATTAGTGAAAACCCTATGGAAAACAGTATGGAGTTTCCTTAAAAAACTAAAAATGGACCTATCATTTGATCCAGTGATATCAGATCCTGGTATATATTCAAAGGAATGTAAGTCAGGATACCGTATAGATATTTGCACACCCATGTTTACTAGTTCACTAGTCACAATAGACAAGCTATGGAAAAAGCCCAGATGCTGTCTTGATAAACTAAGAATATATGGTGTGTTGACTCAATATAGTATTTTTCAGCCATAAAACACAAATGACATTTGCAGGTAAGTTGATGAAACTGATCATCATGCTACAAGAAGAAAGGCAGGTTCAGAAGAAAAAGGTCACATGTTTCTCTCATAATTGGGATATAGACCTATAAGATAAATGTCTATATAAATGTATACTTTTTTGGAATACTGGAGCTGCTTGAGAGGAGTAGGAAGAGCTAGAAGAAGACAAGAGAGGGTAGAGAATAGATAATATCAAAATACACTGCATTACTAAGAAGATGGTTTAATGAAATAGATGGAAAGCTGTTGAATATTTAGGTTGTGGGGGGGTAGTGAAAGAGAGTAATAGAGGGGTTAAACTGAATAAAGTACAATATATTCATGTGTGAAATATTATGACAAAAGTCCTTTGAGCAATCAATATGGAGGGGATACAATAAATACCTCCATAAAGTAATATATGCCAATAAAGACCCTTAAAATGATGTTATTTATAGAGAACAACAGTATAATAGCGCCACAGCCAATGAAATAATTCAAGATGAAAACAGAAACGGTGTCTTGGGATTGATCAAAATGAAGTACTTTAGCCTGAATAGGAAGCAGGAAATATATGTGCACATTCACCAAAATAGATGTTGATTCTTTGTAGCTAATTATGCTATTTCAGCCATGAGCCTTGGCACAGTACCACTGAGGATAATAAAAAATGAGGCACTGTTGAATTAATTATCTAAACTCACTTCCTGGAAATGTGGGGTCTGGGACTTAGTTCAATAGTGTAGTTTTACCACCTGGCCTTAGTTGAAGAGTGGTGTTCCAGCACAGGTAGCCATGCAGAAGTCTCTACTGAACTCAGGTCTCTACTGAACTTCAACCTTTTAAGGTTGAAGGCAGAGACTGGACAAAAAATCCAGAGATAGACAGACATATCCTTGGCAAGAACCTGCAAGTGTTGTCTGACAAGCTAGATCAGCAGGCTCCATTGAGGACAGGAACAAGAGCCTGGAGACTGTTTCATATAGTGTTATGAACTGAAACATCCCTTCATTTCTCAGTAAGAAATAAGTCCCTAGGAGTCAGTTGAGTGTGATCACAGGACTCTAATAACCAATATCACATATATCATGTTAGTGATAGAGATGTATAGATATAATCTTAAAATGATTATATTAAATTCTGTTGAACAGGAAAACAATATCACCTTGAGACTTCAGTACGGTCACATAGCTCATAGTTTATTATGACATAAATTCATAGACATGTCTGCCTCACTTCTAAGTCCTAATCCTTTTCTAAAATCTCTCTGATCTTTATAATTTTCTTAAAATGAAAACAAAACAAAGTAATCCCCCAAACCATGGATTCCTGCACAAGAATAAAAGGTATTAAACCAGTGTCTCTAAAGAAAAACTAAAGAACATATATGTGTAATGTGAGGAAATTTTAATTACAAATATGTTTAGTTTCTGATACAATAAATGCAATTTTTAATATTAAAAGCATGCATATAGAACAATTTATTTGGACAAGTACACTGAATAGATAGTATCAATGTAATTAGTATTGTTAATGAAATATCTTAATTTGGGTAGATAATCAACAGTGACTAAAATCCTATGATTTGCATTTTATGAACAAGTATGTCATTTCAAATTAGAGAGAACAAATACTGAAAAGACAGGGAAATATTTTATTTCTTACAAACACTTTTAAATTTAAAATGCAACAAAAATATCCTGCTAAAATTTCATCCTTTTGAAAATTGGTTTGTTCTTATGATATTTGGAAGAATATAATCTTTAGCACATTTCACAGCTGAAGGATATATGAAATTCAGGAAGAGGATTTAAATGGAAAACTGTACAACCATGCATGTTCTGAAAACAAAATGAATACACATGAAAAGGTGAAAATGGGTTACATTTTAATGATAGGATTCATTATTCAGTTCTTACATGCTGAAAACACATGCGATTAACTACATTGAACCTTAGAATATACTATGACATCATCTAACATCCAACCACTCAGAGATGACCACTATTAATATTTGGTTGAGAATCATTTTTATACAATACGCACATTTTTCATATGCAAGAATATACAAAATAAATTTATCTGTAGCAATTCAGCATTTCAGTTTTTAAAATTTAAACTAATATTTAATAATATTATAGAATTGTGCTATGAGCTCATTGAGGGAGACTGACACCTCTTTCCAGAGACTTTCTCTATCTGCTTCTGTTGCACAGTTGTGGTCCAGTTGTCAATAGCAACCTATGTGTCTTCCAGAGTGAAGGCAAGAAAGAAAGTACATGAGCACTGTGTGAGGTGCCTTGAAGAACTGATGAGGATTTCAGAATCTTAGTATGAAACTTCTTTCCTTCCACTGACACTATTCCTCATACCAGATTTCATCATAGTGTAAAGTCAAGAGCTGGAATTAGATCTCTTATAAAGAGAACACAGTGCAGTAAAATGAAAGGAAGGGAGATAGGATATATTTTTTCTGTTAAATTTTTAATGGTCCTTTTTGCACTGGTTTGCTGGGAACAACACTTTGCTCATTTAATAATTTTTTGAATGGATCCTGCCGCACAACATAGTAAATAGCAAAGCAGAGCAATGAAAGAAAGAGGCAAGCTCATTGTTTTTATGAATTTTGAGTCTTAAATTGAAAATTTGTTCATCCTTATTTATTTATTAACTACTTATTTACTTATGTTATGATGGAAATTTAAGAATAATATATAGAAAAAATATAACAAGATCTAATCTTACTCTCTAAAGTTATCTTTTGAATCAGTAACTATACTTGTTACAATAGTTTTTATTAATTTACAAAGAAGAGGTTGATTGTCTTACAAGAAGAGATGCTATACCTTATGACATGTCATCGAGACCTTGATTATCTGTGAAGAAGGGAGGGATAAAAGACTCTTCTGTTTTGGGACAAAACATTGATATTATTGATATTATGAATATCAATAATTACTACTCCTTGTATTCAACTCAGGTAACAAAGTAAGAAGTGGAAAATTCCTTCAAAGTTTCATTGGTGAGAATCTATGTGAAAATACTTGAACTTTACTCCCAGAATCTCAATCATTTGGGATAAAAACCATGCTTTCACCTAGAACAAAATTTAGTGCTCATGAATTTTTCCAGAGCACCCTAAACATTCTTCTTTAGAGAGAAGGCAAAGCCAGTAATTGCTGAGCCTTATACTTAAATTGTGTGCACTCAAAAAGAATGGAAAATATCATGAAGGTTGTTTGGGTGATGACCAATATCAACATACCAGAACATATTCTCAGAATATTCAAGAAGTTTTGAATGGAAAACAAAGTTTTACCAAAAGCAGAATTTGTTGCTGATTGCTTTTCTCAGAGCACCCTTCACATCCTTATTTCTTAAGCTATAGATAAGTGGGTTTAACATAGGGATCACAACTGTGTAGAAAACAGAGGACATCTTGTCTGTGTCCATTGAATAACTAGAGCTGGGACGGAAATACATGAACAGGAGTGTACCATGAAATATGGCCACAGCTGTTAGGTGGGAACCACATGTAGAGAAGTCTTTGTGCCTGCCCTCTGCTGAGTTCATCCTAAAGATAGTAACTAGGATGTAGCTATAGGAGAGGAGGACAGTGAGAATACTGCATCCCAAAATAAAGACACCAAAAGTGAACATCACTATCTCATTGATGGATGTACCTGAGCAGGATAGGGCTAGCAAGGGAGGGATGTCACAAAAAAAGTGATTGATGATATTTGACTTGCAGAAGGACAATTGAAATGTGAAGGAGGTGTGAATTGCTGAATCCACCAAGCCTAAAATATAGGCAGCAGCCACTAGCTGGATACAGATCCTCTGGGACATTGTAATTGTATAAAGAAGAGGATTGCAAAGGGCCACATAACGATCATAGGCCATGACAGCCAACATGAGACATGCTATGTCTACAAATGCTACAAAAAAGTACATTTGAATGGCACATAAATTATATGGAATTCTCTTTTGCTCAGATAAGAAATCAGCCAACATCTTGGGAGAAACAGTGGAGGAATAGCAGACATCACAGAAGGATAAATTACTCAGGAAATAGTACATAGGTATGTGAAGTCTGGTGTCCATGTAGATCAGCAGAATCATCCCAAGATTGGCAACCAAAGTTATACCATAAACAAGTAGGAAAACCACAAAGAGCCCCTGTTGCACATCCTGTCTTTCAGAAAGTCCTAAGAATACAAAGTCAGTAAAGACAGTATAATTCTCAACTGTCATCTCTCAGATCTGGAAATCCCTGGGTGGGAAAAAGGAAATGAAGTGAAGATTCATCATAACCATATTGTGTTCATACTTCAACTGGTGGTCCTTTGTTGCACAAATTTAAAACAGGATAATGCTATAATTGCTGAAATTAAGCTGATTCTACTAGAAACACACCTAACTAAAAGTCAATAAGATGATAATGTTATACAACATGTATATGGACATTGATACAGAGATTATAGTACACATTCATCTAAATTAAATCAAGCTATTTCCATAAATGCTATGTAGTATTTTAATTAATTTCAGTGTCTCTTTCTAATAGATTAAGAAGTTAATGTGACCCAGTGTATGCACATGTGAATAAATGAATAATAAAAAATTTTTAAAAATAAGTTAATATCTTCAAGCTGAACATGACTTGATTTCTGCTCGTACTGTCTGGAGGAAAGATGAATTTATGGATGAAATTCCCCAATGTTACAGGGTAATGATGAAGATATGAACGAAGACTCATAGACCTTCATCTATGGTATTTAATTTATAGCTGTGTTTTATAGAAAATAGAAAGGATCATGTCTGCATTCAAAACAATTTTGTTTCTCCTTATTTAAGTTAATAAAATAGTAGCTTAGTTATGATTGGACTTCTACAAATCTAAAGGCAAAAAAAATGCTGGTCTGTAGCTTCTATTACTTAACATCCAGAAAATTTATTTTTATTTGAGTTTGGTAAGTGATTCAATGTTAATATGATAATATTTTTGAAACTGCCAGACGAAGGTAGGATTTCAGAGCAGAGTGATTTCCCCTCAGGGAAATTTTGGCCATTTTCAGAGGTCACCTAGGAGGAATTGTGCAGAAAAAGTTTACATGCCCCAACATTATTTTTTTATTCAGATTATTATACTATCATCACATTATGAAAAAGTGAGTAAATCATAAAAAATAAAATGTGTGTGTGTTATTGTAAGTAGTTAAATATGGCATATGAGTTAGAATTGGCTAATTTTTAAAATTAATTCCATACATTGAATTATAAATCAAAGTTCAATTTATTTTATGGAAAATGAGATTCAAGTTTATATCATAACAAAATATAAAAATAAGACAGAGGAAATTGTAAGCAATTGGAAAATTTTAAAGCAGTTAGTAAATCATAGGAGTTGAAGGAATCATTTTGCAAAAAGAATATCAGCACCATGGAGAGCAACACATGTGCCTTGACCCTCCTAGCCTCCTACATATCCTCGGACTAGGACGCTAATTCTAATAACTTCGTAGACCTTGTGTGACTTCTTATCTCCAGAATGAGATATTTCATATATATTTTTAAATGCAAATGTATTTTTAAACTTGAAAAAATGGAATTTAATATCTCCAAAAATAAAAGTGATAGATGTTACAAATAGTTGGTCCACGCAATTACAGAAAGATATGTGATGCTTTCAGTTTTGTAGAAATGTTCTTGCTCCCTTCAGGAGACAAGGATAGTTAAGTCAGAACTGCAGGTAATGAATACCTAGCCTCCAGACCTCATCTAAAATTGTGGAGCAGACAGAGCAGTGAAAGAGATATTCTCACAGGTGGCCTTCTTATATTTTCCTCTTAACTGACAAGATCCTATCCAGCTTCAATATTAGACTTGCATCCCATTGTCACTAGACTATGGACAACTATGTTAAAGATCCAATAGAGTAAGAAGGTTTGTGGCTCCTGGAGGCAGAGGTAGAAGAGTCTGCATAAGTTGTAAGCCTGAGCAATTAGACAACAATTTGCAGAGATCATGACATGGACCTTCAAAAGTTAATGTTGTTGTCAGGATTCTGAAGAAAAATTTACACTGCATTTCATAGATGTTAGTAGAACAGATGGCAGAAAGGCTAGAAAAGGATTATGATATGCTTCATGTGATTTCCTGTTCTCATCAACCAGTATCCATTGATCTTGTCACAGCAAATCAGATGTAGATAACACATGATACAAAGCTCTCATGTACTCCTTTCCATAGCCCAGAGACATTGCTTCTGAACTGAACTCATTCCAACTCTCCCAACATTTTTATAGAGTTTCAATGTTTTCTTGGTCCCTATATTTATACCAGTAAGTTCTCTAACTTTTGGTTAAAAAAGAGTTTGTAGTCCTAGGGAAGACAACTGAATTATAGGGCCCACTGATGTATTCTACTCAAAAAGGATCTATTGTTTCAAGAATGGCCCTATGAAGTGGAGATATAAGAAAAGTGGAATTGAATGTCAATGAACTAAAAAGGATAAAATGTGAAAAAAAATTAGAGATCAGTGTATAGGTAGTCACTTTTGGCATAAATTCATTTAAAAATTTCTCCCAATAAATAGATCTTAAAAGTAATGATTTGGGTGTCAATATGAAAACATTTTAAAACCATTGAAACTACAATTAAGTGATAGAAGTGGTAAATGATTTCTGACCATATAGATAAGCTATGTTAGTGTTTATCTATTCCATATTTTCTAGTTATAAATATTAAAATACCCAAAAGTACAATAACTAAAGCAAGTATTTGGATTAAATTTCATAGTCTCATTTGGATTCATATTGTGGTTTTAGTTTTAAAATAATAAAGTATTACATAATATAAATGAAAAGAACAGTAAATAATTTCATTACCTGATCCAGAATTACTCACTTCTTTACAGGATTCAGCAACATCTGCAGTGTTCAGCACTCTCTCATTACTGACCCAGATTATAACCATCTCTTTACCTGGTCCCTGTGTGTGGAAATTTTGGTCTCTCAGGACTAAGTGATGGCTCTGAGAACAATATGATTTAACATCCAGTATTTCATACAAGTAGAGTAGGGAGCTGATGAAGAAATGCAGAATATTTTTCTCCATTCCTGTCTGATAAATGCCCCAACTTACATCACATTAGCATGAATGTAATGATATCAGTCTACCAGCAGCCACTTCACCAAAGACTGAATAACATTTTTAAATGTCATAAAGCAAAAAAAAACATACATACCAACACACTTAGACACAGACACACAAATATCATGCCAGAAACAGTCACAACATAAGTATTAAAGGTATTTTGCTTATTAAAGGTAACAAATAGCATAATGCAAAGAATTAGTTGGCTATAATATTGGATTTTTAATTTTTAAATTTAAAATGTGGTCAGAAAAAAATATACTTGTGCTATTTTGTGTATTATGATTAGAAGCAAGGCACTCTCCTATATTATAATACCTTATTTCATCTATTTTTCAGTGGCCATTTGGCTTGTATATAGTTTTTGTAAACTGTCTGTATGTGTGTGAACTAATACAACCATAATTTATGATAGGCAAGAATTTCTTGGAAGTAAATTGATATGGTGAATGAATTTCTAGCATGTCATAGACAATAGGTTAGGTAGAATCCATAGAAACCGCTCATAAAACATCTCTGAATGAAGAGCGATAAAACAGATTTTACCTTTAAAAAACTTTTTTAATTTATGTGAACTGTCCCTTGGGCATTATTAATATTGGTGTTAATAAAAATTGAATTCAAGTTACATTGCATTGTACATGAATCAGCACAATGAAAATTCAATTGTTGCCCCCTGAAATTGCACAAAATGCCAGCCCTGGGTTGGCAGTCTTCTGAGTGTTACTTTATACTGTGTGAATCATTGCACTGCACACACAAGCACAACTTTCTATGTGATATTTAAATGAATACTGTTCATTATTCTATCAAGAAAATGTACAATGATCATATATAATTAGCTGAACATCATGAGTCTTAGCATGGTTGATGTAATGACCACAAATTCTGTATCTGAAAAGGAATGTAACAATTTCTGAGATCTACTATTCCAAGTACTTTCATTTTACTTTTGAAAACTCACTTAGAGTACAAAGTCATGGCTTTTAGGTAGGTATTTTGTTTTCCTCTCATATTTATTTTTATGAACATTTTCTGTGGCCTTTTTCAAAGGTTGAATACTCATGAGATGAAATTCCATAACACTAGCATTTTTAAGTTTGAGAAAAGTGATTCTTAGTCAAGTATTAATTTTAAATATTTCATTCTCATTTGTGTATGAGGTTTCCAACACAAAAATATCAGATGTACACCTGCAGGAAATAGTGAGGCAAACTTTAGTCCTAATTTATTGCAAATCATTTTTCTCTAAACTAACCGAATACTGAATAAAGTAGTTTATTGTCTTCCCAGTAGGATTCGTATTTCTCTTAGCCTTATTTGGAGACAATAGAGCCATATGTAGGTACTTTCTTCTCACTTCTTTCCAAGTTTAATTTTTTTTCCTTAAATTGCTTTCCTGTCTCCAGGGATGTCTCATTTTTTCAGGTTACTGTGTATTTAGATAGGATTGGAATTTCAATTCACTTCCTGTTAATGCAAGAGTTTGGGTAAAAATATGTTGATGGGAATTGGTTAATACAATTTATATCACAAATGAATCTATTTCAATAGAAAATGGCTTTTTCTAGTGGTGGACAGGAGAGACACAAGGTAGAGTGAAGGACATAATAGAAAAACAAATGAAGAAAACAAAATACAAAAACATCTCCGATATTAGTCATCCCTGGTGTCACAGCATCCCTGGTGTCACTAGTGCCCAAAACATAATCATCAAAAGCAATTATCTATTCATAATGTCAGTCCTTCAGGAGATAGCTCTATGGCCCAGTGTCATTGGCTTTTGTCAAATAATTTCAAAGAATGGTACCAAGGAAAACCAGATTCACTAATCTCTGTTGTCTGAGCACGGCAGTGTAATTTCAGTAATACAAATATTTACAGAGAAAACTGTTCTACTAGACTAATCTGTATTAAATTTGCAAGCATAGCTTGAAAATATGTTCTGTAGGAGAAACAGGAAAAAATTTAAAAATAAATAACAAAATCCTGTAGTTGTCTGAGCTCTAGAAATAAATAGTATTTGCTTTTGGAAAATTTATTGAAGTATCCATAACTAAAATGAAGTAAACACTAAGTAGATTTCAGAAATGAAAATGTTCTTGCATCCAGAAAATTGGTCTAAAACCTCAATATAACCAGCAATTCAGAGAATACAATTATGAAAGTGTCATAATGAAATCCTGTTTTGCACAGTTAACATGCACTAGTTGAAATGAAGAGAAAAAAACTATTCAACACGGTGTAGGAAAAGAATTCCTGAAGTGGTGCTGAGTTTAATAAAACCAACAATAGTGAATATCACTAAATCCTATACCAGTATTGTTGCAGGAGGTTGCTAGCTGAGATATGAGACAGAGTCAACTTAGAAGGAAGCACTGTTTTATTATGCCAGAATAGACCCAGCGGACTCATGTCCAAAGGCTGAGCCTAAGAACAAAGAGGGTGTCACCTTATGTACCCTTACAAGCAGATTACCGAAGCAATTAAAAAAAAAAGAAAACCACAAGGTTTAACCATATATGGTTACATGTAATTCTATAGGCCACTTCCCCCTAGTTATTTAGTGCCCCCTAGCCCTAACGCTATGTGACCCTCTTCACCTTTGAATTCTTTAGGTTTTATCTCTCTGCTATGCCATCCCTTCCTCCCTGCTACCTTATCAGAACTCAGGACTAGTTTGTTTTCTTCTGATCCTCCTCCCTGCTACAGGATAGTAGAGCAACAAAGTAATAGGAAAGGGGGACATCATTAATAATTTACAATTATTAGACCACAGAAACATAAACAACATATAAACATTGTGTGTATCAAAGCATCAGCCATTCCCACAAGCTAAACTCCAGCCATGTGCAAGGAACTCACCCTGCTGCTCATGTATTCTCTATAGGGCAAGGATTGCCGATGGCCTTGTACGGGTCAGAATCCATCACTGCTAACTAACAGCATGAACTCAACATCTGTAAGATAGAGATGAGGAAGAACTGCAGCACATAGCCAGCAGAGGGAATTAGTTCTCTTTTTGGAAAGAAGATCCACCAATTTCTTGGAATTAATTGCCGTGGAAGGGCAAATTTCAGACAAAAAGCTGTTCCTGACCAAAAAGAACATTGTAATGTGAAGCTGAGAACCCATCTGATTAGAACGAGCATTCTGGGATTTGCCAAGAGAATAATGAGATAAGCAACTAGAAATGCAGTGAATAGACCCTTTTACATCACAGAGTTAATGGTAATTCGCCAAAAGAAGACTTCAATTAATGATGAGAAATTTGTCTTGTGCATCTGTGTTTGTTCTTTTTATAAAGTGTTACAAAGTTATTAAAAAGGATACATTTGGATTTTTCATTACACAAGACATCCTAAAATGTTATTCAGATGAATATAATTTCTTTCTGTGAATTATTTTCTTCACACTGAGAAAAAAATTTGTTAGAGAAATATTATCACTAAAAGAAAAAAAAAGCCTGAAAATTTCTAGTGTAAGAAGTTGATAAGTAAAAAAAAAAAAAAAAAAACAAAGAAGTTGATTAATTTGGTTTCTAATCCTAGATGTAATTCCTGAAGTCTGTGACTTGTCTTGGTCTCTATCACCCATTCTCATGCAGTACATTTGAATAATCTACAAATGAAATCAATCTACAAATGAATAAATGCTACAAAGGAAATATCAATGAGAGTCAGACAAGCCAAAAGAACCAAGACTTAACATCTCATATGTTGTTTTACAGAAAGTATTATATTTATTATATTATTCAAGTAACCCAAGTAATTTCATCACTGAAAATAACATTGTACGTCAGTTAATAAATGAAAATTGTTACAGTACTTTTTTGAATATTAGGATTTACTGAAAAAATGAAATGTTACATTGAATGATTCTATCACCATCACCACTGGTTTGCCACAAGTTTTAAAATCCCTTTCTGTAAATAACATGAATCCCTGTAATAGCCAAAGAGCAGGGATAAACATGTAGGAACAAGACTATAACAAATATATTTGCTTTCATTGGCTCTTAAAGTGAGCTTTTAATTAAACTGAAAATGGTGAGGCAAACTATAAATGGTTCTGAGGTATATAGGCTTCTGGTGGTTTTGTCCATGTTTTCATTTACCTATGTATGTTGGGGTGTTAGTATGTCTGTCATTTATCTCTTGATATATGGAAATTGAAAATGTATTATTGTTATTTCTTCTGTATGAAATATTATGTCATATGGTCAATTTGTACTTTAATTCAATATTGGTGTTTGCAACATGTTATCTCTATTATTATTATTTGAATAAAATCAGAACAAATGTTAAATTTAAATATGACACATCACTTTCAGAGTTCTTTGTTTTTGTGGTAATGGGGTATGAACTCAGTGTCTCATATTTTCTAAACTCTGTACCACTCAAATCACTACCCCAGCCTTTTTTTTTTTTTTTTTTTTTGCTTTAGTTACTTTTTTAGATAAAGTTTCATGCTTTTTGCCTAAAGCAGACTTTGACAGTGATCCTCCTACTTACAAACCACCATGCCCAGCTTGAGGAATGATATATAAAATGAATGTTTTACTTATGGATTTTGATTAAAATATTCATGAACAAATCTTTATAATCCTTATAAAAGTGAAGTTACTCAAATTCACCCATGTCCAAAAAGAAAATATCATTATATATTATATTGCAGTTATTTGACTTAGTGAATATGTTTAAATCATTCATCTACAAATTCCATAGTACTTTACTCCACTTTTCCAAATTAAGTAAAGTTTCATTTGTACTACATTCTTTAAATATAGGAAACCTACTACTACTTAAGTTTCCTGAAGTGGGACTGTAGATCACATTTTATTTTCACATATTGACTGTTGGGTTTTGAATCTCTTAAGCCAATCTCTCACTCTTTGAGTTATTCAAACATTATTAATTATATTCCTGACTCAGCAGTCCCCCTGAGAATACTGCAATAACTTCATCAAAGCTTGAACTTTCAATTCTTTACTCTTGTTATAGACTGATCATTGTCAGAAACTGACCAGAATTTATTTAGCAGTATGTTGGCTGGAGATCATGTATCATACTCTCTTCTATGAAAGTCAAACATCTAAGGAAATTGAAACAGGTTGTCTACTTCAAGGTGGTCAAGTCTTCATTGGTCATCAAGTGTTTCATCCCTCTCGGAAAAAAAATCTCCTTCATTTCTAATTTAGAAATTATGGTAATTAAACAAATTGCTTTTTTTATTAATCATTGTATATTTCTTTTCTCTCAACTTTATACCTAATACCTTCAGTTCAATTGTTTTATGGCTGTAAAACCTGTACAATACTTATTACATAGTTTCAGATTTTTATTATCTGAACATATGTGTGTAGTTCTGCTTTCCAACATTCTGTAGCATAGAGACCTGCGTGAGCAAAGATCAACAGAGATGTGTTGTTAAATATATTTAAGCTTTCAGACAGTAAATGTTTAAGAAAAATGGAAATAAGCAATATTGAAATCTGTTTCTACTTTTATAGTTCATATATATGCATATGTATATATATATAATTTATAACCATGTATACTTTAGGTGTGTTTGGATAAGTTCTATTCATTTTCAAAATAGCTTTTTTGTAGTGTTATATAGTAGTTCTTGATAATTCAGAGGAGTCAGATGTGAATTTTGTGTCTAGCCCTATCTCCTACAGCTACAAATGACCTTTATACTTTCTCTTCATCTTTGTTTGTCATTTTAGTCTGATTGGACTAGAATAGTCATTGAAGTTGTTCATGGCAAAGAGATATGTATTCACATTCTTCTGCACATAAGGATGGATCTACCTTCCTTCCATAAAGAGGCTTTTTCAGTGCCTCTTCATTCAACACTGCACATGTGAGAGTGAGGGGTATGAATGTAAATATAAACTACTGTTGCTTTATTACCAAATTTTATGTGTTTTGTGAATTAGTTTAACTGATCTCCATAGATATTATCATTATCACATATTTCAAATATTAACTTTTGATTCCATCTCTAACAACCTGATTAATCCAATAGAAAAGTGAGATCCAGAAGTAACCAGTAAAGTTGTATAATCCCATAAGTATAGGGAAATATACTTAAGAAATATTAAATATAGTCTGTTTTTGTATCATAGCTGGACACTTTGATTTCCTTTAACTTCAGTGTAAAAAGATCTGTTGTATCATATAATTTCAGGAAACACATAGAAAATGAATAAAATAATCCTCCAGAGGTTTGTGAAGCATACCAGCCTTGGAAGGAACTTTTTGTATTGATCGTGTCCTGAGGTATATTTTATACTATATATATCATTGAAGAGCACCCAGTTCTTCAACTGTGTGTTAATACAGTTAATTTACTTCATTTAACCTCAAAACATATAAGTAAAAAAATCTACTTGTACAAAAAAATAACAACCAAGATCAAAAACTGAAGTATATACACAAAAAATACAGGTAATTCATGCATCTTACCTAACCTTGTCTGGGAGAAGAAAGGGGTATTAGTCTTTTCTCAAAATCCTTTTAAGGCTTAACTATATCTTAGGCTAAAACTGGGAATACAATCTTTATTAAGGAATTGTTTCCTTAGTGATCTACTACAACTACTTATCATGTTTTATGGTATGCATTTAGGTGACTTTGTTGATATCAAGATGGTAAATTTACTGTTATATAATTCATTGCTGAGGGAAGCCCAAACTAAGTGATTATAAAAATTTACTACCAATTAAGATGAAGACACCAATGTGTTTGTGTTACCTAAGGGTTTTGCTACTATTATCTACATTTCTAATGCATACTAGAAGGACTGGGAATTATCTTTCATCTAAACAAATTTCCTCATTAGGCAATTACCTCTTTCCAGGGAATAATCCTTTACAGGTTACACTCTGTTTAGGCATAACTTAAATTTATCTTCTTAAACATGCCTGTGTTTTCAAACCATTATGCCTGACTTAATAATATTTGTCATTGGTTGTTGCTTTACATTAAGGAATGATGTGATTTAGAGAGACTAAAGAGGAGATGCATGGTAAAAATTGGAATATTCATTATAGGATACAGCAAAGTCTTTGAGGCTATGTTCCAGATTTATGTAGAATAGTAAGACAGAAGAGTATAGGTCATCTGCAGTTTCATTTTAATCATAATTCCCTAAAAATAATTCCAAACAGACAAACTTTGGCCTTGTAAATTCAGCATAATAAAGCTCACAATCAAATCACTTTTTTGTATTTTGGGACATCATTGCATAGGATTTTAATTTTTAGTCTTTTTTATTTTACCTAACTGTGGACATGAAGCAGTGAAAAGGCTAATTTTTCTTCTCTTTAGCTGATACATACACATGATAAAAGGAAACCAATAGATAGCTCAAATCATCATTTAAATGTTGCAAAACAAGTGAAGATATGAGGAGATAGGTTTATTGAAGAAAAATTAGTGTCCTCCAAGTTAATGAAAATCCATTGCTATAACACTTTGCTTTTTTAATGCCATTCAAATATTTTCTGCTGTGTTGCTGCTTTTCTTACTGTGTTTAAATTACTATAAAAAATAACATAGACTTTGTGGGTTATGAATAACATCAAAAACCCATATCACAATTCTTGAAAATTCTAAATAATGGCTTGGGTAGAATTGATGTTTAGTAAAAAGCCACTTTTTGGTTCATAGGCAACACAATATTCACTGTCTTTTTGTCCCTCTTGGCAGAAGGGACCAAGGAACTCTTAAGCGTGTATTAAAAATGCACTCATGCAATTTCTGAGCACTATGTCTTTTGAAATTTATTATGTCCCAAGAGCTTCATATCTTACTACCAATATTTTGGTGGTTGGGATTTTAACATGAGGAAACAAACCATAGCTATTATCATAGGTCACAACTGGAAAAGATTAGGGATTAACAGAGGAAATATGGTTCAGGTGGAATTGCAGGTAGCTTTTTACATAAGTCAAGAATCATTCATAGGTATTTTTTCACCATGATATCTTCTAACTTGTCCTAGTGTGCCACCACCTGCCACTGTGAAAGCAGAGGAGCTCCTTGGGATTTACTTCTACTATGAAATGTTTCAGAAAGGGTTTTTCCATGCTAGCAGTTATGAAACTTGAGAGGCCCAGTGAAACCTCACTTTTCACTAATAGAAAAATTGGTAGCATTGCTGTATCTTGAATAGGCTTTCAAACTTAGACCCAGAGTCATACATTTTCAAGATCGTCATTTCAGTTATTTGTAATGGTTTAACCATCACAAATACATATAAGAAAAGGATAAAAAAAGAAATATATCAGGAATATACTCACATGGATGCTGTGTACATTTAGAACGTAATATCCATTTCTTTATAGATTTACTATATTTAAGTCCATAACCATTTTATGTATTTTCTCAAAAGCTGTATTTTGTGTGTGCATGTTATTTTAATCTCTGTTATATTTGTTTTAGCAAATTCTGATGAGCACCTCAAAATGGCATTTTATTTGGAACTTTATTATTTGTTTGTTTTCCCATTTATTTCCCATGCTTCATGCAAGTGCTTTAGACAACAGGTATTGAATGTTCAAACTTTGACTGAAAATAAAATAATGTTTTAAGGAAGAAAGTGTTTTTTAGCCACAGAGGGGGATCTATCTATATGGATAGTAACAGGGCCATTTAATTTACTCTTTCTATCCTAACATGGTAGACATAGTTTGCTTCTGCATATGAGACTTCCCACTGAAGGCTTCTCTAAACAACCAAACCATGCATAGAAAGTGTTCTCTTTTTGATTATCATCATTTTTGATCACAGAATCAGTATTTCCATCCAGAGAAGTCTTTGCCCTGGATTTAAACACTTTGCTCTGGAGTTTAGTCAATTTTTTCTTTTTCTTTTTTTTTTTGTCTCAGGATTGTTTCAGCTCCTTAGAGTGTGAAGTTAAGGTCTATATTTCACTGCAATACAAAATTCACCAGTGAACAAACTACTGGAAATCCTGTGAAAAACAAAGCACCTAAATGTGTCAAAAGGCAACTAGCGAACAATCTTTAATCTTACAGAAAATTCAATTAAATGAGAAAATAAACTTTAGCACAAATTAAACTGTCAGAATAATTTCCATAGAAAATGAGAACCACATATTAAATAAACATAATTATTAATGACAGATTTGGATATTAATGAATTTTTCTTACAGCTGCATGAGAGTACAAATATTTCCTTTAGTAAACTCTGTGAGATAATTTTTTCTTGTGTGTCATGCAATATGATATAACAGAAACAACAGCCACTGTGAATATGTGTTTATGAGTACATCAGAAAATTATTTAAAACTACCTTTTATTTTTTAGTTTTTGCAAGGCATCTTTCACATCCTTGTTCCGTAGGCTATAAATTAGGGGGTTCAACATGGGAATCACAAGGGTATAAAACAGTGAGTCATTTTGTTTTGATCTAGAGAGTAGGAAGAACTTGGCCGGAAATACATGAAGAGCATAGTTCTCTGGAAAATTGCAACTGCAGTTAAGTGGGAGACACAGGTGGAGAAAGCTTTGAATCTGCCCTCAGCAGAGCAGATCTTTAAAACTAATAAAATGACATAACAATAGGAGACAAGAACTCCTGAAATGGTACTTAGCTCAATAAAACCAAAAATTGTGAAGATTGCTAATTCATTGGCCTGTGTATCAGAGCAAGAGAGTAATAGCAGAGGGGGGACATCACAGAAGAAATGGTTAATCTCATTAGACCCACAGAAACATAAGCGGAATGTTAATATCGTATGTATCAATGCATCTGCCATTGCCACCAGGTAAGCACCAGCCATGAGCAGGGCACACACCCTGCTGGACATGTTCACTGCATAGAGCAAGGGGTTGCTGATGGCCTTGTACCGGTCAAAAGCCATCACTCAGCATGCACTCAGCATCTGCAAATATACAGAAGGTCAAGAACTGCAGAGCACAGGCAACAATAGGAATCGATTTGTTGTTAGCGAGTAGGTCCACCATCATCTTGGGTCCAACTGCACTGGAATAGCAGAGGTCATAGAAAGAGAGGTTGCTGAGGAAAAAGTACATTGGTGTGTGAAGGTGGGAATCTACTCTAATTAAAATGATCATTCCAACATTCCCGAGAAGATTAATGAGATAAACAAGTAGAAATACAACAAATAGAGCCAATTTCATCTCAGGGTTATTAGTAATTCCCAAGAAAATAAGCTCATTCAAGGACGAGCAATTTCCCTTGTCCATTTTCCTTTGTTCTTGTGTAAACTTAAAAAAAAGTCAATAAAATAAAAGATACAAGATTAGTTCTTCTGTGAGTCTATATCATATCTATTACTATACCTCTAATTTTCTTTTTCATTCTCAGAAAATACCCAGTCTGATTTTACTCTTTAAATAGCATATATTTGACAAAAAATAATAATAAAAATAAAAATTTTCCATTGCAGTTAAGAAACTCTTAGTGAAATCTAGTAGTCATTCATATGGGAAGAAGTGTCTTCTTAAAAGTTTTTTAAAAGTTTTCTGGGCCTCATGCTCCTTATTTTAGGAAACATATTTTTAATGTGCTGAAATCTCAGTACAAATTAAAACAATATGAAATAAATGCCAGATTTAGAGATATTAAGCTTAAAAATATCGAGCTATGAAATTTGCTCTTTTTTAAAATATTCTTGCACATGTTATTTTGATGTTTCTCAAAAATCATGATTAATTAAATAAACACTGTTTTAGTTCTAAAAGCAGTGATCATATCCTTCAATAATATTTGCTGTTTACTTGTGATAAGACAAAAAGTAAATGTCATTAATTTTTTTCTACAAGAAATGTATTATGATTTTTCACAATGCTCATTGCCTATTTGTTGGGTTATCCCGAAATCAAAAGGAGAGACTCCAGATAATTCAAAGAGAAAATAGAAGGAAGAAAAAAAAAACACCATACCATAGCACATAAATATACATACCAGACTTTAAGTGGAATTTTATATTTAGAAGGTAAAAAACAATGTAAGGGATAAGAAGGAGTTTTGAAGTACATAGATTTCTTATATATGTATATATACATATATATATATATATATGTATATATACATACAAAGATACAATGTGTGTATGTATGTACATGTGTGTATAGTTGTATCTGTTTTCATGAATTTCCATGTGAATGACTTTGTTGATATGTGAAAATTAGAATGCAGGACATGGATATTTGTGGCATTTTGGCCTAGGTCACCATGGAATGTGGTTCTCATGGAATTGAAATTTCACAAATTGTATTTTTAATGTATATCCATCAACACCTCAAAAAACCAAAATTGATTCCCTGAATTCATGTACTTGCCTACACAATGACATAATGAGTTAAGGCTTGTGTATGAATCTAGATTAGAAGAATATCACCAAGACATTATTCTGTGCATACTAACAAGTTCAAAGGATAAAAACAAAACATTATTCTGTAGGTATTAACATGTTCAGGCAATCTTCTAGTTCTCAGTTCAAAATCTCATTTTTCATCATTAGATTTCAAATGTGCAGAACTAAGTTAACTTCAAAAATCATTCATTTCCATATATCTCACTTGTTTTTCAAAATAGTATGTAATTTAACCTAAGATGTTTAAATTCGGAAACTCAGGAACTTACCTGAGATGAGAGGCTGTTAGCTGAACACGGGGCAGATGGTGTTTTATTATACTGGGAAACAGACAGGAGTTAAGTCTCCAACTACACATCCCTCAGGCTTTGATGTTAGGCAAGCATGTAATTAGCAAAACTCATTTTTCTATATTTCCCCTGAGAATATATGAACATCTGTAGCAAAGTTTGAGTTTTAATTCTCACTGATTTGTTGCCAAATTAATCTATGCCAGGAGGAAACTGCAATTTAAATTTATGTCATCAGAAAACAGCATATATACTTACCTCATAGTATAAAGTGTAATCTTTCTTATTAACATTTTTGTTAGCATATAGTAGTTAAAATAATTTCAGCAGGTTTCCTCATTTTATTTTCATACACATGTATAAAGTGTATAAATATAAATATATGTTTTTATTTATGTATACATTACACATTTATCTTTTGGGTCTATCGCTCACATATGAGAGAAAAATATTCAACCTTTGTCTTTATGAAACTGCTTTACTTTACTTAAGTTGATAATCTCCAGTTCTATCCATTTACCTACCAAGGACATAATTTCCTTCTTCTTTATATTTGAATAACATGACATTTTATTCATTTATTTCATCAGTTTTAGGACATCTGTGCTATATCCATAGCTTGGATATAGTGAATAGTGCTGCAAAAACAGGGTGTGAAAATGTCTTTATTTTACACAGATTTACATTCCTTTGTATATATGTTCAGGAGTGGTGTTGTTGGATCCTTTGCTAGTTCTATTTTACTTGTTTGTGGAATCTCCATACTATATCTGTAATTGTACTATGGAAAGTACTATGGTTGTACTAATTTACATTATCCCCCCAAGGTGTATAAGGTTTCCTTTTATATTGCATCCTTGCCAATGTTTATTGTTGTTTATGTTCTTGATGACAGTCATTCTGAATAGAGTGAGAGGAAGTCTCAAAGTTGCTTTGATTTGCATTTTCTATATAGTCAAGGGTGTTGAGCATTTTTTTGTGTATTTAATGTCTATTTGTACTTCATTCTTTGAAATTTTTCTGTTCAGTTCACTTTGCCATGTATTCACTGAGTTGCTGATTCTTTGGGAGTTTAGATGTTTTGCTCCTTATGACTTTTGTTATCAGTTGTATAACTTGAAAAGATTTTCGTCTACTTGTAGACTGTCATTTCAGTCTAGTGACTATTCTCTTAACTATAAAGAAACTTTTTAGTTTATTAGTTTATAGATAGGTTTGTTCAACTTATCCCTTATTTGCTGAGTTATTGGAGTTCTATTATGGAAAATATTCCATATGGCTATATATTCCAGTGTGTCTCAACTCTTCCTTAGACATTTCAAAAGTTTAGGTCTTACATTAATTTTTAATGCACTTTGAATTGATATTAGGAGAGGGTTAGAGACAGGGATCTAGTTTCAGTCTCCTATATGTGGCTATCCAGTTTTCCCAGTACCATTTGTTGAACAGACTGTCTTTTCTTCAACTTAAGGCCTGGGCATCTTTGTCAAAAACTAAATGATTGCAGCTGCTAGCACTTATCTCTGGGTCTTCTATATTTTTCCATTGCTCTATGTGTCTGTTTTTGTGTCAATACCATGCTGTTTTGACTGATATGGATTTGAAGTATAGTTTGACTTTGTGTTATGCAAGCATACTCCCAGATAGACTTCAATGAAAATTGTCTTATTCCTTGAAACTTGGTCTACCACTGTGATATCTAATTTGACAGGGATACTTCAAAAGGATCCAGAGGGATTCCAAGATGGTGGCTAGATGGAGGAAACAGCAAGTGAGCCTCCTATAGTGAAATCTTGGAGAGACGCTGGAGACACAATTTGCAGGCAAAATCACCGAGAAGAGGCAAAACTTTGGCCCCTCCACACCTTCAGCTGGTGCAGAGAATCTCTACTTCACGTTAAATGGAGAAACAAGGAGGGCACCTGGGCTGCCATTCACCCATGCCCAGATGACTTGGGAAGACGTGGACAAGGTGAGTTTCGTGGTATTGTGGTACTCCCAAAGACAACCCTGGGCCAGAGCAGCATAGATCCCTGGACAGACCGACCTCCACCCAGGGAAAAAGAGAAACTGACTAATAAGCAATAAGAACAATAAAGACCGTGGGAAAGAGGGTGGGATGCACTGAGTGCCGAAGATTGGGGGAAGGGAATCCTTCCCAGAACTGTAAGTAAACAAGCCGGGTGGGCAGGAGAAGCTCCGGCAGGAGTGGGGTTGCGCGCCTAGCAACCAGGAGCGGGAAAGCTTGTGAGAGTGGCGGAGGGAAGAAAACTCCACAGGAGAGGAGGGAAGACCCACTTCCCACGTGAGCTGTAAACAAACATAGCAGCTGGCAGGAGCAGCAGCACTGCCCAGTAATCAGGAACAAGAGAACTTGTAAAAGTGGCAGTGGGAGGAAAGCTGCACAGCAGAGGGGGGAAGACCCACTTCCCACATGAACTGTAAATAAACACGCAGGCCTGAGAAAGTGAGTGCAGTGTCATCTTCCCCAGTGTGCTTGGAAAGGGGAAAGCTTGTAGCAGAGGCTCACGAACAGGAGAACTCTGAGCAAACACAGCCTGCAGGGCCAGGTGAGTGCTAAGCTCACCCCAGAGTTCTGCATAAATAATGGCTCCAGCAACAGCAAGCTCACAGCAGTGGGCAGGCAAGCCACAGCCGCAGATACCATTCTCAGAACTGTCTCCAGACTCTTTTCATTTTTTTCTCTTTTTCTCCCTACCTTTGATGAGAGAACAATCAAATTACACCTGCATGCTGAAAAACTTACTGAAACTGTATTGCATTTGAACTTGGGACATTTGGTGGGGTTTTTTTTGTGTGTGTATGTAGTTTTGTTCTACTTTACGCGTCCCCTTTGATGAGACAACTACAGAACAACATCTGAGGCACCATCTCCAGGATTGGAGACTGAGATGGACACCCAAATTATTAAGACTGAAACTTCATTGCATTTGAACTTGGAAGTTTTTTGTTTTTTTGTTTTTTTGTTTTTTTTAATTTCTATTTTTCATTTTATTTTATTTTTATATATACATTTCTTTCATTTACTTATTTTTTATTTTTTTTCTTATCTTTATTTACTTTTTATTTTTTATTTTCAATCCTCTCTATGTCTCTCTAATGCCTGTTCAGCTTACTGTCGATTAGTACACCAACGTTCCCTGTTTATACCTTTGAAACTTTCTGATCTGATTCCCTGTTCTGTTTTCTCCTTCTTGTCTGTTTATTTGTTTTTCCATTTTCTTTAACTTCTTGCTTTCCATCTCCGCTCATCCTTCCATTCTAAATATAACCATTATTATTATTACAAGCTAGAAAATACTTAATTGCACACAGTACAGGGACAGTAAGAACACCAAAGACAATGATGGGAAGACAGGAAAAAAACAGGGAAACCAGTTTCCCCATAGCAAAAAATTAGTACAGGAACCAGAGGGGAATGAAGAAAACAGATACTCAGATCCAGACTCCAACAAAATGAAGATAAACTATGCAAAAAGGACCCAATGAAGCCCACAAGAATAATTTAAAAGAAGACATACTACAGGTACTCAATGAGAATTATATAGAGATGAACTGGATAGGGTCAATTAAAATGTACAGGAGACACTCAGGAAATTCCAAGACAACAAAAATAGAGAATTTGTAAAAGCAAAAGAAGGAATAAAGGAAACCATAGAAGCACTGTATAAACACCAAAGTGAAACAGAGAACACAATGAATAAATGGATAAATGACCTCAGGACAAAAATAGACAACATTAAAGAGAAAACCACCCAGGATGTGGAAAACCTCGGAAAAAAGAACAAAACAGAACTGCAAAACAAAACAAAAGGCCAAACCAGCAGAATAGAACAAACAGAAGACAGAACCTCAGAACTTGAAGATTAAATGGCAATTAAAGGAAAAACCAAAGAACTATTAATTAAACAACTCGAGACCTACGAAAAGAAAATGCAAGATCTCACCAACTCCATCAAAAGACCAAACTTGAGAATCATGGGCATAGAAGAAGGAGAAGAGGTGCAAGCAAAGGGAATGCATAATATATTCAACAAAATAATAACAGAAAATTTCCCAAATCTAGAGAAAGATATTCCCATACAGATGCAAGAGGCCTCCAGGACACCAAACTCACCAGATCAAAATAGAACTACCCAACGACATATCATCATTAAAACAACAAGTTCAGAAACTAGGGAAAGAATATTGAAGGCTGTAAGAGAGAAAAAACAAGTAACATACAAAGGTAAACCCATCAAAATCACAGCAGAATTCTCAACAGAAAAATTAAGAGCAAGAAGAGCGTGGGGTGAGATCTTCCAGGCACTGAATGAAAATAACTTCAACCCCAGGATACTCTACCCAGAAAAACTATCATTCAAAATAGATGGAGCAATAAAAGTCTTCCATGATAAGCAGAAACTAAAACAATATGTGACCACAAAGCCACCACTACAAAAGATTCTTCAAGGGATTCTGCACACAGAAAGTGAAACCCAACTTAACCACAGGAAAAGAATATGCAAGACAGTAGAAAGTAACCTCAACTTAGGTACACATAATCAAACCTCCAAACAACTAAGACAACTAAATGACAGGAATCACCACATATCTATCAGTACTAACACTTAATGTTAACGGACTTCATTCACCATCAAAAGGCACTGTTTGATGAAACAGATTAAAAGGGAAGATCCAACAATTTGTTGCTTACAGGAGACCCATCTCACTGACAGAAATAAGCATAGGCTTAGGATGAAAGGCTGGAAGAAGATTAACCAAGCCAATGGCCCCCAAAAACAGGCAGGAGTAGCAATACTTATCTCTGACAAAGTAGATTTCAAACCTACATTGATCAAACGAGACAAAGAAGGACATTCCATACTAATAAAAGGAGAAATAGACCAAAAGGAAATAATAATCATCAACCTGTATGTATTCAATGTCAACACACCCAATTTCATCAAACATACCCTGAAAGACCTAAAAGCATATATTAACACCAACACAGTGGTTGTGGGAGACTTTAACACCCCATTATCATCAATAGATAGGTCATCCAAACAAAAAATCAATAATGAAATCCAAGATCTAAAGTGTACAATAGTACAACCACTCTGGAAAAAAATTTGGAGGCTACTTAAAAAGCTGGACATCAATCTACCATTTGATCCAGCAATACCACTCTTGGGGATATACCCAAAAGACTGTTACTCCAGAGGCACCTGCACATCCATGTTTATTGTGGCACTATTCACAATAGCCAAGTTATGGAAACAGCCAAGATGCCCCACCACTGAAGAATGGATTAAGAAAATGTGGTATCTATACACAATGGAATTTTATGCAGCCATGAAGAAGAACGAAATGTTATCATTTGCTGGTAAATGGATGGAATTGGAGAACATCATTCTGAGTGAGGTTAGCCTTGCTCAAAAAACCAAAAATCGTATGTTCTCCCTCATATGTGGACATTAGATCAAGGGCAAACACAACAACGGGATTGGACTTTGAGCACATGATAAAAGCTAGAGCACACAAGGGAGGGGTGAGGATAGGTAAGACACCTAAAAAACTAGCTAGCATTTGTTGCCCTTAACACAGAGAAACTAAAGCAGATACCTTAAAGCAACTGAGGCCAATAGGAAAAGGGGAACAGGTACTAGAGAAAAGGTTAGATCAAAAAGAATTAACCTAGAAGGTAACACCCACACACAGGAAATCAATGTGAGTCAATGCCCTGTATAGCTATCCTTATCTCAACCAGCAAAAACCCTTGTTCCTTCCTATTATTGCTTATACTCTCTCTACAACAAAATTAGAAATAAGGGCAAAATAGTTTCTGCTGGGTATTGAGTGGGGGGAGAGGGAGGGGGTGGGGGTAGGGGGGAGAAATGAACCAAGCCTTGTATGCACATATAAATAATAAAAGAAAAATGAAAAAAAAAAAGAATATACTAAAATACATGTATTTTCACTTGCAAATTGAATATAAAAAGGAAAATAGAAGTGATTTTAACGAAAGAAAGTGTTATTCTTTAAGTCGATATGTCCAATTAAATTTTATTAAAAAAAAGTATACAATAGATCAAATGGACCTAGTTGATGTCCACAGAACATTTCATCCAACCTCTACAAAATATACATTCTTCTCAGCAGCCCATGGAACCTTCTCCAAAACAGATCATATCCTAGGGCACATATCTGATCACAATGCAGTAAAGTAGAAGTCAACAACAAAAGCAAAGACAAAAACATGCAAACAGCTGGAAACTAAATAACTCATTACTTAATGAAGACTGGATCATCAATGAAATAAAAGAGGAAATTAAAAAGTTCCTGGAAGACAATGAAAATGAAAACACAACCTACCGGAACCTATGGGAAAAAGCTAAGGCAGTCCTGAGAGGAAAGTTTATAGCCATGAGTGCATATATTAAAAAGACTAAAAGATCTCAAATCAATGACCTAATGTTACATCTCAAACTCCTAGAAAAACAAGAACAAGCAAATCCCAAACAAATAGAAGGAGAGAAATAATAAAAATGAGAGCTGAAATCAACAAAATAGAAACCAAAAAAACCATACAAAGAATTAATGAAACAAAAAGTTGGTTCTTTGAAAAAATAAACAAGATCGATAGACTCCTGGCAAACATGACTAAAATGAAGACAGAAAAAACTCAAATTAGTAGAATCAGGAATGCAAAAGGGGAGATAACAACCAACACCATGGAAGTCCAGGAAATCATCAGAGACTACTTTGAGAACCTATATTCAAATAAATTTGAAAATCTTAAAGAAACGGACAGATTTCTAGATACATATGATCATCCAAAACTGAACCGAGAGGAAATTAATCACCTCAATAGATCTATAACACAAAATGAAATTGAAGAAGCAATCAAGAGTCTCCCCAAAAAGAAAAGTCCAGGACCTGATGGATTCCCTGCTGAATTCTATCAGACCTTTAAGGTAGAACTGATACCAACCCTCCTTAAACTGTTCTATGAAATTGAAAGGGAAGGAAAACTGCCAAACACATTTTATGAAGCCAGTATTACACTTATCCCAAAACCAGGCAAAGACATCTCCAAAAAGAAGAACTATAGGAAAATCCTCAAGAAAATAATGGCAAACCAAATTCAACAACACATCAAAAAGATTTTTCACCATGACCAAGTAGGCTTCATCCCAGGTATGCAGGGGTAGTTCAACATACAAAAATCAATAAACATAATAAGCCACGTTGACAGAAGCAAAGACAAAAACCACTTGATCGTCTCAATAGATGCAGAAAAAGCCTTTGATAAGATCCAACACCATTTCATGATAAAAGCTCTAAGAAAACTAGGAATAGAAGGAAAGTACCTCAACATTATAAAAGCTATATATGACAAACCTACAGCCAGCATTATACTTAATGGAGAAACACTGAAACCATTCCCTCTAAAATCAGGAACCAGACAAGGATGCCCACTATCTCCACTCCTATCCAACACAGTACTGGAATTCCTAGCCAGAGCAATTAGGCAAGAAGAAGGAATAAAAGGAATACAAATAGGTAAAGAAACTGTCAAAATATCCCTATTTGCAGATGACATGATCCTATACCTTAAAGACCCCAAAAACTCTACTGAGAAGCTTGTAGACATCATCAATAGCTATAGCAGAGTAGCAGGATATAAAATCAACATATAAAAATCATTAACATTTCTATACACTTACAATGAGCAAACTGAAAAAGAATGTATGAAAACAATTGCATTTACAACAGCCCCCCAAAAAATCAAATACCTAGGTGTAAACCTAACAAAAGATGTGAATGACTTCTACAAGGAAAACTGTAAACTTCTGAAGAAAGAGATTGAGGAAGACTATAGAAAGTGGAGATATCTCCCATGCTCATGGATTGGTAGAATCAACATAGTAAAAATGTCGATACTCCCAAAAGTAATCTACATGTTTAATGCAGTTCCCATCAAAATTTCAATGACATTCATTAAAGAGATTGAAAAATCTACTGTGACATTTATATGGAAGCACAAGAGGCCATGAGTAGCCAAGGCAATACTCAGTCAAAAGAACAATGCAGGAGGTATCACGATACCTGACTTCAAACTATATTACAATACAATAACAATAAAAACAACATGGTACTGGCACAAAAACAAACATGAAGACCAGCGGAACATAATAGAGGACCCAGATATGAAGCCAGACAACTATAACCAACTTGTCTTTGTCAAAGGAGCTAAAAATATACGATGGAGAAATAGCAGCCTCTTCAACAAAAACTGCTGGGAAAACTGGTTAGCAGTCTGCAAAAAACTGAAACTAGATCCACGTATATCACCCTATACCAAGATTAACTCAAAATGGATCAAGGATCTTAATATCAGACCACAAACTCTAAAGTTGATACAGGAAAGAGTAGGAAATACTCTGGAGTTAGTAGGTATAGGTAAGAACTTTCTCAATGAAACCCCAGCAGCACTGCAACTAAGAAATAGCATAGATAAATGGGACCCCATAAAACTAAAAAGCTTCTGTTCATCAAAAGAAATGGTCTCTAAACTGAAGAGAACACCCACAGAGTGGGAGAAAATATTTGCCAGCTACACATCAGACAAATATAGGGAACTTAAAAAACTAAATTCTCCCAAAACTAATGAACCAATAAAGAAATGGGAAAATGAACTAAACAGAACGTTCTCAAAAGAAGAAATTCAAATGGCCAAAAAACACATGAGAAAATGCTCACCATTTCTAGCGATAAAGGAAATGCAAATTAAAACCACACTAAGATTCCACCTCACCCCTGTTACAATAGCCATCATTAGCAACACCACCAACAACAGGTGTTGGCAAGGATGCGGGGAAAAAGGAACCCTCTTACACTGTTGGTGGGAATGTAAACTAGTACAACCACTCTCGAAAAAAATTTGGAGGCTACTTAAAAAGCTAAACATTTATCTACCATTGTATCCAGCAATACCACTCTTGGGGATATACCCAAAAGACTGTGACACAGGTTACTCCACAGGCACCTGCACACCCATGTTTATTGCAGCACTATTCACAATAGCCAAGTTATGGAAACACCAAGATGCCCCACCACTGATGAATGGATTAAGAAAATGTGGAATCTATACACAACGGAATTTTATGCAGCCATGAAGAAGAACGAAATGTCATCATTCACTGGTAAATGGATGGAATTGGAGAACATCATTCTGAGTGAGGTTAGCCTGGCCCAAAAGACCAAAAATCGTATGTTCTCCCTCATATGTGTTCATTAGATCAAGGGCAAACACAACAACGGGATTGGACTTTGAGCACATGATAAAAGTGAGAGCACACAGGGAGGAGTGAGGATAGCTAAGATACCTAAAAAATTAGCTAGCATTTGTTGCCCTTAACTCAGAGAAACTAAAGAAGGTATCTTAAAAGCAACTGAGGCCAATAGGAAAAGGGGACCAGGAACTATAGAAAAGGTTAGACCTAAAAGAATTAACCTAGAAGGTAACACACACGCACAGGAAATTAATGTGAGTCAACTCCTTATACTCTCTACAAAACAAAATTAGAAATACGGGCAAAACAGTTTCTGTTGGGTATTGAGGGGGTGAGGGGGAGAGGGAGGGGGCAGAGTGGGTGGTAAGGGAGGAGGTGGGGGCAGTGGGGAGAAATGACCCAAGCCTTGTATGCACATATGAATAATAATAAAAAAAAAGGATCCAGAGATAACCCTGCTTCTACAATTGATTGATTAAAATGTCTGTGATTTACCTTGCTGCTCAAGTACTGGTTTATTCACTTTCTGTGCTAGAGGTATGCACAGTAAAAGAAGAAAAAGAGATCACACATATAATCAAATATGTACCTAAAATGTTAAAATCAAAGGAAAAAGAATTTGGAAAGAAAAATTTCAGAATCTACAAGGGGATAATGATATTTTGGCTGAGAAAGGTAAATGCACAACTTTGGACATATTTTCCTTTGACACACAATACCAATTTGTTTCACCTTTGAAATTTTGCTCTCATTTATTTGTTTTTACCAACATATCTTTCATAAGGTAAGAGAAAATTGAAGAAACATCATAGAAACATAATAAAGTTCATCATGTAATTGCAGAAGAGTGAATTGTGTTTCTTTCAACTGATACATCGGGTATATTGATTAGATTGCTAAGAAAGAGTGCTCCCTTGGCAATTTGAATATACAATATAGAAAAGTAATATAATGTTGAATTATTTATTTAGAAGGTATTCTCATTTAATTTAATATTTTTAACACATAGTGAGTTTAGAGATGTGATTACTAAGTGCAAGTGAAATGAAATTCAAGTAGATGTTTCTCTATAAAGAGACATATAAATGTTAATTTTTGAATAAGTGTATGAATTTTAATAACATTTAAATGATATCATTCTATGCTGAGGGTGATCCGTGGCACTGAGTGATCCCATATATACTGGTCCATGTCTCATCCCCCACTTGCAATTACACAAAACTGGTCTTGCTCATGTTACCCAATGTTTGGATGCTGTTCTCAAATGGAGTCTTTCTCTACTTCCTCTGCAGCACTGTCTGCACTTCCCAATATGTAGTCTTGAGTTCCTGTATCTCTGTCCATGTCATGACCAGTTTTCTGGGAGCACAAGAATCTTTGATGGGGTTATTCACTTAGCCAGTGAAGAAGAGAGGTCTTTGTGGTTTGGAGATATAAGAATTCAGGAGCTTCTGCTCCCACTAGCCAAAGGTTAGGTAATAAGGTCTCTCTTAAAATGGCACTCAACTATGATACAAGTAACTAAGCTATGAAATACAGGTTCTTCTTCTGTAGAGACTACTTGCTTCACAGATTGCTTATCTCCTGTCTTAAAGTATACTTTTTTCAGACTGCACCTGTGATGCTGGCTGAGGGTTTTCTTTTCTCCTCACTTAAAATGACTTAAAATGGGGAAGGGATTCTTTCCTTTCCCCATTGTGTTACATAGTGTGTAGTGTTGGGGTCCTTTGTCTCTTTCACCAGTCTAAAGTTCAGTATTTCTGGATTTCCCTTGGTCTCTCTCTACTGTTGACTGTTGTATCTGTGCCTTTCATCACCACTCATCTTTCCCTGAAGCCCTGAACCTTATGATCTGTCAGTCTACTGCAGATACAGGAAATTACTCAGTGAATCTAGCTCATCATCTTCCTATAATGTTTTAAAATATAAAACACAAAGCACATTTTATACATAAAAGGATATATAAAGTCAGGGGAAATAATTTAAATGGAAAACTCTATAAAACCACTCATGTTTCTTTCATGACAGCAACCTAAAATGAGATGAATATTTTAGACAGTGTGAAATTGTTCCATTTTTCATGAGTGGTGTGTGATCCCTGGGAAAAGTAGGACATGAAATACCTAAAGGTCCCTAAAATGCCAGTAGCCAAGATTCTTGACAAATAAAAATAGAGAATGAGAGTAGGCTAAGAATGAAATACCTCAATAAATGCTCTGTGAATGAACATCAAATCTGTACATGCAACACTGGGAACTGAGCAAACTATTATTGTCTGTAAAGAAAACCTTGTTTCCTTTGTACACTAAGTGAGCCTTTCCTTATAATGCTGCTCATACAAAGGAAAGAACAAGCTGATGATGCCATTGCTTATGTAATTTATCTAATAAAATCTGAATATCTATAGCATCCATCTATAGGACACTCTGGCACAAAGATAGGTGCCAGAGTGCCATAGAGAGCATAAAATCACTGGCACTTAGTTTTCTGTCAGGTGCTGAAGAAAATAGGTGGTTGTTATCATTGGTAAAGCACTGTGGATGGGATAAGTGCTGTTAGTCCATCTGTCCACCACTGGACATTTGACCTTCTCACCAGTGTTGTGCTCCTCTTAGACTCTTTGCTGTTAGTTAGCTTATCTCTCTTGAAAGTTTATCTCCCCTGTTAGAATGGTTCAATAAACCTGATACCTCACATACAACCTCCAATTATTATCTTTGGTCTCTCTGGAATCTATTCTTCGTACTCTAATATTCTAGCAAGACAAACTCTGAACACTACCCATGGTGAGCTAAGCAAAAGCCCCAAGAAATCCCTGCAGACTCCAAGATTATAGCAATGAAAAGGGGTAGAAGAGAAGAGTCAGTAGAGAACTCCTAGGATGGAAATGGTTTTTTACCTCTGTGGGAAATGGTATCAGAGGAAGCTGTTACAGATGTGTGGTAGAAACCATGTGTGTGGGGAGGCAGATGCCCCAAGGAATAGAGGAAGCATTTTATTCTTGGATAACAATATAGTTTAAAGCAAAGGAAATACCTGTGTAAGATTGCAGTGGCCATAAGGTAGTTCCTTTTTTTTGTGGTAATAGGGTATGAACTCAAGAGTTTTGTACTTCCAAAATAGAACTCACCATTTGAGACACACATCCAGTCCACTTTGCTCTGATTATTTTGGCAATAGGATTTCACAAACTATTTGCCCAGGCTGTTCATGAGCCACATTCCTCCCAATGTTAGCCTTCAAAGCAGCTAGGATCATAGGCATGAGCCACCGAAGTCTAGATGAAAGTCCCTTTGTATGCCAGCATGGGCAACGATGGAGACAGAGCTCCAACCACAAGCCTATGCCAAGTGATTGCAGGAGGAAGAAGAGAAATTAAAATAAGGACAGCCAGGACCAGCAGGAATAGGTGTCCTATAAAAATGGAAGTGAAGAACCCAGAACCTGAGCCAGTATATGGAATGGATCAGGTGGCAGTGCTGCATCTTGAGTGAAAGGTGTGTTGGTTCCTGACTTGTGTCTCAGGATAACAAAGTGTGGGACACAACTGCCTTGTGTATCATAATATCTTAATGTAGAATTAATGATTCATTGGTAAAGAAACTATAAAAGGCATATTCAGGCAGGAAGGAACCAGTACATAACAGGGAGAGAGACATGAAGAAAGTCATGGGAAGAGAATATTGTTCGAAGAAAGGAGTTTTTAATGGTAAAATAGGATTTTGTCCTAAAGCAAAATGACTGGATTGTTCCAAAATAAAAATAGAAAGATGATGGCAAAATCACAAAATTAAAGTAATTCATTGGGAGATTTTGAGGAGGGTGAAATTGATGAAAGAAAATTTGTGTGATTAAGTTGTTTATGTTTAAAATTTCTTGAAGAGTTTTCTCAAACTAAAATTTGGATAGTAAATGTAAAAAAGTTATAAAATTAAAAAGAGAATATAAAAAGATGTCATATTGAAAAAAAGAAAGGAGTAAAAAATTTTTTTTGCACCAATTTAAAACCAAAATATAATTCTCTATGTTTATGCTAATAAACTTTTCTTAAGACATTGATTTGCTTTTAGTATAATTTAGACAAACTGGCTGAAGAAGGAAAGATTTTGTATTTTGTCAAGATAATTTATTGCATGTTCTGAAGTATTTATTAGGATTTTGATTATTTGGGAAAGCAGAGTCTTAAAAGAATTAAGATTTGTCTATTTTTAAATCTTTTAAATAAGTACTTTATAACTCTGGTCAGTTAAACTTTAAACATTTGTGTTATAAATAACTAAATATCGCACAGGGAAATAGTTGTACTCTCATTAAAAGAGAAAGTTTTGTGCATACAACTGATAATTATCCCAGTGTGCCTTTAGATCTATGTGACTTCTATTTTCACATGTTTGCAATCTCTTTCTGCTACCTGGAGAAATGTTTCATTTGGTCTACTTGCTTTGTTAGTGGGGCTGTCATAATCTATTGCTCTCGTATTGTTCTTGCAGAATTTGGTTGCTATCTACATTTTGGTATGCCACCCCAGCAACATTGGGGAAGATGAGTATGACAAGATTATAAGGGTTTTCAGTCACATAAGAAGTGTAAAAATGTTTCCTAAGAAAAGCAGAACATCAAATGAAAAAATGCTCCTTTCCATTAACAAGGCTCTTGCCAAATTACAAAAAATGAGGGTGGCTGAGACTGGAACGTTCCCAATAAATACTCTCTAAAAGAATAGTAGTTCCCCATATGAAACCTGCCAATTGGTCAAACTAGTGTTAGGAGAAGGTGCTTTCAGTAAGTGTCTATCCAGTTATCGACGTAGCCTTCACGGGACTTTCTGGCTAGCAATGTGGAGGGTAAATGTTTGCCATTGTAGAAAAGCACTGTGGAGAGGGCAAGTGCCACTAGTCCATTCAGCCACCACTGAACCATTGATGAAGCTGAGCATTGCTCTTCCCATACATGTTCATGTTAGAAACTGTGGATTACTAAATTAATTTCCCCTGTTAGCCTCCTTGTTAGTAAGTATACTTCCTATGTTCATGTCCCTGTCAGCAACTTTCAGTAAAACTCACATCCTGCATGTCTGTCTGGGTATTTTATTCAATCTCTTAGCAACTTAACCCTCTATTCTAGTGCAGCTATGCTGTAGACACTACAATGGGGTTCGTCAATAAGTTATTACATTGTGAACAATACATGCATGAAGTAAATTGAATATTGCAAGATATCATAGCATTCAATGATTCAAAGATGACTACTATTAATTTTCTTTAGAATCATTTTGTTAAAATTAGTTTATTTTTCAGATATACCCAAAACAATATAAATCATTATAAATGAATGTTAATGTAAACAATTTATTCCTTTTCTCACTAAATATATATTTATATTAAAATTCCTCCTTTACAACTTAAACTCTGAAGAGCTGACATTTCAGTTGCTTATACTTTACCTATTGTTTAATAATAACATAGTATAATGCTGTGAACTCATTCAGAAAGATTTAGACCCCTCTACCAGTGACCTTTGAAGAGAGTCCATGCCTTTCACCACCAGCTTTCATTTGTGCAGTTGCCATATGGTTGTCAACAGCATCATATCTCTTCTCCAGTGTGAGAAAAAGAATGAAAGTCAACAGATTCTCAGAAATTTAGATGTAATAAAATACTGGAGCTGCTGGTCATGAGGACCTGACTAATGCAGTTGGGACAGAATGACAGGAGTTTAGGATCTGAGAAGTGAGGTTATTTATATCAATCGATACTTGTGCCTACTATTTTGTCTCATCCTAAGGTAAAGATAAGAGGTAAATTTTATCCCAGATGAAGAAACTTTATTGAAGTGAAAGTCAGGGAGATCTATTTTTCCTGTTAAATTTGTAAATCCTTCTTGACACATTAGTTTTGCAAGGGACACTGCTTTATTTTTTCAATAGCTATTTTTCAATGGCATCCTGTAGCTCCACATTATAAATAGCAAAAGAAAAAATAATGTTCAACCAGACAAACAAAGGCATTAAATTTATATACTGAGAGTTTTAAAGCAAGAAATATTTTTCTCATTCTTATTTATTTGCTACTTATTTAATTCTATATGCTGTTATGGACATGTATAGGGTGATATTAGTGCATAAGAAAAACACAAACAATACTTATTTTGACTATCTAAAATTACCTTTCAATTCATCAACTGCATTTATAAACCTATTTTTTAACTGAAAACTGAAGGATATCACATTGAGTTGTTAAGTGGGAAAAGCTTGCTAAATCCCATTATTTGTCATTGGGACTTAATTACCCTTGAAAAAGGGAAGCACAAAAGGATATTCTCAGCAAAGTACAAACTGATCTTCCTTCTATTGTTATTGACCCTCTGTTTAGAGAAAGACGAGGACCAATAAGAGCTAATTCTTATACTCAATTTAGGCACACTGAGGAGGAATGGGAAATATCTTGAAGGTTGTGTGGGGGAGAACCTCTGTCAATGTATTAGAGAACTTATTCTCAGAATCATCAAATAGTGTTGAAGGGGAAACAAAATTTTACCCAGAGCAAAATTTATTGATTGCTTTTTTCAGAGCACCCTTTACATCATTATTTCTTAAGCTGCAGATCAGTGGATTCAACATAAGGGATCACAACTGTGTAGAAAACAGAGGCCATTTTATCTGTGTCCATCGAATAACTTGAGCTGGGTCTGAAATACATGAACAATAGTGTACCATGAAATATGGCCACAACTGTTAGGTGGGAGGCACATGTAGAGAAGGCTTTATATCTGCCCTCACCTGAGTTCCTCTTAAAGATGGTAGCTAAGATATAGCTGTAGGAGAGAAGAACAGTGACAATGCTAACCCCGACAACACAACCAATGAAAGTGAACATCACTATCTCATTGTTGGATGTATCTGAACAGGAAAGAGCTAGCAAAGGAGGGATGTCACAGAAAAAGTGATTGATGACATTTGACTTACAGAAGGGCAATTGAAATGTGAAGCAGGTGTGGATTGCTGAATCCACCAAGCCTACAGCATAGACAGCAGACACTAGCTGGGTACAGATCCTCTGGGACATTGCAATTGTATAAAGAAGGGGACTGCAAATGGCCACATAACGATCATAGGCCATAACAGCCAACATGAGACACTCCACATCTGCAAAGGCTCCAAAAAAGTACATTTGAACGGCACATAAATTATTTGGAATTCTCTTTTGCTCAGATAAGAAATCAGCCAGCATCTTGAGAGAAACAGTGGAGGAATAGCAGACATCACAGAAGGATAAATTATTTAGGAAATGGTACATGGGTATGTGAAGTCTGGCATCCATGTGAATCGGTAGGATCATCCCCAGTTTGGCAATCATAGTTATACCATAAACAAAGAGGAAAAGCATAAAAAGCCCCTGTTGCATATCCTGTCTTTCAGAAAGTCCTAAGAATACAAAGTCAGTAAATGTAGTATAGTTCTCAACAGCCATCACTCAGTTCTGGAAATTCCTGGATGAGACAAAAAGGAAATGGAAATGAAGAATTAAAAATATTGCTGGATTCATAGGTAAACTCCTGGTTCTTTCCTTTTTTTCTGTATTTAATAGTAGATAATGCTGCCACTATTTAAAGTTATCTGGACCTACTATAAATTTATCCGGTTTAATGTTATTCAATAAGATGAAAAAAGTATCTCTTAAATTTACTTATCTCAGTACAGAAACCAAACTAAGAATTCTTAAAGTTAGTTGGTTCAAATAACCCTCACCTTCAGACAGCTTTATTGTTTATTTTCTTTCAGTCTTGTAGAAAGGTAATGTCTTGTAGTAGAGAATCAGTTAAGTGTGAAGAGTAGATAATGAATATATCTCATGCTCATTCTATCATATAAAAGTGTTTAACAAACAAAGCTCTGACAGAGCTATCCCTCAATGTAAATTTCGTATAGCATCCATATCCCTTTGAATCATTCAACTCCTCTCTGTCTTTAAATATAGGCTTGCCTCTTACTGTAACTGGAATGGAGATAGTCCGTGGCTCAGGACGCACTGTAGTAAGGTAGGCTGCTGTTGTTAAAGGAAGTGAAAAAGAACAATAAACCCAACTAGACAGACAGGAATGTGCCAGAGCTCACCATTTGCTCCTTTAAAAGCTACTGTTACTCAGTGAGATTCTGAAATACATTTTGAACCTAAATTGCAGAGTTGCTGGTAATGCATTTGAGAGAAAGACCAGAAAAGGCTATGGTCCGCTAACTGAATCCCTGTAATCAACTAGAATCTGCCATATCTCTTCACTTTAGATCAGATTGTAAAATAGATAATAACAATCTCCCAAAACCTGAGAGATTTGTTTTTTAACAGAACAGTGGGCCCTATCCTAAATCCCCAAAAGTTATTATATTCATTATTGTTTCCTTTGTTCCTCTTTCTTATGTAAAACAGTTGAATACTCTGGTTTGGTATTAAAAAGTTTGTAATCCTTGGGAGGCTAATTGAATTCTAAGCTCTTCTGTTTATTCTACTCAGTAAATGTTGTCTCATACGTATATATATAAAACACATTCGTATCCCCTTCAAATACATAGCTGTATGAAAAATGTCCATTTGAAGATAGATAAAAAGAAAGAAGAAAATTTAATTAATAGTACAGTGATCAAGATGTGGTCTCCAAACATTGTGTAAACTCATTTAAATTTCTGTCCAATAGACACACCTTTAAAGATAATGATTTCATTAAAAATATGAGATTTTTAATATTATAAAAGTTAATGGTACAATATTATAGATCATAAATGATATTTGACCACTGCAAAAAGCCATGCTAGCATTTTCTGTCTTCCATGTTATTTTTACATAAATATTTAAAATTCTAAATCTGGAAAGTAATTAAAATAAAATGTTTGCACTATGTTTCATAGTCTCATTTTGTTTACATGCTTTTAGTGAAAAATAGATAAGAGAACTAAGGAAAGATGTAATATATATCAGAAAGCCAACATAAAATGTTAATACCTGATACCTTTCACTGCTGCAGCTGTACTTGCAAGAGACTTCAGCACTGTCTGTTCCACCACTTGTATTATAACCGTCTCTATGCCTGGTCCCTGGGTGTGAACATGTAGTCTCTAAGGAATAAGTCATCACTATAAAAATATGGCTAAATGTCTGGCATTTCACACAAGTAGGATGGTTGAGAAAGAAAAGGAGTCGTTTTTATTTCTTGTTATATTCTTATGTAGTTTGATTAGCCAAGTTATATCATATTATCCTTAGAAAATGACATCATTAAATCTGAACTTATTATTCCCAGTTTACTGATCCCCACATAGACATTTTGTTGCTGTTATTTGTTTTTGGTTTTTGACCAGACTGGCTTCCAACTCATGATCCTCTTAACTCAGCCTCCCTAATGCTGGGATTACAGCATTTTGTGTTAATGGTGTAAAGTACAAAACTATTAAGTACCTACACATATACTCGGGCATATATTTACACATACTCTTCATTAAACACACTCAGAAATTAGAGATTTTGTAAAGGCACCAATAATTAACACACAGCCTACTGCCCAGGGTAAATTAGATGTTATCTATACTAAGGAATTTGTAATTTTTAAACAAAAATGATGTGAGAACAAACATTCTACAAATAAATAAAAATTTCATTAGATACAGTGTATTCCTATTACATTAATTTATTTATTCTGCCTGTATCCTAAGCTATTACATATAATTTTTCATATAGTTCATTTTCCATATAATAAAATGTCTAGTTATAAGCAAAACCTTGTATACACAGCTTACCATATCTAGGTGGCTCTTTGACATAAACTTTAAAAATAGCCCACAAGATAAAAAGATTTGATCTTATCATAGTCAAGCATCTTAAATCATCTAAGTATTACCAAATATTATATTGTATCATTACCAGAAAGTTTAGCACTGGTGTATATGGTTAACACTCTTATGCCCAACAAGAGAATAATTCAGGCAAGACACAAAAATGTACTAAAATAATAATAAAGTTTTTAAGGAAAGGAATCTAGTATAACAAGATTAAAGTGGGGAGAAATAGGAAGTGGGAAGAGATCAAAATTTCCTGCTCCCCATCTCTAGTATTATACTTTCTGATCTGGGAGATACACAAGGTCAATAAGATATTGGATTACTTCCTGGAGAAGGGGATCAGGAATTAGAGAAAAGGTCAGTTCAAGAAGAATGAACTTAGAGTGTAACATATTTGTACATGGAAGCAGTGCTAGGAATCTCCCTGTATAGCTATTCTTATCTCAACTAGCAAAAACACTTTGTCCTTCTTATTATTGTATATACTCTCTCTTCAACAAAATTAGAGATAAGGGCAGAACAGTTTCTGCCTGGAAGCAAGGGGGTGGGGGGAAGAGGAAGGGGGCAGGGAGGAGAGGGAGGGGACAGGGAGAAGTGGGAGTAGGCAGAATGTAGGGGGAAGAAATGACCTAAACATTGTATGCATATATGAATAAATGGAAAAAAAATTTAAAAATAATAATGAGATATTGGATCTGGGTGGCACAGATGGGTGCTGGAGGCATCATCCAGGCCTATTCAAATCACAGAGAACATAGGCATACTTTAAAACTTCTTTTTGTTAGACAGCCTTTCATTCTTTTGCCCTTCCTCATTTAAGGAACCTTGAACCTTGTTAACATGTCAAAGCAGAAAGCACATGTAGATAGTTGTATCTTTCCCTGTTCTTTTAACTTAGCATTTAAAAGAAAATGGGAAGGGTTGCCTAGCTGCTCTGGCTTTTAGTTTTTACCTTCTAGTTTAAAAGTCTGTGTTTGGTTGTTTTACTATTTACAAAAATAATATAATTTCCCTGCCACATCATCTACTGATGCTTTCTCATCCATCACATCATTCATGGTTAATTGCTATCTAACTGTATTTTATACATTCCACATATACCCTGCATTGTCTTAACAGCATTATTACATGATACCTGTTAGAAATAAAACACTGGAGACCAGAAATTGAAAACATGGAAAGGTAGATTATCTCAACAAGGCAATTTACTTTTGTGCAGAAGAGTGAATACATGCACTTAGAGCTAGCAGACAGGCACACAGAGCATGCAGTCCACCCTGGTTCTTATCCCTAACAAGGAACAAACTTCCACTTTTCCCTCATTGGCTAGGGTAAGGGTTCACACTGTTGTCAAGATTGGCTAATGTTACTTTTGGAGTTTGAGGTGGGGTAGGTAGTAATTTCAGCTCAAAAATGGAGCTCAGTGAACAAGAATCTGGAACTGCAAGCAAGTAGGATGGCAACACACTTTGATAGAAAAGACTGCTTCCTTCACAGTTCCCCCTCCTTTTATTTTCCATTCTTTTCTTCAAACTCGTTTAGCATTATTTGCCTTTTTGTTTTAGCTGTACTCAACAACAAATTAGTAAGATACAGGAGTTTGCTTGGTTAGGGCAGTTTCTATGATTCTAACAATTTGTCCCCATAAACAGGGTATGAACAGCATTTGACCAAGATCATTGCTCCTACCACAATAAAAGAGATCAGCATGGAGGTCATTACTCTTTTCTATTTTTTTTTAACTATTGTTTTATTAAGTTGGTGAAAGGGTCATCTATTCCCAAACTTTTTTACCAGATCTTGGAAGGCTTTAGTTATAGTCCCCTCTGGTGTGGTATTATTAGTGGTAAAAAGTGCAGCATCAGTCTTCAATCATGATGCATACTGCCTCCTGCCTTTTTTTTTTTAGCTAAGATCAAATCTAAAGCAATCCAATTTTCCCAGGCCACCTGACTGGTAGGGTCTGATAGAATAATGTTACCATTTGTAAATCAGCAGCCATTTTATCCTCAGGCCTCACTTGAGAAACTCCCAAGGACAGCCCCACCCTTAACAGAAATTCCCATGCTCTAAGACAGCCCCATCCCTATCAGAGACTACCGCACATGTGCTAACTTCCTTAACCTCCCCCTTCTATGAAAGCCACACCTGGCCCAGAATCTGTGCTGTGCCATCTTTCCCTTGCCAGCCTAGTGGTTCAAGCCTGCCATTAAACTTTGCCATTGGACATGAGACTTTTCTCGTGAGCTTTCTTTGTGAGCGGCATTTTTCCTAACATTTTGGTGCCATGACTCAGATTGATTGTGCTCCTGGCACTGACCTTGCTGTCCCGGTCTCCCCCACCCCATCCTGCTCTCTCTCTCTCTCTCAACTCCCATTCCCTTCCTCTGTGACCTGAGCTGCTTTGCTGGAACCCCTGATCCTAGAAAACACCACTCTATCACAGCTCACAGGGAATTTCCTCTTGCCAGCACATCTCCAATTGCCATCCACCATTGGCCAATCTTCCCTCAAGGTCCTCTCTCAGTGCGTCCTTCTCATACGCAGAGCTGTGATCTTTCTCTCTCATTTCCTTGAAATCCTAGTGCTAGGTCTTGGCTCACTACTGTCCGTGGGAACCAGGTTCCCCACTAGGGACTTTGGACCCCCTTACGGAAGATGTTCCTCCCAGGTGCTCCACATCTACTTTCTCTCTCCTGAGGACCTCATATTTTGGGGATGCCCACCATATCTCTCCTCAGGTCAGGCCTCACTATAGGAGTTGGACCGTCCCAAATTCCTTCAGACTCCGCATTGGGATATCTCCTGGCCAACCTTGGGCCCCTCTGCCTAATGCCTGATTTTAAGCTACAAAAGCTCATTTTTCTCTATAATCAGGCATGGCCCCAATACCCACTAGACAATGTCTCCAAATGGCCACTTAAAGGCACTTTCAATCCCAATATTTTAAGGGATTTATACAATTTCTGTGAGCATGCTGGTATATGGAAGGAATGTTCCTATGCCCAATTCTTTTCCTATCTCTGCACCAAACCCTCCCTGTGTACTTCCTGTTCCCCTGCACAGGTTCTATTAGCCTCTAAATGAGCTTCCAAATGAACCAAATCCTCTCCTGAACCTCCTTCTTCCCCATGTAAGCAGACTTCTTGTGCTGCTTGTCTCTTCCTATCTTCCTGAGGAAATTTCCCATCATGGTGTCAAGCCACTCCTTGCCAACTCTGGTTCCAAGGAGATTCCAGCTCTGGGAGAGCTCATGCTCCCTCCCTGTGGGCTGAGACCAAGCCTGGGATTTATTCAGGTATGCCTCATGCTACCTTGGGGGAGTGCTGTTTGATTATAATATCTGATGACTGCTTCTCTTTCCATCACACCCATCTAATGCCCCTTTCTCCTGGGATAGCGACTGGAGAATGGAGGTTTCATGTTGCTGAAAGTGTTCCAGTACCAGTCAATGGGAGCAACCTAGAGGCACAGGTGATGGCCAATCCCTCTGGCATGTGTCATGCCTACAAGTTCTGTTTTCCCCTCCCTTACCTAAGATGACAGAACACCTTTTTTGCTTCCTCCATGGTCTCACCACATGTCCTTTGTCTCTGACTTCCTTCCCATCCCTGGGCTTACTGGGACCCTGTCTCCCATGAAAAACTTGTAGCATGCTACCTTATGAATTAAGTTATTCCAGCTAGTTTTCCAGGCTTCTCAGTCTAAAGCAACTTTAAGTCAGCTGCTAGGTAAAAGCGCTTACAAAAAAACTGTGGCTGCCACACTAATGCCCTAACTCCGCCCCCAAAAGCAGAGGAGGGAAAGCAAATAAGTGCACTCGTGTGCAGTGGGAATGCCTCGCACAGCTAAGAGAATCCATAGGCCAACCCAACAGATATCCTAGGCCGCCAGCTGCACTTGGTGGTGGCTGTGGCCCACCACCATTTCCCCTAGAATAAATACAAACATGTGCAGAGTACATAGGAAAGGGGGAGGGGCAACAGGCCAGAGGATCAGGCCTAGGCAGTCAGGCTCGGGTGTATGTGGAGGCTGTCAGTGCCTTGTGCACGCCCTGCTCCTAGCCTCACCTCACACCTTGGGGCACCAAACCCAGCCCTTGTAAGCCAATTGTTAGCTCAAAATTATAGTCCCAGAAATTGCAAAATGGACAATAGGTACTGTTATTAGCCCGGGATGCCTTCTGAATGCCCTTCTCTAACTTTACAGATGATTTATTCCTTTGTTAAAAAAGTAGCCTTTATTAAAGAGGTTGCCTGCTGTTAACTAACAGACAGGATCCTAGCATTTTGTTCTTTCTAGATGGGACCTGCACCTTCCAGTCTTCTGGCTGGTAGATGTGGGAAGCTTTGTACTGAGGCCTGGCCTCAGTATGCCTTGGGTGACTAAGAGAAGTGTACTTCACGGGTTCCTTAAATTACAATACCATACTCCAATTAGACCTTTTCTATAAAAGGGAAAAAAGTGAACTGAGGTCCCCTATACAAATTTTCTTTCATTTCAGATTGGCTCCACAAATGCTATTTAGATACTCAAATGTTGGCCATTCTTTGTAAGACACAGGATAAACATGGAAAGGAGAACCAGAAAAGTCCCTCTCAGTGACAAAGCCCACCCCTACTTCTCCACCCTCTGCCCTACCTTCTAAGCCACCCCAATATTCAGAACCTCCTAATGGGTGCTTCCCCCTTCAATAGATAATGGTAGGAAGAGGGCAAGTCTATGTCCCTTTCCAGCTGTCAGATCTAAGGGAAATTTAAAAACATCTGGACAGCTATACTGATGCCCAGACAAATACATTCAAGCCTTTATCTTTGTGATCTAAGCCTTTCAACTGACATGAAATGATATTATGCTTCTACTAGACCAGACTCTTTCCTCATTAGAAATGCAATGGATTCTGGCCCAGGCCGCTCAGGTTGGAAATGATTACCATTTACAATGAGTCCCAATACTAGTGGCACCTGGAAATGAGGGAATAAGTGTGCCTACCTACAGGGGCACAGGCAGTCCCCTTAACAGATCCACACCAAAAGGGGCTAATGACATATCTCAGCAGTAAAGTGCCACTTTACAGGCATAAAGTCCTGGGTTCAAGGCCCAGTACAGCCAAAGGAAAGAGGAAAAATGTTTGGGGATAAGGACATAGCTCAGTGGGACAGTGTCTGCCCAGCATGTGCAAGGCCCTGGGTTCAATTCCTCAGCATTGCTAAATCAAAAAAAAAAAAAAAGGTAAGGAAGCTAAGTGGCCTTAATGTCACCTCAGCCATCTCATGGTGGAAGAAAATAGTTTAACCTAGACCAGATTCCTCATTCTTCAAGTGAGGAAACTGAGGCCCAAATGGTTCAGAGACCTGCTCTCCAGAGTATCAGGTATCAATGTGAAAAAACAACTTTGCTTTATAGCAACATCCTGAAGAAAATCCCCTTACCTTTCTGCAGCATCTTAAGGACACTATCATAAAGCATACCACAGTGGACCCAGAGTCACATGTGAGAGAGGTTCTCCTCAAAGATAAATTTCTAACAATCAGCCCCAGATATTTGTAGAAAACTCAGTCTGTGGCTGAAGGATAAAAGTCAATGAACCAAGTAATACAGCTAGCCATGTCTTTATGTATACATATGTCTGTATGTCTGGGACCTTATTAACAGGAGATAAAAAGATAAGGGACACCATGGTCTCATTGCTGCTCTCAGAGAGGGCCCTACCTGGCTGGGGCCTATATCCTCAACTTGCTACCATGGTGGACAGGAGGGGCATTTCTGCAGAGAATGCTCAAAAGAGGGGACAGCTCAGGAGACAGCCCCACCCCCAACCAGGACCCTGTCCTCTCTGCAAAGGTAACCACTGGAGGTCTAAGTGCCCCTGCCTCCAGATGGAAGGTGAGGTGCCACCTCTTATGGATTGATGGGTCCTGGCCCCTGTCCACGCTCCAGTTCTTGGCATCAGTGTTTAGGAGCCTTGGGGTAGCCATGATGCAGAAAAACAAAAGAACATTTTCCTTCTAAAAAGTGGAGCTCATTTCTCTGCTTTATCTTTCTCTCCCAGTCCCAGGTCCAATGACAAAAGTTATCATTCAGGGCAAATCTGGGCAGCCCCTAGAATACTACTTTACCTGGCCTCTGGCCTGCTCTTGGGGAGACCTCCTCTTCTGTCATTCTTTCCTTATAGTTCTTGAAACTCCAGTGCCTCTGCTGGGATGGGATTTACTATCTCAACTAAAAGCTCAAATTCTCCTCCCCCCAGGCAGCAATTTCTGCTGCCCCTTCCTTCAGGAGCAAATAGATCTCACAGTGTGGACTGATGACATGTAGGGTGAGCCAGGCTGACCCTCCCTATTCAAATAAAACTCAAAAATCCCTCACAGTTTCCACACCCAAAATAATATCCCCTTAATCCTGAGGGACAATGAGGCCTCAAGCCTATCATAAATTCCTTAAAACAACAAGGGCTACTAATTATTTCCTTTAGCCCCTATAATAAATCTAAAATTTTTATAAAAGTTAATTTTAAAATACAAGTTACAAAGTAAACAACTGGAAAGGATATAGACAGGTAGATAGTACATCTATTTTTTGAGAAGTTAAAGGAAAAAGAATGTTTTTGGATGAGAAGGATTTTGTAAAGAAGGGTTTGTCCTAAAGATTGTTTCAAATAGGAGGGATAAGAACAAGCCATCAAAGGGTTTAGTATGTTATATAAAGGTCTGAGGTTATAATAAAAAGCCTAAGTGTGTGATAAATTTAAAGTTGACTATAATCTAACAGTTGCCTAAAAGATTTTTGGGTCATGTCAAACTAAAATCAAATTCTCTGTCTATAAAATAACAAGTTTATAAAAACCATTACAGAGAAAGATTTTATCAAAGAAATTATCTAAATATGGTACAAACATTTACAAAGTTATATAAAAATGAGGTAGAGCTCTATTTTATCTAAGAGTGTTACACTTAACCTAAATCCTGACAGCCCCTGCCTCCCATAGATCACCTACCTAGGTGTAGCCATAAAGGGACAGACTAACTCCCTGAGTCATGAGTGCATCAACCCAATCTTCTGTTTCCCACTCCCCCATACCATAAGGCAGCTTAGAGCTTTCTTGGGAGTTACAGGATTTTGCAGAATCTGTATCCTTAGATATGCAGTCCTTTAGCAAGAAACTTTTATGCTCCTTCCAATAAACTTGCCTCCAACAGACCCTGCTGCTTTGGCTGACTATCTACCTTACCTTAACCTTCTCAAGGAACTTCTCAGAGAGCATGCAGACCAGATCCTGCCCCACCCTATAACAATTTTGTTAAACCAGGGGATCTTGTTCTCCTAAAGGATCTTCTTCTACCCTCTCTATTGGGACTTCGGTGCACCAGCCCTCATCTGATCATTCTCATAATACCCACTGCTGTCAAGCTCAATGGGATCCCCCAGTGGCGACACCTCTCAAGAAACAGAAAAATGGAGAAGGGAGGTGAAGGACTCTTGGAATCTTCTAGGGAACAACATTTCACAGTGGTTCTCCTGGCTAATGCCCATCATAATGCCTATGTTTCTTGCTCTCCTATTCTTAAGCTTCCTCCCTTGTATCATAACCAGTTGTACCTCCAGGGATATCAACCTCTCCAAAACCATCCAGAGGACTGCTATGAGGGCCCCTACCAGGATGCTATAGGAGTCTGAGGATCTTGCCCCATACAGCTCTCCTTGCCTGCAAGAAGTAGGTAAGAGACTGATGCTTTGCCCCAATTCCCAATCCTCAGCCCCTACCCTCATCATTATTAAAGAAAAAATAGGGGAATGATAGAATAATAATGTCATCATTTGTAAATGGGCAGCCATTTTATCCTCAGACCTCATTTGAGAAACTCCCAAGGACATCCCCGCCCTTAATAGAAATTCCCGGGCTCTAAGACAGCCGCACCTTTACCAGAGACTACTGTGTGTGCACTAACTTCCTTAACCTCCCTCTTCTATAAAAGCCACTCCTGGCCCATAATTTGTGCTGTGCCATCTTTCCCTGGCCAGGTGGTTTGAGCCTTCCATTAAACTTTGCTCTTGGATGTGAGACTTTTCTCATGAGCTTTCTTTGTGAGCAGCGTTTTTCCTAACACTAACTGCTTGGCTATTCCTTTTATTGTATCCCTGGTATTCTTGACAAACCTCTGTTGATCATAATAAATGTAATTAATATAATTAGCATTTTTATTTATAGTAGACCACTCAAAATAGAACTGACTTGAATCCTGGAGCAATCTGGTTCCCAGCTTTTAACTCGTTAGAAACTACCCTGGGGACTTCAAGTGAATCAATATAAATGTGAGAGCCAAATGACCCACCAAGGGGCTAATGTCTCATTTTTGTCTCTTGTTACCTGGGGACAGTTCAGGGTCCTGAAAAGGATGGCCAGTTGCACATCCTTTTGATGTACAAGTCCCACTTCACTTGGCATCACTTGGCTGGAAAAGTTGCAAGTAAAGTTCCACCACAATACCCCAAGACATCTGCTTGGGCAACAGTCAGAGCAGACTTACTACTTAACTTTTCAAAAGATCAGCCTTCACTGCATCAGAACTCCATTCCCTAGGAACTCTAATTTCTCCCACTACCTGGAGAGGCAAGAGATGTAGTTAGTTTTGGGATGTGGGTTTAACTGCCTGGCATAACACTTGCCCCCCAGAAACTTTGACCATGGGAACGGTAATGACAAGGCTATACAAGACTCATTCCCCTAAGCCATGGCTTCTTGGAAGAATGTTATTATACATTCCATTTCAGCAGAGTGTGAGGTCCATCTCAGTGAGAAAGGGACAACTTAAGGCTCTGGCCTTCTTGTCACACTGGCATAGGAGTTGTTTTTGTTTAAGGTGTGGACAGAATATTTAAGCCATTTAAATCAGGCAATAGTTTCTCCATAACTAGTTTTAATAGCCATGATCTGATTTAAATCCTTAACCTCTATTACAGTTACCTTAGCTTGGTCACTAAAATGTTTGAGGGGTGGCATTGAAGATAAAGGCCTATTGTCAGAAGGCGATGTGATTGCAAGTATTTTTAACTAATCTTAAAAGGATATACCTATAGGGTCTCTTTTTGAGACATTGGCTTGCAGTCCATGCTGCCTCAAGATGGAAAGTTCTATGGTCATGGTATGTGGGTCATCTATGACCAAAAACAGGGTGTTGCATCAGTAGAGCTAACAACTAGGGAGAGAGAGAGCTCTACTAGTCTGGATCTTACTTTGTAATTGTTTCTACTTTCCCTTCCTATAGGTTGACAAGGTCCAACCCTTATACTGTGTAGTCCACCCATCATACATGGCCTATTAAGTTCTTATCAGTGAAAAAGGGAAAATGGTCCCACTATAGTCTTTTGAAAGCTACTTTGGTTTTGCCAGACTCTGAAGATGCAGTCCATTTTTTCCCTGGTGGGGCTCTTTTTTCCCAAGTATAGTTAGTCCATCCCCTATTGGCTGTATGCACTGCCATTTCAGTGATGAGGAGCACCGGGTAGAGTCCCCTCCCAGGCTGCTTTTAGTTTTTCTTAGCTCCAAGTCTTGACTAGGATGTAATCTCCAGGTTGGTGAGGGTGTACCAAGAACTCTGGTGGTGTTATTTGAGCCAGCAAACCTTGTTGCCTGAGAGATGATAAGGCAGAAGGGAGACCAAGCATATAATTAATTTTCTTCTTATGAGAAATTGATCTTTGGTTTTAAAAGAGGAGAGGTCAGAGGGCCACCCTAAATAAGGTAACCTATACAACATTTTATAGGGGGAAATTCTGATAATTTTACAAGGAGCCATTTTAATTCTTAATAAGGCCAAGGGAAGACACTTCATTCAAGGCAGCTTAGTTTTTAAAAAATACTTGACTGCCTCTTTAAGTTTTGATTTATGTATTTATTTTTTCAAAGAGGGAGGATGCCAGGGGATGTGACATTCCTATTTTATGTCTAATACCTTTGTCAGTTCCTTGATTACATTAGCCGTAAAGTGACTCCAATTGTCAGAATCTATATTTTTAATAAGCCTGAAACAAGGGATGATACTCTCTAGTCCTTTAACTACCCTATTGGCAGTGGCATTGGGAAAGTGTATGGCTTTAATCCAGTTAATTAGGTAATCTGCCACAACTAGTAAATATTTTAAACTGCCCACCTGAGGAAGCTCAATGTAGTCTATTTGGATACTTTGGAAGGTTCTTAAGCATGGAGTTCTCCCTCCTGAGAGTTGTTTTTTCAAGGCTTTTTGTTGACTTTTCTTCAGATTAAGCAGCCCCCCATAACCTGTTTTGCCTGTATATATATTCTGGGGCACAAATAGACTCTGAGGACAGCATCACACATAGGCTTGGGTCCCCAATGGCTTCATTGATGTAATCAAGCCAGTATCTCCATGATGGATTTGGAAAGCATTTTTTCTCCCATCTGTGAAGAGCCAGTTTCATTTTGTGGTGAGAAGCACCCAACTTCTTTAGTTGGTCTTCCTCTGGGGGAGGGTGGGTAAAACAAGGAACCAAAGGAGAAGCCCAAAGGACGGGAGTGACATGGAACATTGGGACTTACAAATGTAAAGTAGACTCCTGAGCCACCTCATCAATCAAATTATGCTTTCATGCCTTAGAGGAGTAGCCTGTTGATGCCCTAGAACATGAACTATTGTGATCTCTTTGGGCAGCATGAAATTTTCTGACACTCTAATGATCAACTCCTTGTGTACTAAATTTTGTCCTTTTCTATTGATTAAGTCCCTTTTAGATAATATCTTTTCAAAGGTATGTACTATTCTAAATGCATACATTGTGTCAGTATATATATTGTCATCTAAGGGTTTTAATGCCGGTTTAGAGCGAATAACTCACAAGTCTAAGTTGACCAATTGTTAAACAATCTTCCTGTCTCAATAACCTATAGTTTGTCTCCATTTACTACTGAATATTCATTCTGTCATTTCCATGGATTACCCTAGATGAGCCATCATGAACAGTTTATGCCCATCTAGGAAAGGGGTTTTTTTAAGGTTTTCCCTGATCTTAGTTTGGAATTTAATGAAGTCCAGGAAGCAGTGTTCCATAGGGTCCTGAGCCCTTTCTCCTATTAGGAACTCTGCTGGGTTTAAGTAATTTTCTTCAATGAGAGTTAAGTCATTTCTCTCTAATAAGATAGCCTCATACTTTAGTATTCTAGAGTCAGTTAATCAACTCTCTGCTTTTTGTTGGAGAATGGTCCTGACCTGGTGGGGCATGATATCTCTAAGGGATCCTCTGAAAGTCAGCTTTCCATTTTTCTCTATTAATAGAGCTGTGTTGCCCACATCTTGGATACATTCTGGCTACCCCCAAGTCACAGGATCAAGAAGTTTTGACAGGTAGGCTACAAGTTGCTTTTTCCCATGTTCCTGAGTAAGAACCCTGGGGACTTTCCTTTTGTCTATATTAAAAAAACAAGCAGAAAGGTTTTTTAAAGGAAGGCAAAGCTAAAACAGTAACAGTGATCAAGGACTGTTTGAGGCTTTCTGCCATCTGGACTGCTTCTAGCCTCCAAAGCAAGGTATTAGGTTGCACTTTTAAAAGTTTAGAATAAAGATCTTTAGTTTTGAGGGCGTACATTTTTTTTCCAAAGCCTGAAATACCCCACTAATTCCAAAAACTTTTAGAGTTCCCTCCTTGTATCTGATAAAGGCACACCAGTAATTCCTCAATCTGTTCAGAACCCAATTTATGCTTTCTCTTACTGATATAATATCTATAGTATTTTACTTCTTTTTTAACAAATTGTAATTTAGGTTTTGAAACTCTTAATTCCTGTTGACCCCCCAAAAATTAGAGGCTGATGCTAGTGTCAGTTACTTCCTTTTTAGTAAGTCCAGAGAGTAGAAGGTCATCTACATACTGTAGGAGACTCATTTGAGGAGATAGGATGAATCCCTCTAACACTTGTTCTAATGTCTGTCCAAACAAATTGGGGGAATTGCTAAAACCTTGGGGAAGGACTATCCATCTATTGTTGCTTTCTCCCTGTTTGTGTATCTTCCCATTCAAAAGCAAAGATGTGGCTGCTATCCTCCACTAGGGGTATGCCCAGAATATGTCTTTAAGTCTACTACACTAAACCATTGGTAATCTGGGGGTATTTTCTAAGGAGAGTTTATGGATTTGGGTAAACTGTCTGTCTGCTTGGGACTATCTGATTGATTGCCCTTAGATCCTGCACTAATCAGTAAGATCCCTTTGACTTTCTAACTGGTAGTATCAGAGTGTTAAAAGAGGACATACAAGTCTCCAGGAGGCCATCCCTTAGTAATCCCTCAATTATGGGTTTTAAACCTATTCTCCCTCCCAAAGGAATGGGATACTGTTTTCTTTTTATCATTTTCCTAGGGGTTTCAGGTCAATGTGAATTGGTGAAGTTTTATTCTTCCCTGGTTTCCATCGTTAGTCCACACCTCAAGGAGGATCTGGTTCTCACCCTGGGGTGTCATTAAGTTTAATGAAGCCTTGACTTTCTCTTTAATAATCCTTATCCTTATTCCCAGTTTCAGGGGAAATATATTTGTAAGACCCTGACTGGAAGCGTGGCTCAAGTGACAGAGCACCTGTCTGGTAAGCATAATGTCCTGAGTTCAAACTCCAGTACTAACAAAAAAAAAAAAAAAAAAAAGACTAGGGGTTGTAGGAAGAACCAAGCATATTAGGGGAAAGTGTGGAGCTAAGTTGTTGACTGTGACATGAGCATTACTTAGCATTATGAAGAGGGGAAACTGGCTGGAGGAAAAGGTGGGAAGTAAAAACAGGCAGCTGTGTATAGGATGAGGTCATGGACAACCAGCAGATTTTGGTTTTGAGCAGCAGATTCATGTAGCCTTGGGTCTCACCTTCCAGGGCAAAAGAGGAATTGAGGCCTCCTGAGGCAGGTCCTCCACAACATCTAAGCGAGAGCACACAAGGGAGGGGTGAGGATAGGTAAGACACCTAAAAAACTAGCTAGCATTTGTTGCCCTTAATGCAGAGAAACTAAAGCAGATACCTTAAAGCAACTGAGGCCAATAGGAAAAGGGGACCAGGAACTAGAGAAAAGGTTAGATTAAAAAGAATTAACCTAGAAGGTAACACCCACGCACAGGAAATCAATGTGAGTCAATGCCCTGTATAGCTATCCTTATCTCAACCAGCAAAACCCCTTGTTCCTTCCTATTATTGCTTATACTCTCTCTACAACAAAATTAGAGATAAGGGCAAAATAGTTTCTGCTGGGTATTGGGGGGGGGAGCGGGAGGGGGTGGAGTGGGAGGTAAGGGAGGGGGTGGGGGCAGGGGGGAGAAATAAACAAGCCTTGTATGCACATATGAATAATAAAAGAAAAATGAAAAAAAAAAAAAAGACCCCATCCAAAAAAAGAGTCATATTTTGGATAAATTGGTTTCACCTTAAATCCACTTTGTGACAAAACAGGGATATGTAAAGTTAATGAGTGAGTGACTGAATAAATCTGATCAAAACAAAAAAAAAAAAAAAAAAAAAAAAGAGTGAGAATAGTTAGTCTCTTCCTGAATCCCCAGACTTTTATTATTAACATATTTAATGAGTGATTGACAGACCCAGTCATCACCTTACCCAAATTTCAGCCAAAAAAACCCTTTGATAATAGGTCCCTGAATATAGAAAAAACAGCAATATTTAATCATTGTTTCTTTTTATATTTGGGCCAAGGACTATGTATGTATGTATTTTAACATACACCCTAATAGACTGTGTGATGGAATCGTACATTTTATTTATTTATTTGTTACAGCTTTTTTGACTTTGATTGTTTCCCATCCCATGCTACCTATTTGGAGAGGTTATTTAATAGAGACTCATCCCCCTTTCTTAGAGGTTTCTTGCACTCCACTCCATGTGTTTGTCCATCTCTGACCAATTCCCTTACTGGACAATATCTGGATGGTGGTGCTACTGGGTAATAGGCAGGTCAGTATAGACCCCAACTAGGTCCAAATAGACTGCTGATGAGCTGATGTAGGCACTAGGATATCTACAGAACTGCAGATTAGGACTCCACTATCGCCTTGTGCCTCAGACGCATCTCATTCACTCTTACATAACCTCCAGAATGTTCCTGACCACCAACAAAGTACTTTGCCACCTACTAGTGTTTCTTACCTTAGTCCATGTGTGGAATTACCTGGTCACTGCAGTGTTTGTGAGGGCCCTTTTTCCCTGTGTTGTTGAGAAAATCCAAGTCTGGAAATAAATTTCCAGTCCAGGAGCACTGGTTGCCCAATGCCCTGAGAGCACCTCAACAAGGCAGAGGGATGTATCTCCCTTGGGAAAGGAGGCTTCCTAGTAGCTTCTCCTGGATGGAATTGTCCTGGAATTAGAAACAAAACCATTACAGACCACTGGTGGATTATCTCAACAAGGTGATTTACTTTTGCTTTTTTTTTTTTTTTTTTTTTTGTGTGTGTGGGCCTGGGGTTTGAACTCAGGGCTTCATACTTGCAAAGCAGGCACTCTACTGCTTGAGCCACACCTCCAGGCCAAGGTGACTTACTTTTGCACAGAAGGGTGCACAAGCACACTTGGAACAAGCAGGCAGGCACACAGTGCCCTGGTTCTTACCCCTGAAATGGAAAGAACTGCCCCTTTTCCCTGATTAGTTAGGGTAAGGGTTTATACTCTTGTCATGATTGGCTAATGTTACACTTGGAGCCTGGGGGTGGGATAAGTAGTAATTTTGGCATGAAATAGAGCTAGTGAACAAGAACACAGAACAAAAACCTGGAACTGCTAGGAGTTAAGATGGCAGCACACTTTTATAGAAAAGACTGCTTCTGTCACATATCTATTCTGAAACTCATAGATTATAAGTCAAATTTTAGATTCTCTTACACATTTTCTTTGGAACCACAGAAATTTTCACAAGAGATCCCTGAATCAAGTGAAATGGAACAGATTTGTTTAAAAAATTACTATGTTAAATCCTCTCATAGAATATTATAAGAATATGACAGTGTGCTTATAGTAAAGCTATATTTAAAAACTTATAAAATTAGTGATTCTTAGTGTCCTCAGAACATATTCAATTCTACCTGTAAACTAAGGTCAGACCCAAACAGTGATTGATAAAATAAGGCAACAAATAAGTAGGGCTGCCACACTACTGGTAGTTGGTATTTTTTATATCAACCAGACATTCAAGCATTACTAATGTTGGTGATTATGTTGCACATGTATGGGAAACAAAAAGAAAATGAAGTAGCTGCCCCTTAAAAGTGTACCACCTAGGCTGGAAGTGTGGTTCAAGTAGAGTTCAAATCCAAGTCTCATCAAAAAAAGAAAAAAGAAGGGTACAAACTGATAGCTTTGGGGCATATTTTTTCTGTTGGAAATCTTCTGTAATTTTATATGTGAATCATTGTGGTGCACTTGTGTCACTAGCAGGCAACAGTGTGAAGTTGGCAGTCAGTAAGGTGCTAAATAAATTAACATAGGCATGAACTAAGTTGCTCATTCACACACTTTATTGCAGGGAGTTGCAACTTCACCTGATAGCACCTCAGCCCTCCCCAAACTGAGCTCACCTTATAATCTGATTTTAGTCAGCCAGCAGCTGGCTCCAAATTGGTCCTGGCTAGTTTTCAGTTTTGATATGCCTCCAGGATGCCCAGGGAATCTGACGGGCTGTGCGGAGAGGAGAGTCTGGTCCACCTCATCCAGTTCTGCTCTCAACTGGCATGATGTGTGTTGCCGATCTGGAGGAAGTGACAATGGTCTCCTGGGGAGTGGAGTTTAAATAGTTGTAAAGGAATGGTTTATCAGAGCTAGATTAGGGTTGCTTCATCTGCATATGGGCACCAGTTTAGGGTTGACTGATCTGTATATCAAGCACCATATGGTATGTGTTCACATCATAGGGCTTTCAAGTGCACACACTATTATTTTCATATAGGCTTTACAATGTATTGTATTTTTATGTAATTTTCAATATGCTTAATGCAAACTAAATATAATACTCATAACAACTTATTTATTAGCTATGTACTTTGATACTTAATGTGGTTCATTCTATGGAAATAAACCTCATACATGGTAATGTTTGCAAGTAGAAAAGTCATTAAGAGAAGAGTGCAGGAAATGTGCCAGCTTATGTTCTGTAATACTTCAAGTAGTTTCATGTTTCATGTGATGCCACGCTTGGAGTAAACAGTCAGCAGTCACAAGTGATGTGTTATTTTTTTGTCTTATTTGTTGTAATGGTGTTTTCCTCTGGCTAGAATATTCACTGGTGACATTCTAGAACATTAAAATACTTTAATTTTTTGAAAAGTGATTCTTAAGAACTTTTAGTGTTTTTCATATTTGTCATTTTTTGTATATGTCAACACTAAAACACCACATATGCTTCCAAATGAAATATTGTGAAAAGCTTGATCCTAAATATTTGCTGTTGTCTGAATTAACTGGAGAAAATAACATTTGCTTTCCCAAAATCTTTATTAATTTTCAGATGCATTTTTGGAGGAAGTATATTTATCCTTACACACTATTTCTGATTACTTTTCTAAGTCAATCTTTTTCCACTCAAGCATTTCCCAGTCTCTAGGGATACCTCATGTGTTTAGTCTACTTTGCATTTAGGCTATATAAAAATCTTAACTTGTTAAGCATGAGTGTCCCTTGGGCCATGTAGTCTAACTCCCACTTCCCATTAAGAGAGTGTATAGCAATAGTTCATGAAAATTGGATAATTTAAATTACCTAGAAAAAGGATTTTTATTTTAATAGAAAATGACATTTTTTTAATTATTGGGAGAAAAGACAACAGAGTCAAAAAGTGAAGAAAACACAATAACAAGAACATTTTAATCTAAAAAGCTTTGCTGGTGACATTGGTGATGCTAAATATAATAATCATAGGCAACAGTCTATTTGTAAAGCAGTTCCTTCAGAAGATTGTTATCTGGCCTTTATTCATGGACCACTATTAAATAAGTTCAAAGCATGATAGTGTTCCCCAGATTAGGTCCCCTAATTTTAGTTGTAGAAGCAAGGCACCACACTTTTAGCAATATACAGAATATTTATTTGATGAAATATTCTCTGAGAGTTTTATTAATTAAAAATGTATTGGGTAAGGAAAACAATCTGTCCTTTTGGGCAAAGATTAAGTTCCTTGTCAAGTGCTACTTGAAACTGCTAGGGATTTTAATAAGTAAAAATGAAGCCCTACAATTGCCAACAATCTGATAGTAAATGATGCTTGCTTGCTTTTAAAAGTATTTATATATTAAAGAAAAAGTAATAGCAATAAAGTCTCAGAAATGAAAACAATCTTACATCCAGAATTGAGGCAGTATAAATAGATGAGAAGACAGGGAAATTTTATTTTAATCAATATTTAAAGGGTCAGACTCTGACACTGGAACAAGTAGAACCAAAGCAGCTGGCCCCCCTCCCATCTTTTAGATGCTAAGTTACAGAAAAAAGAAGACAAAGAGCAGCTACCTGCTTCTGCTTTCCTCTTTGAGGTGTTAAGGAGCTGCACAGATCCTTGAAAGGTTGGAAAAATAATTGAGACTAGGGAAGGAAAGTTCTAAAGCATCCTATTGTCTCTGATTTAGGGTGTGACTTGAGAGGGTGAGACCCTTCCCTGTCAACCATTTCAGACACCCAGACTCATTATCTTTGACTATCTTTGAATATCTGTATTCCCCCAGTTCTCTACTATAAAACTAAGATTTGTAGACCACCATTTTGAGTCTTTGCTCCCATTCCTGAATGAGGGCTGAAAATGTTTCTCTCTCTTTTTCTCTCCCCCCACCCATTTGTACTATATCTTGTTATACTAAAATGAATCCTTGCTAAAACTTTCACCTTGTGTGACTCCTTGTTATGAGGCAGCTTGAAATGCTTTTTCAGTGTTTGTGGATCTCAAGGACTGGTAATTTTGTGTGCAAACTGGGAAGCTGTGGGAGCCCCTTCATCTGTCCTCTAGTGAAAGAACTTGAATCCAAAATAGGACATTTCCAGTATTCCAGAGATTACCTGAGTCCTAACATAAATTTATTCCACATATGATAGATTGATTTTGTGTGATTCAGAAACTACATAGAAGTGAAATCACTTAGTTTGGAATTTTTTATAGCTGTATTCTTTCACTTTTCTTTCTTTCTTTTTTTAATTTTGGTGGCACTGGTGTTACCAGAAAGGTTTGTACTTTTGTACAGCTCAATTCTCCTGTCTATTGTAAGAATTCAGACAAGATGAGAAAATAGTAAAAAAAAAGGGCATTAGGAAAGAAGTACACTTTCAGTAGACTGAAAGTGATGCAGGCAGAAGTAGGGAAAGTTCCAGACTCGTACAAAAATATTACATCTTAGAATAACCATGCTTTGTCTCAGGAACCACCTGGCTGGGAACTACACATGCCCCTCCCCTGTCATTAAGTATTTGGTGAGAGTCTCCTTGTTTTCCCCTTCCAATAGGTTATCATAGGTTTTAAAAGCACCTAAAGTGGAGAGAAACACTGTTTTTGTCTCCTACCTGGGTACCCTCATGCTTCTCTTTGTATTTCTCTTCTCTTACTTTTAATAAACTTTTTTTGCACCCACATGTCTTGCCATGGATTATATCTGGTAGGATACAAAGAATTTGGAAGTCTTCTGATCAGACTGTACCAGCACTGTTAACAAAGCAGACAGTCTAAAGTTGGTTGTTACGAGAGTGAGAAAGACTCTCAGAATTTGGAGGTAAAAGATTTATTGGAGAATTCTCAATCTCAGGCTCATTTTATCCCTATGATGGACTTCCAATCTAGGTCTTTATTTTATTAAATTGAATTACTTGTGTGAAATTCTCAGTCCTTGATTTTATCTATCTGTGTGAAGTTCTTGGCCATTTGACTATGTTATACCTAGGCTGCAGTTCTTGGACCCAGGGTTTTGTCTTGTTAAATTACAGAGATTATTTGTGCATAACTCCCAACCCCAGGCCTAGCTGATTTTTAGGGTGTGGCTTACTCTTGAATAAAGAAAAGATTAAGTTTTAAGTGAGTGACAAACTGCAAAGCACCCTTGGTCTTGATGAGCTATTTGGATCTTAACAGAGATTGGTCATCTATGGAGTTGAAAATTTTAATTACATTGATTTCATTCTGTCTGTGCCCACATCTTATGTTTATCTGCTATTTGTCACTGGGATTTGAATTCAGAGCCTTGCATTTGTCAGGCAGGCATTCTGCCACTTGAGTCATGCTCCTAGGGCCTTTTTCTTTCATTACATTTCAAATAGACTATCTCATTCATGCCAGGGTTGCCTAAGTCTACAATTCTCCTATTTATGTCTTCCATGAAGTTGAGATGATAGGCATGTACTATCACTTTATTGGTTGAAATAGGATCGCATGAGTTTTTTTGCCTAAGTTGGCCTTGAATCCCATCCTTCTGATCTCCACTTCCAGAGTTGGTAAGTATGAGCCACCACTCCCAGCCTCTTTCACTTTTCTTATGTGAGATTCCTCTATTTTCTTGACTACTGTTTTAGTTCTTTCATTTTCATTGTTGTACATCATGCAAATAAACAAACATACCAAGATGATATTTTCAGTGATCATTTCTATAGTTCATTACTAGAGAAGTATTTCTGATCATGTAGAGTACTGGAAACCATGAGGAAACATAACAGGATCACATGAGTGTAAAGTTGGCTATTAGTACTGCTGTGTTGCAGCTGCTATCTGCCATTGATGGTCATTCTTCTTGACCTTTGGAGGAGCCAGAGGGTGAGGCTATCATCTGAGTGGCTCCCATTAAAAAAAAGAAAAAATTTGATACCATAAACTATTTCCCAATTTTCAAATAATGCTACTGTTATTATATTATAAGCTTGGTCTAAATATGCACTCTGTTATATTGGTCAGAAAATAAAGAATAGAACATTGGCTTCATAAGTTATACATATACATCCATTTAATGGAGTCATAGTACTGTACAGAAATTGTAATTGTAATTGTTGTTTTCCAGAGCACTAATAGTTATAAAAACACATCTATTATGTATCTAATGTAGCCTGAGTGCAAAATGGACACCACCCAAAAAGGCTGAGTTTAAAATATCTAAATTTTCACAACTCATGCATATTAGCTGAAATTGTTGTTATTGCCCTCTCTGATCAAATCAGTCCAGAGAACACAATGCAGTCCTTTTGGAAAAAGATAAAGTGTCTAATTAAGTGGGGATAGATTTTCATGGCAGCATAATAATAGATACATTCAGACAAAATATGGCAACTGGAAAAAAAATCCTTATTGATAATGGAGTATAAGTCTATCTTTTATAGGGGACTAATGATCAGTGAGGAAGAGAGATTTCTTAAATACCACCGTGGCTTAGTGTGCATTGAGGAATACCCCACATAATATTTAGAGAGAGGGAATTAACCTAGAAGGTAACACCCACGCACAGGAAATCAATGTGAGTCAATGCCCTGTATAGCTATCCTTATCTCAACTAGCAAAAACCCTTGTTCCTTCCTATTATTGCTTATACTCTCTCTACAACAAAATTAGAAATAAGGGCAAAATAGTTTCTGCTGGGTATTGAGGGGGGGGGAGTGGGTGGTAAGGCAGGGGGCGGGGGCAGGGGGGAGAAATAAACCAAGCCTTGTATGCACATATGAATAATAAAAGAAAAATGAAAAAAAAAAAAGGGGTTTTCTAGATAGGATCTCGCAGAACTATTTGCCTGGGCTGACTTAAAACCACAATCCTCTTGATCTTTGCCTCCTGAGTAGCTAGGATTACATGGCGAGCCACTGGCGCCAAGCTGCTTCCATATATTAAGAATTAAACTTTCTCATAGTTTTTTAATTTAAAGTCTCTCTCCCTTCCCCTTTCCCCAAAATTGGTTTTTACTCATGAGGAGTCCATGACTTCTCAGGCCAGAAAATAATAGGGAAGGAAGTTACTGGGATTCTCGGCTCCATGTGACTTTTCCCAGTGCATTTTAGGCCTCTCTCTCTCTCTCTCTCTCTCTTTCTCTCTCCCTTTCTCCAGTACTCCATGTTGTATAGCAAGACCTTGTCAAACAAACCTGTCAATCTCCCTAACCCATCCGGCAAAGACAGCCCAAATTTTTCTCGCTTTTGGCTTTTGCCCTGCAATTTATAAAAGCTCTTTTAAACAAAGACCACGCAATGTTTTGCTTTGCCCGCCTCTATCCCACCTGGCAGAGACCACCAAAGCTTTCTGCGGTGACTTCCCCTCACCTTTAATAAATTATTATTACCTTCACTACAAAAAAAAAATATTTAGAGAGAGAGAAATTCAAGGAAGTTAGAAGGTGTTACCTCTCATTTTAAGATAGGTCCTTACTCTTAGTAAATCATTGAACATTATAATTTTATACTATAACGTATGTACTTAGCCTATCACCAGTGCAGATCTGTCTTTTCACTGTTTAATAGAAATATATCAGAATCTATCATCATTATGCCATTATTTTGTTTAGGTATTTTAGTGTCAGGGAAACTAGTCAAGACATGGGACTAGGCCTATAGCTTTCACTTACTAACAAGACTCCTTTCTTAGGTATGCTTAGGTAGTATAATTTTCTATCAATCACTACCAAATAGAAGAGAAGGGTGGAAAGTAATGGACATTTTAAAATGAATCACTGCCTTATCATAGGTTTTCCCTGACACTGACAAATCCCAACATGTAATGATCACTTCAGGCTATCTCCCCAAATTTCTACATAAGTCACACATCTTCTAATCAGTATTCCCAGAAAGTGATTTTTAACTCCTACTTGCAAAATTCAGATACATGATGACTATAGATAGTTAATCAATTTGGTTTCTTTCATATATATATATATATTTGATCATAGGATCCCACATTTCTTGAGTTTCCTTCTTTTCAGTTCGTATTCAGTAGTTGCGATCAAAGGGCAATAGTCATGTTAGAATGATCTTTGCATAATATAACAATCATTTGCCATAGAGAAGGGACATAATAGCTTCATAACTTCAGTTAATAAGAATCCAGTGATGCTCTAATTTTTCTTGACTTTAGTGATATTTTAAATAAAAGAACATGGACAAATTGAGTATATATGGTACAAATGCACACTTTAAATCTCTTTTTTTAAAAGACATATTCCTCCTCATTGGATTTTTTGGGGGGAAAGGGCATCAAACTGCTATAATTTGCACTAGTGTTCCACAATTTCTTTTTTTGAAAAGGAAAGGATGTTGTTAGGCTGTACTTTCAATATGAAATGTTTTCAGTATTGTGCATTTTATGGCAGTTGGAAAGACTATGACATTCCATATCTTTTTGTTTGGGCTTTCATGGACATTGAGAGTGTCATATAGTTTTATACGTCCTTTCATTTATATGATAAACCTATACCCCATTTTGTGTACTAGCTTCTTCCAATGTTTTTGTCATTATCAACTTGAATAATCAGATGGAGTACTTAAACATCAAATAAATATTTAGATGAATGCTCTTTTCTTCCTATATAGTAAATTTGCCTTTAGAAATACATTACCACAGAATCCACATCACTGTTGTTTATCTGCAAATATACACTAGTTGATTATAATTTGTCCTAGTTAATTATAATTTATTTTCTAATAAGCCCTCAAAATTTCATGGCTTGGGTAGAATTTTATTACTTATCCATTTTTCCATTTTTCTCTCATCACAACACAGATGCTAGAATAAAAAGTTGAAAACACACTGTGAGCAAAGTATGTATGCTGTCTGATATTTGAGATGTTACCTTAATAAGGAGCAATTGATATAATTATACCCTTAGGAGAGTATTATCTATGATTTACCATGATGGACATTGAAAAATTACAAGAAAAGATGAGAGAAAGTGACCGAGTTGAGTATATCAGCACAAGGGAGAAATTTACAGTGTCTCTGCACATTAAAATTTTGTTTTATTGTATTTTTAATTGACACAGAATTGCTCAAATTTATGGGGTACAATGTGATGTTAAGTTCTGTAAACATTATATAATAAGCAAAACATGTTAAGTGTCATATTTATCACCTCAAGCATGTATTGTTTCTCTATGTGGCTGCACTGAAAATTATTACTTCTGGTTATTTTGAAATACAAAATACATTATTATTGATGATAGTCACTGTACCATGCAGTAGAGCACAAGAACCTATTTCTCTTATTGAATTAAAATAGTTCAATAGAAAATAATGTAAATAAACAAAAACAAATAATTTTAATTAAAAGTATAAAAATGGTCCAAAATATATCTATTTTTAAAACAACATAGAAATTAGAAAGTACATTTAATAAGGGTTAAATGCATATCAAGGTAACTTAGCTTCTCATTCCTTAAAATTTGAACTTCCATTTCTCTAAGAAGACACTTTCCTGCACTTCTCAGTTTCTGTAATTCACAACTGCTTCATCTAGAATCTTTTTTCTCATCACAAAAACTCCAGTCCCTCTCTACTCATTGCTTAGAGCTAAAAACAAATGTTTCCATTTTGAAATGTTTTTTCTCTTTGGCAGTCTAGATTTGGACATTTTGCTAGTACTTTTGAGTACACTGCCTTTTGACTTCATGTTCATTTGTGGTTTATTATGAATTATTTATAAATATAGTTAGGTAAATAACTAGGAGGTAAAACAATGAGGTCATTTTGTGTTGTTATGGAAAGTACAAAGAACTTGACCCAAAATAAGTGAAAAGTGCACTTCCTTGGAGAATCACAACTGTCATAAAGTGAGAGGCAAAGATGAAGAAAGCTTCTAAACACTCCTTAACAGGGTATATCATTAAGACTGATAAGATGATATAAAAATAGGAGACAGGAACTCCTGAAATGGTGTGCATTTCCAAAAAAAACAATTATATTGAACATTCCAAACTTATTAATTTGTGTATATGAGCAAAATAATAATAGTATATGAGGGACATCACAGTAGAAGTTATTGATCTCATTAGACCTGCAGATGCTTAATTGGAGTGATGATGTATGTGGCAAGCCATCTCTTCTTCCTAACATGTAAAGTCCAACCTGTAGTTAGGAGCACATAACGCTGGACATGTCTATTGCCTAGAGCATGGGTTGCTGATGGTCTTGTACCGGTCAAAGGCCATCACTGTCAGCAGCATGCACTCAGCATCTGTAAAGATACTGACAGTCAGTAATATCAGGTCACAACTAAGAAAGGGAATTAATTTGTTGTTGTCAAGTAGGTCCATCAGCATCTTAGGCCCAACTGCAGTGGAATAGTAGATGTCAGAGAAGGAGATGTAGCTGAATAAAAAGTACATTGAGTATTGCTTAATATATTGAGTGTATTAGAATGGTGTAATACTTAATAAAGAACATAGATAGGCAAACTTTGAGGTATTTTCTTAATAGTATATATCATGCATATAATGACAGGTTATTTTTAAATGTGGTTAGATAATACTTTCAAGAATATGTTAAGTTCTGTTGATTTTCATTTCATAAAAATTTCTATAATTTTATGTAGTATCACTTATAGTCATTTTTTGATATTTGGGAGGTATTGAAAGTATGAATTCTATGTGTACTCCAAAATGTTGACTATAGCTTCCAAGGTAGTGTTCTACATTCCTCAATAATGGTTTAGCCTTTTAATCTCTGATTTCTTTGGATTTTTTCATTGGGACAGAGAGCTAAATCCTGAATTCACATTTTTCTGAACATAAAATGTCTCCATTCTCTCTCCTTTAAATGTGATTTTTCAGTACTTCTTTTGTTCAGCAGCAGATTTGTGAGAAAAAAAGTTATGGTTCTAAATATTGGCTGTTGTGGATATCCTACCAAAGACAATATTTTTAAGTATTATTTAACATACTTCCATATATTATCATACATTCCAAATATTACTTTGTGTTTTCATCATTTAAAACTTGATTATACCTAATTAAAATGTGAGATCCATAAGTAATCACCATAAGTCATGAGGAAGGAAACTTTTAAAATCCCATGAACCTGATGTTACCCCTGGAAGCCCCTGTTTTCTATAGAGTTCTAACTATTGTGCAATGGAAAGATAATCAACAAACTATCCTTCTTCTAGGGAACAGGAAATCTCTTAGCAACCATCATGGACAATTTTATGATATATGTTTATGTTAAATTCCCCCAAATTGTGATCTTCCTGTCTTGTTGTTCTAAGGAAGTGAGCAGTATGAAGAGATCATCCACATACCATCTCTGCAGGTAAGCAAGATTTCACAAGTGTTTGAGCATAGAAGGGATTAATAAGAAACACTGCCAAATGGAAGTATTTGCTTTACCTTACTTGAACACTTTATTTATGTATTTGCTTATTTTTGCTCTATAAAGGTGTATTGTAGCACAATTGAATGGGTCACATAGAAAACAAGTAAAATGGTACCCCTGAAGATGTGGAACCTAGCCATCTAGGGAGAAACCTATGTATTGCCAGTGTTGCGAGTTATGTTTTATAATATGTGAATCATTTCTCTCTCTCTATCTCTCTCTCTTTCTCTCTTTTTGTTTTTCTAGCATTACTGCAGTTTGAACCCAGGGCCTCATGCTTGCTAGGCATGTGCCCTATCACTTGAGTCATGTCTCTAGCCTTTGTGATCATTTCAGCAAGTGTTTCAGGATTTTACGTGTCCAATAAGAGTTACTATTCATAGAAATTTATATTTTGTCTCAATGCAGTTAACTTTTTTTTAGTATAAAACCAATGAATAGAAAAATTCCTAAGTACAAAATTATCATAATAATGCTTAAGCATAAGCCTTTCTACACACACAAATAATGCAGGTGGTTCCAGGGTCTTCTCAAACCTTACCCTAAAGTACATAAGGATATAGACTTTTGTTTATAATTCCCTTAAAGATAAATAACACCTTAAGTAAAATCATTAAAATATTCTTGATTAGGGGAAATATTTCTTTAGTAATACATTTTGATGCATTTCATATTTTATTGTCATTGCTTGAGTGATGATACTATCACACATGCTGAAAATTTAATGCTATAGGAAATATTGTTGAAGTCAAGCCCCAAGTAAATAATTACAATAAATTGCCACCCACTAAACTGAAGGCAGTGAGGCATTTGTATTACCCAAGAGCTTTTCTACCATTACCACTTCTCTTATACATATTAAAAATGTGGGAATTATCCTCGGTGCAAAGTAATTTTCCCATCCACTGACTCAGTGTCTCCAGGGAGGACAATTCTCAAAGCAATAGTTTCCTAGGCAGCACCTAAGTTGTGCTTCCTAAATATGACTGCCTCTGCAGACCATTAAATCAAACTTGCTTTTAACCCTTTTATCTAAACCTGAGTCTAGAGGCTACATTATTATTAAAAGTGAATAATAAAATTCCTAAAGTGATTTGTATTGTTTTATATGTTACTCTCAAATAGTAGAAGAAAATGGCTGATCAGGAGTTCAAGATATCAGAGGTAAATAAGTGAGAAAACAATCTTTAGGTAAAGGACTTCATTTTGACACTGGTACCCCTAACTATGACACTCCATAGATAGCTGTTTGGCTATAAATAACTTTCTTCAGAAAATAATTATCAACTCAAAGTTATAGACCTATATGGGAAGTTTATTTAATGATATGACCTAGAGGAGCATGTTCACTAATATTCATGTTTCATGAAATAACAGTAAAACTGATCAGGCCATGAATAAAATACCATCATTTTATTTAAAATGAGTATATTTAAAAAATTATTTAACATTTAATACTTATTGCTCTTCTATGTGTTGCATCATTTTTGCCTCACAAAAATATTTTGGACTCTATTGTATACAAGCCATTATTAAAGATAACAAAATAATAATAAAATTCTGAAATTTCTTACACTCTATTGGTTAATGAAATATTTTTTGAGTTCCTTTTGATTTGTTAAGCATGTAAATAGAACACTTAAGTTGTACAAACAGCATGAATTTTCTAAAAAGTTAAAAAAATTCCTATAATCAGGACTTCTTTTTGACACTGGTACCTTTAATAAAATTAGGAAGCCAACTCACCTAAAACTTCTGTCTAGTCCCTGTTACGTCCCTATCATTTTACACTGAGGGGATACTTTCTTGACGTTTATCATAAAACATTAATTTCCTTTTGACACATATACAAGTGGATGACTACAGTATTTACTGTTCTACTCAACATTATACATGTTCCATACATACAAGTGATTGCATGTACTTACAGTGCATTCATTCTAATTTTTGTAGAATGTTTTCAGTCTAAATATATCATTATTTATCCACTCTAATGCTCATAGGTGAGTGATTTTTTCCTTACACTTTTATTATTATTGTTCATATATATATATATATAGCATGTGTATGTTTACATATATGTTTATATAGATAGTAACTAGTAAGCCCAGGTCAGTGATCCAAAGGAATACTTATGATTTGGAATGGCAACATCTAGGCAGATAAAGAACTATGATGAAGAAACTGACATACAATATACTCTAATTGCACGTAGTGACTGATAATGTCTAACTTGGACAATATCAGTGTGAAGAGACAATCTTCAAAATGGGAAGCAATCTTTGTGAACTATTCATTTGATAAGGAATTAATATACAGAATATATACAGAACACAAGTAATTATATACCAAAAGAACAAAAAAATCCAATTAATAAATGGGAAAGTTGGAGTTTTCAAAATAAGTATGAATGACCAATAAATAAATGAAAATATATCCAATATCCTTAGTCATAAAGGAAATGTGTATGAAAACTACATTTACTCACCAGTCAGAATAGCTATCATTAAGAAAGCAAATAGCACCAAATGATAGTGAGGATGCATAGAAAAGGGAACATTTGTTGTAAAAATGTAAATTACTTCAGCATTATGGCAATCAGTATGATGGCTTCTTAGAAAACCAAAAACAAAACTACCATATGATGCAGCTATACCACTCTTGGACACATAAACAAAGTAATTGAAGACAGCGTACAATAGAGATACCTGCACACTCATGTTCATTGTGGCATTATGCAAAATAGCCAAGTTATGGAATCAGCTGAGGTGCCCATCAAGGAATATGTGGATAAAGAAATTATGTTATAGATATTCAATTATTCAGCTATAAAGAAGAATAAAATCATTTCATTTTCAGTAAATGGATGGAACTGTTGATTATCATGTTAAGTGAAATAATACATATTCATAAAGACAAATGTTGCATATTTTCTTTTGCATGTAGAATATAGTTCTAAAAACAAACAAAAATAATGAATATACAAAGGGATTTATTTAAGCAGATGACCAATAGGACAGAGGAGGTAAAGCAAAGATTATGGGGTGGGGTGCACAAAATCGGAGTACCTTATATACGTGAAAGAAAAAATCATATTGGATCTCGTAATTTTGTAAAATAAATAATGAAATAACAAAAGAATAATGTTAATCAGAAATAAAAGAATAACATTGTGGAAAAGCAGAGGAATGTATTTGTCTTACTTGAGTTTTACAGGCATTCTAAAATATTTTCATTTAAAGAAGTTATACAAGTACACCTAGACAGCCTTAGATATTCAATTGCTTTTGGCTTTTGTAACTTCTGCAAAAATTTATTTGTCCTTGATTCTTTCTGGCCTTCCAATGCATGTCCATTCCCTTGTTTACTAAAGAAGCCACTTTGACTTGTTCGATCATCAAAAAACTCGAGCAGAGAAGCACTCAGAGAAGTATTTTATTATTCATTTATTTTCCAAGAAATTCCTTTTTTCATAGTTATCATTACATTAGTGTTTCCATCCACAATTATTTTATGTGCTTGCATGCAAGATATAAACCATATATTTAATAAATCTACTAGACACTTGGGGATTACAGGGCTTATTTTTTTACTTGTAGGTACTAAACCTAAATATTAGCATACCTTGTCATTTTCTTTCTTTCTTTAAATATTTACTAACATGCTAGTCTGGTGCTTAGGTTAATATAAAAAAGCATAGCCCTTAATATCAGAAGGCTCGGAAGCCCAAATTGAAGGGAATGATTTGGGAAACATATTCAGTTTCACTAGTGCATTGAGGCACTGTTGTGTGTGAATTCGGATTAGAGGTAGACAGCGGGAAGGAAAGTGCCCTGTTGGGACTGATTGTGGTTCATAATTGCCTCATGAGGTCGGTCCCTTGACCTCACTATACCTTAGTCTCACAAGGTCTTGGCTATTTTACAACTTCTCAAGCTGCTGATCCATCTGCCTAGAATGACTTATCTGCCAACTTGCATACCTGCTAATCCTACTCATTTTTTAGGTCACAGATTAAGTATCTTCATTTCAGGAAAGATTTTCTAATTCTTCTCACTGTATTTCAACTACATGCTTTGGACTTTCATTGTTCAGTTATTGGTCATTAATAATAATTTGAACTATTATTTAATAGAAATTCAATATCTTCTTTAGATTATAATATGCATTAATGTAACAATGTCAGAATTCTCTGTTAAATATTAAAGACCTGTAAGTGTAAATGGAATTTAGGAAGCTGTACTTCTTAGAAATATTATATTATTTCACAGTTAAAACATGGAAAGCCAAAGATTTGACACATTAAAAATGACAGACATGGAAATTGCACCTCCTTGTCAGAATGGTTTTCATCAAGAATATAAACAGCACTAAATGTTGTTGAGGATGTGGGGAAAAAGCAAACCTTATAACACTGTTGGTCAGAATGTAAAGTAGTACAACCACTGTGAAAAGCAGTATGAAAGTTCCTCAAAACAGTAAAAAGAGAACTAGCTTATGATCCAATGATCCAGTGATACCACTTCTTGGCATACATTTGAAGGAATGTAAGTCAGAACGATAGAGACACTTGCCATCCATGTTTATTGCAGCCCTATTCATAATATCCAAGCTATGGAGACAGCTCAGCTGTCCTACAACAAATGAATGTCTTAATAAAATGTGGTATATACACACAATGGAATATTATAAAGAAAAATGTAATTATGTCATTTGCAGGTAAATGGAGATGGAACTTGAGAACATAATGTTTAGTGAAATAAGGCAGGTTCAGAAAGATAAAAGTCACATGTTTTCTCTCATATGTGGAAGATAGACACAAAATATAAACATATATACATATACAAGCATGTTTCTATATATAATTATATATGTCTGTATAGATACATATAACTTGTTTGAAATAGTGGCTATTTGAGGGGACTAGGGAGAAGAAGGAAGGAAAACTGACAGAGATTTGCATAATATTGAAATTCATTTCATCTGTGTAGGAAGAGGTCAAAAGAAACACACTGAAAGTTGTTGATTAACAAGGATTAGCAGAGGGAGGTAATGAAGAATAATAGAGGTGGATAATCTGATTAAAGTACAACAAATTCATGAGTGAAATACCTTGGTGAAACTCTTTTGAACAAGGAACTTGAAAAATGAGAGAATGGAATTAAAACATGTCCTTTTCAGCAATAGTGGAAGGGGGGAGGACAAACAAAGAAGGTGAAGGAGTAGGAATAAGGTCAATGTGCTTTATTTACTTGTATGAAAATAGAACAATGAAACTTGTTGAGATCACTTTAAGTAAGAGAGAGGGGGATGAGTAAGAATGATGAAGGGCATGAATCTAAGATGCATTGTAAACATGATGAAATATGACAATGAAGTACCCAGGTACAACTAATATTTGCTAATAAAATTATTAAAAATTCTTCATTCCTCCAAAAGCAAAACTACTATCTATATAAACTTGAGATATAAAATTAAGAATGTCATCCTTCAGGAATAAATAACTTGGTATGGTATAAATACTTGTAAGGATATATCATGTTCATTAAAATAATTTTGATTTTCATGTGAAAATGTTATAACTGGGACAAAATATCCACGTTTATTTTTCATGAGGCCCTATTTTTTTCTAAATTTTTTCAGTGCCTCTTTTGCATATCTGTTCCATAGGTAATAAATCAGATTATTCTATGTATAAATGGCAAAGATATACGACAGTAAGATCATTTTGTCTTGATCTAGAGAATAGGAAAAGTGCAACAAAAATACATGACAAACTGAGTTCACTGAAAAATTATAATTGTGGTAGTGTAGGAATGAGGTTGTAAAAAGGCTTTGAGCCTCCCCTCAATCACAGTGAATCTTTACAAGTACTAGTATGTATAGTATAAGTACATATAAAAATATTGCACAGATAATCACCCAAGAATAATTGGTTCAATGAATCTAAAAATACTGAATATTATGAACTCATTGACCTGTGTATCTGAGCAACACAACACATAGAGGGGGAGAGGCATTAAAGAATAAATGGTGAATCTTACATGACATGTAGAAACATAAGTGGAATGTTGATATCCTGCTTATCAAACCATTCCCACTGGGCAAATCCTAGCCATGAACATAGAGCATATGCTACTGGACATATAACAGTTAAGGGATGTTAATGGCCTTGTACCTACCAAAGACCATCCCTATCATCAGAGGACATTCCAAATCTTCTAAGATACAGAAGATCAAGTACTGTTGAAAACAAAGAAGTTGAGTTATGCTTGGCAATTAAGCCTACCAGCATCCAACTTCTATATAACAGCAAAAGTCACAAAAGGAGAGGTGGTTGAGGACATCATACAGTAATGTGGGAGACTGGGTATCCATTGGAATTCAAATTACCTCTCCAAAGTGTGAGGTAAGATTAAGGAGTTAACCAAATAGACACATATTAAATAGGGACATTTCGATTACAGGGTTATATTAAATTCCAAAGAGGTAATTTCCCATGAATCTTCAAGAAAGTAGTAGACAACAGATCTAATTCTTCTTGACAAAAACATAATATCTAAATCAGGAAAAGTTTATTCCCATGTGCTATGCTTTTTATTCTCAGAAAATAGTATGCATTTCATTATTATAACAAATATCTGAAATGGCAGTTATGTGGGAATAAGGTAAAAAAACTTTGAGCCTCTCAAAGAAGAAGAACAATTTACTTATGTTCACAGCTTTAGAGGTTTCATTCAGTACATGGTTAGCTGTGTGTTTTGCTTTGAGGATTGTGCTGAGGCATCTTATCATCGTGGTTGTGAATGCTATCCAAGAAGCAAGAGAGAGAGAGAGAGAAAGAGTGAGAGAGAGAAAGAGAGAGAGATTAAAGGGTACAGGTGTCTGGTCTCGACACCCGTTCAAGGGCATATATTGAAAAGAAAAAAGACTAGGGATGCATTTCAATAGTTTAAACAAATATTGTGTGATTCACCATTTTCAAACTTAACCCAATATTGCTTAGGTTTACATAAAATTGTAATAACAATTGATAGAAACAGAACATGACATCAGGAAGAGACACTGAAAATAATATATATTAAGTTTCCATTTTGTGAAAAAAAGATTAAAGTAGACTGTGTTACACATATATTCAAATATGTCATATCTTTTTCATTCTTATGCTTAGGGATTTCTGTAGCAGGGATAGGGGTCAGTTAAGATACAGAAACATAACTATAATATTAACTACCTCCACACCTTCACTGGTATAGTATTTGGATGATAAAGTTTGCCATCATTGACATGAAAGAATTTTATAAGTTCAGAGACTAAAAAGAAGGGAAATAATGAGTATTGAACAAATGACTTAATTACAACAAAGCCTTTGGTACTCTGCTCCACAAGTCTGTAGAGTTGCAAGGAAGAACTGGGATTATCTGCTCAAGCTACTTTTTCAGTCAAGAGTTCCCTAAAATAACTCTCAATAATACATTTCAACCACTTATGTTCAGGGAGATAAAAAACACAGTTTATTCTATCTTGGGACAACCTCTATATAGTTTTAATTTTCCCTCTCCCTAGTTAAAACCCACTAAATTAGTAGTTGAGGATGAACATGAAGCTGTCATCACTACTTACATGCTGTAATAAAAGTGAACATGCAAGTGGGAAATTAGACAATTAGATACAAATTTTCATTCTTAAAATTATTGGCAATATAATACCACACAATTTGCTTATACTTTAATATATTTCAAACAATATTTTCTTCCCTGTTCCTGGTTGTCTTAGTTTGAGTTGTCAGAACAAAATATCATAGACTGGTTCTTATATATATATTGTATCTATATACCTATGTATCTATATCCATCCATCTATCTATCTATCTATCTATCTATCTATCTATCTATCTATCTATATGTCTATCTATCTATCTTATAATCAGCTCACTCCATACTGTCTTCACATGACATAAAAGGCCAGGGAGATCTCCAGACCATTTTATGATGGTAATAATGCCATTCCTGGGGGCTCTAAATTTATCAACTCCAAAAGGCCTTATATCCTAATACTGCAAATTTGGGGGTAAAAACTCACAAATGCAGAAACTACAGTCATGAGCATAAATCATTATTTTAAAACATTAGGGTCTGATTGAGAAAATTTGATAGTGGTAGAATCCCATTAATCCTTTTATCTTAAGCAGTATCTTTTAATAGTTTTTTTCCCTTCCTAATGTTGTTTCCTAATATGCCACAGTCTCACACATTTGAGATATCACATCTACTCTGAAATGTTTTCACAAATATTTATTTCATACTAGCAATTAGAAAACCTGAAATCCTCAATGGGTTTTAGCTTCTATAATTATAGCAGAAAATAGTGTCATTCTGCTTCACGTGGACCTTGAATTTTATGGCCATATTCTTTTTTACTCAAAATGTTGATTCATTGTTTTCAGCTATCAGTAATATGATCAGAAAAAGAAGAACAGAACAATTATTAAGGAAATGCATACTGCTTAATTCTCAGCCACAAATTACCATTTCTTTCTAGAATCTAGATTTTGATCTAAAACCATTTCATTTACTATTTAAAGACAGTGTGTGTGTATGTGTGTATATGTGGATGTGTGTATGTGTAGGTGTGTGTGGTAAATGTCATATTCTTAATTATGGTTTATCAATATTTTACAAGCATTCAAAACATAAGATCATCTAGAAATTTATTGTATTACATGCTTATTTTCCCATTTTTTTGTCCCAGATATGATACAAATTCTTCAGAAAACAGTCCTTGAGTAAAAAATGCTTACAATTCACATTGAATATATAGATCTAAGAAGGAGCATAATATAACATGATTACTTGAGGATGTGAATGTTTGTACACAGAAGAACACTGAATCAAGTGTGTGAATGGGGAGAATGAAGAAAGCTTCCTGGATGAAGATATAGAAGGGTTGATGTTTAATAATTCTAGTACACAGAGATAGTATATAAGTGTTCTTTTAATGGTTCTTTATTACTGAATCTGGCTTGATTATGATCAGTTGTACATTCCAACTGGCATAGACATCTCTACCTCAAGGGTTCCTTAGTTTTAAATCCTCTGATATTTATCTTTCCTTTCCAGAAAATGTTGCTCTTTAGGTAGAAGAATAAATATCTCCCTTCAAGGAAGATTACCTCTTGAACATTTGATTAAGAAATCGAGTGCTGAAGAATATTGTTAATTTCTTTTAAATTTAGAACTTATTTCAGTTATCATAAAGAGTACGAGTACTCATTTATTAATGTCTGTTACATCTACTGGAATATGTTTCATCGTTGAATAAATTACTGGATTTGAGCTAGAATTCAAAGCACCTAAATGTGGGAAAAAGGCACTAAATTTCATCACAATTAAAACTGAATAATAGAATAAACAAAACTTTGGCACCATTGAAAGATTAAAAAAATTTCAAAAGAGAAGGCATACCACATATTGACACGACAAATAATGAAGCAGAACACATTTGGAGGTCTCTAACGGTTCACTGTGTTTAAGTTTATTATAATGAATACTTACATTAGAAAAGTAAACAATTTGACATGAGTTTTACTTGTGTCATGAAATATAATTTTGCAAACAACCTCACCATAAGTATGCATATTGTAAACACAAGAGAATAATTTTAAAACCAACTTTTATTTCTGAGTTTTTGCAGTGCCTCTTTCACATCCTTGTTCCGTAGGCTATAAATCAGAGGGTTTAGCATGGGAATAACAAGTAGGTAAAACAGTGATAACATTTTGTCCTGATCGAGAGAATAGGTAGAGCTAGGTCGGAAGTACATGAAGAGCATAGTTCCCTGGAATATCGCAACTGCAGTTAAGTGAGAAGCGCAAGTTGAAAAAGCTTTGAGCCTCCCCTCAGCAGAGTGCATCTTTAAGACTGAACAGATGATATAACAATAGGAGACAAGAACTCCTGAGATGGTGCTCAGTTCAATAAAACCAAAAATGGAGAATAATACCAGCTCATTGATTTGCGTATCCGAGCAGGAAAGGAGTAAAAGTGGAGGTAAATCGCAGAAGAAATGATTAATTTCATTAGACCCACAGAAGCATAAACAGAATGCCAGTGTTGTATGTATTAAGCCATCTGCAGTTCCCAATACATAAACTCCAACTAGTAGCTGGGAGCGCACCTTGCTGGACATGTCTACTGCATAGAGCAAGGGGTTGCTGATGGCCTTGAACCGGTCAAAGGCCATCACTGCCAGCAGCATGCACTCAGCATCTATAAAGATACTGACAATCAACAGTTGCAGGGCACAGGCAACAAAGGGAATTGACTTGTTCTTGACAAGGAGGTCCACCAGCATCTTGGGTCCCACTGCAGTGGAATAGCAGAAATCAGAAAAAGAGAGATGGCTGAGGAAAAAGTACATTGGTGTGTGGAGCTGGGAATCCATTCTGATTAAAATGATCATTCCAAAATTTGTTAAGAGAATGAGAAGATAAACAAGTAGAAACACAGTGAATAAAACTATTTTCATTCTTGGGTTATTAGTAATTCCCAGGAGAAGAAATTCTGGAAAATAGGAGCAGTTTCCGTTGTCCATTTTTCTTTTTTCTTGGTCTAAATATTTCCAAATACCATCAAAGCAATCACAGATTAGTGTTTGACTTTTTTCTCACTATGCAAAAATTACCATCCATAAAGCACTACATAATTGCATTCTCATAATGATTTTTCTTGAACTCAGAAAATTGCCCAAACAGGAATCATTGTAAAAAGGTGTTATCATTTAAAAATATTGTCTGAGAATTTGTTATTCTTTGAATGTATCCTAATTCCTAAAATATCTGACTTGTGTTGGTCTCTATCAATCGTTCTTACAGGATTTGAATAAGCTGAATGTTGATTCCAGATACACAGTAATACAAAGGATGAATCACATTTAGAAAGAAGTTAGAAGATTCAAGACTGAGTATCTTTAACAAGAAAGATCACATGTACTACTCCATTTAATACATTTACTACATTCATCAGATCAATTATACTTATTCACCATCATAAATTATGAAATATAATAAATTATCATTGACCCTTATAATATATATCAGTTCATAAATTAAAATTATTATGGCACACTTTTGGGTGTTCAAAGACTTTAACAAAAGAAAGCATGTTTTATCTATCACTCATCCTGATTTCTGTGACAAGCTTTTAGAATTCCTTTGTGTCACTCGCCTGGCTCCAAATGACAGAGTACTTTAAAAGCAAAAGAGCAGTGATGAAACAAATGGCAAAGACATATTACAACAACCACATATGCTAATTCTTATATTTTAAATGGACATTTTTATTTAACTGAAAACAAGGAGAAAGTAATAAGTTCTTTGGCATTATATTGACTTCAGTTCGTATGGTTACATGTCCTTATTCATGTATATGTTGTGGGGTGTCTGTAAGTCTCAGCTATTTATGAAAACTGGAATGTGGATTTTAGTTTTCTTGAACACTAGAATGTGTTTGGCCATCTATTTTTTAATATTATGATTTGTGGTACATATAGACTAAATTTATATATGCTATCTGTAGTGTATAGTGGGTATTATTAACTAAAATTAGAAAAAAACAAATTTGCATATAACGTGATTGGAAGAGTGATTTAAAAAAAGAAAGGTCTGCTTATAAGACTTGATTAAAATAAAAAACATGTAAAACCTTTATAATCCTTATACAAATGACACATAAAGACCATCAAATTCACAAAGGTCTAAAAAGAAAATTTTTCTGTTATTAAATGTCAGAATTTATTTAAGTAAGTAAGCCAGAAAAAAATATTCATTTACACATTCATCAATTTGATTTCTCAGGTGTCCAACAAAAGTAAGGTTTTATTTTGCATTTGTTCTTTTTATACAGCTGTTCAGAAGCCTACCTGAAATGAGAGTCATTATGTCCTCATCTCTGGTACATGACTAATAGGTAGGTAACATTTATTTTCAACTAGCAACTGGGACTTAAGTCTCTACCTTCCCTTGTGTTCTACAAGTATCGTTAATTTGACTCCTGGGTTGGTGTTTTCCCTCTGGGAATACTGCAACAACTTCAGTAAATCTTGAACTTCTCTTTACCCTTGACTTCATATTGATTAATGACAGAAAATGATCAGAACTTTGTAACAGTATATCTGTCATGATCACACTGGTTCTAGTGAAATCAGATACACAATAAAATTGATAACAATTTTCTTCTTAATGCCCATGTCCTTTTCATTGCTCATTGAATCTCCATTTCTGAGATGAACTTCTTCACCTGCAATTAAGAAATATTGAAATCTGATAAATTGCTTTATTTTATTAATCACTGTCTGATTCCTCTCAGACATCAATAGTCCTCATTTCAATTATTTTATGGCTACTCATATCCACAATACTTAGTACGTTCATTTTTATTTATTGTATTTGATCAGTTATATCTACATTCCAACAAGCCCTACTTCTGCAAAGAGATCTGCAGGAATAATGGACTAATAAAGGTGTGTCAGAAAATATTATCATGCCATTAGACTGATGAATGTTCAAGTTCTCTTTCAATAAAAGCAGTTCATTTGCAAAATTATTCATTTATTAAAAATATGTATTGGGGTAAACTTTTCAAAAAATACTAAGTCCTGTTCACTTCCAAAATAAATGTGATGTTATTAAATATAATAACTCTTCAATGATTAGGCAGGAACACAAGAAGGAATTTTGTGTGTGCACTCCAAAATCTTCCCTATAGCTCTGTAAATAATATGCTTCCCTCCGTCAATATTGCATTGACATCTTATTCTTTGCTTTCATTGAAGTCATTCCTTTGGGCAGTGTGGTAATTTTGCACTCACAACATTCTGACCATAAAATGTCTCTGCCGTTTATTATATAAATGTGCTTTCTAAACACCTTTTTCTTTATCTCTGTGAATTTAACTATAGGCCCTTGTGGATATCTTAACAAATGTGTTTATACATATAAAATATGTTATATATATATATAACATATCCATTAATGCTATCATATGATTCAAGAATTACCTTTTAATTCCATATCAGTGACCTAATATAGAGAAGGAAATGGGAAATTCAGCTGTAATCTGGAAAAATCTGGAATCCCATAGTCATCATGTATGCTTGACTCTGAAAGCACTTGTTCACAATAGGTTTCTGACTATTATATAATGAAAACAAATGTTTTAATAAAATAGACAATTCTCCTCAATATTATGACAAAACAGCTTAGAGCTTATGTAAAGTTCACAAAGAGTAATCTACAGAGTATTTGTTAGCTAAGTAAATGAAGAGGTCTTCAAATTTCTATGTCTACATCAAGACAAGATTCCACAAGAGGTTAAGTTCAGAAGTGAGTACCAGGAAAAACAGCCAGATTGAAATAAAATCTATTTATTTTATCTAGACATTGCAATTTTATTATCTTTAGTCTGTAAAGAATTGTCAAATCAGAAAACTTCAGGGAGTTCATAGAAAATATTTGAAATAGTATTCCTGAGGCTGTGCAACCTAGTGTATTTTATGTATTATGGGGGATATTGTACAATGTGTGAGTCATTTCAGGATGCACAGATTTCTATGTATTATTAAAGTTCATTTATTATTTTACTATAAAACCAGTAAATGAAAAATTCGTACATACACAAAATAAAATAATAACTGTTAGATATAAACCAGTGTATAACCAAATAAGTCAGGTGGTTCCAGCGTTATCGCCAATATTACCCAAAATAGAAAAGGATGTATTGTTTGTTTTGCTCTCAAAATCACTTTAAAGTTATATATTATCTTAGTATGAAACCATTGAAATATTCTTGATTAAGATAAAAGGTTTTCTCACTGATACACTTCAATGACTTTTTATGATTTTTGTCATCCATTGAGTGATGATGCTGATACAAACATCCTAAGAACAAACAGAACATTGATATTTCTAAACTGAAGAGACCAATGTATTTGTGTTACCCAAGGGTTTTATTACCAGTATCTACTTCTTTTTGTGTATCTGAAAGGGATGGACTCATCTTTGTTCCTAGCTTTTTCACCAGGTTACTGTTTCTACAGATGACAATCCTCTGTAAGTTACACTGTTTAGGCAGGACCTAAATTCTGTTTCTCTAAACTTGACTGCGATCATAGATTACCAAATCCAACTATTCCAGACCTTTCCCATTAAAACATAAATTTAATGACTACATTATTAGTACAAGCAGATAGAGTTGTAAAGAGTTTTTTAAAAAATTTTAGATGATACTTTTATATCATGGAAGCAAACAGCTCATTTGTCCTTTAAGATATCAGAAGTAAACAATTGAGGAAATAATCTTTATCTAAAGTATTTCTTTTTGACCTTGGTTTACCTCACTTAAAAAAACTATGTAGGCAGCTGTCTGTTTATAAGTTCCTTTCTTCAGAAAGTGATTACCTGCCCCTAAGTTAGAAACCATTATGCATGAGTTTATTGCAAGGTAATGCTCCAGAGGAGAATCAAGTCCAAATAATCTTACTTTTTATAAGAAACAATAACAAAAAAGCTCAGGTGTTCAATGTGACCCTTTATTTTATTTAAAAGACAGCCTTTATTTTTGTGATGAGTGGGAGTACATTATGGAATTTACACAGGTTCTTATAATGCATCAAATATATCACACATGATTTCAACTTCTCTATCATTCTCCTCATCTCTCCCTTTCCCTGATTCCTGGAGTAGTTTTAACAGGTATCACTTTAGCATTTGTACACATGTACATAATTTTTACCCTGTATTCACACTCCTACCCCCTTTCACTAAAGGGATGATTACTTATGAAATAGTTTATGATATATCTATATGATGTGTGAAATCACTTCTTTCACAAAGTATGTTTTACTATATTGCATGCAAGCTGTTACTAAAGATAAAATTTCATAAAATTCTGGAATTTTTACAATTGAATTGTTAACATACTATGCTTTGTAAAAGCCCTTTTTTGTTATGAACATGTAGGATATGCAAAGTATATAGGTATATGAATTTTCAAAAAGAAATTTAAATATTCCTGTAAGCAGGATCCAGGTCAAGAAACAAACCCTTAACAGAAACCCCCAAAGACTTTTGTTTGTTCCCTGCAAAGTCACTGTCCTTTTAACCATAAGGGGCAGTCAATTTCAGAACACTTAGCAGTGAAACCTAATTTTCATATTTTACATAATTAGGTGACTAGTGTGTACTGTTTCACTCAACATTGTACCTGTGCCCTATCCAATTTATTGTGTGCAGGACATTCATTTGGGTTGTGTAGAGTACTCCTTTGTATCAGTGCATCATCAAATATTTATCTCCTCCAATGCTGATAGGTAGTTGAGCATTTTCCCATTTTACTATTAATAGTATTGCTCTTGAAGATACTCTTGTTCATACATTTTACTAGAGATGTAAATGAGTCTATTTATTCTGAAAAAAAAAGACTTGGAAATAATGTGTATATAACTATTTAGCATATGTCACCACACAAATTCACCTTGTACTACACACTTTTACTATGTGAGTTACCTGATTCTTTTACACCTTCAGTGATATTTAGTGCTGTTTGTTGGATACAGGGTTGATTCCACTGATGACCAATAAATCTGGATATTTACCTTTATATATAGTTTCAAAAAACACAAGTAGAACACTAGACAAATCATTTCAACTTAACAGAACCGGGGGACCTATAACTTAGGCCCTCTGTCTGTCATCATTTCTTCTGCCACTTCAGGACAAATGGGACTACAGTTGCAATGTAATATTTTTTTTTCCCTCTCCAAAGATTGAAGTGGATCCATGCAGATATAAATAAAGAATATGGAGCTATAATTCACAACAAAGTTTGTTTTCTTGGGACAAATTTATTTGAAGTTTCAACTCTCCTCTAACAGACTTTATACTGACTTTGTCTGTCTGTCTTTCTCTTCCTCCTCGCTCTCTCTCTCTCTCTCTCTCTCTCTCTCTTTGTAATATTGGGGATTGAAACAAGGTCTCATCATGTTAAGGAAGCATGCTATCACTTGAGCTATGCTTCAGCACTTTTGTATTTGCTTTTTGCTTTTGAGACTGGATGTCACTGTTACCTTTGCCAGCACTGGTACTGAATTGGTGATACTCCTCCCTCTGCCTCCTGAGTAACTAGAATTATAGTCATGTGGCAACATACCTGGCTTAATATTGCTTCCTCTTTAATTCACACATTAAACTTATTTCATATATTAGAATCAAATCTAATACATAAATAAAAAATAAATTTAAATACAATAGTCTTAGGGACAGCAATAAAGTAGCTAGACAGCATCTTTATATATTTGTGATTTACACACAGTTTTACTGGGTTTTAATCTGATTCAAACACTCTCCTTGATATAATTATTTCAAAGATAAAACATCCAAAAGAACATAGATTTATGAGTGTTAATCAAAGGAAGCATCCCTCAGTGTTATTCCTATATCTATAGCATCCCATTCCATGTGGCAGATCTTATAAAAAAAAAGGCACCTTAGACAGGAAAGGAATATATTTGTCCATTTGATTACTTCTAATACACAAATCCTAGTCATCACACACATGTTGGATAGTCAATGATGTTTTTGGCTTATAAGTAATGAACTATCCATAAACATTTTCTAATTATTGCATTCTTTTTTTATTTAGGTTTTGATGCAGATGGGAGATGAGTGCTTAAATAAGTGGACAAAAGTCACAGTTTATAAACTCAGAGTGTTGAAAATGACACATAGAAAATAATGATTCAAGAACCAAAGTCACACATTTATCACTGCTCTTAGGCATACTTTGTTGAGGGATCTAGTATTAGAAGTCACTAGAATGAAGAAAACAGCTCTCTAGGATGTGATTTGAGTTGAGAATTTCAGTGTAGAAATTGCCTCAGGAGTTAGTTTTACATGAAGAATAAGAGAAATTGATGTAAAGAGTAGGAAAAATTCAACCAGAGACACATAAAGAACAGACTTCCCTGGAAAAATGTAATTGAAATTGAGGGAGAAACATAACAAAAGAAAACTTCAAACCTTCCCCTCAGCTGAGTGAATCATTTTCACTGCTAAGGTAACTATAATTTTTCAAGGAATACCTAGTTCAATGAAATGAAAAATGATGAATATTAGTAACTCATTGGCATGTGTGCCTGAGCAGCACAACAAAAAGAAAAAAGGGATATCACAGAAGAAACAAATGATATTTTATCATAATAACAGAAACATTAAAGCATATGATGCATCAAGGTATTTTTGAATCCCACGAATCATGAGCAAGGAACATACTCTACTGGACACGTACATTGAATACAGCAAAGAGTTGTTAAGGTCCTTGTATTAATCAAGGAACCTCACTGCCAGTAGTAGATACTCAGATTCTGCAGATGCAAATAATCAAGAACTACTGATCCTAAAGAAAGGAGTTGAGTTTTGCTTACAATTAAGACTGTTAGCACCTAGGCTTAACTTCTGTGAAGTAGCAAAAAGCCATTGAAGGTGAAGAGATGATTGAGTCCAGTCGTGAGTGGCTCACAACTGTAATCCTAGCTGTTAAGGAGGGAGAGATCAGAAGGGTGGCAGTTCAAAGCCAACTATTGGCAAAGAGTTTATGAGACCCTGTCTTGTAAAAGCCCATTGGAAAAAAGGGCTGGTGGAGTGGCTCAAGGTGTAGGATCTCAGTTCAAATCCCAGCACCACAAAAAAAAAAAAAGATATGACTGAGGAAGTCACAATATGTTGTGTGAGATTGGGAATTCAGTGGAATTTTGTTTATCACAGCAAAGTTTGCAGTAGTGTTAAGGAGATAAACAACTAAAAATATGGTGAATAAGGTCATTTTGATTCAGATTTTTGGAAATCCATAAGACAAGGAATGTATTCCAGCAGAAGCAACTTTCCTATGTGTCTTTTTTGTATCTTTTCTGAAATAATAAAAAAATTATCCAAAAATTTGTAGACAGATGTTTTAACTCTTCTTGACAATCAAATATATAATATCTTAATGAGAATGGCTTTATTTCAACATGTTATCTTCTTTATACTCAGAAAATATTTATGATATTCAGTTTTCCATTGTTGTAATAAATGCCTGTAATAATCAACTTTAAAAGAGGAAAGATTTATTTTGGCTCAAGTTTTAGACATTTCAATAAATGGTCTGTTGTGTCCCTTGCTTTTGGGCCTAAGATGAGGCATCACATCATGGTGACAATGCATGGCAAATGAAGCCACTTTCCTCATGGCAGTAAGGAATATAAAAAGAGAGACAGAAGAGGGGTCATATTCGTTATATCCACTTCAAGGTTATGCACTCATTAAGCCAAAAGTTTTCCAATTATGTCTTCACTTTATTGAAGATTCCCTCACTTCTCATTATCATCACATGGAGAGATCAGGTCCTTAACACATGGACAATGCAGGACACTTATCAAAACTATATAAAATACTAACAAAATTGAATATCCATCACTTTGACATGTCCATAAATTTCTTTATTTGACTAAGAGGCAAGTTAATAGGACCAAGCATCAAAAGATTTGCTCTTCTGAAAATTGTGCTATGTACTTTCTTCATCATTATTCCTATATCAAGTATAAAACCACTAGAGACATAATGAAATATTCTGTACAAACATGAAGTGATTCATCTTTTTAAAAGTTATACCAATACTACTTGGGTTTATGTAGAAGTAGGATCTTAGACACAGAATGTGACACACTGAAACTAATATTACGTCTTTATTTTATGTAGGAAACTGTGTTATACATGTATCCAAATGTTGACTATTTTTTATTTCCTTTGATCAGGAATTTCAGCAGTAAGGATGAAGGGTACAGTCAAGATACGGAATCATAATATTAGCCCCATCCATACAGTCAATGATATTACAGTATTGGGACAGAAATATTTGCTCTCAGTGACAATTAAACAATTAAAGTATTTGTAATTTCAGATACTAAGAGAGAAAAGTAATATTAACTGCTAAATTAGATGACCTAAGACCCATCAAAAACTTTGTTATTCTTTTCAACAATTCTACAGAATCCTAAGGCAAAAGAGTCATAGGCCATATGCCCAAGTGTCTGCTTCAGTAATGAATAACCTAAAATTAACTCCATGTAAGGCATTTTCAAATTCTTAGTTCAGAAGGAAGAAATTGACAGTCAAAACAGCTTACAGTATTTTGAGACATCTTTTCATACTGAACCTACTGGGAGAAAAATGGGTTAATTTGAGGATTAATTACATCTTGAAAATTATTGGCAATCAATGACATCCTAATTTACTTATATTCTAATATATTTTAAAATACTTTTTCATCTACCAAATCATCAGAGCTTAGATGTCTTATATACACATGTATGTGATATATATATGTGTGTGTGTGTGTGTGTGTGAACATATAAGTATATAGGTAGTAAAATATATTTGATATGTCATTGGGAATGGCAAAATCAGGGTTCTGGAAGATTTGGTATCTGGTGACAGACCACTTTCTGATTTATAGTCCACTTCTTTCTCTGTTTTTAATGGTAATATTGGAGTTTAAACTCAGGGCCTTGCACTTGCTAGGCAGGCATTCTAGCCCTTGAGTCATAGCACCACTCCAATACCTTACTTCTTACTATCCTTACATGGCATAAAGGGCCTCAGAGATCACCAAGCCTTTTTATGGGTGCTGATCCCATTATGAGGGCTCTGCTTTTATGAATTTATCAACTCTCAAAGGATTTGCATCCTAACACTATTGCCTTGGCATTAAAAAATCTCAGCATATGGTGCAACAATCAGGAACTATGCTCATAAAATGTCTGTTTCAAAATACTAGAGGTTAACTGAGAAAGTGGAAAATCCCATAAGCCTTTTATATTAAGCAATACTAATTCATAGCTGTTTTTTCCCACCATGATGCTTTCTTCTGATGTGTGACAATGTCCCAAGAGCTACCTTGGACTCACTAGCCTTCTTGGGTATTGCATCAATTTTGAAACGATTTCACACAAGGATATTTCATAATAGCAGCTAGAAAACCTGAAATGCCCAGGGACTTTTAGTTCTACAGTTAAAATGGAAAATAACTTCATTGTGCTTCATATACTTCTCTAAACATAGGGTCATGTACTTATTTTTTTGAGAAGTGAAGTCATTGCTTTCAGAAGTGTTAGCAATGAGAGATGAAAAAGGTAAATAATACGGGATACTGTTTTCATCCCAGGAACCTAACACCCATATTTTTTAGATTGATTAAATTTTTATCCACAAACAATTTATGCATTTCTTAAAACTCTAGTGTGTGTGAGGGAGTTAGCTATGTATGGCAGCCATCATCTTCTCAGTTATTATTTTTACAGTATTTTATAAGCATTCAAAATACTGTATCATTGAGCATTTTGCTTTATTACATGTTTATTTTCCCATTTGTGTCCCAGATACGATGTAAGCACATTGAAAAATACTGATGGAATGCTTAGTCCTTGAGAAAAAATGTTTACAATTTATAAAGTAGATAGACATTTAAGCAACAGTGCAAACTTAAATAATTACTGGAGGGTATTTATGTTTTTGACTACAGAGGAAAATTTAACCAGGGATGTAATTGGGGAAGAATGAATAAAGCTTGGTACAGAAAAACATGGATGACTTGCTGGTTGTAAATTCCAGTCCAAGGAAATATTTAGTAAAGGTCCTTTAACTAGCTCTTTCTTACCTAATCACTCTGATTGGACTTCTGTACTTTCAAAATGGCATGGACATTTCCATGTTGAGGTTCCTTAGCTGTAAAGCCTGAGTTGCAATTCTTTGCTCTCTTCCAAATTTAAGTAAGACATTTTGATTGAAGAATATTAGTAATCCTTTCAAGCTTAACATGAAGTGTATGAAGGCTCATTTAATTAGTGCCTGTTGCTTTCACGGAATATAAGGTTCATCATGAATAATCTATTCTATTTGTGTCATTATTCAATGCATGTAAATGCACTGAATAATTATTCAAATGACACTAAATCTTACATATTTAAAATTGAATTAAACAACAAATAAACTTTTTCCACAATTGAACAAATAAAGAAATGTTAAATGCAATACAATTAACTGTAGCCATCCTGTGATGCAGTAGAACACCAAAATTTCTTTTTTATCAGTTGTGATAGGGTATGGCTTTTATTGAAAAATGTCTATTCAATCTGAATGATAGTAGAAGTGCTCCAAGTAAAAAATCTGCATAATTAAATGCATAAATCTCAGAACAATCTTTTCAGGGTAAGTGTTACTTAAATATTATCTGCACATCTTCATTTTTCTTTGTTTTCTAGACTTGCCCCCTTCTTCTATATTTACTCTTTTTAAAAACATATTCTTAACATAGATTAGTTGCACAGGTTCTTTCATTGTCACATTTCCATGTATGTTTACAATGTACCATCATTAGATTCTCTCCTCCATCATCCTTATCTCGTCTTAAAATGATTTTAGCAGGTTTCATTGTTCTCTTTTCATACAAGTACATAAATACATGGAATAGATCCACCCTCCTTCACCTTTTCCATTTACCCTCCCCCTCATTATTACCCATCACTTTACAGAACATATTTTGCATTCCTGTCTTTCATTTTTAACAAGTGTATTCATTGTTCAAAAGAGTTTCACTATGGTATTTCACCCATGAGTATATTGTACTTTAATCACATTAACCCCTTTTATTACTATCTCTTCCTTCTTTCCACCTAGCTAATAATATTTCTTATTTCAAAATAACTAGAAGAGAGGACATTGGATATCTCATCACAAGGAAATAATACATGTATGAAATGAAGGATATACTAAGACTCCTATTTTATTAGGAAACGATATATACATGAATCAAAACAGCACACTGTACACCACAAAATATATATAATTAATATTTGGCAGTTACTATTAAAATAAAAATAAGTAAAGTAAAAGCAAAAAGGATGCCTTTGCCAAAAAAAGAAAGTATAAGCAACATTTTCCAAACCAAGGAGTAACATATATTAATTCATGACAAATAATGAAGCATAACATATTTGGAGATTTATCACCTACCCTTAGGAATAAACTTATTTTATTAAATATTTAATACATTAAGCATTGTTACATTACTCTATTTTGTAGTTATGAAACGCAATTTTAGAAAAACAACTGCCATAATGTATGTGTACACATAAGAAATTTATTTAAAACAAACTTTTATTTCTGAGTTTTTGCAGTACCTCTTTCACATCCTTGTTCCGTAGACTATAAATCAGAGGGTTCACATGGGAATCACAAGTAGACAAAACAGTGATAACGTTTTGCCCTGATCGAGAGAATAGGAAGAACTTGGTAGGAAGTACATGAAGAGCATAGCTCCCTGCAATATCGCAACTGCAGTTAAGCCAGAGGTACACGTAAAAAAGCTTTGATCCTCCCCTCACTACAGCAGACTTTTAAGACTGATGATGTAATATAACAATAGGAAACAAGAATACCTGAAATGATACTGAGCACAATAAACCCAAAAATCGTGATGATTACTAATTCATTGAACTGTGTATCAGAGCAAGAGAATACAGGAGAGAAAGGGTATCACAGAAAAAAAATGGTTAATCTCATTAGACCCACAGAAACGTATGTGGAAAGTCAACGTTGTATGTAGAAGCATCTGACATTCCCACCTTGTAAACACCAGCCATGAGCAAGGAACACACCCTGCTGGACATGTGGATAGTAGGGAGCAAGGGTTGCTGATGGCCTTGAACCTACAAAAGGCCATCACTGCCAGCAGCATGCACTCAACATCCATAAAGTTACTGACACTCAATAGCTGCAGGGCACAGCCAACAAAGGGAATTGACCGGTTCTTGACAAGCAGGTCCACCAGCATCTTGGGTCCCACTGCAGTGGAATAGCAGAAAGCAGAGAAAGATAGATAGCTGAGGAAAAAGTACATTGGTGTGTGAAACTGGGAATTGATTCTGATTATAATGATCATTCTGAGATTTGTCAAGAGAATAAAGAGAATAAACAAGAAGAAACACAGTGAATAGAGCCACTTTCATTCTTGGATTATTGGTAATTCCCAGGAGAAGAACATCAGGATAATAGGAGCAGTTTCCCTTGTTCTTGACCTGTTTATAAATGATGTTTATAAAAATCATCAAAACAAATACAGATTAAGATTTCATTTTTTTCTCACTATGCAAAAACTATTATCCATAAAGCAGACCACAGTGTCATTCTGTAAATTGTTTCTGTCAATTCAGAAAACAGCCCAAACAAGAGTCACTTATAAAGAGGTGCCTGGCTTCTGAACTGGCATCAAGGGAATGTTTCAGGCAAATTGACAAGGTCTCAAGATTCCCTAGTTTAAGAGTCTCTAGAGGTGATGAGATATCCCGTCTCATGCCTTCATCGAAATTGGGTATTGTCTCACTCTTACTGGGGTAACATTCCTCCAGTGGAATGTTGACGGCTAGCCCCAAAGGATTCTCTTCTGCTCATACTGCTGGGACATTAAGGGGTATCTCTGGCCTTAAGGCAGTCTCTAGTGAATGTAATCTCCATTCTTCTCTTTGTGTCCAACTACAGTTAAATAGCAGAGGTCAAAGAGAGATGGCTGAGGAAAAAGGTACATTGGTGTGTGAAGCTGCATGTCCACTCTGATTACACTTATTGTCCCCAGATTTGGTAAGAGAATAATGAGATTAACAAATAGTAATAATGTGAACAGAACCACTTTCATTCTATGGTTATTGGTAAATCCCAAGAGAAGAAATTCAATTAATGAGGAGCAGTTTCCAGTTTTCATTATTCTTTGTTCTTGGTCTAGGTTACAAAAATTATCAAGATAAAGACAGATTAGTGTTTCCTGCTTTTCTAGATACACAAAAGTATATTATGGCTAAGGATGAGCATAATTTTCTCCTGCAAATTAGTTTCTGTTCACTCAGAATATAGCACAGACAAGTACACTTTTAAAGTGGCATTATCATGTAAACAATACACCAATTTCTATTGTAGGAGGTTGATAAGCTTTGAATCTAAAACTAAATGTAACTCTTGAGGTATGTGACTTGTCTTGTTATTTATCAGTGGATGGATTTGAATACACTAAAGGCTGGATCCAGATGCAAAACGATATAAAGGAAATGCCAGATTTTGTGAGCTAAGTGAGAAGATAAAAGACTTAACATTTTGTATCTTTAACTAAAAGGATCAGAGTTATTATGTAATTCAGTATCCAATTGATGTTATCACTAACTATGATATTAAATAACAGATAATAAATGAAAATCATGACACTGTATTAACTGTATAACAGGGTATACTGCTGTATGGAATTATTTTCTTTCTTTATCACTTGTCAAGCAATTATAACCATTTTGTGTTACTCACTGGATTTCAAGGACAAATGCCCAGAAAAGCAAAATATTAAAGATAAATGGAAGTGGAAACAAGAGACTTCAACAAATATATTTGCTTATTTTTGGCTTTTCACTATTTTGTTGAACTGAAGGTGGGAAAAGACATAATAAACGTTTCTGATGTGAATAGTTTTCTGTTCATGTGTTTATTGCTGCATTCCTGCATGGAGCTGGGTATGTATGTCTATCTGTTCATATATGAAACTTGGCATGTGGGTGGTCATCTATTTATTCTTACACATTTTAATTTAGTACTTGTGGACTTTAACTTACATGTTGCTACTTGCAATGTGTTACCAGTGTTATTATTTGAATAACAACGAACTGTAAATTTATACATACTACATCACTTGCAGAGTATTTTTTAAAAAGAATGCATTATTTACAAATCTCATTAAAGTACAAATTAGAAAAGTATTTATACAAGTAAGCAAATAAGTTTTTACACAAATTACAAGTGAAGGTAGTCAAATTCATATAAGCCTAAGAAGAAAACAAAATAGACCTTTAGTTTAAGAGTATGGTTAACTGCATAAGTAGGCATAAAATTTTCATTTACAAATTTCTGAAAACTTCCTTTAACATCTTCCCAAAGAGGGTAAGACTTTTATTTTTTCAATAAATAAAATAATATTTTCAATAAAAAGCCAGCTTCTATTCATTTCCAAAATAACTCTTGTGTATTATTATCTGTAGTAAAGTTTTATAATCTGGAGTTACTAGAAGTGTGTGTTTTGTCCCTCCAATCTCTTCCCTATATCTACTAATGAATAATTTTCCGTCCTTTAACCTTGATTTAGCATGTTAGTTTTTGAGTTTACTGTGCACTCATTGGGGCAAGGAAGTAAATCCTACATTTATAACCACAGAAATGCCTATGTTATGCCCATCCCACTCCTTTTTTTCAGTTTTACTGGGGTGTGAACTCAGGGTTTCCTGCTTCTTAGGCAGGTACTCTACTATTTGAGCCATTCCACCAGCCTTCTGTTTTCTCTTCTATAACTGCACCTTTTAAGGCCATCTTCATTCATCATTGGACTTGTGAGAGTAAGAGGTACAAATTTAAATATAGGCCCTTGAGTCTATATTACCTAAATCAATGGAATTTTATGTATTATTTAGCATAAATCCATATGTATGTGTGTGTGTGTATATATATATATATATATATATCACATATTTCAAACATCAACTTGTGTTTTCATTTCTAATAAAGTCATTTTACAGAAATGAAGTGTGACATCCCAAAGTGATCAGAAAACTTGAACCCCATAGACATCATGCTTGTCTGACCCCGATGGACCTGATCTTGACACATTTCTGACTATGGAGTAATGAAATCTATTCACCATTGAAAAATAATTATTTTAGCTTCTATCATGAAATGTGTTATATATTTATATTAACAAAAATAGTCAACCAAAAAGTCTTAATGTTCTAAGAGAATGGAAAGGTCACCAAAGTCCCATGTGTCCTGGGACTGAGTTACACAGTAGAGCAATAGACAAAGATCCCAGAATCAAATATAATATGTGCACATATCTTCGCTGGACACTTCAATTCTGTTAATTGGCTTTCAATTTGGTTTTCAAAGGCCGTCAATATCACACAATCCCATAAAGCACATAACAAATACATACACTGCTCTTGAGACTACAATGTAGCAGACTTGAAGGACCCACTATATCTGGGACTGTTTTATAATTATTTAATTTGCAGTACTTGGGATTGAACACAGGGCCTCATGTGTGGTAGGTTAGCACTCTACCACTGAGCTATTTCCATGACCCTTTTTCTTTAGTTTTTATTTTGAAATAGGGTTTACTTAAGTTGTCCATCCTGGCCTCACAGTTGCATTCCTCCTGCTTGGCCTCCCAAGTAGCTGGGATCACAAGCATGTACAAACCTGCCCACCTTCATTCATTATGTTCGAAGGGTGTTTAATAATGCACATATCCTTGAAAAACTGCACCAACTTCTATGTCTTAATGCAGTTACTTCATAGGCTACTTGAAACCAATTAAATGAGAAATTTCCTTGTACAAAAATTAACAGCTGTAAAAAACAAGTCAAAGTACATATGCAAAAGTCTCTATTTTCCTTGTCAAAATTTATCTGGGATTTCACAGGGGCCCAGTGTTTCTACAAATTCTTTTAAAACTAAAATATACCTAATGTCAAAATAATGAAATATTATTTTTTAAAGTTTTAATTAGTATGTAACAATTGTACAGGGGGTTTCATTGTGATATTTCCATACATGTGTATAATGTACCCCAGTTCTGTTCATCCCTTCAATTATGCTCCCTTTTCCTCCTGTCCCTTCTTAAAACGACTTCAACAATTTTCAATGCTTCTTGTTCATACACAGGTAAAAATAAAAAGTTTTCATACTAATACACTTAAGTACCCTTGCATGTTTTGTTTTCTTTATTTGTATCATGGTGCTGATATAAATATGCTAAATTTACGGTTATAGAACACAAAACCTAAGCTATGCAATTGTAGTGATTTGCCACTTATTAAACTCAAGACATGGATGTATTTGTGATTCCCAGATCTTCACTACTATTATCCACTTCTCTAGAGCACTTTTGAAGGAATGGGACTTATCCTTGGTCCACAATAATTTCCCGTCAGGTGATTCACTGTCTCTAGGGATGACAGTCCTCTGCAGGTTATACTCTATTTAATCAGAAACTAAGTTTATCTTCCTTTCAGGCCATCATGTATAACTTAACATAATTTGAAACAAAGAACTTTCAACCCCATAAATTAAGATAGATCAATCTCACAATCAAATCAGTTTATGGTATTTTTAGACATCCTTACAGAAGATTTTAATTTTCCTTCTATTTAGTTCACATCTACTATGTCTAATAAAAGGGTGATGATACGTTGTTCAAATTAGTGTTGGGCTGTTTTAATAAAAGTAACCATGGTGAAGGAGATAGGTTAATTGGATGCCTATTTGTATTCTGTACATTGTTGGTAATCTACTGCCACCCCATTTGATGACCCATCAGATGTCTGGCTTTTACTTATAGTTTAATATGATTGAAATAATATTTTCTGCAACATTTCTGCTTGTTTTAGTGTGCATTTTGATTACAAAATATCATAGACCAGTCAGCTTAAAAATAAAATAACATTTTGTATTACATTCTTGGAGTCTGAAAGCAAAATCATAGCATTAAAACATTTAGTGTCTGGTGAGAGCCCTCTTTACACTTCATTGGCAGTCAGATTTTTTCCATCCTTAGGTAGCAGAAAGAGCTACTGCTTTCTCATGTCCTTCATTATAAGAACAATGATCCAATTTCTAAGGGCTATGACCTTATAGCACCAACTAAATGCCTCATAAACTATCACCAACATTTGGGGGATTAGAATTTCAACATATGGGGAAATAAAGCACAGCCATGCTCATACATCATAATTGCAAATATGTCAAGGTTAATTGAAAACATAAGGTGTGTGTGGAAACCTAAGCGGCCTTTTATCTATAAAAAGAATCCTTCATAGGCAATGTCCTGTGGTGCCTGCGTCTGATGTGTCAGTGTCTCACATGCAGCTTTGAAAGCAGAGGTCCTTTTTAGGTTTCTATTCTGAAATTTTTTCTCACAGGGACATTTCTACTGGCAGCTAAAAAACCTGTGATTTATAGTGGATTTTTGTTTCTATAATTAGAACAAAAACTTCATAATGTTACTGTATGAATCTTCAGCTTCACAACCATATCCAGATATTCTTAAGATTATTCAGTGTTTTAGTTATTGGAAAGAAAATGAGTGGAGGAAAATGAAAAAGGAAAGTATCAAGTACATACATATATGATTTTTCTTTACTCAGAAAAATTAAGACCTTTGTGCTCACTTCGGCAGCAAAATATACTAAAATTAGAATGATACAGAGAGGTTTATCATGGCTTCTGCACAAGGATGGCACACTAGGTAGTAAGGCATTCTATATTTCTAAATAAATAAATAGTAAAAAAAAAAAACTTGTCTTTGTAGATACATTTCTATCCACAGACATTTTATGTCATTTCTTAAAAACTATAGTGTGTGTGTTTAAGGATGTATATGTATGGATATGGCATATAACACACTCAAAAGTTAGTTTTACTGTACCCATATGTGCTGTATATTATCTGGCATTTCATTATTTGCTTTCCTTCCCCTCATGAAGATGGTTTATATAACTAGTATAGGATATTCAGCCTTTGAAAAAAAAGTGTGCTTGTAGTTTCTAAGGGAGATATCGATTTGAGAAGCAGAGTCAAATTATACTGTTTTAAATAGGCGAATCACAGAGAAGCATTTGACCAGGACTGAAAATGGGAAAGAAGAAAAGGAAAGCTTCCTGGTATAAATGATGGATGACTTGATGGTTGATAATTCCAGCACTCAGGTGTACATTTTCTTTTCCCTTTATATTCTGACCTGGTTGGACATCTTTCCTTTCCAAATCTCTTAGAAAAGTCTACCTCAAGTCTACTCTAATTGTCAAATCCTCTGCCAAGAATACTTTCCTTACTCTGAGAAGCATGTTTGCCATCTGAGACTGAATATCTCTGTCAAAGAAAACATTTCTTCTGCACACTTGGTTTAGGATCTTTGTTTTGAAATTTCATCAATAAGTCTTTGATTTCAGGATTGCTTTGAAGCTTATGCAAATATACTGTTTGGTTCACTTAAATCTATATTTTCCCTTAGAACATAGTATTAGTTATTGAATAAACTACTGTATTAACCATGAAATACAAGACACTTAAATGTGTTAAAAGTCAATGAATAAACACTGACTTAATCTGACTGTAATTAAAATTGGATGACAGACGAACAAATAAACCTTTGGCACAATTGAAAGTGCCAGGAAAACTTCTACAGAAATTGTACCACATATTAATTCAAGATAAGCAATGAAGAGTGACACAATTGGATATCTGCAATGTTCTCCTATGATTAGACTTCATAAAAATACTTACCTGAGTAAGTTAAGCTAGGAGAAAAAACTACGTTTCCTGTGTGTCATGCAATATAATTTTACAAACATAGCAAATTCTATAAATGTGCATATGTACACATAAGTAAAATATTTAAAACCATCTTTTATTTCTCAGTTCTACAAGAGCCTTTTTCACATCCTTGTTCCGTAGACTATAAATCAGAGGGTTCAGCATGGGAATCACAAGAGTGTAGAACAGTGAGGTCATTTTGTCCTGATCTAGAGAATAGGAAGAAGTTGGCCGGAAATACATGAAGAGCATAGTTCCCTGGAAAATTGCAACTGCAATTAACTGGGAGGCACAGGTGGAGAAAGCCTTGAGCCTCCCCTCAGCAGAGTGGATCTTTAAAACTGATAAGATGATATAACAATAGGAGACAAGAACTCCTGAGATGGTGCTCAGTTCAATAAAACCAAAAATGGTGAATATCACTAGCTCATTGACATGTGTATCTGAACAAGATAGTATCAGGACAGGAGGGACATCACAGAAGAAATGGTTAATCTCATTAGACCCACAGAAACACAAGCAGAATGTCAATGTCGTATGTATCAAAGCATCTGCCATTGCCACCAGGTAAACCCCAGCCATGAGCAGGGCACACACCCTGCTGGACATGTTCACTGCATAGAGCAAGGGGTTGCTGATGGCCTTGTACCGGTCAAAAGCCATCACTGCCAGCAGTACACACTCAGCATCTGCAAAGATACAGAAGGTCAAGAACTGCAGAGCACAGCCAGAGAAAGGAATTGATTTGTTTTCAGCAAAGAGGTCCACCAGCATCTTCGGTCCAATTGCTGTGGAATAGCAGAGGTCACAGAAGGAGAGGTGGCTGAGGAAAAAGTACATTGGTGTGTGAAGGTGGGAATCCACTTTAATTAAACTGATCATTCCAAGGTTTCCCAGAAGATTGATGAGGTAAACAAGCAGAAACATGGTAAACAAGGTCACCTTCATTTTGGGATTTGTGGTTATGCCCAATAAAATGAATTCTGTCAAGGTAGAGCAATTCTCCCTTTCCATTCTTCTTTGTTCTGTAAACATAAAATATTTTCAAAAGTAATAGACACCTATTTAGTTCTTCTATGTACTCACAAAGTATCTATAAGACAGAAGACATTTCATATCTTTAATTTGGTTTTCCACCATTAGACAAATAGTCATGTCTCACTCTTTAAAGAACTATCATATCTATTGGACAATAACAAAAATGTTTAATACATCAGTTGGGAAAATGATTGAAATCTACATGTCATTTATGATGGATGACTTTCTACATTTTCTTCAAATTCTCTGGACTTTATCGTACAATCTTAAAGAGCTATAGCTCTAATATACTGAAATCTCACTACATTTTCAAAATAACATGGAGTTAACTTACGTAAAGTAGACTGCATGATGTAGCACTAAACTGTTTGCTCCTTAAAAACATTCACATTAGTGCACAAATGTCAGTTATGATGTGCCTTCAAAGTCATGATTGATTTAGAACATATTACTTTAGTTCTAGAAACAATGAGCATACTACTGACTAATAAAAAGTAAAATGGTTATACCTTATTGTGCGTGGTCAGTATGTTCTTCATTGATAAGACGTGAAACAAATGTCATTGAACTTTTTTTGGGAAATGTAGTACAGTTTTGCCACAATGTTCATTGCCTATTGACAGGGTTAAACTGAATCACAATGATGACTGATTGTCTTAATCATTAAAAGAGAAATTCTAAGAAAAATGTGCAAATACATAGCTTAATACATACTTTTGTATTACACAAGATTTTAAATGTTATTTCATATTTAAAAATATTAAAATGCTATTAAGGATAATAAATAATACAGAGAAATATAGGCATTTCTTCTTTTTATTTGGGCACAGTAATATATGTATACATATATAAGGACCTATACGTTTTTATGCATTTGTATATGCAGTTGGCTTTATTCACATAAGAATTGAAATGCAGAGCATGGATGTCTGTGGTGCTTTTTGTTCTAGGTAACTATGGTGTGTGATGCATACCGGGTTGATATTATAAATATTGTTATTTACAGCATAATTCCGAGTTAACACAACAAACACAAAAAGAAACTTTGAGTTGATTTATGTACCTACACAATTATAAAATGAATAAAAACTTGCTTATAAACCTAAAGTAAAATAATAAAAATGTTATGTTGTGAATACTAATAATTTCTGCCAGAGTCCTCTAGTTCTGAGTAGAAAATATTTTTGATTATTAGATTTCAAAATTTATCGTACTAAGTAAAATGGCATAAATGATTAGTCCACCTAATATTTTTAAATCTGAAAACTCAGAAATTTACCTGAGATGAACGGGTCTTCAGTGTCTGAACACTGGTAGGGTAGCATTTTTATCTTACAATGTAGCATTTGGGAATTAAATGACTTCCCTCAGGCTTTGGTGATATGCAAATCTGGTTTATTCTTTTTCTGGTTCTGTGTTTTCCCTTGTGAAAACAAGAACATAAAGTCTTTAGTAAATGTTACTTTTTAAATCTATATCACTTTCATCAAATTGATCTATATCAGGAAGAAAGTTTCAAGTCAATTTTATGGTGTAAATTATACAGTCTACACTAATTTTATAATGTAAAATATATCCTTATTTGTCTGGAGCCAAGTATAAAGCAATTCAAATAGTCCTCCTAGCATTTTCACCTCGTTTTATTGCTTATTATTTCTTCCACTTTTGAAGCTCTGTCCTTCATCCATCTAATGGATTATTACTACTGTTTTTTGCAATGATTGAGATAGAAAGCAGGGCCTTGTGAGTGCTTGACAAGTGATTTACCACTGAGCAATAACTCTAGCCCCACTATTGCTAACTTTGCATGTTATTTCTATTGATAGCTTATATATATGAAATTCACACATTAAAGGAAAAATTCTTTGATTTTTACTATATTCACTAGGTGGTATAGCCTTTACAATTATCTACTTCCAGGTCTTTTTTCATAACACACAGTGGCTCCACCTTTGCCCCTTCTGGCAGTCCCTGGCACACTATACTTTCTGACTCCATGCAGGTTTGGCTCTGGGTCCTTTTGAAGTAGCATTGTCTAACCATATACCATGGTGGTAGGCCAAAATTCAAAATTTTTTTTGTTAAAGTTGTTTTTGTTTCCTTCAGTTCTATGAAAATATCTTGTCACTCTCTTCTGACCTGTACAATTTCTCCTTTGAGGTATGCTTTCACATGAGCTGGGACAACCTTATGGGTTGCTTCTTTTTATTGAAGTCCTGAGATTCTTGTCTGTATCTTCCACCAGTGAGAGTTTTAGATGCCCTGGGGTAGACTTTTTTGAGTTTAATCTGGCTGGAGACTTTAACCTTCCTGTATCTTTCCATATGTTCAGGAGGCTTTTTGTTATTATTTGTTTGCATAAGCATCCTATCATTTTGGTGTACTCAAGTCCTTGATGAATTCCAATAACTCAAATATTTATGGTTTTAATACTATCCCAAAGTTCTTATGAGCTTTGGGCATTCATTTTTTTCTCCTCCAATTGTATATTCTTAAGTAGACTTTGAGCTCATTAATTCTTTCTTATATTTTACCTATCCTTATATCACATTTCTAATTTCACTATAATTTTCTGCTCATATATGTTTCAACTGTTTGATTTTTTTGAATTGTTTCCATCATTGTATTGATTTTCATTGGGTATTGAAATATTTCTCTGAGTTTTTGTTAAAATTTACTACATTTCCTTATGATAGATATTTAAAAATCTACAACAGTTTTTTAATATTTATGACTATCTGGTTACTCTCTGTCTTCTTATGTTGAGTGTTAAGTGAGATAATAGTTTCATGAAGTCTTTTGATATTTGTTGGAATGTGACATCATTTGACCATAATTGGATGAAGGGTTTATTTCAGTCTTCATAATCTGACTTTGTAGTGTCTGTTCCTCCAGAAATTCTAACCAAGCTACTTATTTTCTCTGAGACCATATCACTTCCACTATTTCAACATTGGATGGTACTTTGGTCCAGGTTTTCTAGCAGTCAGCTGTTGGTGTGTTGCCACTGTTTCAGTGCTAGAAAACAATACAAGCCTGAGTTGATCCCAAATACATAGTTCATGTGTTGTTTAACAGAATTTCTAGAAAAAGTTCTCCTACTCCACAATCTTCTTCTTGGGGACAGATTAGGTCCAAATGTCTCATCCATAGTTATTGTCTATATGGTAAATCATTACAGGATTCTGCTTCATTCTGGGAAGAATTACCACAGATAGACTATCCGTGGGTTCTTATGTTGCACCTGGGGCTACCATTACTGCTATTCTGAGTCATACCGGGAATCAACAGTTCATCGTGGCCAACACAACACTGGAGTAGGACCCAGACATGTGCTTCTCTGAGCTGCCTATTGCTTATGTAGATGTGTGGCTTAAGACAGCTGGAATGAGCTACAGGTGAACAGAAATTCCATAGACTGGGAAAAATGATTCCCTTAGCAGTAGAGGTCCTCCAGGGGCTCTGTCCACAGGCAGGTCTTGGGAAAGGACTACAAGGATTTATTCAGCCTTAAGTTTTAGCAACCAACACTAAAGTCCAGAACAAAGTCTCATGTTTATTATCCTTCCCTAAATTAGTGAATATGGTCTTGCATCATGGTGTGTTTCCCAAGATTGGGGAAATGATGGCCAATGTGATCTCTTTTGCCATTATGTTGAGGCTAAGCATGTTCATATGAGATGCTCATAGCCACATGAAGTTTTGTAAATGCCACAATGTACCCCCAGCACAATAATTAAAAGAGTCTTTTTATATTATCTTTTTGCCATTATGCTGTGTTGAATATTTTACACATTATTTCATTTATTCTAAGTTATTTTGATGATAGCCAAAGTCTCACAGGTTTAACTTGTAACTTCAATGACCATATGTTCAAAAAATTTTTGATTATTGTGCATTTAAATGGATCCCTTGTAAGAAATTATCCCTCATGAAAATTCATCAAATATCTTAGACTTTTAAAGTTATTAACTATACTTTTAATTTTATAAAATTAATTATCCACATGACTTTATAATTGTAAGAAAATGGTAAAGTCTTACTTAAAAAAATAATATAATCTTCTGTTTTTTTATAACCTTATAGCAAATATGTGAAGATCTCTTTTATAAGTGAATTTTAATAATGAAAACATCTCTACTGACCTAAAATAAGCAGACCCATTATTCCAGAACTTGTCCTAGTATCTATGACAAGCTGATTTCTTAACTGGCATGGTAGCATGTATGTTCTTGAAGTAATAACCAGTAACATATTTTTATGTACTCAGTGTTTGTGAAAGTAATCCAGTTATGTGTAGTTTATTGTTATTATCATATTATATTCCAATGTACAAGCATACCATGCACTCTGAAGAGGGTGGATTTTTGACCTTCTCATAGCCCAGAGGTGACCAAATACCCTGAAAAAGGAGGATTAGAGGCCTACAAAAGGCACTTATGGGGTCCCATAACCAGAAAGAAGCAAAGCCCTGTCGAAATCCACAAAGAGAAAAACTAATCACAGGAAGAACAACTCACAGCTCAACAATCTCAATTTCATGCCCCTGAAGTTTCCACGCTGCTCTAGGCTCCATTACTCAGTGGTAATTCCTGCTCCCAGGAACACATAGGAGCTTAGAGCTCCATGCTTCCCCAAGTACATTACCCACTACCTTCACCCTGAAATGTCAGGGAAATGGGCCCACCTGTGTAAGCAGGTCCCAAGGCTCCTGCTTCTCTAAGGGTAACAGAAGGCACTCCCTGAAGCCCATGCAGAAAATAGAACCCCAAAACTCTGCTGTCCATAGGCTTTGCTCTACTGAATGAGCAGCAGTGCTGCAGAATGGTACTCCCAAAGGCCAGTGTGTGAAATCAGGCTGCAGAACTTCCACTGCCCAAAAGCTTTATTCTCCTGAGCCAGCAGAAGTACCAAGGGACTGCATTCACTGAAGCTCAGGTGGCAAATTGGACCCCAGAACTGCTCCCCACAGGGTTTGTTCTCCCAAGACTGAAGCAGCTTCTGTGGCTCCTGGAAACTCATATCCCAACACAAGTAGACCCCAGGGCCTACTTGCTTTGTGGGCACCAGATGATTGAAGTCCACTTGCTTTGCTGCTCCACAGGTACCCTCAACTTGCAACAGAGTGCCAGGAGCCGGCCACCACACACCCTAGTGAACCCGAGGCTCCAGATCTTGCTATTCTGCTGGCATCAGAAGCCTCCCCTCCCCACAGAGGCCCAGCATGCCTCACTGTTCCTGACAGCAAGAGATACCTCACTCCCCTGTCAGAGAGAGAATGTCAGATTCCCCACTGAGGATAGGAAATCAATAACCTGCTACTCTTCAGGAAACACCAGAAGCCCTGTTCCCCATGGTACACAGAATTCCAGTGATTCACACTGCATCTCCCTGAAGGAGAGTCATGTCTCTCCTGTCCAAGTGCTGGAATCCCAGCTCTTCCACCAAGTGGCAATCTGCTACTCTGCCGGTGTTAGGAGGCCTACCCCCATAGTGCACAGAGACCCAGCATTCCCTACTGTGACTTCAGAAGAGCCCCTTAACTCTCATCTAAGACCAGGAACTTCTGTCCCTTCACAGGGAAGAAAAGAAGTAATAGGCACCACCACAACAAAAACCTTGCAAGGGGTAACGTATCAAGTATACACCACTCTGAGGAACACTGCTGGAGCTCCAGGAGGAAAAAAAAAACCACAAAACACCAATGACAGGAGCACAAGAGATTAAAACCATAAGCAAAAACAACTCCAGATGCATAAATGTCAAGTATAATGAAACAGCAAGACAACTGCTCTCCATCAAAACCCAATTCCACCACTAAGGATCCAGAAACCTGTGTAAAGGAAGATCTATCAAATAATGAATTCCATAAATCAATAATAAAAATGATTAATGGCTTCAAAGAAGAAAGACAAAAGTTAGTAACTGACCTCAAAGAGGATGAGAATAAACAATTAAATGAGCTGAAAGAATATACAAACAGATGAATGAAATTAAGAAGGCTATCCAGGATATGAAAAGGGAAATCAATAAAGTTATGGAAACTCTGAAAAAAAAATCCAAAATAAACAACTAAATATCCCAAATAAATATCCCAATTGAAAGCTTAGTGAACAGAGTAGAGTAAGTTGAAAATACAGTATCAGGAACCGAATACAAAGCAAAGGAATTAGGTCAAACAGTAAAAGATCATGAAAGAATACTAAGAAAAGACTAATGGAATATGCAAGATATCTGAGATGCAATGAAAAGACCAAACTTATGACTCAGGAGTGTAGAAGAAGGAGAGGAGATAAAAACTAAAAGCACTGACAACTTATTCAATAGAATAATAGCAGACAACTTCCCTAGCCTGGAGAAAGAGTCACCCAGATGCAGGAGGCTTACAGAAAACCAAGCTGTCAAGATCAAAAGACAAATATCCCTAGACACATCCTAATGAAAGCACTCAGCAGACAGAACAAAGAAAGAATTCTGAAATCTGCAACACAGAAAAGACAAGTCACATATAAAGACAAACCCATTAAAATAATAGCAGATTTTTCAATTCAAACTGTAAACACAAGAAGGTTATGGAAAGACATAATTCAGATCTTGAAAGAAAGCAACTATAAATTTAATCTAGTCTACCCAGCAAAACTATCTTTTGGCAAAATAGCAGGATATAAAATTAACATACAGAAATCAGTAGGTTTTCTACATACCAACAACTCACAGACTGAGAAAGAAATCAGGGAAATAATCTCATTTTCAATAGCCTCAAAATCAGTAAAATACCTCAGAATAAATTTTTATTTATTTATTTCTGTTCAATAATTCACATGTGCATACATTGTTTGGGTCATTCCTCCACCCTGCCCCCTTCCTCCAACCTTACCCCACTGCCTCAGTTCCAGGCAGGTCCTGTTCTGCCCTCAGAATAAATTTAACAAAAGAAACCAAAGACCTTATTAATGAAAACTATAAACCATTGTACAGAGAAATCGAAGAAGACATCAGAAGGTGGAAAGACCTTCCTTATTCATGGTCCAGTAGAATCAACATTGTAAAAATGGCAATACTACCAAAAATAATGTACATTTTCAATGCAATCATTGTCAATACTCTAATGACATTCTGCACAGTAATAGAAAAAAATAATCATAATATACATATGAATAGATAAAAGACCTGAAATAGCAAAAGCAATTCAAGCAAAAAGTCCAATGCTGGAGGCATCACAATACCTGACTTCAAACTGTACTACAGAGCCATAACAATAAAAGACAGCATGGTATTGGCACAAAAACTGACAGGAAGACCAGTGGATCAGTGTAAAAGATCAAGACATAAACCCACACATAAGCCAACTTATCTTAAACAAAAGAGCCCAAAGCACACAGTAGAGAAAAAGCTTCTTTAACAAATGCTACTGGAAAAACTGGATATCCACATGCAGAAGACTGAAAGTAGATCTCTGTCTTTCACCCTGTACCAAAATCAACTTGAAATGGATCAATGGCCTTATATAAGGCCAGAAACTGAAAGAACTCCTAGAAGCAGTGGGAAATACACTGGAATAGATAGTTAAAGGGAATTACTTCCTAAACAGAATTCAAAAAGTCTCAGCATCTAAAAGAAATAAAGAACAAATGGGATTGCATTAAACTGAAGAGCTTCTGCACAGCAAAAGAAACAGTCACCAGACTCAAGAGACAGCCCACAGGATGGGGGAAAATCTTTGCCAGCTACCCTCCAATAAGGGACAGATATCTAGAATATACAGGGAACTCAAAAACTCAGCTCCCAAAGACTCAATACCCCAATGAAAAAATGGGGACATGAAATAAAGAGGGAATTCTCAAAAGAAGAGAGGTACAAATGGCCAGTGAATACACGAACACTTCCCTGGTAATAAAAAAGATGCAAACCTAAACAACACTTAGATTTTATCTCACCCCAGTTAGAATGGTCATAATCAAAGGTAAAAAGAACAATAAATGCTCTCTGGGATGTGGAGAAACAGAACCCTTAAACACTGCTGGTGGAAATGCAAATTAGTACAACCACTAAGAAAAGTAGTATGGAGATTCCTCAAAAAGCTAAAGATAAACCTGCCATATGATCCAGTAATACTGCTCCCACATATCTACCCAAAAGAACATCAGCAGGATACAGTAGAGACAACTATACACTGATATTCATCTCAACACTATTCTCAATAGCTGTGCTCTGGAAACCACCCATATATACTACAACTGATGAATGGATCATGAAATTGTAGTATATATACACAACGGAGTATTACTCAGCCACAAGAAATAATATATGGGGTTTGATGGTATGCAATTGGAAGATGTTATGCTTAGTGAAGTTAGTCAGGGTCAGAAAAACAAAGGAAGCATATTTTCTCTCATACATGGAAGATAGATCCGAAGGTAAACATGTACACAAAATCAAGCATGACCATATACAAACTCAGTTGTTGGTAACAGTGGAACTGCTCTGTGGAATTCGGGGAAAGAGAGAGAGGAAAAGAGAATGATAGAGCATCAGTAATATTGCATACAGTAAGATGTGAAGGTAGAGGATATAAGGATGTGTACTGAAAGCTGTTAAAAAACAGCAGGTGGGAGGTAAGTGGGTAAGGGCAAATATTCAAAGGGATTGAATAGACCAAAGTAAAGCACACCCACAGTGGACATACATAGAGACACCCTTTCAATATCAACTCAGATATTAATAATGAAAACCAGAATTATAAAATAGGCACAGTGTATGCGGGGAGGGTGGTTTACTAGTGGGAGGGGTTAAGGCAAAGGAAGGAGATTAAGTGATAGTATATGGTTGATGGACTTCACATACCTATATGAAACAGAACTGAAAAACCTCTTACAATTGTTTCAAATAGGGTGGGGAGGGGGTTGATGGGGAGAAACAATGGGAGCAATGTAAATAATGTACAGTGTAAGACTGATTGGAATTGTCACTATGAATCCCCTTCCCTGTATGGTGACTATATACTAATAAAATAATTTATAATAAAAAAATACCATGAATTTATTATGTAAAATTAGAAGTCATCAAACTATGGCCGATAACATTTGTGGAGCTCAGAAATATTCTATTAATACAGTATCTGCAATAGTTTCATGATGTACAGCAAACCTGAGTGGTTGTAACTGTGTATTTATGGTATGAAAAACATTAAAATGCATACTAGATGACTTTCTGGATTCATTAACTCTCAAACTGTTATATTCATAATATTTCAGTTGTTTGCATAATTAATACTACTTCAAATAATGCAATAGTAAATATTTTACAAATTTTATGTGGAAAATGTAGTTCACTTTAGGTACCAATAGAGGAACAGAATTTGGAGTCACTAGGCATTTGTACAGTTACAGTAGATTCTTCCATACAATTTTACAAAGGGGACACTTTGTAACATCAATGTATAAGAAGCACAGTTGTTTCCCATCTGTAACACTACTTGATATTTCAATTCTTTTCATTTCAGTTATTTTTTAATGAGCCATAATACTACATTGTAATTAATTTTAATTACTTGAACATTAATGAAGTTGTATATCTACATCTAAGAAGTGTTGTTGATAAGCACCTGAACATTAAGAGGAATGCCCATTAAAAACACTTCAAACATGTCACATTGTCCATAAAGGCCACTTTTAAGTTACAGCTGCCTCTTGAGCTCTCATTTCATTCTGAGTCTTTGTTCACACTGAGACACTATCTCATATCAACAGGAAACCCCAAACATGGGATTTTAGCTTCAACAGTTTTAATAGATAAATAACAGTACCTTTGAGTTGTGTATGGTCTTTCTAAAAAATGGCCATATCTGTATTTTCTCAAGAAGGTGACTCAATGTTTTAGGTATCAGAAAATAAGATCAGACAATCATGAACTAGAACAGTGTCAACAGCTATGAAATCTTCACATTCTTTGTAATTATAATGCATGCCTATAAAAGTTATGAAATATTTATATTTAAAGTACATACTGTAGAAAGTTACTTTGTTTTTATCAATATGTAATAACACTAAAATACTTTGTTGCTTACATTTTATTTTTTATTTTCAACTTCCTTATTTTCTTACAGATATAATGCAAGATATTTGGATAACAGGAATGGGATGTTCAGTCCTTGTTCAATGGACATTCAAATTTCATATTAGAAGCAAACATTTCAAACATTTCATGTTCAGGGTGATATTCAAGCAATGCTTTAGACATCTGCAATCTACAATTTGGGAAGATGGTAAACAAAGCTAGCAAGAAGAAAAGGTAAAGTTTAACACATTACATCACACAGATATTAAAAAGCTCTTTCCACTGCTTTTTAGCTTTATTGGACATCTTTACATCTAAAAAATCATGGGTTTGTCTACCTAAATACTTCTAAAATTAGGACACTGTGCCTAAACTTCTTTCATTCTTCAATTTTCATTTCTTTAGATCTGAGATACTGTATCTTCAGGGAAGACATCCTCTTTATTAAACATGGGATTAAACATTTTGCTCTTGATATATTTTTCCCAGCCTTTGTACTTCATAAAAGTTTTGAAGCTTATTATGAATTAGCTAACTGCTTACTTAGTTAATGTCTGTTACTTCCATTAGGCTAAAGTTTCATTTCTATAGGAACTATGCGATTCGCCATGAAAGCAATACACTTAAATGCACAAAACACTTTAGTTAACAATTTACAACTTTAGATAAATTTAAAATAATACTAAATGAAAGAGTGAGAAAATAAATCCTGTTCTATGAAAATACAATCATAATATATGAAGTAGGATATTTGTACAAATATTTAAAACCTTTAATTTTTAATTTTTTCAGTGACAGCTTTACATCCTTGTTCTGGAGGCTATAAATGAGAGGTTAAACATGGGAATCACAAGAGTGTAAAATAGTGAGTTCTTTCTATCTTGATCTAGAGAGTAGGAAGAACTTGGCCAGAAATATGTGAAGAGTTGAGTCCTCTGGAAAATCACAACTGCAGTTAAGTGGGAGGCACAGGTGGAGAAAGCTTTGTAGTCTCTTTCCAAAGGCTTGAGTCTTCTGATCAATAGAGTAAGACAAAAAATAAAAATCAATATAACAAAATTTAACACATACATTTACATTTCAATAAATTTACATTGTCCCTTGACAACTAACATTTGTATGTTTCTCATTTTTTTCTAAAATGTTGAATTTGTTTTGCTCAACCCTGTTCAAAAAATCTTGACAATCATTAACCTACCTGACTTGAGCAGTTTTGTGTTAACTGAACTTTTGGCAGATAGCATTGCATTTTACTAGGTTACATTTGGGACTTATGATCCTCAAGTTATTTCCTTCAGGTTCTGGTATGATTAATTATGGTTTTGGTTCTGTGTTCTCCCCCATGAACCTCTCCCAACTTTAACCAAAGTTGAGCTTTGTCTACTATAGCAATCAAATTGATTCTTGTCAGAAGAAAGAAGCCAAAGATTTTTGTGTATGCTATATATATATATATATATATATATATAGTATATGTATATTGTATATACAAATATATATATGCATTCAGTACATATTCACATATGTATATACACACAAATATACACGCATAAAATATAATCTAAACTTTCCTTCTCCAAAGTAGAAGTCTAATGAAACTTAGCCCCTCTACTTAATCATTCCCAACTTCTATGTACTTATTTATTCTTCCATTTTAATCACTTTCTTTATTACCTCATTTAGGACTATTACTATTATTTTATAGGTTTGTTTTAGTTTTTATTAGGATATACATTCCATCATACTCATCCTTTAAAGTAAATTAATTATTATTATATTCATGAGTTTTGTAGCTACTACTTCTAATTCCAGAACATTTTTCATAGCTCCAATAAGATCATGTTTTTCCCATAGATAATTTCATTTCACCATTTTCTATTTGAATATCCATTGGAATTTCCAATACAATGTTGAAAAGAGGTGGTCTGAGTGTGCATTCTTATCTTGTTCTGATTGTACAGGAAAAGGCTACAAGTTTTTTAACTGTGGATTTAGATGTTAGCTGCAAGGTTCTCATATATATGGCCTTTGTTGTGTAGAGAATTGTTCCTTCTATACTTAATTTACTGATAATTATTCTCCTAACTCATGTTGAATTTTGGCAAATACTTTTCTGTACCTCTTGAGATGACCATTTGTCTTATATCTCTGATTTCTTAATTTGGTGCATCTCATTTATTGACTTGGCATATTGAATTAATCTTGCTTCTTATGGAATTCCTCACAAATGATGATAACAATTTCTTTATGTACTATTTCTTTATGTACTATTAAGCCATGGATGGCTTAGTAATATTTCATTGAGGACTCTTACATCAATGCTAATCAGATATATTGGCCTATAATTTTCTCCTACTGTCTTCCTTGAACTCTCATATCAGGGTTGTTCTAACCTCATAAACTTGGAGGTATTTCTTCCCATTAGCTTTTGGAAGAGTTTGATAAATGTTAATGATTGCTTTATGTATTCAACCCTTCCCATGTTGGGCTGAAGTGTATTTATAATTCCTAAGTAATCTTAATATATGGACTCTTGAATCATTACATAATAGTCTTTTGTCTCTTTTTACAAAGTTGATTACTTGCACGTAAATGGATGGAACTGGAAAACATCATTCTGAGCGAGGTTAGCCAGGCTCAGAAGACCAAAAATCATATATTCTCCTTCATATGCAACTTTAGATCTAGGGCAAGTGCAGCAATGTGGTTGGACTGGGACCACATGACAAGGAGAGAGCACATACAGGAGATACAGGAATAGGAAGAAAACCTAAAACATGAAAGCACTTGATGTCCTCACTTCAGAGGAACTAATACAGAAACCTTAAAGCTACAGAGGTTAACATGAGAAGGGGATCAGGAACCAGTGTAAAGATCAGTTAGAGTTGAATCAACCTTGGTTATAACATATTTGTACATGAAAGCAATGCTAGGAATCTTTCTGTATAGCTATCCTTAACTCAACTAGCAAAAACACTTTCTCTTCCTTTATTATGCTTAAGTCTTTTCTTCAACAAAATTAGAGACAAGGGCAGAACAGGTTCTGCCTGGAAGTGAGGAGTGGAGGAGCAGAGAGAGTGAGGGAGAGGCAGAGGGGAGAAATGACCCAAACAATATATGCATATGTGAATAAATGAATAAAAAAAAGTCTACAGTACTTGAAGTAAGTATAGCTACTACTGTTTTCTTTTTGTTTTCACTTGGTGCCTCATGGCACAAATTCAGTGTTGTGCTGAATTGGGGTTCATTGTAGCATTTACAAAGATTCTTAAAATGTGTCAAATAGATCATACTTGAATTCATTCTCTCCACTGCTCTCTTCATCCCCCCACCTCTGATTACTGGAACAGTTTCAACAGGTATCATTTTTACATTTACATACATGTGTGTACATTATTTGCACAGTATTCATACTGCTTTCCCTGCCACCTTCTCCCTCCACCCATACCAAACTCCCTCTCTCCTCCTCAGAATCTGTTCTGCCCTCCCATTCTCTGATTTTATAGATGAAAAAGCATAAACATAAAAAGAAAAGCTGACATTTTTGCTAGTTTGAGATAAGGATAGCTACACATGAAGTTTCCCTGTGTTTTTTATTTTTTGTGTGTGCATTTAAGTATTACAACCCAATTGGTTCATCTCTACCAGCTCTCTTCACTCCTCCCTAGTCCACTTCCCATGTTGGCCCCCGTCAGTTTAAGATTTCTCCATACACTCCTGTACAGTAAACACATCAACCAAATTCAAGGTTTTAGTTTCCTTCCCTCGCCCTATTCCTCCTGAAGGCCTTTGCTTAAGATGATCCCTGACCCATAATATTTGTTTTAGGTCTATAATCCACATATGAGGGAGAAAATGTAGGTTTTGGCCTTCTGAGCCTAACTTCACTTAAGATGATGTTCTCCAGTTCCATTTATCTATGAATTACAAAATTTCATTCTTCTTTGTGGCTGAGAAAAATTCCACTGTATATAAATACCACATTTTCTTAATCCATTCGTCGGTAGTGAGGCATCTTGGCTGTTTCCATAGCTTAGCTATTGTGAATAGTGCTGCAATAAACATGGGTGTGCAAGTGCCTTTGTTGTAACCTGACTCACATTCCTTTGGGTATATTCCTAGTCAAGGTTGTTTTTTTAATTGTGACAATCTAATAAAAATATTCCCAATAATTTGTTAATCTCAAAAATGTCAGGGAGAGTGAAACAACAGTTGCTAAAATTAATCTATCCTGTTTTTGTTCTTACCATTAAAAGATTTTTAATCCTTTCTCTTTAGTTCATACCCTCTGGGTCTGATAACAAGAGTGAATACGTACACTCTTCAGAAGCTACAGTATAAAGGTGCCATCTTGGAAGGAGATTGGTTAAGTAGATAACATGTTCACAACCTCTGTATTAGTAAATTCAATAATACTCAAGTATGCTTGAACTTTAAATACATTTCAGTGAATCTTGCCTTGGTGCTGCTCATAAGTAACAACTCCAAAAAACATATGAAATGAAGAAAATATAATACATTTGAAAGTCTTTTTAAAAACAAAACAAATATTCTCCATAGGATTCTTTCACTGTGGTACTTTCAAATGTATCATATTGTCCATAAATGCCACTTTGAAAGGCAGAGGAGCTTGGGTTCTCATTTCATTCTGAAATTTTTTTTTCACACAAAGGCACTATCTAATGTCAGCAAGAAAACCCAAGACAAACATCTAGTTTTAGCTTTTATAGCTGTAATAGATAAATAAGAGTAACTTTGAGTCTTATATGGTCTTTCTAAAATATGGTCATATCTATATTTTTTTTAACAAGGTGATCAATGCTTTAGCTATCAGAATTTAAGCACAGAGAATGATGAAATAGACGTGTCAGCAGTAATGAAATCTTTACATTATTTGTAATTATTATGTATGCCTTTACCATATGCAGTAGATTTTTTACTTTGGTGTCTACAGCTATTTCATGTTACTTATTAAAAGTTATAAAATATATGTACTCACATGTTAATTTTATTTTGCCAATATCCAATAACACTAAAATATTTCATATTTATATTTCAATATTTATTTTTTGATTTACCCATTTCATCACAAGCACAATGCAGATTATTTGGATTACAGGAATGGAACACTCAGTCCTTGTGCAATGGGCATTCACTATTTCATATGGGAAATAAGCATTTCATACATATACAAGATTATATTGAAACAATGTCTTTAGGTGTCTGTGATATACAAAAATGAACATTCAACCAAGCCAGAGAAGGGGGAAGATGGGAAAGAAAGGTAATAAGAGGAAATGGTAAAAGGTGACAGTAAATAATTACAACACACAGATATCCATGTAAAAGTGCTTTGCAATGGTCTTTAGCCATGTAGGACATGTTTAAATCTAAAATTTATAGACTTGTTGACCTAAATACTTCTTAAATTGTTTGACACTATGCGTAAAAGTAATTTCTTTCTTCAATTTGCATTTCTTTAGAACAGAGGTACAATGTCTTCACGCAAGAAAGCCTCTCTCTTGCATACAGGATTAGATCTTTAGTTCTTGATATATTTTCCCTAGCCTTTATACTTCATAAAAGTTTTGAAGCTTATTGTGAATTGGTTGATTGCTTAGTTAGTTAATGTATGTTACTTCAGTTAGTCTATAGGTTTCATTACTATAGAAGCTATGTGATTCACCATGAAGCCAAAACAATTAAGTGCACAAAAATAATTACAAAAAGGGAAAAATTTAAATATAATTAAAGCAAAGCATTAGTGAAAAAGTGAGAAAGTAAAACCTGGCAAAGCTAGAACTGTCAGGAAGCTTTTACACAAATGGATAGTATCATATTTAGATTTGAGAGATATGACTGAGAAGCCAAGCACTTTGGCACAGGCCTATAATTCCAACTACTGGAGAACCTGCTGTAGGAAGACCACAACTTCAAGGCACTCCCAGGCAAGAGAGTGATACCTTCTCACACAACACAAAAGAAATAACTGTAGAAAACAATGTTGACTTTGGATGAAGGCATGATATATGGTGATACCATGATAGTATTATCTGTAAATCCTAGTTACACAAGGGAGTACCACAGGTTAGGGAAATACAGCATTTTCCTGTGATTGGGCTTTAGTATGAATATTCATTTCATCAACTTGAAATACTTGAGACAAATTTTTATTTCTCACACATCATACTGTTTTAGGAAAACAAAATTACAATGTATATGCAGCATGGGAAATTTATATAAATATTTAAAACCTTCTTTTATTTTTAATTTTTTCCAGGGCCTGTTTTACATTCTTGTTCCAGAGGCTATAAATCAGAGGATTCAACATGGGATTCATAATGGTATAAAACAATGAGGTCATTTTATCTTGATCAAGAGAGTAGGAAGAACTTGGCCGAAAGTATGTGAAGAGTAGAGTTCCCTGGAAAATTGCAACTGCAGTTAAGTGGGAGGCACAGGTGGAGAAAGCTTTGAACCTCCCCTAAGCAGTGTGGATCTTTAAGACAGATAAGATGATATAAAAATAGGAGACAAGAACTCCTGAGATGGTGCTTAGTTCCATGAACATATAAATGGCAAATAATACTAGCTGATTGACTTGTATGTCAGAACAGGAAAGGAGGTACAGTGGAGGTAAATCACAGAAGAAATGATTGATCTCATTAGATCCACAGAAACATAAGTGGAAAGCCAACATTGTATGTATCAAAGCATCTGCCATTCCCACCATGTAAACCCAGCCATGAGCAAGGCACACACCCTGTTGGACATGTGGACTGTATAGAGCAAGGGGTTGCTTATGGCCTTGTACCGATCAAAAGCCATCACTGCCAGCAGTACACACTCAGCATCTGCAAAGGTACAAGAGATGAAGAATTGTAGAGCACAGCCTAAGAAAGGGAATTGATTTGTTTTTACCAAAGATGTCCATCAGCATCTTGGGTCCAATTGCTGTGGAATAGCAGAGATCACAGAAAGAGAGGTGGCTGAGGAAAAAGCACATTGGTGTGTGAAACTGTGAGTCCAGTCTTATTAAAATGATCATTCCAAGGTTTCCCATAAGATTAATGAGATAAACAAGTAAGAATACAGCAAATAGAGGCCCTTTCCTCTCAGGGTTATTGGTAATTCCTATAAAAATGAATTCAGTCAGTGAGGAACAATTTTCCCTGTCCATTCTTCAGTCTGGTTAATCTTTGGAGAAAAAGAAAAAGTAAACAGATGCATGTTTTCCACATCTGAACCCCAACAGTGTTTTTGTAAGACAGATTATAATTCATTTCTACTCATTTTTCTTCTTTGAAAATTGACTAGTCATATGTTATTTTTTGAAAACCATTTTTATATATTTGTAAGTAATGAAAAAAATCTGAGGTAGGCAGTTGAGAAAACTTGTTCTAAATCTAACTGCCTTTTGAAGCATGCCACTTTCTACAAGATCCCTTGTCTTCATGGGACCTACTTTCTATGTTTCACAGAGCAAATTTGCATGCATTGAATCCCATTCGGTCTTCAAAATAATATGGAATAAACATGTATGTGGGAGTGACAGGCTATACATTATAGGAGTGAGTGTTTCCTGTGCTTAAATATATTCACATGTAAAGAGAAATGACTCCAGTTATTATATTCCTGAAAATCATGGTTGCATTAAAATTTTTCCCATTATTTCCAAAATTAATTTCTGAGTGAAACTAATAACAAATCATAAAACACTTTTGGCTTAGTTATATAAATATAGAGTATAAACACTCACTAATAATAGTAAAAATTACTTTGCTTGATATGTATATTTAGTATTTGAGGTGACAAAAATAATTTTTATTGCCTTTTTCTTTCAAAATTTTTATGGTTTCACCCCAATATTCATTACCTGTTTGTAACAGCAATCTGTTTCCAAAGGCTGACCTTCTGAGCAATACAGTGTACTAAAAAAAACCCAACACCATCCAAATTTAACATACACCTTTGCATTTCAGTAAATTTAGATTGTCTTTTGACAAATATCAAATATAACCTTGTACTTTTTTCTAAAAAGTTGAATTTTTTTTGTTTTAGCTTGTATCAAATCTAGAGATTCAGAAATCTATCTGACTTAAGCAGTGTGCTGTAACTAAACACTACGCAGATAGCATTGTATTTTACCAGGTCACATTTGGGACTTTTATGGTCTTGAAGTTATTTCCCTCAGGCTTTGGTGTGCTTAATTATATTTTCAGATCCATATTCTCCCCTGTGAATCCATTCCAACTTCAACAATGGTTGAGCTCTGTTTACTATAGAAATCAAATTAGTCTTCATCAGGATATGCAGTGTGGATTTTAACACACACACACTCACACATACACACACACACACATACATGCAGATACACTCCCAGAAAATATAGTTGAAACTTTCCTTCTCCAAGGTAAAAATCTAAAGAAATTCAAACAATCCCTCTACTAAATCATCCTAACTACTTTTGATTTTTTAATTTCCTCTTCCCTTTTTAAATTGTTTTGCTTATTAACTCATTTAGAAATATTACAATATTTGATAGAGTTATTTTAATTTTTATTAGGATATAAGTAACATTCTGTAATACTCATCTTTTAAAATAAATTTCTTTTTTTTTATTCATTAAGTTTTGTGCTATTACTTCTAACGAATTCCAGAACATTTTTCATAACAGCATCAAGATCATGTTTTCAACAGGGATAACTTCTTTTCACCATTTCCTATTCGAATATCCATAAGGACTTCTAATTCAATGTGAAAAGAGATGATCTAAGTGAGCACTCTTATTTCTGATCTTACAGGAAAAGGCTCCAGTTTTTTTCATCATTTATCATGATGGGTTCAGGGTTCTTACATACATAGTCTTTGTTGTGTTGGGAATCATTCCTTCTATACCTATCTTATTCAGAATTTTTCTCATAAAGGGATATTGAGCTTTGCCAAATGCTTTTCTGTATTTCTTGAGATGACTGTATGTTTTATACCTCTAATTTGTTTATCTGGTGCATTGCATTTATTGATTTGTATATACTGAACTAATCTTATTTTTTATGGAAATAATAACAAAATAACCTTTATACACTATTGAATGTGACTTGATAATATTTCATTAAGGACTCTTGCATTAATACTAATCAGAGATATTGGCCTTTAATTTTCCTTTCCTATATTGTCTTTATCGAGCTTTGATATCAGTTTGAAGAATGCCCTTTAGCATTGCTGAAAGGCAGCTCTACTGGTGACAAATTCTCTCTACTTACTGATTATCTGAGAAAGTCTTTAAAATACTCCTCCATTTCTTACATACAGGCGTAATAGCTATGATATTCTTAAATTTTTTCTTTCAGAATTTTGAACATATAATTTCCATTCTATCTGACCCAATAGGTTTCTTAATAAAAACTTGCTGACAAAGTTATGAAGATTCCCTTGTACACAATAATCCACCTTTCTCTGCTGCATTAAAACATCTGTTAAAGTTTTGCAACTTGATTCTGAAGTGTCAATATTGCTCTTTTCATCTCATCAAATTTAGTGTCCATTGTGCTTCCTGAATGTATCTTTCTTTCTTTTTCTGGCTTCTGTATGTTTCTGCTTTGCTTCTTTTTTAAAAATCAGTCCTGTCCTTTTATCTCTTTCTTCCTCTTCTGGTTTCATGGGAAATGTATATTTTGCTATGCTCAGTGCTGACCCTTACATTATCTTTATCCTCTTCTTTCCCCAATTTTGCTCTTCAGATTATATAATTTCCAGTAACCTATCTTCAATTTGACTTATTGTTGTAGTCTTCTATTAAATCCCTCTATTGAATTTAAAATTGTTATATTTAAGTTCTAGAATATCTATTTGCTTGGTTTTTATTTGCTACCTCTTGGTTGACATTCTCAGTTTGTTCCTACACTGTTCTCTTGACCTTAGAGCATTTTCATTACCATTATTTTAATTTCCTGTTATGTAAATCACATAAATTCATCTCACTCATCAGTTTCTAGAGATTATTAAAACTTTCCCAAAATCAATGAATCAATTAAGAAACGGACAACTAAACTAAATAGAACTTTCTCAAAAGAAGAAATTCAAATGGCCAAAACAACATATGAAAAATGCTCATCATCTCTAGCCAAAAAGAAAATGAAAATCAAAATCACACTATGATTCCACCTCACTCCTGTTAGAATACCCACCATCAAAAACACTACCAACTACATGTGTTGGAGAGGATGTGGGGAAAAAGGAACCCTAATACACCACTGGGAAGAATGCAAGCTGGTGCAACCATTCTGGAAAAATATTTGGAGGCTTCTTAAAAATCTAAACATAGATTTGCCATATGATCCAGGACTCCCACTACTGGAGATATACCCAAAGAATGAGACACAAGTTACTCCAAAAGCACCTGCACACCCATGTTTATTGCAGTGCTATTCACAACAGTCAAGTTATGGAAACAATCAAGATGCCCCACTACTAACAACTGGATCAAGAAAATGTATTTATACACAATGGAATTTTACTCAGCCATGAAGAAAAATGAAATCTTATCATTTTCAAGTAAATGGATGGAACTGGAGAACATCATTCTGAGCAAGGTTAGCCTGACTCAGAAGACCAAAAGTCATATGTTCTTCCTCATATGTGGTCTTTAGATCTAGGGCAAATACAACAATGTTGTAGGACTTGGGTCACATGACAAAGGGAGAACATATATGGGAGGTATAGGGTTAGATAGAAAACCCAAACCATGAAAGCATCTGATGTCTCCACTCCAGAGGAACTAATACAGAAACCTTAAAGCAACAGAGGTCAATACAAGAAGGGGATCAGTATCCAGTGTACAGATCAGTTAGAGGTGAATCAATGTGGGTTGTAACACATTTGTACATGAAAGCAATGCTGGGAATCTCTCTCTATAGCTGTCCTTATCTCAACTAGCAAAAATGCTATGTCTTTCTTATTATTGCTTATTTCTACTCTTCAATGGAAATGGAGAAAAGAGCAGAACAGGTTCTGCCTGGAAGGGAAGAGGGTTGGGGGAGAGGGTGGGGGCAGGGGCAGGAAGGAGAAATGACCCAAATAATGTATGCACATGTGAAAAAATGAATAATAAAAAAGGTTTTTAAAGTTGGATTAAATTTCCCTTTTTTAAAATTTTTGTTGATTTCTTGTCTTGGTTCTCTGCATTAGATAAGAAAACTCTATCAGTCTTGTTGAATTGGTCTCATGCTGGAGAAGGGTCTCACGAGTCCATCTGGCCAGAGATTTTAAGGTGATTCTGAAATCTGTGTGTTTGTCCAAACTGCTGTCTCTGGTTTAGGTATCACTAGGTGCTTAGAATTTGAATCATTCTGTGGGCACCTCAAGATTGGCAAGGTAGGAGCCAGAATATATGGATGTAGCAAGAAGTTTGGAGTATCCTTTGCATATTCCAGTTCTTTCTGTCTTTGTGGGGGTAGATAAGCATAAGTGTTTACTTCCTAGTATGCAATAAATTGGAAATATGATTTGTGGCCAACACTACTGCTCAAGTTCACACTGAACTCGCTGATCTTGGAGAGATAGCTTCTGGAACAGGTCTTGTTTTATGTCAACCACTGATGTTTGGTTGTCTAGAGATACCCAGAAATGCAAGGCCCAATTGACTCTCAAACTAGGAAATTAATGAGAGAGTAAGTTGCCTAGGAGCTGCTGAAATTGTGGCACTCAGTGCATGATCAAATTTCTTCCTGAAATAATGAGTAGATTTGGATTTATCACTGGGACAAGCTATATGCAAAGCTCACGCAGTGTTAATCTTTGGCGCTCTACCTAAGTGTTTGCTTGCTCCATTAGCTCACCAGTGTGTGCTGTAAGACACTGCCAGAGAGACAATTGGAGTTGCACATTTTTATCATTTTTCTGCATTTGTTCAAATGTTTATCACCTGGAAGTGTTTGTGTGCCATTTTAAAGAACCAGCTGTCCTGTGATACAAGGAGACTCACATGTAGCTATTCACCTCTTCTCCAAGAGATACAAGGCTAAGGATGAAGTTCTCTGAGATTCAGCTTTAATAGTTGCAACAGTTAATAAGCAGCACAAGCCCTTTTGAGGAAACCTGGGAAGTTGTATCTTTAAAGCCCCGTTTTAGTACTGCTCCTGGAGTATGAAGGCACTGGATGTGTTTGCATGACTATATAAATCTGGTTCTTTTTTTTCTGTAGTCTAAAGAGACACATTATTTGTCAATTTCTCTATTCACAGAGGTAGGAGGTTTGGGATACTTTACTGTAGGTAGAAGCTGTAACTTCATGTTGGAACAATCTCCTCCCAGGAATAATTAATAATTTGTTGTTATCACTGGGATGAGCTGAGAAAAATATTTAGGAAGAGCTGCTCTACTTTTCAGGCTTCCTCTTTTATGGTCTGATATCACTTAGTTAGAAGCTACCTGCCAAGACCACTGCAGCAGTGTGCCCCTTCCATGGAAAGTCAGGACCTACATTTCAGCACTCTCTGCATTCTTCCTGTGGAATGAACTCGGAGGACCTAATTCACACCTACAAAACTGTTGCTTTTTCCCTGTTGTCTAAGGAAATCTTTGTATATTGAATCCCCTCTGTGGACAGAGTTAATGAATTAATAGCCAAACCAAGGAGAACTGTGGAGTTTGGGTGGTATATTGTGAGTTCTAAACCTTTCCTGATGGAAAGAGAACCTGAGTGTTGAAGATTTCTTCTCAAAATTTTTATGATACTGTGCTCATGCACAATAGCTTCCATGCCAGAATGTTCCTCAACCTTCCTATGCATTTGATGTGGATGTTTTCTCAGATTCCCTGTAAGTAGGAGTCCCTCAGTTCATCTTTTTCTCTCATCGGAAATTGGTCTGAGAATAGATGTTTATTTTCTAAATCCCTGTGAGAAGGAAAAGTAATGTGACTATGTTGAAGTGTTGCTGTCACTCCTTCAGCACTAGTTACAGTATCTCTAGGTACAGTCTTTTGGGGACTGAACCTTGCCAGAGATATTTGAACTTCCTCCACTTTCATATTTATATTTTCCCTAGATTTTTAAAAACTTTTTAGCCATCATTTCTATAAATAAGTTTTCCTGCACTTTCTCCCTACTCCTTATTTTATTCTGCTGTGTTATCTTTTTTGATGGTGTTAAAAATCTCACATCTCACATCTTTTCTTCATTTAATCCCATTTTTTTCTTCTTTTATCTCCTTTCACTATACATTTTCAAATAATCTTCCTTAGGCACACAGATTCTTTCTTGTCATTAATCAATTCTTCTGTTTTTACTCTCTGTTGCATCTTTCATTCTACTCATTTAATACTCAGCTTCAAAACTCTGTTTTTTTTTTTTTAAATTTCAATCTACGTATTTAAGTTCTTAGTTTCTTCAATGAGTGTCATCCTGATTTTGTTGAATTATCTATCTATGTTCTTTTGATATTCACTGAAATAATTCCTTAAATAATTCACTAAAATATTCTTTAAAACAATTATCTAATTCTTTCCAAGCCATTCATAGGTCTTTTTTGGGGGGGTCAGTTATGGAAGTATATTCCGTTTCTTAATGGGAATATATTTTTTCTGTGTATGTATTTATATATGTATTTTTATTGTTTTGGATTTATATCTGTGACATTTTTCTGCACCTAGTGTCAGGGTGGAAAGATTGCCATGGAAAGGTGCCAGCATCCTATCTGAGTGGGTTGCATTGGTTCTATTTCCACTGAAGGAATAGTGATATAAACTCTGTGAAGATCTACCAGCTGAAGCCACTGTTGACAAAGACTGCACTGAGTACACACTGGGGGAATGCTCATGGTGATGGTAGTACTACTGTTGGGTGTGCAGTACACTTGGAGTGGCAAGAAAGCTGATTTCTGGGGCATGAACAAAAGTACAGGGCTTAGGTTTAGGGCAGTGAACCCATGCCCAGGCACAATATCACTTGTGACTTCACTGTAATGGTGTCTGTCCAACTTGTGAGTGCCTATTAAAAATCTGGGAAGCCAGGGACTGGAGCCTGAATATATGCAAAGATAATACCCTTAACTAAGATAGGTTGTTATGTAGTAGAACTGTTCTCTGAGTCCATCTTTGCTGCTATAACAAAATATCTTTGATAGGTAATTTTTAAAAATATACTAATTTATTTTCACAATATTTGAGGCTGGATATTCCAAGATCTAAGCACAAGTGTTTCAGTGGCAAAGTCGTGTTTCTTATAGGTGGATCCTTTTCAGTATCCAAAAATGATTGAACAGGTTCTCAAAAGTTCAAAGACCTCACAGCTCTTCTATCTGTATTTTAAGGGTATCGTGTATTCATGAGGGCAAAATTCTCATAATTTAATCACTTCCTAAGAGGGCTTCACTTCTTAACATCACAGCAACAGGATTAGGTTTGAACATGCATTTCAGAGGGACACTTTCATACCACAGCAACTGATATCTAAGCATAGACATGGGCAGAGAGAGAATGTGGCCATAGTTCTGTGATATATCAGTTTGCTCTGGTGATAGCTTCAGTGTCTGAGTGATAGGTAAATGCAATGGAACTGAAAAGCCAAGGTCCAGAGGATGGAAGTTAAAATAGTCCAGGGCATAAGCTAATTTGTTATTGGCAACAAGTTGTGGTGAGAGTATGGGCATACACATAAATTGTGGTTATAGGCCCAGAATACAAACTGCTCTCTATCATGGTGGTTCTGATGTCAATGCCAGTGTTGCATGCAATGCACTGTAGAGCTGGGGTCTGGAAGGAAGGCATTTGTGAGCAGTCTGTAGCTCTCTGGTCATAGACACACACTTATTTTAAAAGGACAATGACTATTCCTGAAACAGCACAAAAGCACTCCATTGCTGATGCTGATACTGATGCAGTGACATCTCCCATTTCATTGGATCCACAGCAAATGTAGCTGTTGGCTTCCTCAGTGGCAAAAGATACTGGTGTTCTCCTTAGAACAAGTTGCTGGAGACAAAAAAGGTGCCCTATGGCTGACAGAGTTAACTCCCACCATTCCTTCTTTCTAACCATCTACAAATATCTCAAAGTTGTTCTCTCAGTGTTCTTTCTATGAAGTTATGCTCCATGTTTTCACTCTGTTGCTGCATGTTTATAAATGGTTCCTCGAGTCCTCATAAGACTGCTATCATTCCTAAATAATTGACTATTTGTTGTTTTTCCTAAAGAGATGAAGACTGGTATCTCTTATGCAAGCTTGCATATAAAATTTCATTAATTCACTGAGATTGAGTCTGAAAACAAATGGTAAAAAAGGAGGATGCTCCTCACACTGTTACATATAATGACAAGCTCACAAAGTTTTCACTTTCCATCCCCATTACTTTGGAATCCAATGCAGTTGTTTCTAAGATAAAAAAAGTTATTCCTTGCAGGAGATACTCAATGTTGATTCCATTAAACTAGATGCAAGACTTGCTACCTGGTCACTTTGAAATGCTCATGCTACTGTGTAAACGGGCAAAAAGACTTTGCTGTAATCTTTGTGATGATTGCTCCTGAGTTCTTTGAAATGCCTTATTAGACTCTAACATCTACTGGTGAAAACTTAATAAAAAACTATAACAACCAAAAATAGAAAAAAACACTAATGATGTGTATAGTTTAACAATTAAAGTATAAATGCCTAAGTCAGAAATTTTATTAGCCAGGATGCTGGCTGCAATGAAAGAGATATGAAATAGGTAATGAAAAAGGAAGTTATATTTGAGAGCTGTAAATCATGTTCCAGTAATTGGAACTAAGGTTGCAATAGGTATGAGTATATTTCTTTCTTTTATATGTACAAATATATTCATTAACAAATATATTATTTGGTATTTTCTCCTTCTCCATTTTCCTACTTTTTAACAAAAGTGTGCCCTTTTATTTTCCAGTTGTAAATATGCATTGTTTCAAAGTAACAAAATGTTGGTTAATGTACTTATTTGAAAGTTAAATATGGTTAAAATAGATGGGTATAAATGGTAAACTGAAAAATGTTTATTCTTCTAGATACTGCTTTTTAACCTGATCATGGCTGGGAGCTACATTTACCAAATCTTCTAAGTTAAAATTAGTTTTAAAAAAGGTAATTGGATGAGTTTTCAACATAAGCCCTATATCCCCAGAATATTTGCAGAGTCTGCTTCTGTTGCTGAGATTGAAATTAAATCCCTTTCAATAGTAGCACAAAAGCCACTCAGACTTCAGCAAAGACCATGGGAGAAGGACTTAGTGAAATTAGGGGAAAATGAGTGGTTTCATAAGATACTGCTTATCCTAGACCCAAAATACAAATTCAGTGTTAATGCTGCCCTATAGCCATGGGGACTTTACAAGCACCTGCGGCCTATGGTGATGAAACATAGAGTGATCCCTGTGAAGTGAGGAGTGCAAGCCATTGGGAAGCACAGAAGCTTATAACAGTCTTCTGAGCATTAAGTAAGCAGGGCTGAGTAAAGATTTCATAGATCATTGATCTAAAATACTCGTAATTTTATATTGAAATCACCTGTGGACCTTAAAAACAAATGGCACAATCTAAACCATTCTCTTACTTGGAAATGGTTCTATTTTCTCATACATCATGTAATATTTGGTGACGCCATTTTTGATAACCAAATGGAGTAGTGTAGCAAAAATGTATGTTCATATGAAGCTTGATGCTACCCAATGTAGATATCATTACTAATAGATTCTTGCATATGTTAAGGAGTTAAGTGGCATGAAAAGATATATTTAAATATACTGCATCTAACCTCTGTGCAATTATCTATAATCTGGGTTGAGAAAATCTGAAACAAAATATTAGAGGGATTGGTTTGCTTGTGTAGCTCTGAGGGAGTGTGTTCTCTTCCTACCAAATGAAGAACCAAAAATTCTGAACAGAATCATTGTTGATCACAAATCTCCTGAAAAATTCTTAGGGGAATTTAAAACTTGCACAAAAGAGGTTTTGGCTGTATCTTGCAGGTTTTAACAACAAATCTATTCAATGTAATTTTATTCTGGTTTTCTAGCACAAAGCTTATAAATATTTATTATTAAAGAAGAATAATTATCTAAAGCAAGACTTTTTCTAAAACACACTTTGCAGAAGTATACATCTGCCAGTTTCAGTCTTCTAATGTAACAGCCCAGGGTTAACTTGGAGGCCCAGAAGGACGAGGGTAGGACCTTGTGATAGATTAGTAGATTATTCTGTTCCTGACATGCTAGGGAAGAATGTTCCACACTTTCAGCAATACTTTGATGTGTTAGAGTTAGAGGTAGAAAAAAATAAAATCATTTTCATTATGACTAAACTGTATTGCTCCTGCTACTTTTAGAAAAAAGTTATCAAATATTTAAAGGTAGATGAATTATACAAGATTATTTAAACTTTAAAGATTATTTGATTTTTTAAAATTATCACTTTCCTAACTTTCTTGTCACAATCTTGTTATACAACTTGTCTTTAAAATAATGTGTAAAATTATATAAATATATATAATAACAAGCATCAATCTGTATAAATTGTGCAGGGACTATTCACAGCACTTAACCATATTAACTCTATTAACACTTTAATAATATAGGTAAAATATTCTCCACCATCTTAGGAATGAGTTAACTGAAGCAAAAAATTAACTTCTTCAATGTCTAACTCATTTTCTATGTACAAATTTAGCGTTTAAACCAAAACAATCTGCTTTCTTCCTCTATCTAGAATCTCACTTCTATGTGAGATAGTTTACACACATATGAACACTTAAACACATTTTTCTGGGATCTTTACTATATCCCAGAATAAAATGACACAATCCATCTTGGCATATATCCCCCTAATGGAAAACAAAGAGCTATCCAAAAGCAGATAGTCTTTAATTGCCACTTGAAAAGTTTAATATTTACATATATCTTGGGATTAAGAAAAGTGTCTGGCTGCCTTTAAAGAAAATGTTTTAAAATAAATTCTCTAGTTTGAGTAGTTATGTGTTTTCTGGAGAAGTTATTGCAAGTTCCCAATGAGAGTTTGTAAACAGAACTAAATGAATTTTAAAATGTTACTTCTCAGGAAGAATCTACCTTAGATCTTAGGGCTTTCCAAGCTGCATCTTTTACATCTTTGTTTCTTAGACTGTAAATCAATGGATTCAGCACTGGAATGATAATGGTGTAGAACACTGAAATAATTTTGTCAGTGTTGGGAGAATACAGGGAGCTGGGCCTTGAGTAAATGAAGAGCAGAGTTCCCTGGTAGATGGCCACAGAAGTCAAGTGAGAGGCACACGTAGAGAAGGTTTTCTTCCTCCCACTGGTCGAGCGGATCCTTAAGACTGAGAGGAGAATGAAAAAGTAAGAGATAATGATGATGATGAAACAGATGATTTCAACTGAGCTGCCATATGTGGAGAGGAGCCACTCATTAACTGTTGTGTCTGAGCAGGACACCTTAAGCAGGGGAGGGAGGTCACAGAAAAAGTGATTAATGACATTTCTGTCACAGTATTTCAGAATAAAGGCAAAAGATGTGCGAACCAGGGAACTTATGTTGCCTCCAATGTATGACAAAACTATCAGCCATATACAGAGGCCCCGAGACATCGTCACTGTGTACAGTAAAGGGTTACAGACGGCAACATAGCGATCATATGCCATGACAGCCAAGATAAAGGATTCAGTGTCTGCAAAAGTACAGAAGAAATAAAACTGAAGGGCACATCCATTATAGGAAATAGATTTGTTCTCTGAGAGGAAGTTGACCAACATTTTGGGAACAATGACTGAGGAATAACAAAGGTCTATGAAGGATAGGTTGCTGAGGAAGAAATACATGGGGGTTTGAAGGTGTGCATCAATCTTAATCAATAGTATCAGTCCAATGTTCCCCATTAAAATCATACCATACAACAGCGGAAATATGAGGAAGAAGACAATTTGTAGTTCAGGGTGTGTTGGAAAACCTAATAGGATAAATTCAGCAATCAAGTTGTAGTTTCCATCTGTAAATTCCATCATACATAGACTTTTCTGAGAATTCTAACATCCTAAAATGTTATATGGTTGAAAACAGAAAGATAAATAAATATAAGTTTGTGACATTGTTTTTAAAAAGTAAATGAATAAGCAAGGAATCAAGAAAACACATTATCATCATATGTTTTGAAATATATCCTTGAGAGTCATATTTTAGAATTCAGTTGCTGTCAAATTTCAGAGTTGCAGGTTTAATTTTATATGTTTGTTTACCTCTTTCTGCCATTAGATGGTTGGCTACCTGTATGCTGGTTTTGCATATGTTATTGTATTACAAGTATAACACAGTAACTGATGAGAGGGTTAAAGAAAGTAATAACTTAATGAATGGACTGATGATCTTATAAAGGAAACAGAACAAATTTTTATTTAAAATAGATGTATAGAATATTGCAATGGTAATTTTAGAACAATCTGCTTTTACTATCAAGGATTTAGTAGATACTAGTGTGATGTGTCTCTCAGCAGTATGAACAGAGTGGTGTACAAAAACATATGCTAGATTATTATATTTTAGGTATAAAACAGAGGAGATATTAGTTAAATGAAAAAATATTTCAGCAAATATAAGTTCTGAGTATGTTTTCAACAGGTAAGAACTTAAGGTAATTCCATAAATCCCATCCATATACTAAATAACGATGAAAAAATTGTTATTCGTTTTGTATGTTTGCTATGTATCAGTGTTTCTAAGTAATACTTGGGGACCATGAGTTCACTGATTGAGTAAAGAATGCACAGCATTTAGTTATAATTTATAATTAAACTAGATTATATGGCATCCTCACTTAATAAATATTAAAAGCAAATAAAAATAGCTGACATTTATTTTTATTCTAATATAATGCAAGTTGTGGAGACTGAGAAGTCAATCACTAAATATGAGGTTTCAGAATATTTCTAAGAGCAAAACATGAAGTACTTGAAGAATTTCAAATAAATTGATTTTGAGGTAAAAGGAATTTAAACTTGACCTTGAAAATGGATTTGGAGTTACATAAAAAGAAGTAAATAAGAAAAGCATTTAGTTCCTATATTAGTGTTGCAAAGAAAGGTCACAAAGAAAAAAAAAACTGTTTATGGACCACACTTTCATTTATGGAACAAACATTACAACAGTGACAATGATCAGGACCACTCTATTATTAAATCCTGTCTGTGATATGGCCACATTAATAACCACAAAGCTGATGTGCAGGAGGCTCAGCTCCAAGTGCTGAGGGGGGGAAGGGATGCAGCGATACTTCAGTACACTTATTCCTATTTTTGCCTGTTTTCAAAACTAATCAAGATATTCATTTCAAAAACCAAAAACATTGTGTTACAGTTAGTACGAATTCAGTTATTGTCTGTCTTGGCTACATGTGTGTGATACAATTTTCTATAACAATATAAACCTTAATCTATGCTACAATAATGATAAGAACTATCTCACAGTGTTTCCATATTGGATTAGGTCAGTTACACTATTAGCTCATGTATCTGTCTACTTGACTACAAATCTCTATTTCATGTATCATCCTTTGGAGAGAATGACCTATAATAAAAAAGAGAAAACATTCATTTCTATTGACAAACTTTTCACTTACTCATACCTTATGACTAAAGCCATTGATCAAGGTTTTATTAGCAATAGCCACCAGTTACACAGTACTTATTTTTGTAATGTAACGTTATAAACACTTTGCAACTACTTTAGTTGCTAGCAAAACAGATTAACTAAATTATGATGAATTTACTGTCATTATCATCATTTTATTATACATGAAAAAGTTATGAAGTGGAGAACTTTAGATTTAGAATGTCACAGAAACAGTATTAAGATATAACACCCTGACTGCTAAACTTCTAGAGACATTAGCTTTCTGTTATCCATATTCATATCATTAACTCAATATTTTACATGAGAAAATGGATGTTTTGATTAGTATTAGAAAGCCATTCAGTTAGTTGGCAGCCGACACTCAAATTCAGATGGTGCCCTAAGTCAGTGATAACATTAAAAGTGAGCGTAGAATTGTCATTACATTAAAGCTGAGAACACGGACACAGACTGAGTTCCCTAAATTTGCTAAAGGGGGAAAAAAAGGCTCGTAAGATTCCTGAAAAAAAAAAAGGACATTCATTCTTGGGAATGTCAAATTGTGATAGTCTAAGAAGAAAAATGATAAAAAGCGGCAGAAAAGTAGAAGTAGGAGAAAACAATGAATCTTGGATTCTTATTGTAAAAAGGGATCAAACAAAAATCTAATTAAAACTCTGTGGTGCACTAAATTTTTACCAAACATGTAAGAGAACAAGCTTAGATTATAAAATAAATTAATTCAAACTACTTGGTAGTCAGCTATGTGTGTTTTCTTATTTGCATCAGGATATTTGACATATTTCAGATTCCTGTCGAATCTTTGTTACAAAGAGTGATAAAAGATTGATTTCCTTGTGGATGCCAAACTGAGTGACACCTTTGGGACACAAAGTAGTGATTTTCACTCTCAGATCATCAGAACTCAATTTTTGCACTGTCAAACCCAGTCTAACTATTACAGAAGTTACTTACCAAGGAAGGAACTGTTTCTCCAATTGCCTATGATAGATTCACCAGAACAGCCACAGGCTTTTACGTGCATTCTCATGTCACTGGGTATATAATAATTGAGATTCCCAATGAGCTCAATTTCTAAGGACTCCTAAGGAATAATAAATGGAGTAGTTGCACTGGGATTTTTTTTATATGAACACATTGCTAATTGTAGTTGAAATACTCTCAGTGTTAATTTGAAAAGTTAATTTTTACTGTTTGTAATATTGTAATCTGATAAAGGAACTCTTATAAAATTAGTTCAAATATATGAAAACAGCTCTTTCCTCCTAAATTTTTTCAAAAATCACAAGGAAAATCTAAAATGATACTCCTTATTATCAGTAGTAAAAATTTATAATTTTTTATGACATTGAGGGGTGTGTCCAGTGAAGCCTTATGAAAAACTTGATATGATTACATGATTTCTGACAAGACAGAGCTTAGATAAAAGCATCTATACCAAAGAGTATTAACAGGACTGCAGGCTTTCTTAGTAAATACAGGTTTTCATTATCAATTTAATTAATTTGGAGTACCTCATACATGATAATGTCATTAAACCAACTATATTTAATATCTGGTTATAATTAATAGAACCTAACCAATTATACTAAAGGCTCTAATGTTTTAGAGCCAGAGGTTGATTTATTAATGATACTTGTTTCTATAGAATTTTCATGGGAATACTGTTCAAGTTTATATCCAAAGCAACTATTCACTTCTGAACACTAAAAATAGTTAGCCAATCACAATTTAATTATTTCTAGAGAAAGAATGTCATGGCTTTAGTTCACTCTCTAAGTTTTAGCTGTTGAAAACGATCTTATGGGAAGCTCAAGTTTGAACTCGTTTTCATTCCAGTCTGATCTTTTCACCTCAATGCACACAAAATTGAAATTCATTCTTGGCTAAAATTGAAATTAGTTCTTGACTGAGGACAGTTTATTGATAACTTTGGTGAAATACAAGTTAACTCTTAAAAAAGAAGTGAAACTTCATCATTTTAGAATAATTTGGCCATAGTGACAAAGACAGTACTGGTATAATTTGACTTTTTAAAAATATAATGAACAAATATTCTGAATATGCTTTGTTTACATAGTAGCTAATTTAAATTTCAATAAGTGTAATTATTTACCTTTTAAAAATATTTTTATTGTGCAGGGGGTACATTGTGGCATTTATAAAAGTTCTTACAATATAACAAATATATCATAGTTCAATTCACCCTCTCTATCATTCTCCTTTATTTCTCCTCTCCCTATTCCTGAAATAGTTTCAACAGATCTCATTTCTCCATTTACAAACATGTGTACACAGTATTTGCACCATGTTCATCCTCCTACACTCTTACTGCACATCCTCACCTTTTCCACTGGTATGAAACCCACAAATAGGAACTATTCTGCCCTCCCATTCTCTAATTTTGTAAAAAACAAATGGTATTTTTTTGTTTAAGATAAATATACAGGAAGTTTTCATGTGACATTTCCAAGTATATATTAGTTATAACCAGAACTGGTTCATTAGTTCATCTCCTCTATTTTTCTGCTTTCTACCTTAGTCCCCTTCTTAGGGTGATTTCAGCAGGTTTAAAATTCTGTATTCATTCTTGTACAGGAAGTACATAAACATATTCACCTTCTTAACTTCCTTCTTTTACAATCCCACTCATATGACCTCCCCTTGGTGAAACCTGTTTTTCATAATATTGTTTGTGTTTTTATGGGGTCTGTATTACATATATGAGAGAAAGCATGTGGGTTTTGACTTTCTGAATCTAGATAACTTCACTTAAGATAATGTTCTCCAGTTCCATCATTTAACCTGCAAACAACAAAATTCCATTCTTCTTTGTGACTGAATAAATTCCATAGTATATAACTACCACACTTTTTTAATTCATTCATCAGTAGTGGGGTATCTTGGTTGTTTCTCCATAGCTTTGTTATGGTGAATAATACTGCAATAAACCCAAGTGTGCAAGTGCCTTTATTGTAACATGACTTACATTCCTTTGAGTATATCGCTAGGAATGGTTTAGTGGATCATATGGCAGTTCCATTTTTAGGTTTTGGGGCAGCCTCCACAGTGTTTTCCATAATAGTTGTCATAATTTGCATTTCCACCAACCATGTATAAGGGTTCAAAAAGTATAATTATGGATAATTATTTAGATTCTTACCTTTAAAAGGCCAGTCCTTCTCTTTTTAGAGGACAGTCCTAACCTAATATTTTAATAATTGATTGTCCTATTGGAAGCTGTGGTTAGAGATCCAAGCCTCTGCAGATGAGTAGAAAAAAGAGATCATCACCATTATCTCCAGCTATCGGACTGGGTTGTGAAAGAAAACAGTAGCAACTGCTGCTTAATTCCTGGAAATTTGTACACCTGTTTATTGTGATTCTGAATTTCATTGACACACTGTCCAAGAGAAGCAAAGGTTTATGAAGGATGAAAGGGATTTTTTTATTATATTAAGTTAATTATCCTCAGTATCCAATTGTATTAGAAAAGCAGAGTTTTAGCTATTTTATCAGACTACACAGTATTGTCTTATCAAATCTTTTTGATGATATCAGGAGAACCAGTTTCTTCATTATAATTGGCCTTATCAAAATGGATTTAAATGAGTATAATTGAAGGAAGAGTTTAACCATTGTGAAGTGAGTCGAAGACTGGCAGATATCCTTCTAGGTGTTTATCAGTTATTGCAATGGGTACACAACAGGATATCAACTTTTCCACAGATTTGGCCAATTGCATAGTATGGAAAGGAAAACAAATATGAGGAAATTCAAACAAATGTAGTTTCCTATTCAAAGCTTTTTAAACTTCAAATTTTAGCGTGCAATTGACTAAAAATGCCAAAAAGAGATGAAATGGAATGTGAAATTTCCTCATTTCTTAGTACTAAGGAAAAAATATCTACTACAGATTTGGGTTATGAGAATGAAAGTGTACAAAAACCCAGACAAAATTGTTACTTGACACTCATAATTCTTCACTACATTTGTCTGAGAATGATCACTATTAGCACAGGTAGGTATGGCAATTTCAAGTTGGCTTCAGCTGGGATAAGGAAACCCTGCAGAAACTGACATAATTGCAAAGATTAAGACTCTTAATCCACAGATGTGTGGGACCTGAAACTCTCAAAGTCCTGAATGCAAAAGAGTGACTCTAGAGGTAGAATGAGAAGGGAAAAAGAGGAGGGAAAACAGAGGGATAATCAAAGAGCAAGAGAGAAGGTGAATATAATCAAAGTACATTATATGCATATATAAAAACTTCATAAAGAAACCCCTTACTTTCTGTAATTTCATACATGATAACTAAAAAAGAAATACAGAAATTAGCTTTTCCAACAAATGCTCTTTCATACAGTAATGGATGACTGTGAAGTGTTTCTTTTTTCTTTTTTTTCTCACAAAAACTACAGCATTCTTACATGTTCCAATCACTAGCTGGAAACAGAAAATTGGATAATCCCCTAAGACGTACACATGTATCTTCATTCTGAAGACTCCTCCAATATTTCAGTATCCTTTAGACATCCTTTATGTAATTAAGGTCTTTCCTTAGACTTAACACAGTATTTTGCTTCTCATTCTCTGTATATGTTTTTCATGTTTTTATTTCCTTTTAAGAAATATTTCTATCAGTTTAATAATTTGCTATTACTCCTCTTGTCCATAATATTCTGATCTTCGGTTTCCAGGAAACCATGGTCAAATAAAAAGTCATGAAGACTTTTATATTTCACCACTTTTTTTGCATCAATATTCCTACACATTGGATTAATTTACTGAGGGACCAGTTAAAATACAATTGAATTAAAAATGAACTCATGTTCTGGACATATATCAAACTAGCAAATGCTAATAATAACCACAAATCAGTCCTGGGAAAACCAGGGAAGACTTAGAAATATGGGAGGCTATACTATTCAGACCAATGCCCTATAGGAAACACATAAAAATTATATGGGATTATTTTAAATTTATTGAAATTAGCAGGAAATTGATAAGATACTCAATTATTAACATACCAAGCTCTGAAAAATGAAATATTCTTTTAATTGATTATGAATAAATAATACAAACATTTAGAGTTAGTGGTTAAATGAATGTGACTAAAGATGCAATAAGGCCTAAAGCAAACTCTGATAGATTTGATTGAATCAGCAAGTCAGAGGAAGGTAAATTATTCTGAAGGTAAATGTCTACTGTAGCCTCTGTTTTTTTTATTCAAAATGTCCCACATAAAATGAAAAAGAAATGAGACATATGCAGAAACAGAGATACACAATCCCACAAAAATGAAAGGTACTGAATACTGTAAAGAAAAGCTAACTCAGATATTGTCTTTTTAAATAAGTAAATAAAATATAATCATGAGAAATTTCTTTAAAGAAATAGAGGAAAAGTGAATAGCATATGTGAACAGATGAGAAATTTTAACAGAACATTAGACACCACAAACAAATTAAATTGAATTTTTAAAATAAAAAACATATATTAATATCAAAATGTCCAATGAGTAGTTCTAATATAAAGTAAAAAAAAAAAGTCTATGTAGATCAGTAAATGTAAGTTCTCCAAGCTGATGTATTGAGAAAAAATAATTATTATAAGCTTTAAAATGACCTCAAATTAAAGATTTGAGAAAAAATATGACAAAATATCAAAATACTTAATATATATGCATAATTTAGGTCTTCAAATGGCAGGAGAAGAAGCTTAGTTAATGGGGTAGTATCTGACTAAAATTTATGTAGTAACCAATACTCAGCTCTAGAATTTTCACTTAACAAAAAGCACAATGAGTACAAAGTAAGTAACAAATAGGCATATATTTGTTTGAAAGAGAAACAAAATATAAAACAAGTACAAAAAGACATTAACATGCACAAAGTAGTCCAAAACAATTGCCAAATAAAGTATACATTAAAAATAACAGTTGATTCATCTCTAACTGATCTTACACTGGATCAACATGGGTCGTAAAACATGGGTACATAAAAGCAATGTTAGGAATCTTTGTGTACAGCTATCCTTAACTCAACTAGCAAAAATGCATTGTCTTCCTTGTTATGCTTGTATCTTTTCTTCAACAAAATTAGAGATAAGGGCAGAACAGGTTCTACCTGGAAGTGAGGGGGTGAGGGAGGAGAGGGTGGGGGAGAAAGGACAAGGTAGAGAAATGACCCAAACAATGTATGTGCATGAGAATAAATGAATAAAAACTAACTAAATAAAATAATAGTTGAAATCTAAGTACAAATTAATGGATTATTATAAAGCAATAGAATTACAAGTTAAAATTGCAACTTTTGAAAGTCAAACTATTTTCTTATATTCATAGAACATCTTTAAAAAACTTTCTCACAGATATGGCACCAGTCCTAAGCACTTCTATGGTGAGTTCTAAAAAGTATCAGCAATGAATAGTTTCAAATTATGCAAAATTGTTCAGAAAACAGAAGAATAGAGCATATTTTCATATATTTATATAAGAAAAATAATCTTAAAAATAAATCCTGAGAACTTTGCAAATAGAGAACATTACTGTTATATATACCTTATGAAGTTTCATATACTAACTCCTTAACAGATCTTTAGCAAATAAAATCCAGTGCTATTTAAAAGAGATAATATACTTTGAGTGAAACAGATTTATCACAGATATTCAATGTGGAATACCACTTGAAAGTTAATTTATTAGGAGTTTAAAAGAGAAAAGAGATAAAGTTATCTCAAAAATACAGAAAAATGATATGGCAGATTCAATGCACATTAAAATTTCCTTCTCACAAGTGGAAAATAAAGAAAGCTGAACTTAAAGAGTAGCAATGATTACTTGGGACTGTGAAGGCTGTATGGAGTATATATAGGGGAGGTGTGGAAGTGGTAGAAGGTTGGTTTAATATGCTCAATGTATACTGCATGTATGCATAAAAAATTCTCTGAATCATAAACATAAATATATCTACCTGTCTTTCTATTTCTACAAACAGACAAAATAACAAAACAATTTCCTAGTACTTCTCCCCAAATAAAGGAGACATAAAAATTCCTTTAAGAAGAGTTCAAGTAGTTGTTTTTAAAGAAGCTCAGTAAACATCAAGATAAAGGAACAGATAATTTCATTCAATTCTGAAAAACATGAATAAAACCAGAACTAAAGTCAGATGTGATGACACATGCCTGTAATCCCATCCTCAGAAGCTTGAGGCAGGAAGTAGAGAGCTAGAAGCAATCATGGGCTAAATGATCTAAGAAAAAAAGAATCATAAAAAGACTGAAGGTGTAGCTCAAGTGGTTGAGCATAAAGCCCTGAGTTAAACTCTCCCCCCAAAATAGAAAACCTAAAAGCAAAAATTAACAAGAAAACAACAAACAAACAAACACAAGAAACAATATGTCTACTTAAAGGTAGGGTTGTTTGAAAATATGCAACCAAAGGTGAATAAAGAAGACAATAATGATAAGAAGTGAGGAAAGTGTACAAGGTATATCAAAACACCTAGCTTTTGTATCATAGTGGCTTAAGGAGAGAAAAGAAGGAAAGATTACTCAAGGTTAGGATACTCAAAGATTTACACTTAGGCTCTATAAATAGAAAACTAAGCCAAGAACCAAGGCATGTAATCATCAAACAGGATAGCACCTATTGTCAAGGGAATGATTCTGAATAAATTGCTTAGGAACTTTAAAGGGCAAAGAAACCATGAACTTTACATGCAGAGACAGAACTTGGCAGTTGAGCCTTTTTTCTGGATGTCCTTTGTGATAAATTCATGTCTATCCATTCATCCTGAAAGGAATTTAGCCATACACAAGCATCCCTATTTCCATTGTTTTCACCTAAAGACTTGTCTCCTTCAAGACTTAGCTGTAGGAGTTGATAGGATTTGAATTCCTAGACTGTCATAGAATACAGGAAAAAAAGAGATGGACCTATATTCAACAAGTATTGTTCCATCATCATCAGAGATGCAGCCTGTATGTGTGTGCATGCCTCCCCCAGTTCCTCTTTCTAACCTATTTCAGATGTGTAGGGTTAATATTCACACTCATTTTCACTCTGAATATAGAAGTAACATACAAACATTCAACCCTTTAAGCTACATCTAGTCTGACTCCTAATTTATCAACTTTGAAGTACTGATAAGACATAACATATCCTATAATCTTGGGAGCCAGCAAAAACAGAGATAGCAATATTGGAAAACACAAATTTGGGAGGCTTATTAAAAATCTCTGGCTGCATGGATTGGTTATATCTTTCTTCTACACAATGCTGTTACTACCAGACTGAAAAACCTATTTGTCTCATCTAATGCATAGAAACCAACAAGAGCAAAGAAAAATAAATATGTGGAGGGATATGTCATTTAAGGAAAACATGATAAATTTCCAGAAACTGACCTTAGCAAAGTGGAGAAGTTTGATTTCCTTACAGGGAAGTTAAAGTAATTACTCATAATCATGTTCACAGATGTCATAGGAACAATGAAGGAAAAACTGAGAATTTATTATTTTTTATTTATTTATTTATTTATTTATTTATTTATTTATTTATTTATTGGTGGTTCTGTGCTTTAAACTCAGGATCTCTGCACTTGCTAGGCAAGGTACTCTACCTCTTGTGTGAGTCACCAGTCCTTTTTCTGGTTGTTTGTTTTTCTTATTTTTCAGAAAGAGCTTGCATTTTTGCCCATGGTCATCTTCCAACTAAAGGTCTTCTATCCTGTGTAGCTTAAATTTCAGGTGTGCACTCTTTCTCCCAGATTATTTATTGACAAGGATGTCTCTGTACCTTTTTGCCTGTGCTAGCTTCAAACCATGATCCTCCAGTCTCTGCCTTCTGAATCAGCTGGGATTAAAGGCATGAGACATTGACTGACACAAACTGATATTTTCCATGAGGAGACAGAAAGTATAAAAAAGTAGTAGGAAGTAATCATAGAGATAAGAAGACTATAATAGAACTGAAAAAGGATTAACAGAGGATTTCAAGTCAATACTTGATCAAGTAAAAGGAAGAATCTGAGCACTCAATGGCAGGTCTTTAGAAATCAGACAATCTGAGGAACAAAAAGAAAAGAAAAGAAATAGAGTAAGGATAGTTTACACTATACCACTCGTGCATATATATCTGAAGGAATCAAAGCCAGCATACAATAGAGATAAGTTCACACCCATGTTCATCACAGCACTATTTACAGTGGCCAAATATGGAATCATTCTAGGTGCTCATCAAAGGATGGATAATGAAAATGTGGTATATATAACAAAATGGAATGCTATTCAGCCATAAACAAGAGTGAAAGCATTTCTGGAAAATGGATGAAGAGATGATATTCAGCAAAATAATTCAGACTCTGAAAGATATCTATTATGTGTTCTCTCAACTGTGAAACTTATATTAAAAAGGCAAAAGTCATTAAAGTAGAAGGGCAACTATGTGGGAAAAAGGAAAGGGTGAGAGGTAATGGTGGATGAAGCATGAGCATGGGGATGAATGGGAACAAAGTACATTAGCATAAGTATATGAAAACATCACAATGAAATCTCTTGTTATCTATAACTGATATATGGTAATAAAAAGTTGAAAATGCATCGAAATATGCCAGGAAGTTAAACCACAAAGATATTGCTATAAAACAGAGACCTGTGGGATATTATCATACATAACAACATACATGTTATCCATGTCCCAGAAGGAGAAAAGGGAGAGAGTGAGAACAATAAAAATATTGAATAAATAATGACACAAAACTTCCCAGACCTAAGGAAGGAAATAGAAATCTAGATCCAGAAAGTCTAAATTAAAATTAGTGAGTCTAAAAAGAATCATTCCCAAAACACATCATAATCAAACTATGAAAATTTAAAGACAATGATTTGAAAAGAGCAAAGAAGAAGAGAATTATGTGTAGAACGGAATATATAATATTATAAATTGATTTTTCACTAGATATTTTGCAGGACAGAAGTAATTGTGAGGATATTTTCAAAGTATTATATTTAAAAATTGATACAATTAGACTACACCAAATCCATCTTTCAAAACTGAAAGTATGATAGCAAATTATCATATAAGCAAAAGCAGGGAGAGTTATCACTTTCTGACCTGCCTTAAGAGAAATACTGAAGGAAGTTCTTCAAAATGAAAGAAAAGGATCCTTGGAAGTAACAGAAAAACATATACAAGTCTAAAAATAACTGGTAGAAGTAAAGGTATTATTGAACTCCAAAAGTTTAAAAATAACTGGTAGGAGTATTATCAAACACCAAAACTATTGCAATTGGATGAGTGAATCAAGCATATCTATAGTATAACTATTGAAAGGCAAAATTATTAAAACCAACTAACTTTATAAAGACTGATTAAGCATACCAATTATTATCATATCAAATCATGTAAGTCAAAATAAATAGTAGGAAGGATTTTGAATGTTCTCATTTTGATGAAATAATATTTATTGGAGATAATGAATAACCTCAATATCCTGAGTAGATCATTATATAGTATGTAAATACAACAAAACATTACACTGCACATTAACTTGTACAATCATAATTTCTCAATTAACTTTTAAAACCATTCAATTGTGACATCAAAACTTAAAATGTCACAGGTTATTTTTAAAAAATAGTATTTGTATATGCAATCCAAGTTAAATTATCAGCTTAACACAGTCATAAATATAACACATTTTATAAGCTTTTAGTTAACCTCAAAGGAAATGTTTAAAATATATACACAAAAAACAGAATAAGGGAAAATGCAAAGTACCCCACTATACTATTTGATGGCATAGGAACAAAGGCCATCAAATCACAATGAAATAGTGTAATACAGGAAGAAAGGAACAAAGGATCTACCAAAAAAAAAAAAAAACCTAGAAAATAGTTAACAAAATGGAATTAGTAGGTCCTTAGCTATTTTTATATCTTGAATGAATGTCCCTCACAGGATTTGGTTGAGTTATGAAGTTTTGTGAACTTTTTAGGGATAGGACTTAGCACAAGGTCCTTAGGTCATTGTTGTTTGCTCTTAGACGGTGCTGTATGACCTTATTCTCCTCTCTCTTCTTGTCTCTAGATATGACCTCTCCCTCTGACACACATTCCCACTATGATGTGCCACCCTTCACAGAAGCCCAAAACAATGGGATATCCAATCATGACCTTGACATTCAGAAATATGAGCAAAAATAAGTCACTCGTCACTCTTTACTTCATAAGTAGCCTATGTCAGATAGTTCATTATAGTGATGGCAAGTCAGCTAATATAATATTAATAATTATATTATTATATTAATGGAATTAACATAATAATTAATTAATATAATTATATTAATATTGAAGGTAAATACAATATATTTTCCTAGTAAACTCCAAGTAACAATCCAGAGTATTTAATAGATTAAAAAAGCAATTTCTAACAATATGCTGCCAATAAGGTATGCACATCATCTTAAAGTATACTCTTATACTGAAAGAGAACAAACTAAAAAAGATATTCCATATAAATGGAAAAAAGTTAAAAAGATCAAGGACAAGTATCTGTATTTCAGATAAAATAGACTGTAAAAAGAGAGATAAAGATGTCAGTTCATCAAGAGAACATGATAAATCTATGTCTCCATCTATCCATCTATTTATCTCTCTCTTTCTTACAGTCTTTCTCTATAAAAGTATAAGTGATACTGGGGCTTGAACTTTGTGCTTTGTGCTTGCCTCTACCAATTCAAGCACATGCTTCCAGTCCATTTTTCTTCAGTTATTTTTAAAAGAAGATTTCTGCTTTGCCCAGGGCTAGGTACAGATCATGATCCTCCTACCAATGCCTTTTGCATAGATGGGATTACAGACATGCATTTAACACCACACCTGGATCATTGTTTTGTGATATAGTCTCTCTAACGTCTTTTGCCCAGCTAGCTTCAAATCATGATTGTCCTATCTCTGCCTCTGAAGTAGATGGGATTACAAACATGAGCCACCATATCAGCAGTATCATGCTTTTTGATTACTACTGCTTTGCAGTACATTTTGAGATATTTTGAGATCTGGTGATTTTGAGATCTGGTTCTGTAATGCCTCTAGCTCTATTATCTGAGATAAAGGTTGTTTTGACTTCCCAGGGAATTTTGTGGACCCATATGAATTTTAGAATTACTATTTTCTATTGCTATAAGGACTGTTACTGGGATTTTGACAGATTGTAGAACAAGTGCTCTCCCCCACCCATCAGGCCCTGCCAGGATCCAGCTCTGGGTGGAAGAACTGGAGCCCTGCCCTGCTGGGACAGGCACCAGTGTGGTGCAAGACAACATCCACCCACCAGTCAGCCAGGAACCCCACCTCCTGGGTGGACACGGCCCCCCTCTACAGGCTTCACAGATAACTGCTCCACCAGGCTTTTGCTTGGGCTACCACTAGAGTCCTCTAAGTGTGCCTAAGAGAATCACACAGACTGGACTGGACACTAAAGAAGTAAAAACAACTAAGCCTAAAATGCTACTGTTCCAGAACTGGTGATTTTTTTTCATCTTTTTCTCCCTTCTTTAAGGGTTTGGCAGCCTGGTTTGCTGTTTGGTCACTCATCATCTCTCCCATTTTTTTCCTTTCTTTTTTCCCTCTCTTCTTTCTTCCTTTTATCTTTCCTTCTCTTTCTCTTTTTTAACCTTCTCTCACAGTTTTGTTAGTATTAATATTATAACCCATCTAATACTAAATTACACATAGTCCAGGGACAGAAATGGTACCTAGTGGAAATATGGGAAGAAGAAAAAGGGAGGGAAACCATTCTTTCCCCGAAAATAAAGTAGAACAGTATTTAGGGCAAAATGAAGAAAACGGATACCCAGATCCAGACTTCAACAAAACAAAGATAAACTATACCAAGGAATCCAACAAAAACCACAAGAACACCCTGAAAGAAGAAACTCTAAAGGTAATTGATGAGAATTTCATAGAGATGCTACTAGCCATGGTCAACCAAAATGTACAGGAGACACTCAAGAAATTCCGAGAAAACTAAAGAATATGAGAAAACACAGAAAGGAAATCATAGGAGTCCTAAACAAACACCAAACTGAAACAAAGATCACCATAAACAGAGAGAAAAGTGAATTAAGGGCAAAAATTGACAATATTAAAGAAGTAACCCATGGTATGGAAAACCTCAGAAAAAAGAATGAAACAGAAATACAAAACAAAATGGAGGGCCATTCCAGCAGAATAGAATAAACAGAAGACAAAATCTCAGAACTTGAAGATGAAATGGCAATTAAATAAAAAACTGAAGAATCACTAGTTGAACAACTCAAGACCTGTGAAAAGAAAATGCAAGAACTCACTGACTCCATCAAAACACCAAACATGATAAACATGGGCAATGAAGAAGGAGAAGAGGTGCAAGCAAAAGGAATGTGCAATATATTCAACAAAATAATAACAGAAAATTTCCCAAATCTAGAGAAAACTATGCCATTCAGATACCTGAAGCCTCCAGAACACCGAACACACCTGACCAAAATAGAACTACCCCACGACATATTATCATTCAAACAATAAGTACAGAGACTAGAGAAAGAATATTGAAGACTATAAGAGAGAAAAAAACAAATGACATACAAAGATAAACCCATCAAAATCATAGCAGACTTCTCAACAGAAACATTAAAGAGCAAGAAGAGCATGGGATGAGATCGTCCAAGCAGTGAATGAAAATAACTTCAATCCTAGGATACTTTACCCAGCAAAACTATCATTCAAATTAGATGGAACAATTAGTGTCTTCAATGATAAGCAGAAATTAAAACATTATATGACCACCAAGCCACCACTACAAAAGCTTCTCTGAGGAATTCTGCACACATATAATGAAAGCAAACAAAACCATGAAAAGTCAGGCAATACCAAACCACAGGATAAGAAAAGGAAAGAAAGTAAAGTGTGACATTGATTCAGCTATACATAATCAAATTCTTAATCAACAAAGACAACTACATGACAGGGATCACCACATACTTATCAATACTAACACTGAATGTTAATGGACTAAATTTCCCCATCAAAAGACACTGACTGACAAACTGGATTAATATGGAAGATCCAATAATCTTCTGCCTACAGGATACTGACCTCATAAACAAAAATAAGCACTGGATGAAAGTGAAAGGCTGGAAGAAGATATACCAAGACAATGGTCCCTAAAAACATATTTATCTCAGAAGGTAGACTTCAAACCTACATTGATCAAATGAGATAAAGGACACTCCATACTAATTAAAGGGGAAATACACCAAAAGGAAATAACAATTATCAACCTGTATGAACCAAATGTCAATGCACCCAATTTCATCAAACATACTCTGAAGGACCTAAAAACATATATAAACTCCAACATAGTGAGAGTGGGAGACCTTAATACTCCCCTATCATTAATAGATAGGTCATCCTAACAAAAAATCTATAAAGAAATCCTAGACCTAAATTATACCATAGATTAAATGGGCCTAGCTGATGTCTACAGAATATTTCATACAACATCTGCACAATATACATTCTTCTCAGCAGCCCATGGAACCTTCTCAAAAGTTGATCATATCTTGGGGCATAAAGCAAGCCTCAGCAAATATAAGAAAATAGAAAAAATCCCATGCATTCTATCTGATCATAGTGCATTAAAATGAGAACTCAACAACAAAAAGAGCAGTAAAAAACAAGCAAACAATGGGAAGCTGAAAAACACATTGCTCAGTAATGAATGGGTCATCTGTGAAATAAAAGAGGAAATTAAAATGTTCCTGGAAATTAATGAAAATGAAAACATGACCTACCAGAACCTATGGGACACAGAGGGAAGTTTATAGCCATGAGTGCATAGATTAAAAATACAGAGAGATCTCAAATCCGTGACCTAATACTACAGCTCAAACTCCTAGAAAAACAAGAACAAGCAAATCCCCAAATAAGCAGAAGGAAAGAAGTAATTAAAATAAGGGCTGAAATCAATGAAATAGAAACAAAAAAAAATACAAAGAATTAATGAAACAAAAAGCTGGTTATTTGAAAAAATAAATAAGATTGACAGACTCCTGGTAAACCTAACTAAAATGAGGAGAGAAAAAAACTCAAATTAATAAAATCAGAAATGCAAAACGGAAGATAACAACAAACACCACGGTAATCCAGAAAATCATCAAAGACAACTTTGAGAGCCTATACTCTAATAAATTTGAAAACTTGAAGAAATGGACAGATTTTTTGAAACTTATAACCACCAAACTGAATCAAGAAGATTTTAATCATTTGAATAGATCTATAACACAAAAAGAAATTGAAGAAGAATCAAGAGTCTCCCAAAAAAGAAAAGTCCAGGACCTGATGGATTCACTGCTGAATTCTATCACTTTTAAAGAAGAACAAACACCAACTCACCTTAAACTGTTCCACAAAATACAAAGGGAACGAACACTGTTTAACTTATTCTATAAAGCCAATATTACTCTCATCCCAAAACCAGACAAAGACACCACCAAAAAGGAGAATTATAGGCCATTTTCCTTAATGATTATTGATGCAAAAATCCTTAAGAAATTAATGTCAAACTGAATCTAACAACACATCACAAAGATCATACACCATGACCAATTTGGCTTTATCCCAAGGATGCAGGGATGGTTCAACATACTCAAATCTATAAATGTAATACAGCACATCAATAGAAGCAAAGACAAAAACCACTTGATCATCTCAATAGATGCAGAAAAAGCCTTTGACAAGATCCAACACCACTTCATGATAAAAGCTCTAAGAAAACTAGGAATAGAAGGAAAGTTCCTCAACATTATAAAAGCTATATATGACAAACCTACAGCCAGCATTATACTTAACAGAGAAAAACTGAAACCTTTCCCTCTAAAATCAGGAACCAGACAAGGATGCCCACTATCTCCACTCTTATTCAACATACTACTGGAATTCCTAGCCAGAGCAATTAGGCAAGAAGAAGGAATAAAAGGAATACAAATAGGTAAAGAAACTGTCAAAATATCCATATTTGCAGACGACATGATCTTCTAGACATTATCAATAGCTATAGCAAGGTAGCAGGATATAAAATCAACATAGAAAAATCATTAGCATTTCTATACACTAACAATGAGCAAACGGAAAAAGAATGTATGATGGGCTGGGATGTAGCTCGGTGGTACAGCGCTTGCCTAGCATGCGTGAGGCCCTGGGTTCGATCCCAGCACCAAAAAAGAAAAGACAAAAAAAAAAAAAAAAAAAAAAAAAAAAGAATGTATGAAAACAATTCCATTTACAATAGCCTCAAAAAAAATCAAATACCTAGGTGTAAACCTAACAAAAGATGTGAAAGACCTCTACAAGGAAAATTAAATATCCCTTTTTATAGAACTCAATTTGCCTCCTTAAAGCATTATCTTACTATATACAAATGTTTACTTCCTATATGAAATTATGTGTAAACTTTGCTCAAGAATCGAGTAAGCCATCCTTGCTAGGTAAATTACCTGCGCTATGCATTTATGTCAAATAATAGGAAAATAAATAAATAAATAATGAAATAAAAATGCTATATATTTTAGTGTTACTAGATTTCACTGCAGCAAAGGTAATTTACTATGCAATGTGACGTAGATAAGGAATATTTCTATAAAGATGTACAGAGTTTTTCCATGAGAAGTAAGAATATTCATCTGTGATTGGGTGTGATTCTTGTTTCTTTCATCTTTTTCTTCTCTAATTTTCTAATCACAAAAGCACTGAATCAGCTTGTTGAGGATATCATTGCATATTTGAAGAGCAAAATTATACTTAAAGGAGCTCCAAATTATCTTTTCTAACTGTAGAACTAAAAGCTAATGGGTGACTTAGGTTTTTCTAGCTGTCATTATAAATCTTCTTTTGAAAATGTTTCTGAATAGAATGAGAGTGTTACAGTCTCCTCTGTCTTTCAAGGTAGCATTTATGGGACAATGTGACATGCTAAATTGTATCATGGTGGTGAAAGCATATGTGAATACTTGCTTATTGCAAACAGCATTTAAAGATTTCTACCATACCCTATTTTCTTTGATTAGTTCTTTATTATGAGCAGTGTTATGGCAGACAACACTGCAATATATTAGTAGCAGCATAGTGGGCTATCAATGGATTGCCAGAAATGAAGATCTTGCAAATATATCATCAAATTAACCCAATTCCCTCTTAAAAACACACACACACTGAGTGTATGTGTGTATTATATACATATAATCTATAGTAGAAATACACATTAATTTAATTTACTTATTCGAGCCTGATACCAGACCTAGAGGATACAAAGTAAGGAACAGAATATTCAGTCTGCTGACTGGAAGTCGAAAATATAATTAATTTTACTAATTGTAGTTTCTTTCTTCCTTATTTTCCAATTAATTGTAACTTTCTTTCTCCCTGATTCTTTTTGACAGAGTCTTGCTATGTAGCCCAAGCTGATCTCAAAGCTGTGATCTTCCTGCCTCCCCCTATAAAGTCCACCCCCTATTATTTTAGGTTAAACAACAAATTCTTTGGAATGTTTTAAGAGAGTCAAAAGATAACAAAATATACTTTGGCATATTTCCTTTACACCACTTGTATCTTGAAATTCTACAGAAATGTTTACTACAACCTCAAAATGTTTTGATCTATGTTAACCAATTTGCTTAATTCCTAATAATTCTCTACTCTAAAAAACTCAAAACCACATCTTTTTCACAAATAAATGAATGATTCATTACAATATTATTTTCAAAGTACAGTATTTGAATGATCTGTGCAGTAAGCAAATATCATAGTCAATCTTCCACATCTTGACCCAACCTTTTATCCTTGCATTGGCTAAACAGAAGAATGATGTAGCGATTTAATATTTTGGAATATGTGTACCACAGAAAGTAGACAGATACATATTCTTGAGGGCTACATGCATTAGAATAGAATAGACTGATAGCACTGTTCAAAGGCCGACTGAGCAGGAGATTCTGTTTTTAAGTCAGATCCTATAATTTTTACTCTCACATTACAAGTGTTGCTCTCTGACTGGAAATATGTTATGAAGGAACTATTCAATATTACTCTAAATCACTGTAATTCACTTTACATGGCTAATTTTCCTTTCTAGAATTTATACTGCCTCTGTTAAAGAAGGAAATCAACCTATATTATTTCTAAGGTCTTTTCTTCTCACATTTTCTGTATCTGAATCGTGATTTTCCTGCAGTCAACAGTTCCCATATCAAAAAATTTATCAAAAGATGACCACTTCACCTACATATAAAATAATTGAGCTATGTCTCTAAGCAGTTTGGATCTGCAATAGTGATTGCAATGATGCCAGCTAGACAATATGATTTTCATAAGTCCAAATACCTGTAAACACAGCCCTTCTAACTGACCTATTATTCTCAATACTCATGGTCTGATTTCATAGACTCTTCTTAGATATGGATTTCCAATTTTATTAGTGCCCAAGTAATTAAAAATTAAAAACTTAAAAGCATGACTCACCTACAGAAATGAAATCACTTGAAACATCAAGGAGTCTTGAGGAAATGAAACAACTATGTTTAAAAATTTATGATAGAAAAATAAAGTGGTATCCCACTCTTTCAAATTAATGGGAAGTACATACCATAGTTGTATATGAAAATGCTGTGCAGTCCCCTGACTAAATTTATATCTAAGATACAGGAGCCACTATAGCAACCTAAGACCTGCACAAAATATTCACTACGGATTAACTTTGTACTAGCACAGTACTGAAAACAACTCAACTATTACTCACTCATTAAGTCAAGAGTAAACAAATACTAATATGTTATACATTACATATTTTAGAATTTTTAATCTATTGAGCTCCAAGCACAATCACTCTTATTTGTCTTTATGTCAAAGCAATCAAATGTAATATATTAATAAACTATAATTTCTGTCAACAAATTTTATGCTATTATGTTAAGTGGGGGACCAGGAAAACCTCAAAAACAGATACACTTCTTTGACTTGCTTAAGTCTAATGAGTAATTTTCCTTAAGAATTTTTTTCAGTAGCTTACAAACATCATTCTGTATGAAAATACATGTCACTGTGTAGTTGAATTTAATTACAAAGTTTTTAATATTAATGTAACTATGCAAGCTCAGTTTCTAAATTAGCATGGGGTTTGGCGCAAAGGCAGCACCGTATTTAATAAATTAATGCTATTTAAGTTCTTGTTACATGCTGCAATATAAATGAATCTTAATAATATTAAATGGACTGAAAGAAGCTACTCACAAAAAGCTACTTACTGTACAATCATATTCATATAGACATCAAGAACAGGCAAAGCTTTGGAGATAGAAAGTAGAGTAATGCTTTGCAGGCACTGAGTGGGAAGGAAGAAGAATGTATAGTCATTGCTTAATGGGTAAAGGGTTTATTTTTGTTGGCATGAAAGCTCTCTAGAATCAGCCAGTGGTGAGGGTTACACAATCATGTAAATTATAAGCTATATGAATTTTACTTTAATTTTTTTAAAAAATGAAAGATTTTCATTTTTCAAGGAAAGCCAAAGCTGATCCTTAACTTAACAAAATGTACCTGCGAGGATTTAACATGTCTCAAAGTAGGGCAGCGTCTGAGGGAAAATTGAGTATGGAAAGATCTAAATTTGACCAAGGGCAATTCTTCATCCTCAAAATATGTAAGTAAAGTAAGTGATGGTGAGAAAGCTGGTGGGCAACACAAATGCATTACTTTTCTGAGGTCAACTAGTGGAGACTGCCTACCAACCAGTCAGGTGGTTTGAGCTTTGCTTTAGCAGGATTTCCCCACAGAATATTACACTGGTAGTTAGTTCTGGGATCATCATGAAAAATAACAATGAAGTATAAAAGCCCATTTAGCTATATAAGTAAGGGCAACAAAACTGAAAAAACAAGTGCCTAAGAGGAGAAAATAATATGTAGCTATGAATTCAATGGTGAGGTTTAAGGAGAAAGAAGGAATTACCGGACTACTCAGAACATAAATTGTTACAAGCCAAGCAAATTTAATGTTTTGTGTTTTTCTTTTAAATAGACTTCATTCTGATTCAGGGTATACTCCTGGCTTTCAAAATAATTTTAGATAATATAAACTATCATTAAACAAAGGGCATTAAATGAACACATACCAATCACATTGTTGAGTGTAATGTCTTAATTCACACATTATAAAATATTATGATGCAGAAGCTTCTTCAAGGCTTCCAGGTGACATAATTTCAGTGGGCAATACCTTTTTTCTATTTTCTATTTAATTTCTGCCATTGTGCCATGCAACAGGAATCCCCAGGAAGGTTAATGCTCAGTTTTTCAGTTGAAATAAATAAAATGCTATTTCCTTTTTTGGAACCCTTCAGAGATTTCATTAATCAGCATAGTTGAAATTTTGCCTGCTGTGATATGGAAATGATCTTGCCTGCATAGGGAAATGAGTGTCTCACATAAACCATACTTAACAGTACATCAAGGAATCATCATCATGATCACTATAGGTTTGTCCTTGAGTTGCAAAATTAGTTCTACATATGAATAACATGATTCCCCATACAAACAAAATAGAGATTAAATACTTGCTTATCTCAGTAAAAGCATAAAAGTACTTGACAAAGTACAGCATCCCTTTCTTAGTAAAATTCTCAATAAATTAGTTGTAAAGACAATGTTCTTCAAAGCACTGAGAATTCCTTTATTGCAAAAGTGCATCTAACATCATAATCAATGGTAACATTTTGAAGGCTCTTATACTAAGATCAGGAACAATATATAAATACCCATCTTTATCACTTCTTCTCCATGAGAAACTGCATGTTCTAGTCAGGAGAAAAGGTAGAAAGAAGAAATAAATGATAGCTTAATAGGAAACAATGGAGTGAAATTATCTCCATAAGATTATATTATTCATAAGAAAATGCTAGACCCACTACCAAGAAACTAGAACTAATAAATAACATGAATAAAATTACAGGATACAAAATTCACACAAAATGAGTAGTATTTCTATACATGAATAAGTAGCCAAAAGAAATAAAAAACAAATTCAAAATATCATAATTTTGAAAAGAATAAAATATTTTGAAAAGTATTAAGCATTGAGTAAATAGATTAAAGATGTCATAAATAAAAGGAAAGAATCAATACACATGGTTTTAAAAATGTAAAATGGAAAAAAAAATAAAAAAAATAAAAATGTAAAATGGCATACTATATAAAATGATCAATTGATTTAATACCATTCCAATCAAAATCTCAATGGCATTAATCACAGAAATATTTTAAGTCTGAAATTCATATGTGCCTAAAATAAAGACAAAGACTCTGACCAGCCAAAGCAATCTTAAATAAAGGGAGCAAACTTTGATATCTCAAGTTCTACTTTAATCCCACAGTAATTCATGTAATATGTTACTAATACAAACAGACAAATAGAACCATGGAGAAAACAGACAGCCCAGAAATAATTTCATGTATCTACTCTTGACTATGAGTTAAGTGCTAAGAATATAAAATGAGAGCTGTGAGAAGGAAATAATAAATCACAAAAATGAATCTATGAGAATAACAGCAGAAGTCTCAGCAGGAACCACAGAGTATGCACTTGGAGCTTTGAAACAAAGTAACTCCCAAGTAATATTACTTTATCCAGTAGTTTTCCTTTAATTAATGGAAAAATGAACCTTTTAAGACAAGCACATTTTGAAACAATTTGTGCCCACAAAGCCAGCATTGCAGAAGGTACTTAATGGAATAAATACTACATGTAGAAGTGGAAGAAATGTATACACAGTATAATAGTGTGTAAATTTATAAATCTCTGTAAGTATTGATAAAGAAATGAGAATTAGGAAAATAGCAAATGGTATCTTTATAAACCTGCAAACTTCCAAGATGAATAAGGGAGAAAGTAATGAAAACTACTAAGCATCGTTTATCTGGCATTAATGGTAACTTCTATGAATCCACTTCTCTTTCTAGAGTATGCCAGATATTTTCATATTTTGTTTGGCTTGCTATGATTCTGTCTCTAGCCATTCCTCCTTTGCACTCTTTGTCTTATAAGTGCTCATGCCATTAGATTGGGCTTTCCTGAATAATATACCTATTTTAAGGCTTAAAATCTTAATCACGTCTACAAAGTACCTTGATCATATAAGGTGACCAATTCAGATGTTCAAAGCATTAGGATGTGGGCTTCTTTGGATCACTCTTATTTTGTCTGTTTCAGTATCCCAATGAAATGACTTCTTTTTATTATCATCTGTTGATTGGGTGCCTAAGTGACATAAATTATTCATAGATGCTCATTATGTCATCACATCCCACAGTCAGTTGATAAGGCATTTTGGTTTCCAACTCTATGCTGTTCATATTAATTGATGGGTATTACATATTAATTTCAAAGAATATGTCCCCAGATAAATTGCCTACATTTGAAAAACTAAAGTTAAATGAAAAGTTAGTCAGCTTTTCATTGCTGTGATAAAATGTTGAGAGAAACAATTTGAAGGGAAGAAGGTTTTATTTTTGGTCACTGTTTTAGTTTTTGGACTGTGCTGAATCAAAACATCTTATCAGCAGGAATACATGGTAGAAGAGGTTGCTCACCTCGCCGGGGTCAGGAAGCAAAATTAACAAACAAATAAAAACTAAATAAATAAATAGGGAATGCAGGTGCAGTCCCAATATCACCTTCAAGGACATGCTCAGAATGACCTAGGTACTCCAACTATATCTCCCACTTAAAACCTGCACCACCTCCCAAAAGTAAGTCAGGATCTTGACCAAAACTTTACCATATGACTTTTGGGAGACTTTTCAAATTTAAAGCATAAGAATTAGTGAAAGTAAATGACAAAGTAGATATACAAAAATGAAGTGAAAATGTATAGATTTCAGGTGATCCTGAAATAACTTTGAAAACTTTCCTTCAAGTTTAAGCTCATGCTTTTGATTTTACAAATATGAACAAGTATAGGAAAAGATGATTTGGGTCATTTAAGAAAAGTAAAATTATTGAAAGTGAATTAATTTGGGGACTACTATTACTGAAATTATAGAATCAGAAAAGAATATCGACAAATGCAGGCAAGGTAATTTAGGTAGGTAAGTTTATTAAATTAAAACAACCAGGGATAACACTTGGAATTTTGTCCATATATTTATAGGAAAAATGTGAAATTTTATTTATGGGAAAATTAATTTATTTATTTATGGGAAAAAATTTTTCTTTAGGCATGGATTACAGAAGATAGATGAGTTTCTCAAATATATAATCACGCAGAGTAATTTGAGGCTAATATTCAAATATAAAAGATACATCACAAGTTGGATTTTACTACATTCTCAAAGTAAAAATGTAGAAATTTAAAAAGTTTCCCTGATATCTCTATGAAAAAAAGATAGAAAAATTTCAAGTAAACCTATGTCTCATTGTTTTAAGTAATAATTTTCTCACTGCAGCAATCACTTCCTTGTTCCTAAGACTGTATATGATTGGATTGAACATAGTCACGATGGTGTAGAAAAGAGACAGTAATCTGTCCATTGCAGCAGAATGATCTGATTTTGGCCTTAAATAGGTAAGGGATGCAGATCCATAAAATAAAACCACAGCCAGCAGGTGGGAAGAACATGTGGAGAATGCTTTAGCACGTCCTGTGACTGTTGGCAACCTCAGAATGGCGGAAATGATTTTGCTGTATGAGGCAAGTATCAGCATAAAGGGAACTGCTGCAACAAACGTAACTACTATATACACAGACAGCTCATGGTCAGAAGTATCCCCACAGGCTAGCTTGATTAATGGGAGGTATGTCACAGAAGAAGTGGCTAATTTGATTACACTTACAAAAATGCAGAGAGAATATTTGACATGTTTGTCCTATCTGGACTGGGATTCCACTGAGCCAGGATCCAGTTGTGAGCTGGATGCACTTCTTTGGGTTCATGATGAGAGGATAGTGCAGAGGGTTACAGATGGCCATGTAGCGGTCATAGGCCATCACAGCCAGGAGGAAACATTCAGTTGTTCCTAGTATAAGAAAGAAACACAGTTGGGTAGCACAGTCCAGAAGAGATATGCTTCTATTCTGAGTCCAAATACTGAACAGAATCCTAGGGAGAGTGACAGATACATAACAGATTTCCAGGGAAGAAAAATTTGCCAGAAAAAAATACATGGGTTTCTGCAGTGCAGGATCAGCTCTTGTTGTTATGATTATGAGGCTGTTTCCAAATAGGATAATTATGTAAATGATGGAGAACATCACAGAGAGGAATCCTTGGAGGTTTGGAAGGTCAGAGAATCCCAGCAGGACAAACTGCTTCACTGTGGAATCATTGTCTTCTGTATTTATCTCTTCATGGTTCATCTGTGAGACAGATTTGATAGGACACATTGTCATTTCATGGAACTCAGTATTTGTTTTCCTCTGTATAATCCAAGGAAGTCACACATTCTTATTTTTTCCATTTCCTATAAGAATAAACCCTATATCTTCCAGGTACTTTGCTTTAAAGTTATACTTAAGTGTATTTTCATTGTTCATAAGTATCAATATGAAAAAGTTTAGTCTTTGTATCGTTCCAAGAAGTACTATATACTTGTTTATAATAGCCATATTAAAGTTTGCTATTTATTTGAGCACTCACCTACTGAAATTTGAATTTATGTTCAATACAAAAGTGATGTCCTTATTGAAATTACTGCATGTTGTCCTCATTTCTGATTCTGTTTTTTAGTATTGTCAACTAAAAATCTATTTCACTGCTCAAGTAGGCATTTTGTATGCCATTTTAATATTTTTAATGTTAAATATATTTAATGTTTATAGCTATATTTTTCTCAATTTATTTCTAAAATCTTGCTCAGTTTCATATGAATTCATTTTATTAACAGATTATATTAATGCATCAAATATTGTAGAGTACTATTTAATTGTAAATTATGTTTGTATTTCCATGTAATGTAAAATTTTCAATGTAGCTACATTTCAATGCTGCTGTCAAATTTTATAGATTTTTACAGAGTTGAGAAAATCTTCAATATTTTCTCAAAGTAGCTCAGAAAGCAATGCTAACTAGAATATGCACATTTGAATTACATGTTTATTATTTAGAAGTAGAATATCCAGGAACTCATCCCTGTTAATTTCCTAAATCTCTTACCTCTTCATTTTTTGCCTTTTTTGTTAACTTAAATTATTTTTACCCCACTCTGTCCCTTTCTTTGTGTGTGCATGTTCATTAAAGTGAGCATATTAAAATGTATTTGTTTTTATTATTGTTTAGTTATTGTTAAGCCTAAGATGTAAACTTCTTTTGAGAAATCTTCCATTTTGTTTGCTACACACACTATATTGTTTCACAAAATTTCTTTCACTACTTTACCTGGTAAATTACTAAAAGTCCAATTTATTTCTTTATTGAAATAGTCACCAGAGTGCAAGGAATAATTCTAGGCCAAAATAAAGACCACAGCCTCCAGCTTCAGCTTAAGCACATTTCAGTTTTGTGTCTGTGTGCATGTTCCATGACTGACTGGTGGAATAAAGGTATTTACAACCAACAGCAATTTCATTCATGCTTACAGAGGGAGCTTTTTATCTCATTGACTTTGGTATAAAATAGTTTATGTCCATATAATGTGAAAAGTAATTTGAAATACTAAAGAGACTAATTAACATGCTTCAAGCAGGAGAAACTGTTATAAAAATATACTAAGACTGTTAAGTCTGGACACTAATCAAGGTGTTAGCATCACTAGTGCAGGAAAGAGCAGGGAATACAGTGGAAGAAATAGCCACAGGTAATGACTTCCTAAGTAGAACTCAATTAGCTCAGCAACTATGAGAAAGGTTCAACAAATGGGACTACACAAAATTGAAAACCTTCTGCACAACGAAAGAAATGGTTTCTAAATTGAAGAGGACACCTACAGAATGGGAAAAATCTTTGCTAGCTATATATCAGACAAGGAATTGATAACCAGTATATACAAAAAACAAAGCTCCCAAAATATCAATTACCCAGTGAAGAAATGGGCAGATTAACTGAAAAGAGGCTTTTCAAAGAAAGAAGTCCAAATGTCTAAAAAAACAAATGATAAAAGGCTCACCATCCTTGGCCATGATGGAAATGCAAATCAAAACCAAGTTAAGATTCCACCTCACTCCTATTAGAATAGCTACCATCAAGAACAGAAACAACAACAAATGTTGGCACAGATGCGAGAGAAAGGAACCCTCATGGCTGGTAGGAATATAAATTAGTGCAATCATTATGGGAAACTGTACAGAGGCGCCTCAAAAAACTAAAAGCAAAACTGTCAGGTGATCCAGAAATACCACTCCTAAGGATATACCTGAAGGAATGTAAGTCAGATTACAATATTGCACACCCATGTTTATTGCAGCACTATTCACAATAACTAAGCTATGGAAACAGCCAAGATGCCCTACTACTGACTAATTGATAAAGAAAATGTGCTATTTAGATACAATGGAATTTTGCTTAGTCACAAAGAATGAAATGTTGTCATTTGCAGGTAAATGGATGGAACTGGAGAACATCATCTGAACTGAAATTTGCCAGGCTCAGAAGCTAAAAGCCATATGTTCTCACTCATTTACAAAATATAGACCTAATATAAGTACAGCAATATTATGAAACACTGGTTACACTAAGGGGAGGTCATATATGAGAGGGGTAAGGTAAAAGACGGAAACTATGAAGATGAATATGGTTGTTATACTCTATACAAGAATGGAGAATTCTTAAACTGGATGAAACCACCATAAGAAAGGGACTAAGGTAGAATGAAGGAAAATAGAGAAGATGAATCAGTTGAGGTTATAATACATTGGAAATAATACAAGGAAAATTCCTGTGTACCTACCTTTATCTCAAACAAGCAAAAATGTCATTTTTTAATTTTTTATTTTTTCTTCTACAAAATTAGAGAACATATCCTGCCCAGGGAGGGTGGAGGGGTGGGAGCTGGTGCAAGTTGAGGGTGGGAAAAGGGGATAGGAGGGTGAATACCATACAAAAAATGTGTACACATGTATGTAAATGCAAAAATGGTGCCTGTTGAAACTATTCCAGGAGTGGGGGAGAGGGAAGGGTGGATAAGGAGAGAGGTGATGGGGGTAAATTCAAGTATGATATATTTGATATATTGTAAGAACTTTTGTAAATGCCACAATATACCCTTACCCAGGAAAACAATAAAAAATGTTAGCCTGGAGAACATGTAGACAAAAATGAAGACCTTGCAACAGTGTACTCAACATGTGGGCACCCAAAGATTTTCTGTGACAGAAAAGAAAAATTAAATATAAACTTTTTTTCTGCAATATTACAGTGAAACAAAAGTAATTAATATATTTAAACTTCCTTGATTTTATAGATTAGTACTTTAACTTTGATTTTAGAGATTGTAACAATGCTGCAGCATTGTCTATCAGAGATAAAAGCAGAACATAGGTGAGTGAGGTGGTAGAGAGGAGGGTTAGGGAAGGGTGGGGCCAGGTAAGTTATAAGGTACCAAATTCTAGTTAGCTATTAACAAAAAGCTCTAGTGTCTTTACACAGTAGGAAACGGTATTTTACTCTCATGGTAGAAAGAGAAGTTATAAGAAAATATTTTAAATGTGATCTCCATAAAAAATGATAAATATGTGGAGTCAACTTTTTTCTGATTTTTAAAATTGCACAATGCATAGATGTATCAAGGCATCAGAAGGTACCCATAAATATGCACAATTTTTATGCATCAGGAAAACAGAAAAAGAAAAACACAAAGAGAGAAATAAATGCCCTCTCATTAAAAAAATGTTCTTAATGAGTTTTCATGATAGTCATAAATCAGTAGCTAATAATGACACAACAAAGATATGATTTTAGCTTAGTACAAACCAGTACCTTTTTAACTATATTATGCTGAAATGCTTTAATTGTATTCCAATATCATTATTCATTCCACTTTAATTCAACATAAAAACTAATGCAGGGGCAGTGCTCCCAAAAAACAAGCTCTATTCTTTGATCCTAGTAGGATAAAATATAAACTAATCTCAATAAGATCAGCTCATTTGCTTATTAGTTATATAAAAGTGTGCAATCCCCAGGTTTGATATATGTATACATGCATGGGACATGGTAGTCCCTTAGTAAATTTTAACATTTCATTGATGGTGGTGATGAAAATGATGACAATCTATAATATATGGATTCAGTATGAAATAACTTCACTACATACTTTACATCTTGATGTTGTGTGTCCCATCCAGAAAAGTAAAAACTCTATCTGAATTAATGTTTGGAAATTTAAAAAAAAATCAATGAAATTATTTCTAAAATTTTTCTTTAATTGAATTTTTCCTTATACAAAACATATGGGTAATTACAAATTTAAATTTATATTAGACAAAATTATTTCATGCTTACCTATTTAGGTCAAGGTTAAAGATAATACATACCTTGATTGGCTACATAAAAAGTGAGAGTAAAAGGAAGGTTTTTTAAGGTTAATATGCTTTATTTGAAACAGAATTCCATTGTCAGAAACAGTAATGTTCTTTAAGTACTAACTGTTCACTACCCTAGGGATCAACTTCTTTCCTAGGCAACCTTCTAATTGAGTACAGCTGTTCTGCGTGCCACTCAATGGGTTTGCCACAACAAAAAATGTATCTGATCCTAAATATTTGTTTTTTAAATTCCTGGTCTCTTTTACTTTTGCACAATAGTAATAAAACATAAACCTTGGAAACCTGAGAAGTTTACAATTGCATATCATTTATGACAGCATTATAATAATTACATATTTTTTATGGTATAAACCAAGCAATGCTTTAAACTAGAATGAATTTTATTTTTCTGTTATTGAGAATTGAGATGACAAATTCTAGAGCTGCTCGTGAAGTTCTGTGATCTTCAACATGACTCTCCCTTTTCCACATCCACATTGCCACATTCCACATCAGGCTTCAGATCCCCCTAACATGAGGACAGGGGGCAGAATAATGGTCCTCACTCTCACCCCCTTCTTTTCAGATGTACAGAATGGAAATAGTATGAAGAATTCTCACACACATTTCCTCATGTATAATTTAGTCACAAGAGCACAACAAACTGGATGACAGGCTAGAAAATGTAATTTCCAACCGAAGTACTATATAGCCAGCTAAGATTTTCTATTTCTGTCAGTTATAGTCCTCAACTGTCCAAATCTAACATCAAAAGTAGGGACTATATTAAGTGTGCAATCTGGGTCATTCCCAGTTAATATAATGGCCTTTCTCATTGTGTTGATTAGAAAGTAGTAGAAAACAGATCTGCAACACCCATATAAACAAACAGGTAAACACATGCTCACAAAAAATAATGGAGGATAATCTTTGGTCTAGTGTGAGGAGGAAGGAATAGAATTATACAGGTTAGACTATTAATGAGTAGATAGACAAACCTGTTATCGAAGCATCATGCCTACACATTGATAGCTGTCAATATTCAAGTTCTGTATATTTAGTCACTAATTTTGATTCATATCATTCTGTGATTAGTTTTGTTTTGTTGTACTTGTAGCTATTAAAATATATGTTGCATTATTTTTAATTGGTTTAATTTTAGTTTTAATAAATTTTAAACATTTTAGGCAAATTTCATGTGATTATTTGACTTCTGCATAATACCTTGGGAAGATTATCTATTCAATTATTTTGTACATTCAATTATTAAGTCATTTCCTCTCTTACTGTTAATATTTGAGAATTCTTTGTGTATTCTGAGGACATTTCCTTTTTTACATAAGTGATTTTCAAATGTATCTCATTCTGTGTTTTCAAAATATCAATTTCACAAAAAAGTCTAAATTTTGATGAAATCCAATTTATATATATTTTTCCTGCATTGTAAACTGTTGAATAATAGGGAAGAAGAAAAATAAAAAAAGAGTCAGTAATGAGGAATTAATGTGATGAAAGCATGATATGTACATATATGAAATATCAAGGCAACCCCCCCTTAAACTTTGGACATACACTTTAAAAGATGAGTTACAGGGAAGTAAAATGTCCTATCTAGGAATTGGTAACAGAGAGAGGGGAAAGGCATAAGGAAAGTGTAAATGAGGATGAGTACATTGGACATATTTTACATTCATGTATGAAAATAGAACAACGACATCTGTTGAAATTTTTCTAAGAAGGGGGTAAGGAGATGGGGGAGAAGAATGGAGAGGGTGAATCTAATTAAAATATATTATAAGCTCATATGGAAATGTCAGAATATATCCCCTCTGTACCACTATTATATGCTAATAAAAAAACTGCAAAAGAAAGAAACTGTAATGATTCCTACACACCCTCACTCCCACACTAACCACAGAAGTTAACATTGTTAATTGTTTTCATTTTAGACTTTCTTTAGATGACCCTTAGTATTATTGTGAGGTTTTAAATTTTATTTACTGGAACACCAATAGATATATCATTATGTCTCTAATGTGTTTTTTAGTGACTGGATGCAGAATGGGAGATCAGTTAAAGAGAATGTGTTTGAAGTGTCTGGCCTTTTACAACTCAAACACTTTAGCCCACACCACTGCCTTCATTTCAAGCCAAATTAGTCTAGAAACACAATGCAGACCTTTTGTGCAAAGACAAAGCACCTGATCTTTCTTTTTTATAGTAGTAGGGATTTTTTTTTCCTTTTTTTTTTCTTCCTGGGACTAGGGACCAAACTCAGGTTGTTGCTTACCAAGTACTCTTCCTCTGAGCTAACTCCCCAACCCCAAGTTGTTTTAAAATGCCTCTAATAATGGGGCTAGGTCTGTGTGCAGTGCAGTCTTAGGTTTATCATACACTTATTGAGACAAAAATGGCAACTTTCTAGTTGCCAATAGAGAATCTGCTATAAGCCTCTCTTTTATAGAGAGGATACTGATGTCCACTGAAGAAGATGACTTCCTAAATACACTTGTGACTTAAAATTGTGTTGATGTCTAGCTCATAGGATGTTCGCACAGTGTGAATCCAGGAAGGTTAAAAAGGTGCTGCTTCTGACTTAACACAGAAATTCCCACTTATTGGGCCATTGTGTATTAATACTGTATTCTAGCAAATGAAGTTGTATAACCTATCATTAGTATGTATCTTTTTTTTTTTTTACTGTGTTCAACCCACCTAACCCTGTCATTACATGTCTCTATTATGTTCACTATTTTAGCACCAAGACTAAGGAAAGAAGCCAGTACATGAAAATACACTTGTGTTAACTCAATAATTGTTAAGATCATATACGGACATCAGATACTGCTGAATGTTTTATAAAAATGTGATATATAGAGATGAGGAATGAAAGATTGATTATTGAAAAGGACATGAGAGAATGGAGAAAAACCTTGTGATGTATGATTTCCTTGCCACAATATGGGAAGTCAGTTCATGACATCTTCCTAAATTCCAACATAAATCATGAATTGTCTAAGTTTTATTCCAAGTAAGTGATTTTAAAACTTGAATTGAACAAATTTAGAGAGATGAAGGCTACCATTAATTTATTTACTCTCATTTTTAGACATACACATTTGAGATTGAAGACCATACTTTTGTTGTTGAAATTTCTTTTTATTTAGTTTATACTCATTTATATGTGACTAGAGGGACCAGTCACATAAAAGTTATTTTTGCAGGACATACCAGTCATATTTATGGTATACGAGAGAGGGAGATAGTATATTTACATCATCAGAATCAGCAGCAACACATGAGCCCTAAAATTTATGTGACGTTTAATAGTATTTCAAAGACTGTTTTCTGTTATGCTGTTGTTCATATGAAAGATTACCAAAAGAGAATGGCAATAATGACTATATAAGGCAAAGACAAATTCCAAACATGTATTTTTTTTAAAGAAGCCTTATTTCACAACTATTTTCCCCATCACCAAGTTTACTATAACCTGCAACAATATCTAACAAATGTCACCTTGCAAAGCAGAGGAGTCTCTTGAGCTTTACCTTTATTCTGAAGTGTGTTCACACCAGGACATTGCAGAATGGCAGCCAGAAAACCTAAAATATTCAATGTCTTTTAATTTGCACACTGTAATGGAAATGAAGAGTTCAGAAAAAGTAACATAATCTTTCAAATTTATTATTGTATATTATTTTATCAAAAAGTCTCTTTTAGTATTTTCACATCATAACTTTGATTAGAACCAGAGGAAGTAAATGAACATCAAAAAAGCACGTAGAAGATTTTACTTCCTGTGTAATTAAAGCACCTGCCTTTTTATATTCATTAACTTAAAATCAACAACATTTTATTTAACTTCTTAAGCTATATAGTATACATTTAAAGAATATATAATACAAAGGTTGCCTGTTTCCTCTCACATATGGAAGCTAGACCTATGAGAAATGTATACATAAATACATATATGCCCTTTACACACACACACAAGTGTGTATGTATATATACATCTTGAGAGAGACAAAGTAATTATATTAAGTGTGGCCTATCTATGGGGACTGTGGTGAGGTGGGAGAAGAAAAAGAGAATGATAATGATAGAGTAAAAAAAAGCTGCTGAATAATAAGGGAACAGGGTGATAGAGTAATAGAGGGAGTTAATCTGATTAATGTATGATATATACATGTGTGAAATACCGAGTTGAATCATCCTTGAACAATCAATGCACATTTAAAAAATGAAGGACAGGAAGGTAAAAGAGGTCCTATTTTAGGATGGGTACCAGTGGAAGGGAGAAGGTTAATGGAGCCAGTGGAAGGGAGAAGGTTAATGGAGAGGGTGAAGGAGGGAAAATATATTGAAGGTATTTTGTATTCATGTGTGACAATAGAACAATGAAATCTTATGGGATTGTTTTAAGGAGGAAAGGAAGATGAGGGAAAATGATGGAGGGAGTGAATCTAGATAAGATATATGGTAAGTTTATATGTAAATTTCACAATGTATCACCCCTACATAGTTAGTAAATACTAATAAGTAAATAAATAAAGAATATATCATACCCATGCTAATCATAATTTAACATCCAATGAGTACTTAAAATTTTATATATGTCTTTATTATTCATTTATTTTTTATTTTGTGCCTCAGTCATAATGCAGGTGATGGAATAACAGGCAGAAAGCATGCTGTACTGAGCAAAGAACTTTCCCAGTGTCATAATGAAAGTGATAATTTAATAAATAGTGAAAAAAAGAACACCTTTTGGACAGTATAATTTATGAATCACAATAATAGTCATTTATCCAGGCCCATCCAAGGGCAGAAGGTGAGGAAGGCTTATTGGAAGGGACAATGTTGAGAATTTAAGCACAAGGCTGGACTTCACTGGGCTTGTTCACATTGCAATTTTTAATTTTATTTTGCAGTTTTTATTTGACAACAAATTGCAAAAATTACTGGATACAATATTATGCTTAGGGAAATTTATTTATTGTATGATGATAAGATCAGGACAATTATCATATATATTCTTTCAAACATTTATTATTCCCAGGCAGCAAAATAGTAAAAATTTCTTCTAATTATTTTCAATATTTGATATACTGTTACTGACTATAGTTGCTCTACCTAGAAAAACAGAATTTATTCCGTAATGGTACTTAAACAATTCAGTAGAAAAAGAGAACAAATAAAACGAATGATTTGAAAAACCATTGTATAAAAGATTCAAATACAAATTCTCAAAATAAATACATAAAACTTGTCAAAGGGTGCATAAAAATGTTCAATATTCTTAATTACTAGGGAAATGCAACTAAAACCATTTTTCATTTTATTCATAGTATCTTAGACTTTCCTTATTGTCTGCCAATCTCAGGATATCTAATTCTCTGCTTCTGAATCTACAATCTGTTTTCTCCCATTCATCCCTCTTTCTGCTTACTGTTTAGGTAAGAAGATCTGACATCATTTCAAAGAAGTTCTTCATCTGTAGTTTGTGTTCTGACACTTTGTTTATACTTCAAGTATATTGGCTTTTTGCCTTATAGTGTTTCCTAGTTTGTCTTAATTATTTATGAGTTTTAGGTAATGTTTCTAATTTCTGATGTTATACAAATCAACATAGGTTCTTTTCCCCCCACGAAAGCCAAAGTTCACAGCAGAGTCCAAGAAATGCACTAAACACTAAGTAACTTAAAACAATGAAATCAATACATATACAAGAAAAATAAAATTATATTTGGCCAAGTAACTCAGACACTGGAAAATTTTTAAAAAATAGAGTACCTAGTGAAATATAGCATATTTAAAAATCTATAAGCTGTACATTGAGGTTTACTAAAACACATATCATTAAATTAAAAAATTCAAGACATTACATACTGTATATAAAATTTGAAAATCGCAATAAAAATATATGCAAATATTTAAATATATATGTATATTTATATACTATAGTATATAAATATTTATTTAAATAAAATTTTGTTTTTCATTTTTTATTCCTGCTTTCAACATTCTTGTTCCATGTACTATAAATCAAAGTGCTTAGCATGGGAATCACAAGGGTGTAGAGCAGTGACTGTATTTTGTCTTCATCTAGAGAGTAAGAAATATGTGGCCAGAAATGCAGTAAGAGCATGGTTCCTTGGAAATTTGCAACTTTAGTTAAGAGAGACTTTGAACCTTCCTTCATCCTAGTGGACCTTTCAGACTGATAAGATAATATAACACTAAGCGACAGAATTCCTGAAATAGTACTCAGATTATTGAAAATCATTGACCTGTGTGTATGAGCAAGATAGAAGTATGAGAAGATGGACAGCATAGAAAAAAAAGATTGGTCTCATTAAATGCACAGAAATATAAAAGAATGTCAATGCTGCATGAATCAAAGTGTCTGTTATTCCCATCAGTAAACTCCAGTCAAGAGATGGGAACACACCCTCACAGACACATCTACTGCATAGAGCAAGAGGTTGCTGATGACACCGCACCTATCAATGACCATTGCTACCAGCAGCATGCACTCACAAAAGACACAGATGACGAGCAACTGCAAACCAAAGCCAACAAATGGTATTGATTTGCTCTTGGGAAGTGTTCGCTAGTGTTTTGGGACCAATTTCAGAAGAATATCAGAGGTCAGAGAAAGAGAGGTGTCTGACAAAAAAGTGCATAGGTATGTGAAGCTGAGAATCCATTTTGATTAAACTGAGCATTCTGAGTATTTCACAATTACACATATCTAAAAGAGCAATACATCTTATTATATGGTGGAGGCTGCAAACGTGTTGATGAAAAGAAATTATGAGGATCTTCAGGACAGGAGCTAACTTTGCCCTTGCATACTCTGTACAATCACACATAGAGCTACAAAATGGAATAATTGTCAGATGAACTAAAAAAAAATCCCTAAAAATTTGATGGTATACTGAAAATGTAGTACTATAAGGATAGACCTCGATTGTTATTTTTATTGAGCCCCACATCCTTCAATAAGATGAATTCAAAGATTTAGTAATTTCAAACTTGTTAGAAAGGGTTACAGTAATGAAATATTAGATAAACTTATGCAATGCAATTATGTGGGTTTCAGGTAATCAAGAAATACATTTGAACACTTTCCTTCATATTTAAGCTCATATATAAACAAACACACATATAGGAGTATCTTTTAGAGTACAGTTAGGAAACAGATGAAGTAGTTAAAACCAAGTTTATTTGGGGCCACAATTGCAAAGGAAGAAATCTGTACTAGATAATACCACCTGAGCCAGATAAGAGTGTTGTGCTGTATCATGTGTTGTCATAAGAAATAAAAGAAGAGCACTACCTACATGTTTATTATTTTGCTATTATCATAGAGGTGTGACAAACTGGTACCCAGTCAGTGAAATAAATATATTCAATGTTTCATGAGACCAAAATATCTAAATTGGACTAGGATCTGTAATAAAGCACAGTACCATTCATTTATTAATTCGTTCATTTAATCATGTACTTAGCAATCATTCATCTTCATATACTATTGATAATTACTGTTCTATGTATTGTACAATTAAAGAAAACTTTCATCCAAAAAAGTATGGATACTTATGTAAATAGTTTTCAATTAAATTTAACCACAGATATACCATTTTGGATTCTGCTCAAATATTTACTGCAAAAAGTAAAGCACAATAAAATTTTACTCATGAGAAAATGTTTTCTACAGATATGGATAATTGAAGATAGATGTTTATATATTATATATCTAAACATATTATATTTCAGGCCTAAATTTAAGTGTAACAAAATACATCATGAGCTGGTAATGAATAGCTTTTCAAGGAGAGAAGGTAGGAAGTCAACAGGTTTCTCAGAAAACGAAGACAAGTAAATCCATTTTGCTATGTTTAAGTAATAATTTTCTCAATGCTGCAATCACCCCCTTGTTCCTAAGGCTGTATATCATTGGATTGAACATGGAAGTCACGAAGGTGTAGAAGAGAGTTCCTCCAGAATGGTTGGATTTCAGTCTTCAGTAGGTAATGGCAGCAGATCCAAAAAACAAAATCCCAACCACTAGGTGGGAAGAACATGTGGAGAATGCCATTTTGCATCCACTAGCTATTGGAAATCTTAGAATGGTGGAAATGATTTTGATGTAAGAAGTAAATATCAACATACAAGGGACAGCAACAATTAGCATAACTACTACATAGAAAGATATCTCATGCATAGAAGTGTCTCCACAAGCTAGTTAGATAATGGAGAATAGGACACAGAAGAAATGCTCAATTTGGTTAGAATTACAGAAGTGCAGAGAAAATATTTGACATGTTTATCCTGTCTGTACTGGGATCCACTGAGCCAAGAGCCAGTGGCCAGCTGGATGCACTTCCTTGGGTTCATGACCAGAGAGCAGTGCAGAGAGTTACAGATGGCCATGTAGTGGTCATATGACATCACAGCCAGGAGGAAACACTCAGTTGTTCCTAGTATAAGGAAGAAAAATATTTGGAGGGCACAGTCCAGAAGAGACACGCCTCTATTCTGAGACCAAATGCTCACCAGAATCCTGGGAAGAATGGCTGAAACATAAAATATTTCCAAGGAAGAAAAATTTGCCAGGAAAAAATACATGGGCTTCTGCAGTGCAAGGTCAAGTCCAGTTAACATGACTATGAGGGTTTTTCCAATTAGGATAATTATGTAAATGATGGAGAACTCTTCAGTTAGGAACCCTTAGAGGTTTGGTATATCAGAAAATTCCAGCAGGACAAACTGCTTCACTGTGGAAATGTTGTCTTTTGCATTTATCTCTTCATGGTTCATCTGTGGGAATAATTTAATAGAAATACAAATCATTTCACTCTCCTTAGTTCTTGTTTTCCAATGCATAATTCAAATGAAAGCACACATTCTTGTTTTACCCATTCCCTTTAACGAAAAAGAATGTAAATTCCAGATACTCTAAAATTATACTTATCATTAACAAATAGCCACATTGAAATGATTACACTATTTATCCTTCCAAGAGGTATTATATTTACCTGTTTATAATGAGGAAATGCATTATTTAACATTTTGCTATTCATTTGAACACACAAAATCTCAAAACCAGACTATCTGCATGATTCCTTTCCTTATATTGCTGTTTCTGTCATCATATCCAAGTCTATTTTCTATTATTCTCAATTCAAAATTTCACTTTTCAAGTAACTATTTTGTATTCAACCTTAAATAATTATAAAGTTGAATACAGTTTTTATTTTTACTATGGTTTTATATGGTAGCATTGTCAATGTTTTGTTTAGTTTTGATGTTCTGTGTTAGTAGGTAATTTTATTACAAAAAATTATAATGAATCATAAATTAAAATTAAATATTTTTTAATTTAAATTGTGCTTGAATTTCAATACAATGACCACTATGTCAGTCATCATAGTTTTATTTATATTTTACAGGAGATAATGAAACCTATGTTTTTTTGTCTACAAAAGCTCATAAAGCAATGTTAGCTAGAATGTGTTCATTTGAATTACATAGTTACTACATAAAAGGTGCATCAATCATAGTGCAACTTGTGATTGTCCTCAATCACTCACTTCCTCATTAATTGCCTGTATTTTTTACCTCATTTATTCCATTCAGCCTTTCCTTCTTCTGTGTGTATATAGGTGATTGTCCTGAAGTATCTTTTTTCATTTTTGTTACATTCTTTATTTCTCTCTAGACCTGGATTGTAAATTTCTTTTGATAGACTCCCTATTTTATGTGTAATGTATATCATATTATTACACAAAATAACTAAGTCAAATTGATTTATTCATAGAAGTAGTCTCCAGATTGTAAACAATGGTTCCCAGACAAAATGCAGATGCTACTCCCAGTTTCAGTTAAACATGTTTACATATGTTTCTGTGTGCATGTTCATAAGGTTCCTACACAAAGTGTGTAGGAATTGTACTTTTTTCTATCTCTTGCGTAGGTAGCATTTCATCTACTCAATTTTGCTATGAGCTAGATTATGTTCATATTTGTGGTAAGCTACTTGAAAGCCAAAAGAGAGCAACTCCCTTCAGGGAGACAGACCTATAGCCCTATGCTAAGACTGGTAAGTGGAGACAGTGACCAAGATGTGACATTAGAAAATAGATAGAAACAAATGAGGAACTAACAACAACGTACACAAAGTGTGGACATCCTAAGGAATTTTCTGACAGATAATAATAAAGTTAAGCACAAATTATTTTATAATATACAAAATTGCAAAGTTATAAGTTGCTTACAATATTTAAAATCTTCCAGTATTATATGATTGTTTTGATTAAAATGTATATTATAGATTGGAAAAATGCAGTACTTAGGTCTTACAGAAGTGAGAGTAAGGAGGCTATGAGAAGAGGCTGGGGGAACATAGAGTGGTGGGGCAAGTTTGGTTAATGAGCACTATTTTGTAGTAGTTTGAAGTAAGAAGTTTGGTTTGCTTTTGTACAGTAGAGTGATGAGTATAAGAAACTTTTTTTGCAATTATTTAAAACCTTTATTAATAGGTGCTTGCAGTTTGTTGACTTTTTTGAAAAAATCAAGTTGCAAACTTTTATTACAACTTAAAAAAAAAGTTCTTAAAAATCTCAACACATTAAAATCTTTTAAATGTGTATTGAGAAAAACCAGGTTTTTAAAAAACATGTTTATCATTACCAAAAAGAGACATCTTTAGGTAAAAATAATAAAAACTCCATACTGCATAGATAATGTACATAGTTCTAGTTATCTGGTCAACAAGCAAAAAGCAAGCACTTAAAGTCTTCATCTCCAATCTTTGCCCATTTCTTATTCCTGGAATTTCATATCATTTCTTCTTGTTGCATGACTAATCCAGATGATGGTAGAGATAGAAAGGAAAGATTGCCACCAACAGCACTAAAAAAAATTAAAAAATGCATCAGGTATTCAAGTGTAATACACGACTACTAGAAACATCACCTTCACCCTAAAAGAGACAAAAAGAAAAGGAAGTATAATTCTTTAGAATATATAAGAAGTTTAAAAAACTTTAGGTCTAAGCTATTAACAATTAAATACTAAACACTAGGGAGGAATGGAGAAAAGAGCAAGGAAGCAAAACATGAAAGAGTGGACTGAACATGGGGTGCAGACATAGGAAATAGAAGAACAAGGTGAGAGCAGGATAAAATGATTACAACAAGGCAAAATGGGCAAACATAAAAAACAAAAGAAAAAACCTCTAAATTAGTTTAACTGTCAACACAACCTGTAAAAAATTTAAAAAAATTAAAAAAGTAGAAAAGCATGAGTCAATATTTCTTCTGAATTTGTGAAGAAGAAAGAGCAATAGAGTTTGTTTACAGGCTGAGCCCAGACATGCTTTCCCTGCTGGAATGAATGAATCCAGGACAGTTTGCCTGTAAGCAGGCAGCCAATCTGTGAGAAAGTGGCTGCCCTCAAACTGTTTCAGGTCCCTGGACAACTTTCTCTCTCTCTCTCTCTCTCTCTCTCTCTCTCTCTCTCTCTCTCTCTCTCTCTCTCTCTCCTCTCTCTTTCTCCCTTCTCTTCCTCCCTCTCCCTTCTTCCCTTTCCAAATAACTGATACATTAAAAGTGAAACTTCCTTTCTAGATAACATACTACATAGAATTAACCTAGATTATTTGTTTAATTGCATACATCAAGATCCATAGAGAACAGGTTATTCAATAAAATATAGGTGATAATTTTATAGGTAGTTATGTCAGAATTTTAAAATAATTTTTAGTGTCTTACTTTTATTATTGTACATTTTAAAAAATGTTCTATATTTAGGCAAAAAACAACTATTATTAAAAATAAGTCTACATGACAGATATATAATTATATTCAAAATTTTCAAGGATCTTTATATAGTGCTTAAAATTTTAATATTCAGATGCTATTATTGTTTTGTTTCTGCCTACTCTAGACTCTTATAGAACAGAGAGTATACACATAATATAAGTTATTTTTGTCAAAATTAGCTATGGCTTAGAATTCAATGTGCTAAAAAAATTCAACTCTTTTAATCTAATGACAAGCAAATATCCAAGACATACATTATAAATTGGGACCAAAGAAAATAGTGAATCAATATTTTAACTGGGAAGGGGACGTGGTTGAGACAAGATAATTTGTAAAGCATGGGAATTAACTATGGATATATAAATCCTTCCACCAAATGTCTCACACATGTGATATCTTGTGAATAAAAATGATGTAAGCTCTCATAGATAGAGAACTTACAAAATGACCCACATTTCCTTTGGTCTGGATACTATCTGAAGGCTTGATGGAGCAAACTCCAAATTTCATGCTCACATAGTTGGGGCAAAAATCAGTTCTTTTAGAACTCTTATAATATGAATCTTCCTTTCTGTTAGTTTTGGAAGATGCTTCATTTCCTTGAAAATGAGTCAATTTATAATATTTTTCACTTCAGGATCAGCATTCTTTATGTAATTAAGTCATGCATGGTAAATAGTAAGTTTGGTATAATGTAAGTTGCAAATGAAGGTCTTGTTTCACAAATGAAAAGAGTGCAAACTCAGTGATACATTAAAATTGTTAATTATTTGTTATGATTTCACTGAATAGTTAACTTATTTGAGATGTGAAAGTGTAATACAAAGATACAAAAATGCATATAATGTCCTCTTTCATTTTCATCTCCATTCCTATCAATTGGTAGCAAAATTGATGTTTTTCGCATGATTTCTATCTGTCTACATGAACATAAAATTTAACTCCACAATAAAGAAGCAACTCTGATAATGGTGAACATACATAATGGAAACCACTACCTGGTAAATGATAGTTTTGTTGTTGGTAAAATTTTTACTTTAGGTATCTCAATACACAAGTTATAAATATATATCTCTCATCAAAAATGCCCTCATGGGGGTTACCTGCTTCATACCAAGAAAAACTTTGCAAAACACATGAAAGTTGTCCTTGTGGGGCCTTGGGATTGAGCAGGGAGGCTGTGAAAGTCCAGTGGAACCCAAGATGCACGAGAGCTGTTTTGAGAGTGCAGAACCTCACCTGGTAACCAACCTGTGGATCATGGATTTGGCTTCAGATCAAGAAATGACTTGTCCTAGAAGGGTGTGTCCTTCTCATTGTTTGGCCTTCAATGTACTATCAAAACTATTTGACAAGTGGTCACTCACACTGATGCATTGGCATCCTGGACTACTGTTATAGATCTCCACAGTGGATTAAAAAAGTATCTATAACTCAGCTCCAGTCCCCCAAGCTGGACTCCAGAGGGAGACTTGTATAAAAATGACACTTCCTTAGTAAGTAAAAGTGTTTTTTAAGAACAGAAATTGCAAGAGAATGTGCTTAAGTACCTGTTGAATTATTATTTGATTGTAAATTAATACAGGCAGTTCTTAAAAACTAATATGTTTAGCAAAGTAATAATCAATAGAGAATAAAAAAACAGTAAATTTGTTTTATTTCTCTGTGTGTGTGTGTGTGTATGTATATATATACATATATAATTTGCTATGAATAAGTTCATGCCTATATATGTGTATTTCTGAGGAATAACACTAATGTATGTGTATTTCTGAGGAATAACACTAATCTTTCAGAAATTATAGCTGTAGCTTTCCTAGTAATGTGTAAATGCTATTGATTTTGCATGGATTCCCCAAAAAATTGCTCTTTTGATGAGCTATGTGAGCAAGGAGAAGCAAATTGACAATTGCAGCAAACCACCCAATTGAGACTAAAAAATAAAAAGTGTCCATTTTGAAATTCCCAAAAGCAATATACAGGAGGTACTGATCCCAGAGGAGCAGGAAATGAATTAACAGAGAAGTTCTACATTTATGCTATGATCTAAAAACTAGTCTCTGTGGTTATGTTCAGAAAAAAAATTCAAAAGTATTCAAACAAATGGTCATTTGGAAAACAGTGAGCTGAGTTTCTCTGTTTCATATTAGCTTTCCTACCCAGCCAAGGAGTCACCTAATTGGAAGAACAAAATTCCCATTATTTTTAATAAATGCTATGTTCTGTCAATAAAATGCAAACATCACAAAACTTGATGACATAATGAAATGTCCATCTTGAAAAAGATTCAGGATTTTAGAGAGTGAGAGAAAGTCACTCTCAGTCTTATCTTTATATACAATAAAATATTCAAATTGAACATGCACTTACAATGAGTTCTGAGGATGTGATGGGTGGTCATTTAGCAACTAAATAAGAGAAAACCAATTCAGAAAATTACGTAATAGTTACTTCCTATGGAGCGACAGGAAGTCCTGAATAGTCAAGGCAATCTTGACTAAAAAAGAACAAAGCTGGAGGTATTGTAGCAACCTGTCTTTAAGATTTACTACAGAGTTTAGGAACCAAAACTTGATAGGTATTATAAAAACAGATGCAAAAACCAAAGGAAAAAATATAAGCAGCCAAGAAATAAATTCATACACTTACAGCCAACTGACTTTTTTGTAAAGGTGTGAAAAAAACACATTAGGAAAAGCATAACTTTTTCAGTAACTTGTGTCAAAACTCTGGATATGTACATACAGAAGGATGAAATTGGATGAAATCTCTCATCATAATAAAACCAGCATACGTAGAATAAAGGCTTAAATCTAAGATCTGAAAGTATGGAATTCGTAGAAGAAAACTTAGGGAAATGCTTTGTGACATTGTTCTGAGCAATGATATTTGGAAATGTCCTCAAAGGCAAACGCAATAGCATCAAAAATAGACAAATGAAGTTGCATGACATTAAGAAACGTCTGGACAGCAAAACTATCAACAAAATGGAGATAACTTATAAAATGGGAAAAATTAATTTACATATTTTACATCTCATAGGAGTTAAAATTAACTCAGAAAGCTCAATAAAAAGAGCACAAATGACCCTATTAAAAATTGACTAACAGTTTGAGTTGACATTTCTAAAAAAGACACACAAATAGCCAACAGGTATATGCAAAAATGCTCACTATCACTACTCCTCAGGGAAAAGCAAATCAAAACATAATGGATAAAATCTTACTCTAATTAGAATTACTTATCAACATTTGATTTCTTTATAAATTCTGTATGAATAACTGGCAAAGATTTTCTCTCATTTTGCAGACTTTCTGTACTTTGTTGATTCTTTTTCCTATGTAGAAATTTATAATTTGAAGCATTCTCACTTGCCAATTCTTTTCATTTAAATTTAGTTTATTTATTTTTTGGTATTCATGGGATATGAAGCCAGGGCCTTGCACTTGTTAGGCAGGCACTCTACCACTTGAGCCACACAACCAGTCTTTTTGCTTTAGTTATTTTTCAGGTAGGGTCTCATGATTTTGCTCCAGGCCAGTCCAAACCATCCTACCCAAGCCTCCCAGCAGCTGGGATCATAGGAACAAGGTACCATGCCTGGCTTGTTCACTGAGATGGGGGTCCTATTAACTTTTTGCTTCAGTTGGCCTCAACCAGCAATCCTTACATTCTCTGCCTCCTGACTAACTGGGATTATAGGCATGAAGCACCATTCCCTATTCTATTTGTCAGTTATGGCACTTATTTCCTCAGCTATTATATTCCTATGCAGAAAATCATTCCTATGCCTAGATTTTGAAGTGTCTCCCTGAAGTTTTCCTCTAGTAATTTCAAAGTTTCAGTACTTACATTAATATATATAATACATTTTACCTTTCTTTTTTTTTTAACAGTGTGAGAGATAGTCATCTAGTTTCAGTCTTGTATGTATGGATTCCAGTTTTCCCAACACTAACTGTGAATAAGACTATCTCTTTTCCATTATATGTTTTTGAAACCTTTGTCAAGAATCAGATGGTTTTAGCTGCTTTGACCTATTACTGAAAGTAACGGCTTCTCTATGTAGCCCAGGCTGGTTTAGAACTCACAGTTTTCTTGTTTCAGCCTCCAGAGGTCTAGGATTACAGCCTTGTACTACCACACCCATCTTGTACTCTGTCTTTCAATGAGAGCCTTGCTGATACATGATTCATGACACATTTCCAAAACAAAAATAAATAAACATACATTTAGATCAGGGAAGCTTATAATACCTTCATGTCTATTGATTCTTATTTAGAGAAGAAAACTTGTTTATGTCACCTAAAATGATTAGAACAGAGGTCCTGAACAGTAGTAAGGGCATTTGTTCCACAGTTATGTGTCAGTGTTTATGATACTGAAATGTCCTAACAATGTATTTGTCACATTGATTTTAACTTTATAGCCAGCATTTCCTTGGAATGATGTATTTTTTAGTTTCCTTCAAGTGACATAAAGTAACTGATGTTCTGACATTGCAGTGTGCCAATTGAACCTGTTAACATTATTTCTAAAACAAGCATCTTATATGAATTTTATTATCATTAGTGAGAAATGAAGATATCTTTCATAAAATCAGAGACTGAGTTAGCATAGCTTTCCAAATAAAGCATCTTGAAACTGCTATTTTGGTCCCTGTCTCTACAGGGTTGCTGAAATCTAGAACTAATAATGATTCCTGAAAACCTTGTGACTGTCAGTGCAAATCAGACTGTCCCACGCAAAGCATCTGTACTATCTAGGTTTAATTGCCTAACTTAGGCTTTCCTATATTTTCTTTCTTTACGAATTCACAAAAACAAACAATGATGTATTTATGATTTATAAAATGTGTTACAATACCATTGTCTCACTTTGAAAACATGATAAAAATTAAATGTAACACACGATGCTTACCCTTTAATTACATCCCTGTCTCTGTAGTCTCTCTGTAAAGGTTTTTTTTGAGTAATGTGTAGTCATGGTTATTTATTTTTCAAGTCATTTTGTTTCACCATAATTAGTATTAATTTTATTGTAAAAATTTTGTTTTGTTGCTCAGAATATCACAATTGGGTTGTGGAAGTACATATAAGTTTCCACTTAAAAAATGAGGAGGAACCCAGAGAGTTATACAGTGAGTAACAGACATGATATCTATGAAATTTCATTAAGCGAGGAATGGATAAAAGGTCTAAAAGGTTAGAAGGATTACACCTGCTGTAATTATTGGTAGAAAACTATTTTTATTAGCTCTTCATTTTTCTGCTAATAATTCTGAGTGAAAAAAAGAAATAAGCAAACTACTGAGAATGTTGCTGAGGTAATAAAAAGTAATAATATCAAATGATTAATCATAGAAAATTTTAAAAATTAACTCAACAAATTTGTTCTTATTTATAAGTAAAAACTAAACAAATATTCTTTATGTATCAGTCAAACACATCTATTTTTGCTAATAGAAATAGTTTATTACTTTTTGAAATTAGAAACCATTTTTGGATTGTCATTCAAATTCCTATATTTTGTATTAATATTGTATGTCATATACTATCTTAACTTTCTTGTGTTAGTTCAATTAAATTGCTACATGTCAAGCATAAAAGTCTTTAACTGGCACTATAATAATACTAGGTCACAATGAAGCACAATGCCATCTTGGTTTAGAATGTAATAACTTCATCAAAATCATCTATGCTTCTCTGAAGATGGAAATAATCTTGATTTATTTGAAGAGTTTATTCAGAGCCTCTTTCACATCTTTATTCCTCAGGTTGTAGATCATAGGATTCAACATGGGAAATGCCCCAGTGTAAAATATGGATACTATTTTATCTTTACCAAAAGAATAGCTAAATTAGGGACTAAAACAGATGTAGAGAACAGAAGCAAAGTATGAGGTCACAGAGATCAGGTGGGAGCAGCATGTAGACAAAGCCTTGAGGTGGCCACAGGTAGAGAACATTTTCAAGATGGTGGCAATAATGAACAGGTAGGAGGCTAGGATGAGCATAATGGGGGTTATGAAATTGGAAGTAATGAGGAAATACATCAGATCTTAGCAGTTTGAGATGCAGAATTAGGTCACTTATTTGAGATCTTTCTGTGTTTTTAATATATGCATTCATGGCTATAAAATTTTCCCTTAGTACTTCCTTTGCTGTGTCCCATAAATTCTAACAGGTTGTGTTTCCATTCTCATTAAATTCCAGGAACTTTTTTATTTCCTCCCTTTTTCTTCAATAACCCACTCATTATGGAGCAATGTGTAGTTCATTTGCCAGGTGTTTGAGTATTTTCAGTTTTCTTTTATTGTTGAATTATAGTTTTATAGCTTTGTGGTCAGAGAGTATTCAGGGGGTTATTTCAATTTTCTTATATTTGTTAAGACTTGGTTTGTGACCTAAAATATGGCCTATTTTGGAGAAAGTTCCATGGACTAATGAGAAGAACATATATTGTGCTATTGCAGGATGGAATACTCTGTATGTCTGTCAGTTCCATTTTACTTATGGTGTCATACAATTTTAGAGTTTCTTTGTTGATTTTTTTGTCTGGATGACCAATGTATTAGTGACAGAAGTAATGAAGTCTCCCACAACCACTGTGTTTGTGTTTATCTGTGTTTTTAAGTCCAGAAGTATATATTTAATGTAGTTGGGTGTATTAACATTGGCTGCATATAAGTTAACAATTGTTATTTTCTTTTTTATGTATTGCTCCTTTTATTAGTATAAAGTGACCTTCTTTGTCTCTTTTGACAAATATCACTTTGAAGCCTACATTATCTGGTATAAGTATTACTAGTCCTTCTTGTTCATTGTTTTGGGACCATTAGCTTGGTAAATCTTCTTCCACCCTGTTACCTTAAGGCAATGTTTGCTTCTGTCTGTAAGGTGGGTTTCCTGTAAACAACAGGTTGTCAGGTCTTCCTTTTTAATGAAGTTTGCCAATCAGTGTCTTTTGATGGGACAGTTGAGGCCATTAGCATTCATTGTTAATATTGAGAGGTATGTGGCGATTCCTGCCATTTAGTTATGTTTATTGTGTAAGGGTTTATGTACCTGCAAGTAATTCTATAATAATCACTGATTACTTGTCTGCTCCTCTCTTGAGGTTTAATAACTCCTAACCTTTCCTGGTTATTTTTGTTTTCATCTATGTGTCAGACAGCTTTGTGGGGAATCAGATCAGGGTGTCTGAGCCCAGGCTTTCCTTGGTGTGATGTGTCATCTGGTGATCTGGTGTAGGAGAGCTTTCCAAAGTGGTCCTGGAAAGAGCTAGTATGTGAGCTGTTGCCAGCCTCTATTGTCTGCAGCGCAAGCCTGGGAGCATGAATTGAGCCTTTTGGTCAACCCCTTTTGTCTTGGAATTCAGTTTTAGCTCAGAAACAGTTTCTCCAAGGTGGTGGAATGTTTTGCATTCACCTGACTAGGCCACCCTGTCCCCACACAGGTTGAATCAGCTCAGGGTTCCACACCACCCCCAACAGACAGAGGTGAAATTTTTCCTCCATTTATTTGACCACTAGTTTTGTCCAGGGAGGTTGCAATCTACCCACAAGTTGTACTGAACTATGTAAGTCTCTCCAGAGCAGATTGTGTGTTGCACTCACCTGGCAGGACTGCGATTTCACACAGTGGAATCCAGTCAGCTCCAGGATGGCTCAGGCAGGCAAGAGTCCAAAGTTATGTATCAGCTAATCCAGCATGTCCCAGATGCTTGAAGAATTCATTCTACAGTTCTCTACATTGTGTTTTTGCAAACGAGGAGAAAAGAAGCTAAAAGAAAAAAAGGGAAGAACAGCTGTTATGTGTTATAAAAAGCTAATGTAAGGGTCAGTCATTGTACTTTCTGTGCACCCTAGGTATAAGTATAATACTTGGCAAAAAACCTGGGTTACCTGATCCTCGCCACCAAAAATGTGAAGTAGTCTTCAGGAATCATGGAGCTCAGAGATCCAGGGTCCTTTAGCTATCTGCCAACTTGGTTTCTCTTCAACTTCATTTTTGTTAACAGCTGAGTAAAATTCACACTGGAAAAAAATTCCACATTTTCTTAATCCATTTGTCAGTAGAGGAGCATCTTGACTGTTTCCATAGCTTAGCTATTGTAAATAATGCTGCAATAAACATGGGTGTGCAAGTGTCTTTATTGTAACCCTATTTACATTCCTTCAGGTGTATCCCTAAGAATGGTATCGCAGGATCATATGGGTGTTCTCTTTTTAGTTTTTTGAGGAGCCTCCACACTATTTTCGATAGCAGTTGTACTGATTTACATTCCCACCAACACTTATGAGGGTTCCTTTTTCCTCACATCTTAGCCAATTGTTGTTGTTTGTAATTTTGAAGATAACTATTTTAACAGAAGTGAGCAGAATCTTCTTTTTTTAACTTTACTTTTATTATTACACTGGGGTACATTGTGGGATTTATGAAAATTCTTACAACATATCATAGATGAATTTATCCCCTCCATAATTCTACTTTATCCCCTGTCACCCCATCATTCACCTGGAATAGTTACAACAGGTCTCATTTTTCCAAATTCTATACTTCCACCATATTCACCCTCCTGCACCCTTATACCCTCTTCCCACCCATTGGCATGTATCCCCCAGATGGGACCTGTTATGCTTTCCTGTTCTTTGATTTTGTAAAAAAAAATTTTAAAAAAAGACAATTTTGTTTGTATAAGATAGCTGTATAGGGTGTTTCATTGTGACATTTGCATTCATTCTTACATAGGAAGCACATCAACCCTATACACATTGTTAACTTCCTTCTTTTATCCTCCCTCTCTTATTTGTGACCTCCCCTTAGTGTAACCTGTTTTTCATAATATTGCTTGTGTTTGTATTGAATCTACATTCCACATATGACAGAAAACATGTGACCTTTGGCTTTCTGAGCCTGGCTAAGTTCATTAAGATAATGTTCTTCAATTCATCCATTTACCTGCAAATGACAAAATTTCATTCTTCATTATGGCTGAATAAAATTCCAATGTATATAACCATCACCTTTTCCTAATCCATTCTTCAATTGCAGACCATCTTGGCTGTTTCCATAACTTAGGTACTGTGAATAATGCAATAAACAAAGGGTGTGGGTGCCTTTATTTTAATCTTATTTACATTCCTTTGGATATATACCAGGCGTGGAAATGCTGGATCACATGGCAGTAACATTTTTAGCTTTTTGAGGAGCCTCAGTACTGTTTCCCTTAGTGGTTGTACTAATTTTCATTCCCACCAAGAGTGCATGAGGGTTTTTTTTCCCCACATCTTTATGAACATCCAACTGTGGTTTTGATTTGCATTTTCTGTAGGACCAAGGATGCTGAGCATTTCTTTATCTGTGTTTTGGTCATTTTTAGTTCTTCCTTTGAAAAAACCCTGTTCAGCCCATTTGCCCTTTCCTCACTGGGTCACTGATTTTTTGGGAGTTTAGTTTTTTGAGCTCCCTGTATATTCTGGTTATTAATCCCTTCTCAGATGCATAGCTGGCAATGGTTTTCTCCCATTCTGTGGTCTGCTTTTTCAGTCTGGTGACATTTCTTTTATTGTGCAGAAGCTTCTTAGTTTCATGTAGTCCCATTTGTCAACTCTTTCTATTAGTTGCTGATTCACTGGAGTTCTGTATAGGAAGTTATTGCCTATGCTTATAAGTTACAGTGTATTTGCTACTCTTTTCTGCACTAGCATCAAGGACACTCTTGATATGGATGTGTTTTTAAATAAGAATGTGGAATGCGTGTGGAATGTATGCATACAAAAATGTAATCCAGTTTTTATTGAACACTGTCACATGTAATTTGAACTATTCATATGGCCTTCATTTTTTATTCCAAGACCTCAGTAGTATTGAATATACTATTTGAATATTTGAATATACTATTGTGGATAACATAAATAAAAGTTCTGAAATTGTCTATGGGTTTTTATACAAAGTATATGGACATTTGGAGAGGCTGGTTTTTCTCCATTATATGTTTGGGCACCTTTGCCAAAAATTAAGTGCCCACTTTATTTTTAGCTGCATGAATTCATAGCTGGGTCAGCTATTTTGTTCACTTGGTATTCATGCCTGTTTTTGTGCCAGTACCATGCTATTTTTATTGCTATTGATCTGTAGCATACTTTGAAGTCAGGTATTTTGATACCTACAACATTGTTCTATGTGCTCACCATTGCACTGTTTTGAAGTTAAATTTAGGGCTGATTTTTCAATTTATGTGATGAATTTCATTGGAATTTTGATGCGTATTGCATTGAACATGTAGATTACTTCGGTATAGCCATTTTCATAATACTGATTCTGCCCATCCATGGGCATGGGAAATATTTCCATCTTCTATAGTCTTCTTTGATTTCTTTCTTCATTGGTTTACAGTTTTCATTTTAGAGGTCTTTCACTTATTTTCTTTAGTTTATTTCCAGGTATTTTTTCAGGCTATTGTAAGTGGAAAATTTTTCCTGTATTCTTTCTCAGTTGGTTCATTTTTGGTATATAGAAAGGTTACTGATAATTTGTAAATTGATTTTTTACCCTACTACTTTGCTGAAGGTGTTTATAATGTTTAGGAGTTCTTTGGTGGAGTTTTCTGGGTCTTTTAAGGTATAACATCATGCCATCTGCAAATAGTGGTAGTTTGAATTCTTCCTTTCCTATTTGCATTCCTTTTATTTCTTCTTCCTTTCTTATTGCTCTATCTAGGAATTCCAAGACTATTTTGAATAAGTGTGAAAGAGAAGAGGCATATTTGACTATAGATAGAAAAAGAAAGGGGCAATTTGACCATGGAAGCAGGGACTGGAGTGATGCAAGCACAAGCCAAGGAATGCCAGTAGGTACAAGAAAATGCAAGAAGCAGGTAAACAGATTCTTGACTAGAACCTACAGGATCTAGATGAAGTGTGGCCCTGAAAGCATCTTGATTTTGACTCTATGATACTGAGTGTGAAAAATCAGCTTTCAAATTTTAACAGAATAAATTTCTGGCATTTTTAGTCATGAAGTTGGTGGTACACTGTTACAGTGAAAGTAGTAAGATAACAGGAAGCTATGGATTACAAACTTCTTTCCCCCAGAGTTTGGAGCTTACACTAGACTGCTGTTAAAAACAGGAGAAGCATCCTCCTTGCATAACTATGTTAGAACCCAGATGTCCATATTACCACCTACCTCAATCAAAAATGACTAAACTGTGATTGTGTGGGCTCTTCATTGATGGAAAATAAAATCTCTGCCTCTAGATCAAAGGATTTTTTAAAATGTGCTAAGGAAAACAAAAAAAATTAATCTTGGCCATTATGCTCAGGCAAGACTAAATATATATAATATAATATAAAGTATAAAGACTAGCTCTTGGAATTGCCATGATTTCATGACAGATACTATTTCAAAAGATCCTTTGCACAACAGTTATGAGCAGTATTGTATTCTTAAAAACTAAGACTAGAGCTTGAGTGTTCTCATCCACATTGTAAGTATGTGAGGTAACACAAAAGTCAGTTAGCTCAATTTAGCTATTACCCAATGAATAAGCACTTTATAACATCATATTGTACATGCTGAATTTGTACAAATTTTATGTAAATTCAACAATGGAAAATAAATCTAATGTTTGGAAAGACCAACTTAGTGCCTGCAAAATAATTAATCAAAATTTTCATCTGAGTGAGCCATGTTTCTAAGAGAAGAAATGACTTTCCTAAAATTACACAGGTGATTTGAAAGTATATTCTATTTATATATATCCTCAATACAAAACCAATGTCATGTCTTTGTTAAATTACAAAATATAGCCCTGTTTATTTTTGCTTTTGTTATGTATGCCTTGGTGTCATAACCTGAAAATATGCATTGCCAAGGAGCTCTTTCCCTATTTTCTTTATGAGTTTTGTTATTTCATATCTTACATTTATGTTTTCATATATTTCAAGTTAACTTTAGTGTGAGATATAAGGTAAGGGACCAATTTTATTCTTTTTACATGCAGATATGCTGTTTCCACAGCACATTTATAGAGAATATTATTTCCCCATTTTGTATTTCTCTCCTTTTCTTAAAGATAAGGTACATAGATTTATTTCTAAGCTCTCAATTTCATTGCATTAGCCTATGGGTCTGCTTTTATGCCAGTGGCATTCTATTTCGATTATGATATTTTATAATGTACCTTAAAATCAGGACTATGATAGGTACCTCAACTTAGTACTTCTTCTCAGATTGACTTTGGTTGCACTATATCTTTTGTGGTTCTGAATAAATTTCAATATTTTTTATATTTTTAAAAAATACCATTACAAAAGCATGGATGAACTTGGATAACATTAGGCTAAATGTATCAAACCAAAAATAGACAAATATTACATAATCTCCCTTAAATATATAATATAAAAATGCTAACTTTGTATAAATACAGAGTAGACTTGTATTGCCAGGGACTAGGAATGAGGAAGTAGGGAGATATGGAGCAATGAATATAAAATTTAAGTTAACTATTATAAAATTGCATTCAACCCAAAAATTCTGCCAAATTTATCTCAGAAAATAGCCACATTTCCTTGGCTGGATGGGAGGCTCAGTTTTTATTTTCCTGTGTTGCAGCTTACACTAAGTGCTATCTGCTGGTAACCATAATATATGACTGCTATGTGGCCATTTGTAACTCATTGCTTTACTCAGCTGCTGTGTCCACTTCTCTCTGAACTGGATTTCTTTCTGACTCCTATATAGGAAATTTTTGAATGTCATCACCTACATTGCTAACACTTTCCAGCTGAGTCCCAACTACTCTCTGGAGAGAGACCAAGTGGCCAGCCTGTTCTATGCCATCATTAACCCACTGCTCAATCCCCTCATCTAAAGTCTGAGAAACAAATGTCAAAGAGGCCTTCAAGAAAGTAACACAGACCACATGAATACAAGCATAGAGGTTATTTTTTCTGCTGCATTCTGCTGTATGCTTCCAAACTACTGACCAATAGCCACGGTTACTAACATATTCTTGCATTTGAGTTAAATTCAACAGGATATACATAAAACAATGAAATTTTGAGCAAAACATTTTTCAAATATTGTTTTTCAATATAAACTATTTTATACCTTATAATATTGGGTCATTTGAGATTCTATATATAACATTTTGCTTCTTTGCTGTCCTATATTTTTTCATAAAATTCTTCTTCATATTTCCTGCGGAGTCCTTGGGAAGAGAAAAAAGAACTTGTATGGTTTTCCTGCATGTAGTTTGACTTTGAATTTTTATTAGTGAACTTAATTGGATAGTAAAATGATTTAGAGTGGTTAAACTGCAGCTTTGCTTGAGATATTGAAAATATTTACTTATGGTAAGATTTTTCCTCCAAATTCATTCAAAATCCCTGATTAAGTATATAGGATGTATCCATGTTATCTCTATATATGTTTATTAGCATGTATTAATTGTATCAAGTTGTTTTATTGTGAAATTTCCGTACATGCTTAGAACACACTTTGATCAAATTCACCCCAGAACATACTTTACAAACCTCATGCTTTCTGTGTTAACTTAATCATAGGCAAAATGTTTGGAAGTTGCTTACTCTCAAACATTTCTAAAATCAAGAAGATGCACTTTTAGAACTTTAAATTAACTTAAGAGTGTTCCCTCCCACAAAGAGTGAATACTCCATGGAAGTCTGAGTCAGGTATACAACATAAAATTACATCAGGTGGAAAAAACTGAAATGAACAAAAACAGAAACTCATAATATTCTATTCCTAATAATTGTCTCCTTCCCTAAATGACATTAACCATACAAAATCTTATCGATTAATATTCATCACATAGCAAATTTACTGATGTCTTATTCAATGCTTACAATAACATTGCAATTTTTGAATTACAAATGTGGGGCTGCTGTTCACAGTGAATAACTTTGCTACTTAATGTTTATTTCTGGAATGAGCACTTTTACAAAATGTACTAAAACTAAATTTAGGAAAAAAAAGTTGCAGTCACTTCACCATTTTATTAGCTTTGATATTCTGATGTTTCCCTTTACTTGCATTTATTTTCTAAAACATAACTGTTGTCTCTATTCATCTAAAAAATCTTAACATTCCTTATTTATCTATCACTGAATAAGCATTGGGAGTACTAAATGACAAGACTTAGGGTTTATTAACAAATCTGAACTCTTCATATATTGTTTTCCATTATCACCAGACTCTTACTATGCAACAGGGGAATAATGGGCCAATATTAAGGAAGAGAGGAAAATAATATTCAAGTTTTGGGATCCCACCCATTGAACACTCTTCTATTTTGCAAAACTCAGATACTGTTTTTAAAAATCTATATTAAATCAAATTACATTCTATGATATACATTATAGTTTTATCACTGAAACCAAAAATATAGAATTCTTCTTGTTTATATTCAATAGAATTTTTTAAAATCCATTTTTCAAACTTCCTTGAAATAGCTCATTATTAATTATCTGTTCTCTGACAAATATATATCAATTTAGGCCTCTGACTGTGCTAAACTGAAGAGCTTTTTTGAGAGCTTCTGTCACATCTTTATACCTCAGACTGTAGATCATGGGGTTCAACATGGGGAACAACACAGTATAAAAAGTAGAAAACATTTTGTTCCTTTAAAGGGAGTAACTAGAACATAGAAAATGAAGCCATAGTATAAGGTCAGAGATCAGATGGGAGGAGCATGTGGTGAAGGCCTTGAGGTGGACTTGGGTGGAGTGGATCCTCACTATGGCAATGATGATGAAAAGGTAGGAGGCCAGGATGAGCACAATGGATGCAATAACATTGGAGGTCAGGATATAGTAAACCATAGACTGGTAGCTTTCCCTCACAGAGCATGCCAACATCAGAAGGGGTAAGACATCACAAAAAAAGTCATCAATGACATTGCCAAAGCAAAACTCCAGTGTGAACATGTTGCTGGTTAAGACTGTTGTATTGATAAAACCTCCAGTATAGGAAGATATGACCAAACAGAAGCACAGTCTCCCTGACATAGCCTGAGAATAAAACAGTGGCTTTGAGATGGCTACATAGTGATAATAAGCCATGGCACCCAGCAGAAAATATTCAGTATATCCTAGCCCAGCAGAGAAGAACTGAACCATGCAGTCAACAAATAAGATACTTTTGTCATCAGAGATGCAAGTCATTAGGATCTTTGGGGTGTAGACAGAGGAATGCCAGAGATCCAGAAAAGACAGGTTTCCAATGAAGAAATACATGGGTGTTTGGAACTGGGAGTCCTTGCAGATCAACATTATGAATGTGGTATTTCCTAGCAAGGTCACAGAATACACTCCAAAGAACATGACAAACATGACCAGCTGCATCTCAGGATCTGTTGTGAATCCCAACAGGATGAACTCTGTCACTGTGTGGTTGCCCGTCTCATGGCTTAAAGATCTTGAACCTGCAAATAGAATGGAGTTTAATGCCTCTCCCAAAACCAAATGGGGGCATTCATTGTGCGAAGCCCCTGAAATGTAATAAATAATAAGCAGAAATCTTGTCTATCTCAAGAAGTTGTTAGCAGTTTTCTGAGCCTTGATATACTTGTTTGAAATGATAAAGGGTGATTAATCATTTTCATTATTTCTTGAATCTTAAGTATTGATTTAGGCAAATGAAATTTAGCAGCAAGGATGATCAGAATATAATAACTATAATTATATGCAATATCTGAAATAAATTATTATCTACTTACATAATATTAAAGATATATAATAAATATTGTGCTTTATATAACTGTGTAGACCTTTTTCAATGCAAAAAATGTACATCAAAACTCTCCACATAAGAGGTAGGACAAAGCCCTTTAGAAAGAACTTTCTCCTGAATGTAAGACATTTCCATTCTATTCTACTATGTGTTCAGTAGCAAGGAAGCCCCAACATTCACATCAGTAGGAACACAACCACCAAGCCACAAATGTTACCCTCTGCACCTCCACCCCACAGCGTTGAATTTTACTTTATAACCCTTCCTATTATGATTTTTAAAATATGTGAGCTCCATCCACCTTTTCAGGGGTTCATTCAGGATTGGGGTCAAGCAAATTTAGGTACCACAAGACATAAATGGTAAGAAGACAGGAAATTTGGCCATTTTATTCATCAAACTATATCCTGTGTTTAGATACTACCTGGCATTTGTAGTTAAGTAAATTTAAATTTTTTAATGCATGAATAAATGGGCAGCTCTGATCAGAAGAGAAATAAGTCAATAGGATTGACTTTCTGGGTGAAATCTATGGCATTTAAAAATAAAACCATGATAGAATTATGTTTGAAATCTCACATGAATTTTGTGCAACCAGTCAGCAATGGTCATTATTATTCTTTGCAAGCAGGAACAAAAAGAAACAACCAGCTAGTTTTCTGAGATGCAGTGTTTATGAGAAGAAAATGTTTTTCCATGTCAGCAACAGATTGTTTCTCATTGTATATTATGGTGGATGGAAAATGTGGATTATGGAGCTATCAGAGCTGACTGCACAACCCAATGACAGCTGAAAAAGCATTTTGCTTCCTGAAAAATAACAAGACTTTAAGTTCACCAGCACTAGTCAACAATGTAGTTTCAATTTCCTTATGTGTAAGATGGGAATAACTTACTTTCATTAGGGTTGTTGTAGAGGACCAAAAAAGGAATAAGCACAGCACATGGCATGATACAAACCTTCTAATAACAAATAGTTCTCAATTTCTTTGTACACAGGACCTGCTCCAGGGATTCTAACTTAGCAGGTTATGGGTGGGGTTCAGGTTCCAGCTCTCATTAAGCTCAAGTGCTTACAATACAGGTAATCTGTACATCACATCTGCAAAATTCTGTAATATATACTAGTTTTATTAGTAGGAGTATTTTTTATTGCTGGAGTCTTGTGTGCATTCCATTATTGTAAAGAATCAAGGAGTCAACAAATTTATAGACCTGTTGCCTAGTGTTGCACATTTTAAAGGTGAGCTATAAACAAATCTATGTATCAGTTCTGTTACCAGCAATTTCTATAGCTATGACTTGAGGGACTTATTTGAATTATCCTAATTTATCTATTTAATGAGACAATAAAAGTTCCTGATCTGATAACAGCAAATTTATAGGGAAATTGTGCAAAGTGTTTTATACATGATCTGTCTTAGAAAATATCTGGCACGTTCAAGTAACAATGTTACATGATTATAAATTAATGATACGACTTGTAAGGTAAAACACTGGAGTAAATAAATTCATACTTAATACCATGTCACCAATCCCTTGATAAGTTTTGTCTTTCCTATCAGTATTCTCTTTGCTTATCCATGATCATTGCCTTAGCACAATATTCATCTCAATGACTTAACCTTCATCTATCAGTGATCCCGGAGTGATGCTCCATCCATTTTCCCTGTCATGCATTATGTCAAGTAGTCTGCTCAAGTTTATTATGTTAGAATAGATGATTAACTATTAATGATTAACGATAGATATTCTTATAAAAATTACATAATTCCTTTCTGTAGGAAAATATGCTTATAATTGACATAGGGACCTACACACACAAAAAAAAATTAGATAGGATACACATTGTCTTGGTGTTTTCCACAAAACCCACTTACATACACTGCGAAAGAGAATAGCTTGGAGATCTGATGTCTATATTCATTAATGCAATACCTTGTGGTGTATGTATAACCTTCCAAATTAAGGTTATATGTTTGTGTAATTTAAAAATGTATTTTACACTCAAAATAACTGAAGAATATTTTTGTGTATTTAGAGATAAGGGTCTATTACATGGAAACGTTCTCAAAAATATATGCATTTTCTTTTTTCTGTTTTTTGTTCAAGGAAGTTCCAATGGAGTATTTTTAATGCATTTTCTTAAAATAATATTCCAACTGAAAGAAAACTAAAGTATTACTCAGATTTTCTGGCCCTGAAACTAATAATCTCTGTTACATCATTAGACTTATGATCTTTTCAGGTACTATTTCTTTTGTTAGTATTTCTTGGTGACTGCCTGGAATTTTGTTTGTTTGTTTTGTTTTGCTTTGTTTTATTAGTGCACTTAATTCAACCTCCTTTATTTTTAGGAAATTTATTGTTGTATTTTTTTGTCTAATTGTGAGACATTCTACCTGTCTTTGTGAACTCTCTGTAGTTTAGTAAGTAAAATAAGAAAATGGTGACTTTTTTGAGGGGTCCTTCTTGTTTCCTTGCTTAGTAATTATCACACCTTAGTATTTAAATATCTATTGCACTATTTGTGAGGACAAGTAAAATTTTCTATCTAGAAATATTACATCAGTTTGGCAACTTACCGAAATTTTCAGCCAACACCATCATCTCAACAGAATTCAAACCTTCTTGTCCCAAAGTCTTTTATGGTCATTTCTAAGTCCCCAGAGTTTATATTTCTACAACCCCTCAGGATTTCATAAATTGGGAAATTGCTAACAAGCAATTAAATAAAACTGTGTGATGAAAAATCAAGTTTTATTTAATAAGGTGTAGAAATATTTTACTATTATGCCTGATGAACATGTAATCATTATAATTGTCCTTCTCATTCTCCCTTAAATTGTTCAGTAGCTAAACTAAGCATAATGTATACACATATTTTAAATATACTAAAATATTCATATGTGTACATGCTCATAATAGGTATATATATCATCAATAATTGTTGCTGTTATATGTTGGATGTCTTCCATCTGTACCTCCAAATCCATTCTATAGCCTCCTAACTTCTCTTTAGGCCAGGATGTATTTAATGCAGCAGTGAGCTCTTTTGTTCTCTGACTGATCAATGGGTTTATGCAAATGGTTGTTAATGGCAGACAGAAGAGTGAGCACAGAATATTCTCACAGGCTGTTGGCCTGTAGAGTTGACAAAGGTGGCTAATTTCCTGGACTTAGACCCTAGGTCTTGCCAAATGATGCTCTTTCAAGGCTGTCCTTCCAGTGCTCAAAATATCTCCCTCTTCTTGGACCTTCAGATATAAATGTGGGAACAGATCTCATAAGTAATTAATCTTAGAGCTATGATAATTCCTTGAGAATTACCTAAAAATGTACACATCTTTATAGTAAACTCTTTATTAAGCCCTCCTCAAATTAAATTAACCTATTTAAAGGGCTATATGTCATCTCCCAAGTAAATGACTAATAGGGTCTTAAAATTAGGCAAACATTCAAATGAGATTGGGTTGTTCACATTTTTGAATATGAGATAAATCAGAATGTAGCAGAAAGAAATGGTACATGGTATCAAAGTTAAATCATGACAAGTAGCATCCTGGTTTACAATTGGATAGTGAGCACAGTGTGGCTAGAGGCATGCATCAGGTGATAGAATTGCCATGTGATGTCTTAACTTCTGAAATTTAAATTTGTAACTAACTAACTAAATAGAAAAAAAAAAAACCTACAATAACTAGAGCCAGAATGCATAAATCAAAAAGTATCTCATCTCTTATGGTCTTTAGAACATTTAGTTGAGCTGAAAACCAATGTCATAGAATGATTGCAAGTATTTTAGCACAAGTAAGTGACTAGTTTTTATTGGTATTTAATGGAAAGATAAGAATACTGATTGGGAAGGAGAAAAATCTTGAGACAAAAGAAGGGACAGTTGGTAGAAAAAGAAAAGAATTTATGGCCTCAAATCCTCCTGAACACTTTTCCAAAAACAATTCTTCCCTTCATTTGGGGATTTTTTTTTAATTCTGTGAATGATCATCTTTCTTGACTTCACCATGGAGGTTTGCCTACAAACTGGTGCAACTATCCTTAGTGGTCAGTCCCTTACCTCACGTTACTTCTGGGTTCCTAGTGAGTTTTTAAAGTCAACATGGCCCAAATACTAAGATAACTAATTTATCTAACAATAGTTAGAGAACCTCACCAATCCATGTTTAGGAAGTATCTGAGAAACATGCATAGGAATTAATTCCTGAACATAAGACAAAGGAGAATCAAATACTGTTTCACTCAACAAAATTTATTAAGCGAGATATAATCATGAAGGATCTATGATTTAGCTCACAGAACTCCTGAAGGAATGGAGAACGTTCTCTAGGCTAATTAACTAAATATTGCATAAATAGGCTGCAGTCATTAAGATCACAATGTCAGACCAACTATCTTTGATTAAAGAAGTCTGAAGTTACAGGAAGATAAAGATGTTGTAAAGGACATTCTGTATATAATATGCTCTTCCACTGCGTAAACATCTCCCTCCTGAACTTTCATAATTCAAGAACCATCATTTTGCTAAAGCACTAGGAAATGCACTCATAGGCACTTCTGGCTCATTTCTGTAATCCTAGATTCTTGGGAGGCTGAGATTAGGAGGATCTCTGTTGAAGAGCAGCCAAGGCAAAAAGTGTTCATAAGACCCCATCTCAACTAAAAACTATCATCAGTAGACAAAGATTGATGGTAAAAAAAGCTACAGCAGAATTAGATTCCTAGCACAAAGGAAACCAGAAAGCATTGCATAACTGTGAGAGAAAAGGTGGAAGTCATTACTATACATGCCACAAATATACATGGTAATCAATCATTTCATTGTATAGAAATAACTGGCACCATCTCTTGAATTAGGAGGCTCTGCGTTAAACAACTACATGAGAAATCAACCAAGGCACTGTCTTTTTCTTGTAAAGAAGAAGCACTTCATTTGTATGTGGATGAAAACTACTTCAAGTTGTCTACACAAGGAAACAAAGACTCTGAGGTAAATTTTCTCAATTAAACTAGTTTATAGTCAGTGTACCAGAGACTGAAAAGGCAAGATTTCTTTGAGGAGGGACTTGAATGGTAGCCAGTATATATTTGGATCACAAGACTTCTTAGATGGCTTGCAATCATATCACAGTAATCTCATAGTAGAAAAAGAAACCCAGATCATTTAAGTTTTAATTGACGCTATCTTAGAACTGACATCAATCACTCAAAATGGAAAAACCTCATTAAGGTACATACTCAGCACAGGAGCTATTGGAAAGAGCATGAAAGATAGTTTCAGCCTTAGTGAATCTCTCACTGGGTCCAGTAGTTCCAAGTACACTTATAATCATTATGTCCCCAAACTCAGAAATCACACTGTACACAAATATATAGACTAACATAGAATCTTCTCAATCCAACCTTGAAAATAAGAATTATCAATATTGGAAGGTTCAAGTGGAATGAAAGATAATGTTGTCAATCCCCTGCCAGCTACTATAGATATTTTGTCAAAGGTCCACTTGACCTTGAACTAGAGTGTTAGGTTGATCACTTCACCTCATCAAAATAATTAGTGAGGACCTTCCAATGAATGAATTTCAAACAAAATTGTACACCTGTGAAAATAGGGTTTAGGACAATTTTCAAAATAAGGGGTATTAATGGCAGAATCAGTGTTGTCAAAACTCAGTGTAAGGATGCAATTGGAGGACATCATTTAAGTGAAGTAAGTCAGGTTCAAAAAGATAAAGGTTGCATGTTTTCTCTCATGTATGAAAGATAGATCCAAAAGATAAACATACACACAAAACTAACACGATCATGTACAAATGTATATGTAGAACATGTTTATAATAGTGGAACTACTCTATGGAACCCAGGGAAGTACAGAAAGGAAAAGGGAATGAAAGAGCACCAACCTTATCATAATACATAACATCTGTGAAAGTAGAGGACATAAAGATGTGTATTGAAAGCTATTGAAAAATGGGGGAGTGGGAGGAAAGAGGTAAGTAGAGTAATGGAAAGGGTTGAATTGGCCAAAGTAAAGTATATTCACAGCAGGTATTCATTGAAATACTCCTTTGAATATCAACTTAGAAATTACCAATGAAAGACAGGACTATAAAATAGGTAAAGTAGTGGGAGGGTACTTGTGGGAGGGAGGAGGTTGAATGAAGAGATTAAGGTGAGGAAATGTGGTCAATGTTTATACTAAATAGAACAATGAAACCTCTTACAGCTGCTTTAAGTAGGAACAGAGGGGGAGAGACGGTGGGGGTGATCTAACCAATGTACAATGTAAGCCTATTTGGAATTGTCACACTGAATTCTACCCTCCACAACAAATATACACTAATAAAAAAGGAACTCATTGTGATGCATACAATATGTATCTTAGATGCTTTACCACGTGGCTCTCTAACCTTTTTACATACCTAAATGGATCCTCTACCTATACAGGAGTGGAAGTTCTTAATGTGAGTCCATTGATCACCAGAGAAACAAAGATGGGATTTAAAGAGTCAAAGAGAATGTCTCTGGGAATGTTTGTATGCTAGTCTGTTCAAGAGCACCTGTTAGATTCTCATTAAGGTCCATGACTGAGAGTTCTTGTTACAGGCTTCAGATTTGCAAACCCAAAATAAAAGTCTTCTAGAATGATGATGTGAGCACTCACTTGCAGTTGATTCAAGAAATATGGCAACAAATGATAAACTAAATTGAATTTCCTTTAGAACGCATTAAAATTCTAGATGCCTAGAACTCATGAGGGCTAATAGTTTTCATTGAAAAACTGCAACCATTTTTAATTTTATCATTTTGAACAATAGAAGAGTAAGCCTACATGAAACAGCATGAACATATTCCCAGGAGGAGGGGAGAAGTAAGAATATATTGATATTTAATTTTTAACAACCTGCTAAAAGCAGAGGACAAGTTGTCAGTGAAGAACCACTTGGTTTTCATATTAATTAATGTAAAATAACAGCAAAATGATTGTGGCTCATATACCTGAAAAAGAACAACAATGATGCAATCAGACATTAGTAGCATAACGTTTAGTCCATTCACTTGTTTTAAAGGTGAGAAAAATACATGTCTTCTCTTTTGCTCTCAAGGAGCTTATGTCCTACTGAATGGCTTAGACAGCTACATGTTCACCTAATCATCTGCTCTTCTTGGCACACAGGAAGTCTACATTTTCCAGAATGCCTTCCAGTCAAATGATGCTCATGTAGCTATATTTTGGCCAAGGGGATTGGACAAATATTACAGACAGAATTGAAGACAAAGCTGCCAAGGAACTTAAACTATAATTAATCTCACTTATCTGACAAAAACAGTACTAGTCACTGATTTAAAACACCAAGCAAACGTACACTGAAATCCCAATAAACAAACAGGTATTGTAATAATTAAAAATCAAACAAACATGTATGATTTGCAAGTATTCTTTCTCAGTCTGCAGGTTGATTCTTATTCAAATAAATTTTTCAAAAATGATCACTATAGGAATTATTGGCATCAGTATTCAATGTAGAAATGTTTATACTTCATTAATTTAAAGGTATAATATTATGCGGCTCATCTTTAAATATTTTAAGTCCTTAGTCCTTGAATCTTCACAACATCATAACACTGTTAGTGGTCCTATAATTAACAGTAGTAATGATAATAATACAATTGATATTTATTTCAACATTTCCTAGACATGACCTACACACAACCCAAATTACAAGTACTTGGGCTGCTCTACAGAAAGTAGGTTCCAAGAGAACCACTCACAACCTCAGAAACAATGAGATGGGCCAAGTGACTCTTTTTTGTCCTTTTTATTTTATTAGGGTATATCAATTGTGTAAGGGATTTCATTGTGATATTTCCACACATGCAAATGATGTACTTTGGTTGTGTTGATCCCTTGTATCACTCTTCATTATCTCTCCCACAACTCCTATTATACAATATTATTGGGTTTTCATCTATCCATGTAATGTACTTCTATCATTTTCGCCTCCCCTCATCAGGGCCAGGTGATTCTTATGTACACTGAATTTGAAAAATCCTCATTATTTGATGTGCTTAAATGTTACTTGTGTTAACTCTTTTGCAATAATCCAGCAATGAGATTAAAGTGTCCCTGCCTTAAATATGTAAATATATAAAAAAAGAAGTTACACCTTGTTCAATAGGGATAGAGAACGCTACTCTTTTTTAATTGCCTTCAAGGTGTATACTTTTTCCATATTTCCCCTCTATTATGGATTCAGGAGTTAGCCCTAATACCTAATCTGTTCATCATGATATATAATGACAATCTGCTCCTAACATACAGAACACTTTTTTTCTTTCTTCTTAGCCCATTTCATTCCCAAAACTGTAGTTGGAATACAGTATAGACAAATTTGTTTCTTCCTATGTCTATCAGTAAAACACAATTGGCTAGAAATTATTGTTGTCAAAAACTGTAGAATAGCAAATAATTCTATGGTGGTCTCAGGATGAAACAGCTTCGTTAGCAACCACGTAAAATCAATTCCTTGACTTCTTTCTCTATCAAATCAAGTCTGATCAATGGTTCATTTATTCAATCTTTAAGCAACTACTTACTTGTGTCTATTATATGGTAGGCACTATTTTAGGCATGGATATAAACTAATGAGCAAAACAAGCAAAAACTACAGACCCAAATAACTCAGTGTGCCCCTAAAACAGCCAGCAGAACATTGTCAGCACAGGTAATTTGACCTCTTAAGAATATTATCCTATTATTTTCTTTTTCTCCACACAATTCCTAGAAGAAATCTTGGAAGATTCAAAAACTAAAATGTAAAATTTTGGAGTGCCATTCTTAGCAGATGGAAAATCTTTTAAGAAACTTTAAAAAATATATGTGGTTGAATTTTTGATAGTCTGAAAGATAGAGCCCTGATGGCTACTTGGTATGTTGGAGATAAGGATAAAATGTTCTACACTAAGGAGAGTCTTCTCCAAAGAAAACTGTTCTACCATCTATAACCAGGGTCTTGATGGACAAACATACATTGAAAAAGATCTTAATAATCATATAAACTTGAAATCTTTTCTGCTTTAAAATGTGCCAATCAGCTTTCCATTCTTATGAAAAATGTAATCAATCACGTTACAAAGAGAAAAGGGTTATTTGTGCTTACTGTTTTACAGATTCCAGTTCACAGCCAGGTGCTCTGTGGCGTTGGGCCAGTGGAAACATCATGGTGGATGATCCTGGCCGAGCATCACTACTCACCTCCTGGCTGAGGCCCACAATCCTCTTCGACATCACACCCCACTGACCCAAAGATCTCCCACGATGCCCGTCTCTTCAAGTTTCCACCACCTTCCACTAGCATCAAGCCAGGAAGAGAGTCTTAACACATGGATCTTTGAGGAATATTTAGTATTCAAATTACAGCAATAAATAAACACAAATCATATTTTACAAATTCAAGAATACAGCTAACAGAATAAGGGCAGCATCATATTTTATTTGATATGATCACATAGAATAATTAATTAACTTCTTTCTTGACATTTGACCTTGATTGTTCATCTGATTCTCCCCCCTAGAATTTATATCAAATATGACAAAGGCTCCAGCAGTAACCAAGGGTGATATAAGAGTTATGCAAGGAGTTAGAAAAACTGATGGCTGAGAATGATAGCTTGGATATTTATAAGGAGTCACAACTTGTACTGCTAACATTAACAGAATGACTTGGGACAAATAAGAGGGCCTTGTGCACCTGCAGCCCATAGAAAATAACAGCCCGCATCTCACCACCTGAGACCATTACCCTGCCCATCATGTGGGAGAAGTTGATGACATTTAACCAAGTCCCTGGAAATTAATGACACCTAACCCAATTATCCAGGAGTGACTATACATGAGACTCCAATAAAAGCATAAGATCTTGAGCCCTCACCCCAGGGCCCTTTCTGAGTCTGCCCACTCTCTGTCTGAGAGTGCATGTTTGCTCTGCTTTTGACTTGATTTGCACTAATAAACCTGCTCCAGCATAAATCTCCTCTGTGTTCATCCCTGAATTCTTTCTCCAATGAGACCAAGAACTATCTGGCCCCTGGAGCCAGTGACCCAAATCCAGCAACAAGTTTCTCACTGATTGTGGAAAACATGCTTCTATTCACCTTCTAGACAAGTCTGCAGGGACTTTCTCTCTTATCATCGTCCCTGAACGACTTGTCCACTTCTAGATGGGAAGTGGGAATAGAGTTTTTCTCTGACTGTTTCTTTCCATTTAACTTTTTTTATTCTAGTTTAGCTGGGCAGATGGGTGCACAGCTATAATCATATCACCTGGCTGAGTCGGGATGATTGTGAGCTTGAGGCCAGCCAGGGCTACGTTTCAAGACTGTTAGACACAAAATAAAATTACTTACAATTTTAAAATTTCCTGCCTTATATTTATATATTAAACACAGAGTGATGTAATACGTGTTATACATTGTAGAATAAATTAGGCTACTTTTCTACCTGTCACCACACATATACTTTGTAATAAGAATATTTAAAATCTACTTTTTGAGCAATTTGAAAATACACAATACTTCACCATAAACTTTAGTCACCTTGCTGTACAATAGATCATAGAACTTATTCCTCCTGTCTAACTGTACCCTAGGACCTACAATGATTCCACCCACCTTGCACCCTTGACATGTGCCAATTATTATTCTACTTTTATGAATTCAATATTTAGATTCCACATATAAGTGGAATCACACAGTATTTTTCTCTTTGTGTATGACTTATTTTACTTAACACACTCTCCTCTAGATGCATCCATGTCTTCACAAATGATAGCATTTCCTTCAATTTAAAAGCTGTGTAGTATTCCATCATGCATACATACCACATTTTCTCTATCCATTCATCTATTTCTGGGCACTCAAACTGTTACCACATTTTAGATATTGTGAGTAATGCTCTAATGAACATGAGAGTGTGTAAATTTTTCTGAATGTTGATTTCAATCCCTTAGCATTCTGGGATTTCATTCAACAAAGGTCCAAAAAATGGATCATAGTTCCATTTTTAATTTTTTGAGGAAACTCCATATCATTTTCTAAAATGACTGCACTAGTTTATTTCGCCACCAACAGTGTACCAATGTTCACTTTTCTCTACACGCTCTCCCCAAATTATCTTTCATCCTTTGATAAAATAGCTTCAAATCTAAATAAGTATAAAATACTTTATCTATTATTAGGTTAATGTAGTAGGTGAAAGATATAAACAAATATATTCCATATGCTTAATTATAGATTTGGAAAGATAATTGGTGAGGGCATATTACAAAAATATATATTTCTCTATATATTTCTAACCATTTATAATTTCATATCTTTCTTATCCAATAAAGTTTGCAAACTTCAAAGTCAACTTTAATAAAAGGAAGACCATTCGGTACCTATATTCTCCTCCTAATACCTACAAACAAAACCAAGAAGATGAATTTTATGAAAAATATAGTACTGCAATGAAGCAAAATACCATAATGTACAGTTTTAAACAACACAATATGATAGGCTTTTTAAAGGTTACATGAATAAAAAAGAAATTTAATGAAAAAGTATCTGGTTCAATATTTCATTATTACAAGTTCAATGTGCCAAAACTAGCAGACATACACAAATGCATACAAGCCTATCTACAAATTAATCATTTCTAACTAACAAAACCATAAATGAAAAACTTCACACTTGTGTTCTTATGGTCTGTGTTACTTTCCTGAAGGACTCTTTGACATCTTTGTTTCTCAGGCTGTAGATGAGGGGGTTTAGCAATGGGTTGATGATGCTGTAGAAGAGGGCAGCCACTTTGTCTCTCTCTAGGGAGTAGTTGGAACTGGGCCTTGAATACATGAAGAGCAAGGATCCATAGAAGAGTGTAACAGAGACTAGGTGGGAAGCACAGGTGGAGAAAGCCTTGTGCCTTCCTGAGCCTGAGCGGATCTTCAGGATAGCTAGGAGGATGTTGAAATAGGAAATGAGGATGGCAAGGATGCTGGAAAGGATGCTGAAGCCCACCATATTGGAAAGAATTTTCACATAGACCTCGGTGTCTGTGCAGGACATTTTTACTAATGGCAGTGCATCACAGAAAAAGTGGTCAATGATATTTTTACCACAGAAACTCAGTCAGAAAGTATTGATAGTATGGGCTATGGCATTCAAAAATCCTCCTACATAGGAGCCAAGAACAAGTCCTGTACTGAGAGAAGTGGACATGGTACCTGAATAAAGCAATGGTTTACAAATGGCAGCATAGCAGTCATATGCCATTGTTACAAGCAGATAGCACTCAGTGTAGGCTACAAGAGCAGAAAAGAAAAACTGAGCCCCTCATCCAGACAAGGAAATGCACTTATGTTCTGAGATACAAATTGCTAATATTTTAGGAGTATATACAGAGGTATACCAGAAATCCAAAAAAGACAGATTACCAATGAAAAAATACATAGGTGTATGCAGCCAGGAATCAATCCAGATTAAGATAACCAGGGTCATGTTCCCTGACAAGGTTACCAAGTAGAGAATTAGAAATATTCCAAATAGAATCAGCTGCCACTGAGGGTCTGCAGAGAAGCCCACCAGGATGAATTCAGTCAGAATGGTGCGATTTCCCACTTCCATGTCCACAAAGGGGAAGATCTGATTATCATGAGAGGGAAATAAATCAGTGATATTTTCTATTAAGAAAAATAGTGAATTAATTCAGTAATATCTTTAAAAGTTTATAGATTTTTTCCTTTACTTTCTATAATTGTAGGACTTCATTTTGTGACTTTGAAATTCTAGTAGAATTGGAATAAGAATTTAATTTTAAGATTAAAGCTATCATTTATTAACCAGTTAATGAAAGACTAGTTACTCATCAAATACATAACGAGTAGCTACCTTCTGGAAATATTATCTAATCAAGTAAAAATACACAAGAAAACATACAGCCTAATGTTTGGTATACTTTGTGTATCCAAAAAAATCAGTATCCTTTCATAATTAAAAAGAGTTTCTAGTGTGTTTGGCATTACGATATTTGTATAAATACCAGTATGCTGTACTCTTCCTATGCTACTCAACGTACAAATTGAGAAAAACAGTGTGTATTTCTGTGTCCCAATTATTACTCTAAGCCCTGTATTTAACCATTTCATTTTCCACCTTTTTAAAGTAGGTGCATGATGATCTTGTTACAATTGATAAAACTTGAACACAGAGTTTAAGCAGCATTTCCAAGTTCACTCAGTGGTCACAATTCAGAGCATGGCTTTCAAATGAGTCCAGAACTTTTTTAAATGAGAGTACTTACTCCCAGTGATTAAGCCATTTACCACTCTTTGATGTGAACAATTGGTATAGACCATTTTCTTGTAGCTAAGGCAATGCTACTGCTTTCCAAATAGATTAATATATTTACCAATTGAAAAGAGGTTCTAAAAATATTCTCTTACTTGTTCTTTTTATCCACTTTCCTCTAAGTGACTAAGTTACATGAGGATTACACACATGATAAAGGCTTTGATTGTGCATGTCTGTGTTACTGGGAATTGAACTCAGGGCCTTGCACTTGCTGGTTAAGTGCTATACCACTTGAGCAATGCAACCAGTCTTATTTTGATTTTGTTAATTGAGATAGGGTCTCTCTAACTTTGCTTGAGCTGCCCAGTAACTTGAGATCCTCTTGCTTTTCTCCTAGTAGCTGGTATTTCAGGGGATGCTGATTGAAGTATTGTTTTGATAGTGTGGATGCTAAATATTTAAAGAATATAAGTTTTAATTTTAAGGCATTGAGATATAATGATCTTTCAAGTTCATATCCCAAAAACTACAAATATCTCAGAGGAAAGCTAAAAGAAAGTATTTAAGTAAATATACATACACTTTTAAAACTACATGAATTTTTAATAAATAAACTTTGTAAAATTACCCTGTTTCGAGTTGACCAGTTAAATCCCTCCCTAGTTATTAACGTAGAGGGAGACATTTAAAAGCCAAGATAGAATTATTACTGATTTAGGTGCTATGATCATTTGAATTTGATATAAGCCTAAATAAGTGCTATAACTAAAATGCAAACCCAAGACCTCTACTTCTAGGTCTAGTAAGTATCCTTGTTTGATGGGAAGTCAGACTTAGGTGATGTCTTTCAAATGTAGATAACAATATCTAAAGAAGACACAATATAATTTCTGACACTATAGTTAAAGCAATTCAGAATCCTGAAGCCTCTTCCATTGTTTATTATTACTTACTCAAGTTGGAGTAAAATTGTCTTGGCAGTAATTTATGGTTATTATATTATTATAATATAAATATATATAAAATGTTGGATTATATCCATACTCACCATAGTTATTATGAACTCTTCTATGTTATGATCTATACATATAAAGAAACAAATTTGAGGATTTCAAGATTTTTTTCTGATATAAGTTGGATAAAATGGGTATATATGAGTAGAACAAACTACTGCAATTTTTATGCTGACTCACAAAAAAGGCAAATGATGGATAAAATGTCAAGGGCATTATCCAAAGACTTCCAAAAAGAAAACTATTGAAATGATACCTGAAAACTAGTAACCATTTAAAAATATTTAAGGTAAGCAGAGAGGGTAGAACAACACTGCCATAAGAAAAGTACATTAGCACCTTCACATAGAGAAAACCTGGCGTCAAGTTAGAGATGAATGAAAAGAGCAGTTATCCACTCTTAACTGGAAACTATGAAATTCTCAGTCTTCTGTCACCTGTTGAGACCAATCTAGTGATAAAGACTGAAAGCAAACCTTTAAACATTCTATATAGAATACCAAGAATTGCATAAAATGAAACCTTGTCTTAGGAGATAGGACTTGAGACTTAATCTCAACCTTTTTTCTAAAAAGGAATTTATTTTTGAATAGCACCCTGTCCTCAAAGTTCCATGGAAGTCTAAAGAAAACATCTTTTGCATTTAATATTTAAGAGTTCCCTGATTTTACTTTTACACAAAAACTCTCTGTTCTTAGAAAGGTTGGTTAAATAGACTTGATGAAAGCTTCAGTACACAACATTAAAGGCCTAATCCTATTGTCATTCTTATGGCTTCTGTGTGTATAAAAAAATACATCTCATTATATTTCAGTACTAAAGTTCTTAATTTTAAAATAAAAGAAAAATTAATCCTGAAAGCAATCATTGATATGTTAGAGGGCAGAAAATTGTTTACAATTCTTTATGGATTTCTATTCTTTTAAGAATAGATTCTGTTGTCTCAGCCCTTAAGATATGGATACCTTGTGGTCCTTTTTCAAATAGATTGGGGCAGAGACAGCCCCAAGGGCATTGCAAGCTTGAATCTCAGTAAGGTTTCCATTCTTCATCCCTCATTTTTGGAATCCTACCAACATCAAGTAAATAGGCCTGGGCAAGCTTTCTGGATAATGAGACATCCCACTATATTCTCTCTGTTGCTCAACAGAAAGAGAGTGGGGCCATTTAACATGTTCCAATCCCATTTAAGCTAAGAGCTACCACAGACATGCAAATGAGCTGATCTGAATGCAGACAGGTCTGGCACAGAAAGATCTCATAATGGAATGTTGGGTTCAAATCTTGATTCTATTACATGGTAGCTTTGTAATTTTGGGAAAGTCTCTTAAAAATCCCTTATCCTACAGTCTTCACCTCTCTCAAAATGCAAGGACATGTCAGTGTTGTATAGGTAAAAAACATAAGCTGAAGAGAAAATCTACATAACCCGTAACTGTTTTTATTCCAAAAGAAAGGAATAATACCTGACTAATTTTTTTAAATTGCTATTCTTGGGAAAAAAATAAGGCCCAGTTCCCCAAAAAGACAATTTAAGTCAAGTAGTGATATCATTCAGAATCTTATTAATATTTAATGTATTTATCATTTTTTTCTTGATGAGAATATTTAAAAATTTTTCTTATACTGTATTAAAAGTATGGAATGCAGTATAATTATCTACAGCCAGGATGCAAGACATTGGATCCTTAGTTTGCATTCATCTTTGTGTGTATGGGTTTGTAGGAATTGAACCCACAGCGTTGCCTCGCACATGCTTGACAAGTGTGCTACCACTAAGCTACACCACTTGCTGTGCTGATTTGTCTTCAGCTGAAAGTTTGAGTCACATGAAAATTATAGAAACCAATCACTGCTTCCCACATCCCCATCCTAGCCTTTGACTATCATCATTCTACACTCCATTTCTGTGTCGCATACAGGATTTTCCTGTCTTTGTCTGACCTATTTATAAATTCCACATGTAAGTGAAACCTCACGGTGTTTCTCATTTTTTTGTCTGGACTATTTCAGTGAGATAGTGTTCTCCATGTTTATCATATGAAACTGGCATTTAGACAGAAATAGAAAAAAAACCCTCAAATTCATTCAGAACCACAAAAAGCACTGTAGAATTATCAGGAAAAAAAGAGACACATAGACATATGCAATAAAATTCAGGGCCCAGAAATGAATCCATGCTACTATTCCTTGACACGATCTGCAAAAATACACAGTGTGGAAAGCAGACTCTCCTCAGTATATGAATTTGGAAAAACTGAATATCCACATGCAAAAGAATGAAATTAGACTTCTATCTCACAAGAATCAGAAAAATTAACTTGAAATGGTTTAAAGACATACATATAAGACCTGTAACTCAAAAGCCCCTAGAAAAACAGGGGGAAACTGTGATATTTGTATTAATAATGATTTTTTGGTTGTGACACTAATAGTGTAGTCAAGAGAATATAGGTGCAAAAATTAACAGATGTGATGACATCATCTCCTCTTACAATTTGACAGAGAATAGACAGAACTACAAAAGCTATTGGCCTTGGATTGTACTGTAATTATAATACAGCCCCAGTGCTTAACACCTGTGTGATTTTAGGGTATTCATCTCTACTTCAAAAAACATAATTCAGGAGCACCCTCTCTTGGGACCCCCATCCAATTCTGAGGGCTTTTCTCTCCCACTTTACACTTTTCTATATCAGTAGACTCTTCCACTTTAGGCTTTTTAAAAAATAAGCATAATTCACATATATATGGATAATTTTAATTCTGGAATGGAGGTGTACCTCAGTGGTGGAATATGCATCTAGCATGTAAAAGGCTCTTGGCTCAATCTGCAACATCACCAAAATGTTAATAAATTTTGCATAATGAAAGTTGCAGGCTGAGAGGTTATTCATAGTTAGGTCTACAATAGTCTATTTTCTAACACTCCTAACACTCACCTTTCCTTAATTCTGCCCAGCTTTGCTTAATATTCCAGATTCACAGATATTCCACCCCTGCCCCAGCATTCAAAACAATTGACTTTCTGTGTCTTCTGCTTGAAAATTTATTCTTCAGATATTTGTGTGGTTTACCCCCTCATCTACTTTAATTACCTTAAATGTCATTTTCTGACCAAAACCTATTTTAAGAATAATGAGCAATTTTACATATCATCCTTATTTCCTTTAACTAAAAATCCCCATAGTTTTTATTTATTCAGACTGCTCAATTCTCAATTTCTCACATACCTACTATCACCTTCTAACTCTTCTTTATTGGGTCTTTCTCTGAGCAAGATTATAATATCCCTAGGGAAGAGTACTATATTTGTTTCCTGCAATGACCCAGGACATTGAACAGTTCCTAGTAATTATGGGGCCTTAAATGAATATTTCAAGATTTAATAAGCAGATATTCATTCCTTTGCATCTTAAAACTAGCTTAAACTATTCAGATAAAAAATCTACCAGTCAAAGGACTTCCCAAGTTCAGTGTACTGCATCACTACCAAAAAGGAAGAATAAATAAAACAGAAGACTCACTTTCAAGTCCTCAAATCCATATGGAACTTGATATAAATTGTCAATTAATGTGTAAAATGATAGCCATCAAAATAATCAGACCCTATCACATGAAAGCCTCCTACCTAGAAACAGTTATCAACATGCATCTTGCCTTATAGTAGACCTTCTCTGATCTCTTTATAAGAGAACTCAAATTACATGGAAATAAAACAATTCTCTGGCACTTGAAAATAAGTACTGAGAAATGAAAACATTATATTCTAGAACTCTTGAAAATAGAACAACCAGTATAGTCAAAAAAATTTTTGTCTTTTGTATTCACTACTATGTAAGTTAACACATAGGGTCTAACATAACTATTAAAAAGTCAGACAGAATTTCAAATTGTAGATAAGGACCAGCTCTATCATTGAATGGAATCCTATTTAGCAAGGAGAGAAAACAAGGGAAAGGAGAGAGAGAGACAGAGAAGCACCTGCAGCTATGTGTGTTTGACCTACTAATGATCCATGCAGATCCAGGTCAAATTTACCTCCTTGTAATTTCAGGTCAGGTCACAAAGAGGCCAAACTGCTTTGCTAACCTGAACCCCTCGCCCTTTACCTTTCATCAGAAAGACAAATTCCTAGAAGTGAAACCCTTTGCTCTGTTCTCTATCATTTTGACATGTCTTTGCTCAGTTCAATATATGCATTTCCTAAACAGTCCTTTGAGATTCTTGCTACATAGCAATGGAAGAATATATATCTCAGTCTCCAAAGACTCAATTAAAGACCATCTGAAATTTGAGGAAATGTTAATTAGGATATGAGGAAATAAGTACTATTTTATTAAAAGTAGACATAATGAATCTGTCATAATATGATCATTAACTGTGCCTGATAATATAATTTCTGCAAATTATAATAATTAAGCTTTTCTACACTACATTCTGTAGCATATGTGTGTGGGTATTCTTCCTTTTCATATGCTTTTATCACTCACTAAACTAAAAGAACAATACAAAGAATCAATTAAACAAAGAGTTGGTTCTTTGAAAAGATAAAGGATTGACAAACCGTAAGTAAAACTAGTGTAAAGAAAGAGAAAACCTATATTAGTAAAATAAAGACGAAAGGGTGATTTGCAATAGATACCAGTAAAATCCAAAGAATCATTAGGGAATATCTTTAAACTTATATTCCAGTAAATTGGAAAATTTAGAAGAATTAAATAAATTCCAAGACACATCTAACCTACCAAAATTGATCCAAGATAATGTAAACAATCTAAATGAATCTGTAATGAATAATGGGGTTGAAGCAGTAACAAAAGAAGCTTCCAACAAAGAAAGGTGCAGGATAAATGTATTCACAGCTGAGTTCAATCAGACTTATAAAGAAGAACTAAATCCAATGTTCCTCAAACTATTCCATAAATAGAAGGGAAGGAATTTTACCAAAACCACTATATGATATCAATTTACATTGGTGTCAAAACCAGATAAAGACACAACAAAAACAACACTGTGGACCAATTTCCTTGGTTAACATAGATTCAAACTTTCTCAATAAAATATTTTCAAACTGAATTCAGGAACACATCAGAAAGATCACATAGCATTATCAAAATGGTTTAAATCCAAGGATGCAATGCCAGTTCAACATGTGCAAATTAGTAAAGAAAATACAGCACATAAAAAATAATCAGCAGTAAAATTACATGAACATCTCAATAGATGGAGGAAGAGGCTTGGACAAAATTCATTTTATCTTCTTGATAAAAGCCCTGAAGAAAGAAGGAGTAGAAGTAATTTACCTCAACATAATAAAGGTTATATACGACAAACTATAGCCAACATTGAACTAAAAGAGGAAAAATTGAAAAGCAGTTTCACTGAAGTTAGGAACAAAACAATGGTGTGAACTCTCTCCACTGTTATTCAATATACTGTTTGAATTTTTAGCCAGAGCAATAAGGAAAAAGAAATAAATTTAAAAGGATAAAAATGAGACAAATTATCCCTATTTACAGAGGATATAATCCTATAATTAAAAGATCCTAAAGACTCCACTAATGAGTATTTTCAACAAAGCAGCAGGATACACCATCAAGATGCAATAATTAGCATATAATTAGCACATAATTTTTGCTAATAATTTAATACATATATCACACAGAAAAAAATCAGGAAAATGATTCCATTCACAATACCTTCAATAATAATAAATAAATAAATAAATTAGATTTTACCTAATCAAGAAGGTAAAAGACCTCTACAATGAAAACTGAAACACTGAAGAAAGAAATTGAAAATGACCCTTGTTGAGAAAATGGTTTCATTACTGAAAGTGATCTAATGATTCAATGCAGTAACTGTCAAAATTCCAATGACATTCTTCACAGAAATAGAAAAAAAATTTTCTAAAATTCAGAAGGAAGCAAAAAAAGACCATAATAGACAAAGCAATCCTGAGTAAAGAAGCAATGCTACAGGTAGCATTGTAGCTCACTTCATATTATATGCTGAGCCATAATAACAAAAACAGCATAGTTTCGGTACAAATATATACACATAAACCAATGGAATTAAACAGAAGACCCAGAAATAAGTCCACACAGCTACAGACATCTTTCAATAAAAGTACCAAAAGCATATGTTTAAAAAAGACCACCTCTTTAACAAACAGGCAAACTGACTATCCACATGCAGAAGACAGAAAATAGAACTGCAGCTCTCACTGTGTACCAAAATCAGCCCCAAATGGATAACAGATCTTAATGTAAAACTGAAAAGTTTGAACTACTATAGGAAAACACCTAGTTACAGGTACAGCAATAACCTTCTGATTAGAACTCCAATTGCTCAGGAAATAAGATCAAGAACTGATGAATTGGAATTGAATTAAAAAGTTTCTGTACAATAATTAAAACAACTGACTGAAGGAAAAGACGGAATAGAATGTAGGAGAAAAATCATTGCCAGCTTTTATTTTGGCAAGAGATTAATACCCAGAATATGTGAAGAGCTCAAAAATAAGAACACAAAAGAACAAATAATCCAATTAATAAATGGTTCAGGTATTGAAGCAACAGTTTTCAAAGGAAGAAGCACAAAAGGCCAATAATTGCATGAAAAAATGTTCAATGTCCTTTACTATTAAAAGAAATAAATACCAAAATGACATCGAGTTCCATCTCACCCTAATCAGAATGGCCATAATGAAGAATGCAAACAACAACAAATGCTGATGTAGGGAAAATGGAAGCCTTACAAACTGTTGATGAGAATGGAAATTCGTGCAGACACTATGAAAACCAATATTGAGGTTCCTCAAAATATTAAGAATAGAACTGTGATATAATCCTCTACTGCTTCTGTACATACAAACAAAAGAATCAAAGTCAGCATACAATATACACACCTGCACACATATTTCTCATGGTGTCATTTGAAGGAAAATGGGTAGAACTAGATATCATCATGCTGAGCAAAACAAGCCAGACTCAGAAAGCCAAAAATAGCATGTTTTTTTTCAAATGCAGAATTTCAATTTTGAAAAAAGTGATAAAAATGTGAAAATAAAAGAGGAACTATTTGAGCAAGGAGTGAATCACAAGGAAGGGAGCAGACAAGACACAGTGATGGGGTGTGAATATGATTGAAATATATTGTGTACATGTATAAAAATATCATAATGAAATCCATTATCTTGAACAATCAATTAACAAGGAGATAAATAACTCATAGTTAGGCTTTCAGTACATAAAATCCACAATTTCAAGAATACAATTTAAACTTCACAAAATGACTTTGCTGTTTACAATTCAGAACTTTGTTACTGAAAAATTGCTTCTGTTTCTAGAATAGCACTATTTAAAAATAGACTGAAGTTAAATGTTTGGATAAATAGTTACATCTGTTTCATTTGTGTTAGCTTTGATATTTCTGGATAAATAGTGATAGCTGCTTTACCGGTATTAGCTTTGACATTTCTGGTGTTTCCTTTCACCTCATTTATTTTATGATACATCAATGCTCTCTCTATTTTCAATAAAAATCCATAACATTCTTTATTTTGCTATAACTGAGAAAACTTTGTATTTACTAACTAGAAGGATATAAAGTATACTCCCAAACATTAACAATTGTTATATTGTTTTCTCTCCAGCTTCATAAATCTAATCTTAGGGCAACCCTAGATGAGAAATTCATGTAATACTAAATTATTTGGGACCCAAAACTATTATTGTTACTCTATTATGAAATAAAATAAGAAACCAATTTTTAAACTATACTAACATTAAAGCTAATCTACAGGCTATTGAATAAACTAGGGTCCAGTCACTGCATCCAAACAGCAAGCATTTTCTAGATGAGTTAATACTAAAAATTTAGTGCAAATCTCCAATTTTCCCCTGAAGTTGTTTGTTATCACTTATTACCAATTTGAGAAGGGTGAGTGAACTTAAACTTTACATTGTGCTAACTTGAAGAATTTTTTAAGAACTTCTTTCACATTTTTATTCCTCTGACTATAGATCATAGGATTCAACAGGGGAACAATATAGTATAAAAGATAATAACCATTTTGTCCTTATCAATGGAGTAGCTAGAACTGGGGCATGAGTAGATGCAAAGAACAGAGCCAAAGTATAAGAAAGTATAAGGTCACAGAGATCTGGTGGGAAGAGCATGTGGAGAAGGCCTTGAGGCAGTCCTGGGTGGAGAGCATCCTTGAGATGGAGGCAATGATGAATAGGTAGGAGGCCAGGATGAGTACAATGAAGCAATAACATTGGGCGTCAGGATGTAGTAAAACATAGACTGATAGCTTTCCTTCACAGAGGCATCATGAAGGGGTAGGATATCACAGAAAAAGTCACCAATGACATTGCAAAACAAAACTCCAGTGTGAATGTGTTGGTGGTGAAGATTGTTGAATTAACAAAACCTCCAGTATAGGAATATAAAACCAAACAGAAGCACAATCTCCCAAACATGGCCTGAGAATAAAGCAAGGGATTAGAAATGGCCACATAGCAGTCAGAAGCCATGGCAGTGAGCAGGTAGCCCTCAGTATTTCAGTCCAGCGGAGAAGAAAGACTGAGCTGCACATCCACCAAAGGCAATGTCCTTGTTTTCAGAAATGCAGGTCATTAGGATCTTTGGAGTATAGACAGAAGACAACGAGATATCCTGAAGACAGCGATTTCTAATGAAGAAATACATGGGTGTGTGGAGCTGGGAGTCACTGCAGATCAACACTAGAAGTGTAGTATTTCCTAAAAAGGTCACAGAGCACATTCCAAGGAATAGGAAAAACAGAACCAGTTGCATCATAGGATCTGTTGTGAAGCCCAAGAGGATAAACTCTATCAATGTATGGTTGCCCCTCTCCGTGGCTTAAATAGTTTTACCTAGAAATAAAGAAGAGTTTAACTACCTCAATCAATAACAAATGACTCTCTTTGCAAGGCATTCTCTTGATAAGGCCCAGAGGTGTGATCAACAGTAAAATGGAATCTTGCCTCACTTTTGAAAGTGATAGAAGATTGTGAACTTCAATATACTTATTTCTGTAAAATGCACTTAATAAGAATACTGTAATGCTGAAAGAAGGGTTATACATTTTATGGAGTATTTTCAGGATCCACAGTGATGTTTTTGGCACTGATATTTAGTTGGGTGGATAATAGAGCAAATACTAATGCAAATACTCTATAACACAGAGATACATAATAAACAAATGAAAAGGTAAGTATAGTTATATTTTTAGTTGATTATACAAGCTATTAACATAAAATCAGATATTGGGATAAAATTGAATTTAAAGAGATGTCAATTAAGATATTTAGAATTAATAAACATTCTTTTTCCATTTCACTGCTTTGAACTAACAAGTTGGTCAGATCCCATGAGAATAGGGAATGTCCCCATGGTTTAGAAGGTGATGTTTCATCCTTAATAACTGTGGAAATTTTCCTTCAGGTACTCTTCAAAAACATTCATCACATACATGATAAGTCTCAGGGAACCACAGTGTGTATCAGTATAAAATATGAATAGAGACCAACAAATTATTCCATATGACAATATTATGCTATGTAAACTAAATGTGATATCTACCTTCCAGAGTAATCATAGCAGAGACCTTAAAAATGTAAGTTTTGTTCATAATGCAGAATAATTGCAAGGAAATTATTTATAATATAAAATTATATCTACCAATATGCAATTATACTATATTATCATAGTATATACTAATCAATATGCAAAGATACATAATATATAATTTCACATTTATAGTTGCTATAGAAGATATAATTATTAAAATTTGTATTTTATAGACCTTTTCCAATACAAAAATATCTGTCAAGAGGCTAGATATAGTAGGTAAGATATATTTTAGATAGAGTTTTTTCCCAGTGGATGCAAGACATTTTCATATTTTCATGCCAAATAATAAGTGATTCCCAACATTTGTGACAATAAAAATACAGCCACACAATTAAAAAATGCTATAATTTAAGGATGTTACCATATGTTAAAAACTCTCCTCCACAGCTCTGCATTTTACATTGTGACTGTTCTTAGGATTCTTCCATGGATTCTATGAAGAAATAGTGGGAAGGGGAAAGGAACAGGTACTGGGAGTAATAAGGACCAAAGTACATTTTATATACATAGATAAATAGATAGATAGATAGATAGATAGGTAGGTAGATAGACAGATAGAATGAAACCCACCAAATATTATTTGAAAAGGGGGGAAGGAAGGGGCTCAGGGAATATAATAGAAGAGGTGGATTGTTCAAAGTACACTGTACATATCTATGAAATTATCATAACAAAACTCACTATACTATTAATGTATGCTAATAAAAATAGTTTTTAAAAAAGTGAAATAAGAGCCTGGAGCCAATGGCTCACCTGTAATCCTATCTACTCAGGAGGCAGAGATTAGGAGGATCATGTTTTTGTTTTGTTTTGTTTTGTTTTTTTGTTTACTCACATGTGCATGCATTGTTTGGGTCATTGCTTCACCCCCACCTCCTTCTTCCCACCCCCCTACCCCCTGCTTCCAGGTAGGATCACGGTTTGAAGCCAGCCTTGCAAATAGTTCATGAGACCCTATCTCCATAAACCCTTCACAGAAAAGGGCTGGTGGAGTGGCTCAAAGTGAAGACCCTGAGTTCAAGCCCCAGAATAGCAAAAAACAAAAAAAGGAAAGGAAAATAAGCCAAAGTGCATTCTATGCATGTATGTAAATTGCACAAACCCATTGGTGCATTTAATTTATGCTAATATTTTTAAAAGAAATGACTTACAAATAAAAATATCTTCTATTAAGTCACATATGTAGAAAAAGAAAGAAAATAACTGTGGAATATTTCTGGGTGTTCATATTACCTATAGTGATAAGATGCTCCATCCAACTTTTAATGGGTTGACTAGGAATCGGGAATAAACTATCAAGATTAATTTCTAAGAAGGAAGGGAGTTTGTCTGTTTTGGTTATTATCATATTGCTTATGCTTAAAATAATTAAGTTTTGTTTTATTCCAGGCCTTTTAAAACCACATCATTCATTTTTTTCTGGAAAAGCAAGTGCTTCTAACTCACCCTGGGATACATAAAGAAAGATAGGACACATTTCCCGCCCCCCCCCCGGAATCCACTTATTACACTATCACACACAATGGCTTGTTGAAATGACATGTGCATTTAATAACCAAAAATGAGAGGGGGGAGATGAGGGGTGGAGTGGGTAGTAAGGGAGGAGGTGGAGGCAGGGAAGAGAAATGACCCAAGCCTTGTATGCACATATGAATAATAAAACAATAAAAAAAAAGAAATTGCCACCAAACATAAAAAAAAATGAGAAAACACGACACCAGACAGTGAATACCAAAGAGCTAATAAGTTTGCCTTCCTAAGGGTATACTTTGTATTATAAGATAAGAATGTATTTTCCATACAAATTATTAAAATATATTTTTATACTTAATATAACTTTATATTGTTTAGAAATTTTCTAACAAAGTACATATGCCTTTGCATTTTTTAAAGATTTTCAACTGTCTTCCCAGGTCCTTTCTTTAGCACTAAGCATATCATAGTATCTAAATGCCTATTGGACTCTTTGTGAGGAACAAGTAAATTTTTTCATCTACTTGCAATACCCTTTATTATCTGAATTTGGCAGCTTACCTAAATTTTCAGAAACATCATCATCTAATTTCTAAGGCTCAAGAGTTTAGATTCCTATAACCCCTTCAGATTAAATAACTTGGGAAGTAAAAAAACAAGGAATAAAATAAATCAGAGTGATAAATCCAATTTAATTTAATAAGGTGGGAAAATAGTTCTTACTGTGATTCCCTAATGAACATGTAATCAGTTGTAATTTTCCTTCTTTTCCATTCTTCCTTAAACACTATTATGCACATATTTAAAACATATTGTAATATCTTCCAAAAGCTCAATAACATCTCAATAACCAAATGCAAATTAACAAAATGGCTGAAATGCTAGACAAATAATTTAGATTTTACTCTTAAAATGATAACAAATAGAGGATTTAAACAAATAGATAAATGAACTAAGGATATCAGTTCAAAACCAGGACAAGAAACTCAGCAACATGGATGGAAAAACCTCAGCAAATAAATTACAAACACTGAAATGTTGAAAATTGAAAGCTCAATATGTCAAATTTTAAAGCCAGCAGGAAGGATCACCAGTAGACTAAATCAAGAAGAAAGAATATCAGAAGTTCCTGATAAGATTAAGGAAATATGAAGCTTACATATCAATAAAGAATAAAAAAACAAGCATGACCAAAACACTCATGAACTCTGGGACAAAATCAAGGGACCAAAATAAGAATCTATGGGGTAGAAGATGGAGCAGAAATAAAGCCTAAAGGCATGGGAAACCTCTACAATAAAATTATAGCAGAAAATTGACCAAGTCTGGGATAAAATATGGATATCCAATAATAGGAAGCACTCAGAATGCCAAATAGACTAGAACAGAAATGAGCCTCACTATGCAACAACATAGTTAAATTTCCAAGACTAGAGAACAAAGAAAAGATATTGAAAGTTGCAAGACCAGCTATACCCATATGTCACTGGTGTTTTACCAACTTACAAACAAAGCAAAAACCAAGCAAGCATGGTATGATATATTTCAATCCCTGCAAGAAAATATCTGTCAACCAAGATAACTTTACATAGCAAAAACATCATTTAAAAATCAATGGTGAATTAAATACCTTCCAACATAACCATAAGCTAAACAATTCATGACCACTAAGCCACAATATACTTGAGGGAATATTACATACAAAGAATGAAGAAAGTCACAAACACAAGAGTGTAGGAAAGAATAAATTTATAAGAGGAATCTATGAGTATGTAAGAATTAGGAAAAATTAAACATTTTCAACTCAGCAAACTATCAAAATCCTAAGATGAATAAAGAGCAAGAGCTAAAAACACACAATATTCAGATCAACCTGGGACAAAACCACAATAAAATAATAGGAATCAACGAATACCTTTACATAATAGCACTGACTGTTAACAATCTTAACAAGTCTTAAATACATAGACTGCCTGGTTGGATGACAAAACAAGATCCAACTGTTTGTTATAGACAAGAAACATACCTCACAGACAAATACAATCATATATTAAAAATTAAGAGCTAGAAAATGACTTTTCCAACCTATGGAAGTCAAAAGCAAGAAGGAGTAGTAATACTAATATCTCAAAAATAGAATTAAAGCCAAAATTGATTATAAGGATAAGTAAGTTAACTACTTAATGATACAGGGAACAATCCAACAAGAATATATGATTTTAAAGCCATATACACTGAAAGTTGGTGCACCCAATGTCATAAAAATATTAATGGACATAAGGAGACAGGCCCAGATATAATACACTCCACTCTCATCAATAAATCCACTATACAAAGAAAATGGAAAAGATGTATCAGAGCTAAATAGCACCACATATCAAATGGACTTAAACAATATCTACAGAGTGTCTATGCAACAGCTGACAAATGCACATTGCTGTCAGCACACATAGTGCTTTCTCAATAATAGATCACATTTTAGGTGACAAAATAAGTCTTAGTAAATACAAAAACTCAAAATAATTTCTTGTATATTAACAGATCATAAAGTAATAAAAATGGTATAAAAATAAAGTCATAAAGATAGACTATAGACTAAGAAAACACATGAGATTAAGCAACACACTTTTGAATTATCAGTGGGTCACTGAAGAAATCAGAGAAGAAATTTAAAATTTTCAAAACTTGAATAAAAATTAAAGTACAACTTATCAGAAACTTTGAGGTTAGATGATATATTATTTTGGGTTTTTATTAATGCATATTAATTATATGGAATAATGAGTTTTATTGTGGGACATTGGTACATGCATACAGCATATGTAGACCATTTCTTCTCCAGATATCACCCCTTTATTCACCTCTTCCTCATTCACTTCCTCACTCACATTTGATTTCATTCCCCTTTTCACATCTACTTTCATGTCATTGCTTTTTATTATTTCAAACTTCACATATGGGAGAAAACATGAAGCACTCATCTTTCTGGATCTGGCTTAAAGGATGCTATCCAATCTCACCATTTTCTTTCAAATGATAGAATTTCATTTTTGCTTTGTCTTTTTGGCTGAGTAATACTGTATTGTATATAGATCAGGCACTAAAAGAAAGCAGAAACAACTATAAACATATCTGATAAAACAGACTTGAAATCAAAATTAGTCAGAAGATACAAAGAAAGTCACTTCATATTGATTAAGGGAACAATCCACCAAGAGAAGATAACAATTATAAACATATGTGAGATAACAACTATTAACATGTATGCACCTGTTAGAACTAAAGTCATTAAACAAATACTACTGGATTTATAGCAGAGATAAATCACAATCCAATAACAGTGGGAGATTTCAATACTCCATTCTTGCCAACAGACATGTCATCCAGACAAAAAAAAATCAACAAAGAAACCTCAGAATTAATCAATACCTCAGAACAATGGACTTGACAGACATCTACAAAATATTTCATCTGTCAACTACAGAATACAAATTTTTTTCATATGCACGTGGAACTTTCTTCATAATAGATTATATTTTGAAGATAAAGCAAGTCTTAGAAAATGTAAGAAAGTTTAAAACTAGAATTCAACAACAGTACAAGAAACAACAGAAAATAGGCAAACACACATGTAAACTAAACAATACATTTTTGAATAACCAGTGCATTATGAAAGAAATAAGAGGGAAATAAAAAGTTTCTGGAATCTAATGAAAATAAAAACACAACATCTGGGAAGCAGCAAAGTCAATGCTAAGAAGAAAGATTATAGCTATTAGAATCTACATCAAGAAAACAGAAATCTTTTTTTTTTTTTGGTGGCACTGGGGTTTGAACTGAGGGCTTCTTACTTGCTCAACAAGCACTCTACCACTTGAGCTAGGGATAGGTTGAAAACCCAAAACATGAAAGTGTTTGATGTCCCCATGGCACAGAAACCTTAAAGTGACAGAGGTCAATATGAGAAGGGGAGGAAGTAGTGAACAGGTCATTTAGAGATGAATCAACTTGGGTTGTAACACATTTATACATGGAAGCAATGCTAGGAATCTCTCTGTATAGCTATCCTTAACTCAACTAGCAAAAACGCTGTCTTTCTTACTATGCTTATGTCTTCTCTTCAACAGAATTAGAGATAAGGGCAGAACAAGTTCTGCCTGGAAGTGAGGGGGGAAGGAGGGAAAAGGTGGGGGCAGGAGTCATGGGGAAGAAATGACCCAAACAATGTATGCACACATGAATAAATGAATAATAAAAAAAAGAAAACAGAAAGACTCAAATAAAAACCTAATGATGTACCTCAAGCTCCTAGAAATGCAAAAACAAATCAAACTTAAAAATAGCAGGTCAAAAGAAAATAATAAGCTTAGGACAGAAATTAATGAAATAGAGACTATAAAAACATTCAAAGAATAAAAGAAACAAAAAGTTGGATCTTTAAAAAGATAAACAAAAAATCCTAGCAATTTGAACAAAAAGATGAAGGGAAAGAGCCAAATTAATAAAATTTGACATGGAAATGAAATCCAGAAGGTCATTAGGAATACTTTGAAATGCTGTATGTCAGATAAATCTGAAGAAACATATAAATTTCTAGATTCATTTTACCTATCAAAATTAAACCAAGTGTATATAAAGTACTTAAATAGAGCAATGGTTTTTAAGTTTTTAATGGTTTTTAAGCAATGGGTTTTAAGTTATAAAAAAGAATTCCCCAACAAAGAAAACATGGGACTTGGTGGATTCACCACCAAATTTTACCAGACCAAAATGAAGAGCTAATGTCAATACTTCTCAAACTTTTCCATGAAATACAAAGGGAAGGAACACTATCAAAATCATTCTATAAAGCCAATATTAAACTCATTTCAAACCCAGACAACAACACAACAAAAAAAATCAACGTTTAAACCAATCTCTTTTATGAACATAGATGCAAAAATTCTCAAAGAAATACTTGCAGACTGAATTCAACATGTTAAACAAGGTCCTAAATTTTGATCAATTTGGCTTCGTTCTAGGAATGAAAGGATGTTTCAACAAACATAAACCAATAAATATAATACAAAACCTGAACAGAATAAAGGACAAAAATCACATGATCATTTCAATTCAACCTTCTTTCATGCCAAAATCTCTAAAGAAATGATGAGTGGAAGAAAGTCTATATATAACAAACCTGTAGCCAAGATAAAACTAAATCTGAATGGATACATCTCAATTTCCTTTAAAGTCAGGAATGAATGAAGGGTGTCTACTCTCCTAATTCTTATTCAATACAGTGCTAAAATTCCTAGGCAGAGAAATAAGGCTAGATAAGGAAAAAGGGATTCAAATAAAGAAGGAAGTTGAAATTCGATATTTGCAGATGTCATGATTCTATAATTGAAAGACCCCAAAAATTTCATCATAAAACTCCTAGATCTGATAAACACTTTTGGCAAGGTAGTAGGGCATAGAATCAGCATATGAAAATCAGTAGTTTCTCTGTATATAAAAAATGAACTGACTGACAAAGAAATAACTAAAATAATCCCATTCATGATATCTTCAAAAAAATCCTATGTATACAACTTAACCAGGGAGGTGAAATCCCTCTGCAACATTGAAGAAGGGAATTGAAGAAGATACCGTGAATTGGAAAGACCTCCTGTGTTCATGGATTTGTAGAATTAATAGCAAGAAATTGTCTATACTACTGAAAGCAATCTACAGATTTAGTACAATGCTCATCAAATCAAAATTCCAATGTCATTTTTCACAAAAATAGAAAATTCAAGGCAAAATTCTTATAGAAGAATAAAAACTCCAAATAACAAAAATAATCCTAAGCAAAAAGACCAATACTGGAGGTATCATAATACCAGACTTCAAATTTTACTACTGAGCCATACTAATAAAAACAGCATGGTACCAGCACAAAACTAGATGTAATGAACAATAGAAAGGAATACAAAATTTTGAAATAAAACCACGCAACTTCAGCCATGTGATCTTTGATAAAGGAGCCAAAGATATGCACTGAGAAAAGCAACTTCTTCAAACATCATAATGGAAAAGCTCTATCCACATACAGAAGACTAAAACTAGACCTCTCTCCCCCTTGGTAAAAAAATCAACTATAAATTATCAAAGATCTTAATGTAAGATCCAAAATATCTGCAGGGAAAACCTGGAAAGATATAGGTAATTATTTCCTTCATAAAACTTCATTTGCTCAGAAAATAAAATCCAAAATTGAAAAACTGGAATGGCATCCAATTAAAAAGTTTCTGCACATCAAAAGATATCTCTCAGAATTAATAGACAACCCACAGAATGGAAAAAAAAATCTTCACCAGCTATTCAACACACAAGGGATTAATGTACAGAATATATGAGAATCTCAAAAAACTAACCAGCAGAAGAACAAATAATCTAATTAACAAATGGGAAAATGAATTGAATAGACAGTTCTCAGAAGAAGAAATACAAATGGCTAATAAATACATGAATATCCTTACCTTAAAGGAAATGCAACCTAAAAGTACACTAAGATTCCATCTCAATCCAGTCAGATTGGTGATACATCAAGAAAACAAACAGCAAATGCTGGCAAGGATATAGGGAGAAAGAACAACGATACACTGTTGGTAGGAATATAAACTAGTGAAACCACTATGGAAATTAGTCTGTAGGTTCCTCAAAAAGCTAAAAATAGACAGACCTTAAGACCCTGCCATACCACTCTTGGGCATATATCTAAAGGAGTATGAATCAGTATATGAGAAATACCTGCATACTAAGATTTATTGCAACTGTCTTCACAATACTCAAACTGTGGAATCAGCCAAAGTGCCCTATAAACAATGAATGGTTATATTTATATATAATATTTATATATATAATGGAATATTACTCAGCCACAAAGAGAAAAAGACAAATGAAATTATATGGTTTGCAGGGAAAATTGATGGAATGGAAGATCATCCTGCTGAGCTAGATGCCCAGCTCAACAAGTAAAATACTGCACATTTTCACTCATTTATGGAACCTACATCTAAAATGATGATTATGGTTATAATAATGATGGTGAAGAAGAAGAGGGGGAAGAAGACATGAATGTATATAGGGGACTGTCTGGGGGATCAGTGGGAGAGGGGAGAGAAAGGACACAAAAGGGTAAAAAAATAGAAATAAAAATACTGACATGCAGCAAATTGGAAGTAAAATGTCTGGAAATCTATTTCATCTAGAAGCACACTATTTCACATTTTAACATATCCAAAATTGAATGTGTTTTATAATTAATATGATAAAAGCATGTATCAGGGTTTCACTAGAAATTTTTTCTTTCTTAATGATACATAAAATAGTACTGTAGAATCAATAACATATTAAATTCAATACACTGTATCTTCATTTTGAGGTAAATTATTGCTGCCAAAGGAACTTCAGCCTGGGCCATAGGTCCACAGTTTTCTAACCAAAAGAATCCCTAGGAGCCCAGAATCGTATCAATGATGTGGACTACAAAAGAGAATCCACCCTTCTTGGGCAGATTCTCTAATGCAAACTTCAGCTGTAGCCAGAGTTCAGTGGATGAAGAAGAGCATGAAACATGGAAAACAAAGAACAATGAATGAGGGACTCTTTCCTAGAGACCAGGACCAGAAGCTTCAGACAAGCTGTACTAGCATCAGCTGTCTGTTGCATAACAAGATTGCTACACACTTAGTTGCTTAAAGGAGTACACATGTATCAGCTCACAGGTTCTGTCAGACAGATTATAGACACACAGCTGAGACATATGCTTCATAGTCTCAGACAGTCAAGAAGTCTACAGTCAAGATGCCAACCAGGGATGGGGTTTCACCTCAAGGCCAAACTGAGGCAGAATCCACTTCAATGCTCATATGGCTTTTGGCAGAACTAAGTTCTTATAGCTGTATGTCCTAAGCTTCTACATAGTTACTGGCAAGTGTGGTCTCTAGCCACACATGGAGTTGCCCAACATGGCTATTTGATTCATCAATGTCAACAAAAGAAACAGCCTGCCAATAAGAAGGGCATCAGATCTTGTGAGATGCAATCACAGAAGTGGTATCATATCACCCGTGGTATATTCTAATTGTCAAAAGTAAGATACATGGTCATGCACACTCAGGGGGAGGGCTTTCAAAAGTGTCTGAATACCTGGAGATGGGGGTTCTGCACGCTATCTTAAAATCCGTCCATGTAGTAGACAGAAAAAATAGTTGATCCAATAGCTCCCCTTCTAAGTAAATATCCAAAGGAATTGAGATTAGCAAATCCAACAATAATATGGTCTACTGAAAATAAGATAAAATTATAGAATAAAAATAAGTTAAAATGTGTACTCTCATGCTCACTGTAGTATTATTCACAATAGTCAAGATATGGACAAACTAAGTGTCCACCAGAAGATGAATAAAGAAAACGTGGTATATATCCACAATGGAATAATATTCCATCATAAGAAAGAAGGAAATCCTGTTATTTCTGACAGCATGATGGAATTAGGGAAACTTACGCTAAGTGAAATAAAACAAGAACAAAAAAAACCCAAAAACTGCATCCCTCCCATGTACGTGGAATTTAAGACTTTTGAACTCATAGACGTGTAGAATACAATAGTGGTTATGGGACTCAGGAGAGGGGATATGTGGAGATGTTGAACAAAGTAAACAAAGCCAGGAGCCTGTGGCTCACGCCTGCAATCCTAACTATTCAGATAGCAGAGATCAGGAGGACTCAGGAGGACTGCAGTTCACAGCCAGCCTGCTAAAGAGTTCATGAGATCCTATCTCAAAAAACACCCAAAAAACAGGGCTGGCAGAGTGGCTCAAGTGTTAGAGAGCAAGTGTAGGCCCTGAGTTCAAACCCCAGTACTGGCCCCGCAAAAAACAAAGTATGCAAAATCTCGGTGGACTAGCGGAATATGGGTTTGCACAACATTTTGTGTATAATTAACAATGTCTATTGTACATTTCGAAATTGCTAATAAATTTCAAATGTTTCACCACAAAAAAATAAGTAATTGGGCTGATGACCTGTTAGTTAGCTTGAAATAATTATTCCACATTGTATGCATAATTCATAATATCACTTTCTACCTCATAAATATGTACAAATATGGACTATACATTTATAATAAAATTAAAAATATTGCAAATGAAACATTGCCAACACTGAGTGAAAATCTACTGCTAAATTTATACTTAACATTCAAAAACATGTTCTAAACCATCAATGCCACATGTTAAATAAATTTTTATTATGTTTTTTCTCTTCCATAGTTTATCACTAGTGACCCTTTCTCTTTTACTAGGGAGTGCATAATGTTAGGTAAACATTTGTACAAAGTTGAGATAACTTTTCCAGACACAAAATAAAATTAATTTACCCATAGGTTACCCAAGGTTATCTGGAACTATTTTCATTCTCATTTAAAGAATAGAACATGACTACTTTTTTCTAAAAAGATTAGCACAGTAGCCCTCAAGTGGTGGTTTATGTGTCTGCCCATTCTGCAATTATATGTCAAAATTAATGATGCTAGTGTGACTTGAAATTATGTTTTCATATAATTTTTATTTTTGTAACCAAAAGGAACATGAAATAAACTGTTCTGTTACTTTAATATGTTGTGCTTCTATCATCTACCTATCTATCAATTTATACTATGGGCATATATATGTGTGTGTATATATATATATATATATATACACACATTGAATATGCTAACATTACTTTAAATGTTTTGTAGGTTTCTTTGTCATTGTTGGGATGTAATTTTCACAACATAAAGCGCACAATTAACATAACTAACTTTCTTTTTAGAACACTGTCTAAATTGAGCATCTTGGGATTACAGTGTAGGGCCAGTTTCTACTTGCTTACTGTGCATTACAGCTTGGGCTGATTATAGGCCTTACCCTGCATTCGAGGTGGGAGTGACCACCAGTATGGATCACGCTTTCCTGCTCAAGGTCTACTTGACCAACTTCCAGTTTCTTTCAAATTCATTTTGTATTGCTGGCAATGATAAAAGTGTTTATAAGCATATGTTATATTAACATGGTTTTACTATGAAATATTAAACAAAATTAAATGCAGAATAATATATGTGCACTTTTATTTTATCATTATCTGTGTGTTTTCCATATAAAACTATGTTTGCATTTGGAATTCTACTTTGAAAGTTGTTTTATTTCACCATAATTATGTTTTCATGCTAAGAATATCAAAATTTGGATGTAAGAGCCCTTGTAAGTTCACACCAATAAAATAACAGGAAAGTGGGGAGTCATATGGTCACAAAAACCACATTTATGTGATCTCAGTTTATTTATTCCATATGTAAGAGACATTATGTAAGAGATTACAAGGGTCAGACCTGATGAGTTTAGTTTTTGCTGAGTTATTTCCTGAGTTTCTGGTATCAACGTGCTAATGCTATGGGAGATAATGTACATATAAAAATGCTTAAGCTATTCTGTTAAGGGAATGGAAAGTGATGAATTGCAAGTAGTTATTAATCACATGAAAATATTAAAGCCTAATTTGGTATGTTTGTCCCAGTTCTGGGAAATAGCTTTATCAATGCTATTCTATACGGGTCAGTCATCCAGATCTTCTTATGCCAAGGTTAGTGAACGTATGTCACTTTAGGAAAGTAGAAAAATGGCTTGGGGTGTATGGTTTTTGTTTGTGTTTTTGTTTTAAATCTAGGGTAACATGTAATTCAATTAAATTCAAGTTCATATATTTTATATTCAAACTTTATCTTTAAAATTATGCTAATTTTCTTATCTTACGTGTGAAGAGTAGAAACCCTTAACATACATTATATTGTGATTAAGCTCAAAAGCATTTTTACTTGGAATATAAGTAAACTAATGAAAATTGTCTGCAGTTTCCTTAGAAAGAAACAATCTTGATTTACTTGAAGAGTTTATTCAGAGCCTCTTTCACATCTTTATTCCTCAGGCTATAGATCATGGTATTCACATGGGAAACACCACAGTGTAAAATGTAGAAACTATTTTGTCCTGTCTAAAGAATAACTAGATCGAGAGCGAGCATAGATGTGCAGAATGGAACCATAGTATAAGGTTACAGAAATCAGGTGGGAGGAACACTTGGAAAAGGCCTTGAGGCGGCCCTGGGTAGAGCGAATCCTCAAGATGGTGGTGATGATAAAGACATAGGAAGCCAAGATGAGCACAATGGGGGTGATGACATTGGAAGCCAGGAGGAAGAACAACACAGTCTGGTAGCTACCTTTCTTGCCACAAGCCAGCTTCACCAGGGGTGGGATATCACAGAAAAAGTCATCAATTACATTGTCACTGCAGAAGTTCAAAGAAAAATTGTCTCTGGTGATGATAACAGAGTTAATAAAGCCACCAAGATATGAGGCTGCTACAAAAAATATACACAGTTTTATAGGCATGGCCTGACAATAAATCAGTGGCCGTGAGATGGCCACATAGCGGTCATAAGCCTTGGCAGCCAGCAAGTAGCACTCAGTATAGTCCAGTCCAGCAGAGAAGAAGAACTGAGCCACACAGTCACCAAACGATATCCTCTTGTCTTCAGAGATGCAGGTCACCAGGATCTCTGGAGTATAAACAGAGGACAGCCCAAGATCCAAAAAAGACAGATTTCCAATGAAGAAATACATGGGTGTGTAGAGGCAGGAGTCATTGCAGATCAGTACTATAGGGGTGCAATTTCCCACCACAGTCAATGCGTACATGGCGAGGAACACCACAAAGAGGACCTGCTGCGTCAGGGGGTCTGTTGTGAAGCCTAACAGAATGAACTCAGTCACTGTGTTATTATCCTGCTTCATGGCTATAGGGAATCTCATCTGTGAGGAGAGAACATGAGAATTCAGACTGAGTCAGAGTGCTGAATAAATAGATAATATGTTCAATAAATAAATCCTAGAAAATGTAATTAACCAAAATGTTTGTTTGCTTTAGGAGAATCTAGTTCAATGCAAAAGAAGGGAATGATCAAAAGATGTTAATGATAATATTAGACATAAGGTGATTCTATATCATATGCATGATTTTATAAATTTATAAAGATTACCATTTGAAAATGGTAATTGAATTTTGTTGAATTTAATTATTTAATTAATTAAATTATTTAATTTATTGAATTCTCCAATTTTATAAAATATGTGTTACAGTTCCCATTATAGAGAATGGATCCAAAGTGATTAATTTATTTGCCTGAAAACTGTGAAGCAAACACAAGTAGGAAATTAACCCAAGATAATCAGGTTATAAAATTCATTATTTTTCTGTATATCAAGGGTACCTTAGAGGAGCACAATCTTTGAGTATCTATTCAGATATATCATTTTAGAGGTAGATTTCACTTTTTCTTAGTTCTACACAGATAGATTTTGCAAGCTAATCCGCTCTCATATTCCCATCATTTTGAAGTCCTAAGAAAGATATCATATTAGTTAATGGAAAAATTTTGTTCCATGAGACAATTTCACCAAGGCATCATACTGGCTAAGAACCATCTGTCAATATTTTCCTTTACTTATCTTAATAATATTTATTGAGCATTTAGTATGTGCCAGATGTTCTACTTATAGCTTAAAAAGTGTTATATTGAACCATCAAAATAAACTTGTGAAATACAAATGTGTATTCTCACTTTCCAAATGAATTATCTAAGACATAGATATGTTTGTGCACACTTTGTTCAAGATCACACAATGGGAAGTGGGTGCAGTCATGATTCACAACTATTTTCCCAGTGTTTATCTATCCCCAAGCCTGCATATCTGTCTAGAATTTTTATTTTCTATATACTCTGTTAGGCACTGGAGGAAAAAAGACAAAACTAAGTCATGGGGCATGATGTAAAAAATGATATGTTTTACTGAGAAAAATCAAATCTTTGCAAAAAATGCAATAGCTTGTGATGAAACAAACTACCATATCTGATATTGGGAGACAAGTCAAATAGGAAATCCAGCTAAGGCCAGTGAAGTCAATATTGTGTGTGTGTTGAGAGGTTTTATACAGGAGAAGGAAACATGACTCTCTGCTTGAAGAATGAGAAGAGAGTTAATGTGTGGAAAGACATTTCTGGCCAAGGAAAACACAATTATCAAATCACAGGAACAGGAAGTGGAATGGAGAGGGTTGGACTGTCAGAACTTTGGAAGGTCTACATGGCATTTACAGTGTATTTGAAGAATAGTAAACACAAGGTTACGTAAGATCACAATATATTTTTATGCATAAAGCATTCTTGAGGATTTCATTAATCATGATTTTTTTCTGTACCTTATGACATTTTAACATATTGGAGGCCTTGCTAATACTGAGACTATCCCTTCCAAGAGGAGTTTATTCTAAGATGTAAAAATCAGTTTCTCTGCAAGCAACAGAATACCTTTCATATGCAAACCATACAATCCAAAAACCACCCAAGCACTTTTTTCTAACTTGCATCCATAGCAAAGCAGTATTTTTCACTCCAGCACAGACAAGAAGAGATTTCTCTTGACCCAAAGCCAGTAGAAAGAATACCACATCCAGTCTAAAATTTGCTCTTTTTACATTACCTTCACAGACAATTCCTTCCTACAGAAACTTCAATAAAGGCATTGGGGTTCTTTTGCTCTTCTTTCTTATCAAACTTGATGTTTTCCCATGTGGTGCTGGTATGACCCCTTTTATGATGGGAAATATAAGTAATAAACTCATCTTTCAAAGGCAGTTACCTCAGTGCCTTGTCATCTTACTGCAATTAATTAAAACAAACCCCCACATACACAGCAAATCAGAGATAATGGCCTAAACTCGATCAACATTAAAAGGATTGAGATCTGAAAAAAATGTAGTGAAAATGCAGTGGATTTCAAAATCATTGCAAGCATCTAGTCTCTACAGTGAATGCATAAATGCTTTACTCCACCCCTACTCAGGATCAGAGCACTTAACTCTAGAACTTGTATGTCTACAATACGACCTGAGCTTCAAATCCTGGGAGCATTGTCACATTTCTGTAGCACATGAGGCTTTCATAGTCTAAATCATTTCTGGGAAATACTACTAGGGAATTCAATTAAATATTGAATGAATCAGTTTGGAATTGTTCCTAATTATAAAATTACAAATAATGAGTTAGAGGTGGAGAAAGAGGCAGAAGGAGAAAAAAATATGTGCCCTAAGCCCAGGTGCTGTACTAGAGAATTTGCACACATAATTTCCACTCGTCAAAACTATAATCAGGTAAATACTTGATTGGGAACAAACTGTACTCCCTAAATTCATATGATGAACCCATAACACCAGTGTGAATGTATTTGGGGATGTATAGGACTTTGCTAAGGTAATTAAGGTTAACTGGATTCTAAGGATAAAGTTCTGTTCTGATGGGATTGGTAACATTATAAAAGAAGAAATTCTCTTTCTCTCTCTCTCTCTCAACTGATGTTTATATTCCAGAAAGGGAAACCCTCCATGCTGACACACAAATTTTGGACTTCCAGATGCCAGAAACTATGGGAAAATAACTTTATGTTTTTGAAAACACTAGTTCATGTTACTTTGTCATGATAGTCCAAGCACATGAACACAATATCATTATTGTTACCCACATTTTACAATTGTAGAAATAGAGGCTTAAACAGACTAAGCTTCATAGGAGAACTAAGGACAGAATTTGAGGCTAAAGCCCAGGTTCTCTGCAGCATACCATGCAAATATGGGAGTATTAGGGAGTATTATACTCTCTTAGATCCACTCATCTGCATGATAGAATTCAGAATAGACAAAAAAAGAAAAGGAAAGAAGAGGAACAGAGAGGAGAGGAAAGGTGAGGGGAGGAAAAAGGCCCTGCTGTGCTCTATATGGATCATAATCCCAGCTCAGTCCTGCCAGGCTCAGCCATTCATCAGCTATTCCACTAGGGACACCAATGAATACCTGTGAAATGTCCCCCCAAAGTGATTTCAAGTGGTTCCCTATCACTGTCTGAACTTTCACTGCATTCCAAATGCTATATGTGAGCTATTTCATGTGATTTTTCAGTCATAGGAGGTAAGTACTACCATGATAAGGAAGTTTTGTTAAAATTAAAATGTAGAAAATGTAGAGCGGAACTTAATATTATTATTAACAAAATTAGAATATAGGAAAACTTAATGTAGGAGAATAATTTTCTTGCTCTAAACTATGGGTTTTAAGGGAAAAATCCACAAAAAGTGAATTACTGGGCTAGTAAAGGTGGTTGGTAATCCAGTGATGGGATGGAGGTGGAACGAGAACTCTGCATGTACTACAAGTCTAGTTCTCAGGGAACTTCTTTGCAGAGTAGCTACATCACTTGTATGAATTTAGGCAAACAGATTTATACTCACTCCCTTCTTATGTAGCCAAATAGGCTTTAAGATTTCTGCTGGTTTCTCCTTAGAACTTTCTTTTACCATTTTTGTTGCCCAAAAGTACCTCGCCTGCTCAGTGAGATATTCCCTGACCACTTTCTTCAAAGTGGCCCACAACCCCAGCATTCTCCCTTTGCTTTGATTCTTCTTCAGAGCAGTTAGGGAATGGGCCACAACACAACTGACTTAGTCCTCTAGTTTGCTAGAGGATTGGAATCCTACCAGGAAGAAGAGCATGATTTGTTGATTGTTACTGCTATCTGCTACTGCGACATGTCTCTCACACAGTAGGCTCAAATTGAATATTTTCTGAGTGGATGAAGCATGTACTACTATAATCCTCAAGAAGCATGTCAAACAAATCCATACTGCAGTCTAATCTAATCATTGCATTTAACTCTGAAGGACTTGTTTCTTATCATAACTAAAAATCTCTCACTACCTTGTGCTCTTTACTGACAAGCACAAGAAACAGCTAAAGAGAAACAGTCACAAGATCCACACCCTGGCTACTGAAACACGAAGAAAAATTGAATTTATTTCAAGACAAAGTTTATTTGTGAGGGCTGTAGTTCTTATTTTAGCAGTACATTGTCTTTCACGTTAAAAGAGCTCTTAGGATCCATGTTTTCTACATCAGAGGCAACCACAAGGAGAGAGCCAGCAAACCATACACAGCACAGGGACTCAAATCCATCTCTCTGCTTACCTGCTCTCAGAAAACTTCATACACATTATTCAATTCAATTCTCTTAAGTCTTAACTGTCTCATTTGTAAAACAAGAATAGAAACTGTAACTGCTAGATGGGGCTATTGTAAAATTTTTTAAATAATCTAAGCTAGTTACTAGAAGAATCTACAGATAAAAAAATATTCAAGATCAGTCTTTTAATTCAGAGGACATAACACCACCTGACACATTACTATAGTTGTAGCTCGCTATCCCTCATCCCCAAGAGATTAGGATTTAGAAGGTGGGGGTTCTGGTAGACTGAGTGATTCTGATGTAAATCGATTCTATGCAATTCTATGCAAGAAAATTTGCAATATTGCCCATTATAACTATAATGTAAGCAGTCCTACTTTACAGTGGTAAGAAGATCAAATGAAGTGATGTGTTACACAAGAAGGTATTTTGTTGGTTTATTCAATAATTTTAGAAGGCAGCATGAAGTTTACAATCAGACAGACTTGGGTAGAATGCTAATTCCAACCTTTTAGAGCTTGGTGACCTTTGAAAATATCTTGATCCTTTTTTAAAAAAATTAAAGAATAAAAACTTTATTTGGCTCTACAATGAGAAGAAGATAAAATAAAAACTCATCACCTCATTATTCTAAGTTCTCTTCTCTAGACTATATTTCCAGCATCCCTCACAAAACCATCATATGAAACTCAGCTTCATCTTAAACTGGGCAAATTGAAATTAATAAATCCTTTTGATGATCAATTTCTTTACCTGTAGTCCAATGCACTTTTCATCTATGATAATACATTACTTGCAAGATTATGGTCAGACTTAATAAAGACACTGTATTTAAGGGTATTAAAGGAGTCTCTGACATCCAATAATAATTATGTGTTCCAAATTTATTATTTTGTTTACTAATGTGAGATAATTATAATGAGGTGGAATGACTACTATTATGCAATGCGTAAAAACTGTACAATTGCCCCTTTTATCTTTGCTATTTTTCTCTGCTATTGAAACCTAAACCTCTTTGCCCCAAACATTCTTGATGATTCCAAACTTCCCATAATGGTGTCCATTACTTATGCTTTATTGCTTTAAAAATAATTATGAATTTTATGGGATCCCCAATGCCTTCATAACTGAACTGTCTATATCTTCACAACAGAAAATGCTCAAATCCACAACACAAACAAAACAGCATAAATATTTTCACAGTATCTTGCATCCAGTAATAGATATTGGTGAGGTTTACCCTGTGACCTCATATTACACGTTAAAGTTTTCTTTTCAGATAAATGTTCTCGGGCCAAACTCACCTACAGACTATGGCAACCTGACAATCATGGTAAGCTCTTGTCTGACATTCTTTTTCAGTGTGTTATCCTACCTCTGTGGAAATAAACAACCTAAAAGTATTGAAAATTTTCATAATTTATTTTTGTGCATGAATTAAGAAACACTAGTCTATCAGCCTCTAGGTTTCTTGAGATATTAACAGTGGCTTATTTCCTTGGTAAGTGGCTCTCAAGGACTGTTCTATTAGTTGTGGAGTCAATATACTTTGTTTTTTGTTTGTTCCATTAGCATAAATAGTCCCTTATCATCACAAATAGAAGAGGAATTTAACCCTCACTTTTTTGCTCTCAGGAGTTTTACAATTGCTGTAGAATGATGGAGAGATTTAAAAAAAGATGGCTTTGTAGCTCTGCTTCCATAACAGAATGCAAATAGCTATTCAATCATTATGAGTACAGAACAAAATTTCTATGCCATGGATAATATATGCATCACACAACTTACCAAATTTGCAGCAAGTGCCTCGATTCAATATTCAGAGATTCAATTCAGCTAATTTCAGGGGGGTTTTTTTATAACAGTTATTTGATCCCAGGGGTTTTATCCTCATGGTTTCATAGCTTTGGGGAATTACAAGCAAGATAATTAAACAAAACTGTGCACTAATAAAGCCAGTTGAACTTAATTTAATATGATTCAAAAAAATTTAGTTTAGGGAGTGTGATCACCCATGATGGATGTATTGAGTCATAACTTCTTCATATTGTTTTACTGAATTCAGATATCCACTTCAGTAGTGATAAACACATAGATTCAAGTATTTCTGTAGGATGTTAGATAATCCATTTTCTCTAGATCAATGGCCATCTTTTGCCATCCTACTTCCTGTTCCAAGAGACTAATCTCTGAGAACTATATCAAGTAATTTTGCAAATATGCGTAGGAAGTCAAAGGAAAGACTGAGGTCAAAGGGCTAACTCCCAAGCTTTTTCTCTGGAGGGTAATTGAAGGCCACATTCATCCCTGTATTAATGCCAGTGCTCTGTTCAGTAGCCCTCCCTGCCTCCACATGAAATGAAAATCACAATTTCTCTCTCTATAATTATTCTTTACCCATCTCCCTTCAGGTGTAGATGAAGTCACACTCTGTGGCAACAGGTTACTCTATAACTTTCAATATCCCCATATTCTTTTCACAACTTTCTACCTCTTTATTCAGTTCTCTTTAAAGTATCAAGTTTGTGAGGGACATCTCTTTGCAGACAGGACTCTAACTGATACATAATTGATATTAGTATTAACTCTAAAATCAAATCCTCAGTTTGGGTTTCTGGAATTAGTTGATTCACATATTTCAAGAATATGTAGATATGTCTGCTGTCAGGTAAATGGAATACTGTAAGCCTTGGCATGTGGTGTCATCATGACCACTTAAATCACCACCAGTGATGGCAGTGAAGTGAAAGTGGAGGGTGAGGCACTGATCATTGAGTGATCAATTGCTGGTAGCATAATCAAGTAATACTAATTATGAAAAGCATGGGACATTTTTCTTTGAAACTATGAATGTCTTACATGAAAGAGTAACTAGAAAAACCCATCTTCATCTTGGAAGGAGCTTCTTCTCTCCTGTACTCCCTTAGGAATAATATGACTGAGATTCTAGCCAGGACCTGTTTCTGGGGGTTGCAGATTAAATGCTAATTGATACTGGCCAGAAATAGTGGCATGTGCCTGTAACACCTACTGAGAGGCATATCTAGGATCATTGCTCTCTGAAGCCATCCCCTAGCAAAAATATGAAATCCCACCTAAAAATAACCAAAGCAAAAATAGGGCTGAGAGAATTGCTTAACTGGTAGAGCATCTGCTTACCAAGTGTGAGGCCCTGCCTAAAAAAATGGTAAACATTGACAGAGGGTTTGTAATTAATTAAAAGCATCAGTGGGGAAGAATTGAGACCATATGGGACAAGGAAAATCAGAACTAACAACAAAAATACTTGACTGCAGAGGCAATCCCTGATTCACACACACACACACACACACACACACACACACACACACACACACACACACACGTTGGAAGGAAACACCATTCTCCTGGACAAAAGTTTTCTAATGAGTGCAGTAAGGAGCATTTTAAGGGTGGCAAAATAAGAAAAACAAAACGTAGTGATTAATCAAATCAAATTGATCTTCACTGATGCACCTTCATAAAATTCACAGATTCTTCTTATTTCCTGAATTACATAGCAAAACCTTAACATTCCAGTCTATTAGGTTACCTTTTTAGTTCTTACTGATAACAATAACCAGAAACTTTTAGTCTTCACACAACAGAGGCATAAACACACCTATTTTCCTTCATCAGTGTACATCAATCCTCCATATCTTCAATACTAATTTTTCTTTATTATTCTTTGGAAAGCTTCTAATTTTGTAGGGACTTCTTAGAAAGCTAAGTTTTTAATGAATTATTATTTATTGCCCATTTTAAAACATTAGGACAGTATTCATTTATTTATGAAATTTTTAGACATTTCTGCATGCTGTGTACACATTTGCTAATCAAAATAAAGCAATCTACTGGTCTACTATTTTATCACTACCTTCTTTTTTTCTTCATATATACTTATTCTAGTACACTGGATGCCCTGGCAGTTATTGTTTCAATATATTGGAATTTAAACTGAGGATCATTTTGTCCTGCTTTTTTTAATTGTTCAGACTGTGACAACTACATGAACAGGAACCTTTTTATTTTGACTCCTTTCATTCCTGACCTCCCATTTGTAAAAGCACCCACATTTCCTAACACTCAAAAATGTTGCAGATACCTGCTATACATACTTTCTTGTTGTAGGTCTCCTCAAAGAATTCCTGATACTTTTTGCTGAACAGTGTTATTAGGAACCCAAATTTGACCTACAGAGAGCAAATAATGGATATCAACAATTACTCCATGTTGCCTTCTTTGAGCATAAAAAGAGTGATGGTCTCAGTGGTTTGTATCATGTGTACTGACAAGTAACCTGGGAAAACCTAACCTCATTATCTTCTATAACCACTGGACCAAATCATTATATATATATAGGGATCAAAGGATCCAACTGATGCAAATAATACTGGAGCAATGAAATTAGATGACTATAGAATGGATTTGGAGGAACAAATGATAGACAGCCAACTTAAAATAGAAATACTAGTATAAAAAGACATGTACTTTTTAATATGCACATGTGCACATGTTAATTTTAGTAGCACATGTAATATATGTATATATGTTTAGCTTCTAAACAACAATAAAGAATAAGAATAAAAATTATTATTAATTACCTTTTTTACTAGGGAAATAAAATCTCCAATTTTTTTCCTCTGTCTTATCCAATAGCATCCAATCTGTCAGCACATACATTTTTTAAAAATTATACTGTTAGTTCCTTGCTAAGCAATGAAATCCCAATGGGCTTTAGCAATCTACAGCCCTGGGAATCCAGCAACTGAGATAAAAGATACTGGGATCAGAAAATTTGAATTCTGTTTATATGATGCTGTTGCTGAAAAATTTTAGGTAAGTTGCTTAATTTTCTATTTGTAGAAATTGTTGTTTTCCTCAAATCCAGCCTTTTCATACTAATATATGGTAGGTGCTAGAGCAAGGGCTTCTTTTGAAATATTTTCACCATATTCATTTTCCCATCTCAAAATTCCTGAGAGTTCTCATAGAGAACTTGAACTTCAGATTATATAAAAAAATAAATAATAATTATCAATACAGGAAAATACAAGGGAAAGCACTAAATGCACAAACAAGAAACCACTAACAAAAGAAGAAGCCTTTGTTAACACACCAAAGGCAAAGAAGGACGAAGAATGAAGTAGCAGGGATTATTAGGGACAAGGGACATCAAAAAAAGTTTGAAGTTCTTTCTTTAGCTTGATACTCTTTAAAGAAGCATGAAGACATATGGTATTGTTTAGAAAACCTCTATAAGAAAAAGTTGTATTAAAAAATTTTGAATGGAAAGCTCATTTCTGGTTTATAATACAAACATATAACCTTTGTTAAGAAGGTGAGCATACTGGCTGAGCTGCATACACTGGCAGATATCCTGGGTTTTTTCCTGTGGTTAACAAATACAAGGCTCATCTGTTTAAGCTGGTCTTTCTCCTGGCATACATAGTGAGTGTCATGGGGAAATACCAAGGAAACATATGCCCTGTCTTTCTTTGTGTGACTCCAGGTGAATTGTGAGTGTTGTTTTATTCAAGTGAAAAGAGTTATACAGCTTTTATAAAAATCTCAAGGAACTGGAACTTAATAAAAGTTAATTATCTGTTTCAACATAGTAGATCTCAGGAGAAACATGACTAGAGGAATAATAGAGTAAACATGATAGACAGTCACCCTGGGCTTCCTTGATGGATGCTTAGGTCTTTGAGAAGATAAAGTGTAAAGATCATGGTGATGGTGAAGGGAAGATACTGCTGATAAAAGAGGTAAAGGTTTGAAAACAAATTTAAACCATTGCAATGTTTTATATGAAAAGGCAACAAAACCACTGCATTACAACTGTGTAACATCCTATCACATATATGTTATAGGACAGTGGGCTCTAAGTACATCATATATAATGCACTCTTCAAATTGTCTGATAATCACATGAAGAAATTATTATCATTTTTCTATTAAAGAGAATAGATGAGAAGAATGAGATGAGGCATTTAAATAAATGTTCCCAGGTCACTGTTATGGAAATTGTCAATATTGAAACAACTATGTTTATGCTTCATCTTTTTAAAATTTATAAGCACATCTTTACCTGTGTAAATTCATTGAGTCTTCATAACATTGCAATACAGTCAAGGGTTATGAGATAAATTAATAATAATAATAATTTCAACATTTCTCAGTGTAATTTATAGAAATCCTGAATTATAAACACTTGGGTTGGTTTCATGAAAACAGGTTTCTTGAAGCTTACCTGAAACCTGCTAAATTAGAAACATTAACCAGGTGATTTTATGTACAAAGAATTTGAGACTCACATATTACTCAAGTTTATAAGATATGCCAGCTTAGTCTTTCGTTAAGTCCTTTGCAATAACCCTAAAGAAAGATAAGTTATTTCCATTCCATATATGAGGAAGTTAAGAACTTAGATCCTTTTTAACTGCTTAAAAGTCAATTTTTTTTGGCTGTGCCTGGTTTAAGCAGTCAACTGTGGTGATGTCTAATACATGCTTCCTATTCTTTGTATGTTACAACTTAGAAAATACTCTTCTTTTTTTGCAGACACGTATCATTCATAAAATCAAATATTTGACTAAACTAACCATTCTGTAGACTTGTCTCTTCATTTCTTCCCATATGAGTCTGCAAAGAACACAAATGACCTGGGTGTGGTTTTAGAGTAAAATAACTTCATTTGAGGCCACTCAGAGCATCAATCCTACTGAGTTGTTTCTTTTCAGAATAAAGGCTGCTCATTTATTCATTCAGTAACTATTTATTGTGTCTATAACATACCATTACTGTTCTAAGCTTTAGAGAGAAATGATGCATGAAACTGGATGAAAATTTCTGCTCTCACAGAGTCTCCATTATTGTGGACATTTATCTGTTTGACACAGAAGAAATAGTAAATGGAGAACTATATGATTGCAGGTGATTTGACCACTTAGTGATATTATAAAATTATTGTTTTTTCTTTCTTCACACACCATCTAGAAGAATCTTTAAAGATTTTTCTACATTTACAAGGTAAATTATAAAGCTTCAGGATAGGAGTTTTAACATATGGTGCTCCCATTTAAGAATATCTTCTAACCATGTTGTTGGATTATTTATTGTCACAGATATTGGAATCCCCACTGGCAGTTATCTTGTATCCATGGGATGGTTCTATGCAAGGGTAAAAATGTCCCATCCCCTTCATCTAGAGTTTTTATGGACATTTATGAACTGAAAAAAAATCTCTAAAATTACATGCATTTGAAATCAACTCCACTACACAAGCAAACAAAAAGTGTATTTTATATTGTTCTTCTATGCACCAAGTTAACTAGGATTTTAAAACTGAGGAAGGATTGTCATTTATTCTGTTTGGAAGTTTATCAAATGTTGTATGCTTGGCAATTAAATCTTATCATCAATGTAAATGCCACTTCTGTTATTTGTGTCTAAAATATTCATGATCATTCTATAAGCATTATCTACTTCATTGTATATACCTATGTCACTAAGTGAACAAGCATTTTTAACATATTTAAATTTGCATTACTTTACAACCTTACATTATCAATATTATATAATAATTATATTATGAAGAACTTTTCTTTATGTAAGTTTTACATTTAACATGATAATTTGCAAACATACATATGTATATTTACAGTTTGGTTAAGTTACCTATAAATTTCATCAAAGTACTACAAAAGAAGGACTAAAAATATTTGTGTTAAAATGAAGATTTTTTTAATGTAATGTAATTCAAAACCACTGTCAAACATAATGGCAATTTGGGATGATTATCTTTTTAAAAAACATGCCCAAGGCTAGTTTTAGAGGCTAGAACACAGTAAGTCCCAAGCTTGAGAACCCAAGGGCCCACAATGACACCAACACTTCTTTTTACATTACATAAACAGGTTAATTTGTGAGTCTCACCCAAATTTCACCCCAATTCTCCATGGGGCTCATTCTCCAGGATTTTTGACAAATATTTCAGAATCCTTCACTAGCGGAGGGGAGAACAATTTCTGTGGTTGTGGTAAAAGACAGTGGTATCATCTCATAAGCCACAGATCTTCTGAATTCTCAGAGTCTTTACAATTTGTCTGTTCTTAGCTAGGAAATAGGAAAATGGGCATTTATTTCCCTCTGTGATTTGTAGGAGGATTGCAGTTTGAGGTGAACCAAGAAACAACCATGGAACTGCATCTGAAAAATAATTGAAGCTAAAAAAGAGCTGGGGATGTGTCTCAAGTGGTAATGTACAAGTCTAGCAAGCACAAGATTCTGAGTTTGAACTCCAGTATCACCAAAAAATAAATAAAACTAAAACAGCACCTGGGGCTAACAGAACATTTTACAATAAAATGGAATGACCCATCTCAATGACATTTTGACTTTCCTGTTATTAAATGTATTCCATTGTAATGACTATACTGAAGCTCAGAAAAATCCCAAACTTGCCCAAGGTAAGCAAGATTTCTGATTGATGGCAACCAAACTTCAGAATTTTAACACACAGAATACCATCATCTATTATTGTTCAAGGGAATGAAACTCTTCTCTTTTCCTAGGTGAAAGCTCTTTAAACCATGGAGAGGAGCAATCACACAGTGAATGACTTCATCCTGTTGGGATTCACAACAGATCCTGTGATGCAACTGGTCCTGTTTGTCCTGTTTCTTGGAGTGTACTCTCTGACTTTGCTAGGAAATACCACTCTCATAGTGTTGATCTGCATTGACTCCCGGCTTCACACACCCATGTATTTCTTTATTGGAAATCTGTCTTTTCTGGATCTCTGGTATTCTTCTGTCTACACTCCAAAGATCCTTGTGACTTGCATCTCTGAAGACAAGAGCATCTCCTTTGCTGGCTGTCTGTCTCAGTTCTTCTTCTCTGCTGGCCTAGCGTACAGTGAGTGTTACCTGCTGGATGCCATGGCTTATGATCGCTATGTAGCCATTTCCAATCCCTTACTTTATGTCCAGGTCATTTCAAGGAGACTGAGCATTTGTTTGGTTATATATTCCTATACTGGGGGTTTTGTCAATGCAGTCATCTTAACCAGCAACACATTCACTTTGGATTTTTGTAATGGCAATGTCATTGATGACTTTTTTTGTGATGTCCCACCCTTGGTGAAGTTGGCATGTGATGTAAGTGAGAACTACCAGTCTGTGCTTTACTTCCTCCTGACCACCAATGTCATTACCCCCACCCTGCTCATCCTGGCCTCCTACCTCTTCATCATCACTGCCATTTTGAAGATCCGTTCCACCCAGGGCCGTCTCAAGGCCTTCTCCACATGTTCTTCCCACCTGATCTCTGTGACTTTGTACTATGGCTCCATTCTTTACATCTACTCTCGCCCCAGTTCCAGCTACTCCCTTAAGAGGGACAAAATGGTTTCTACCTTTTATACTGTGTTGTTCCCCATGTTGAACCCTATGATCTATAGTCTGAGAAATAAAGATGTGAAAGAAGCTCTGAGAAAACTCTTCAAGCTAACACAGTCTGAAGTGTAAATTCAGATACATTTCAAAGGCCAGTGCTAAGTGATAACAAACTACTTCATAAGAAGATTAGGGAACTGAACTAAAAAAACATAAAATTTCCACTAATTGAAATTAAACATAAAATTGTTTTATTAGTTTTTTTCCCTTTGATAATTTAAAGAAAATTATTTTTATGAGATCTTTGTATATAATCTCTACTATTGACTGTAGACTAATTTTAATATTAATTTAGCTTTTGAAAAACAATACTTGTGTTTAATACAAAATAGAAAAATATGTAACAATTTTAGCTTACCAAAATACTATTTTATTCTGTCTCCTAATATTTACTCTATTTTTTTTACAAAATAATTACAATTATGGGGATGTGATAGAAACAGTGTGGATTGGTGGTATTTAGGGAATATACCCATACTGCTGTGGTACTCACAGGGCTTCCTTAGAAGAATATAGAATGTCAAGATTATTTCTACAGAAAGAGAGAGGGCAATGACAAGCAAGAAACTAAAGCAAAGTTAATAAAAGGAAATGTGAGAAGTTTGGAGCTAATACAAATGATTCAGTGTCTACAACTATTTTTCTTGTTTTTTTCTAAATTTAATGAATTTTGTAAATGTGCTCAATTCATTAATCACAATAATCTTTCAATAATCAAGTTCTGACCTCTGAGCTACAAACTCCTCATTTGTAAAACTTTTCTAATAATTTTCACTTGCACTCCTGTGAAGAGTGTTTAATAAAATCACCAAACCTGCCATACATTGAATACAAGCTCAAAGTTTTCCTTTTTTTTACATAGTGAAAATTTGTTGAAATAATCCTAGCAGTGGGTCTAGATATGTGGTTTTGTCTATCTGAATATATTTGAGGATTTTCCCCAAAAGCACTGGCAGAGAAGTTTCCCGAAGACAATACCCTAAACCATCCTGAGATAGGGCCTGCTAAAATTCCACAAAAGAATCACTAATTAAGTTGATCAGTCCACAGCATTTATTAGGGGAACTTAAATACAGAAGGTCTTCAGGGACCTTGCAAAGGGTAGCAAGACAAGAGATGCTCTACTGAATTGATCTCCCACTGGGGACTGTGTTTTTGGATTTATATGAAACCTTAAGGAATTTGATTCAGGGCCGGGGCTAGTTTCTACGAGTTTAACAACATATTTCACCATTCAGCATTTCAGGCAACAATCTAAATAATCTTATCAGAGCTTGATAATGTACCCAGTCCTGGTGTGGGGTAAAGACGACAGAGGAAAATATGCAGGTAGCTGGGACCCAATAGTTAAGATATGCTGTGTTTCATGGTCAGAACAAAAGAAAAAACAAGAAACTTTTTTTTTTTTGATGTTGTTATTTTTTACCTATTGGGGACTTTGGAGAATGGAGGATGAGAAGCCTATGATAACTTGACATAGGCCCAGCAGTGTGAAATAATCTGCAGGCTGAGTTTGGCATGGCCCCAGCTGCAGAAGAGGGCCAAAGCCAAAATGCAGCACAGCTGATTAGGTTCCTCCTGTTCCCAAGATCTACAGTGTCGTGCCCCCTCCCCCAAGAACTGCTGTTCCACCTCCTTGTTTTGCCACTGTACATAATAAATTCATTGGAAGTGGACGAGGATGTTGTGTGTCTCTATCCAAACACCCAGCCCACTTGGCTCCAGCATTTTTGCACGTTTGTCTTCTGTCTTTTGTCCTTTCTTAATCTCTTGTTGCCCCTAGTTAAGTTTCTAGGACATGCTCTCATGGGTCACAAGAGGAGGCACCTCGACAGGGACCTAAATACAGGGGAACTTGAAGCCTGAGAGGACGAGACACTCTCCGAGAAGCATGCATTTAATAATAAACAAATAAGATGTAATAGAAAAGAAGTAAGGTGAGGGGGAGAGTGAATTGAATACAGCCAGGTGTAAAAACATGGGACAATGTGAGTCTAAGGACCAGGAAGTCTATATATAAGCTTTAAAAGCTATGCTAAAGATTAGAGGAAGCAGCGTCAGGTCACTTTAACTTACGGAGATTTAGATTTTGTACAGGGTACTTGCTCATGGCTCCCTGAAGAGGGTACTGTAAATTTGGAAACATGGAACAAGGTAGCAGATGGGCTGAGGGTGCAATATACAGCTGAGGGGCCAGAACCCATGTCCATTTTTACTTGCAGTTTGTGGTCTATTATTAGAGATTGTTTGGGGCCTACTCCCTCACATAAACAAAGATTTTTCTCCTCAGTATTTGAACCAGGATGTGGGACTCAACCCTTACAACCAGTCATCTAGGAGTGTAAGAGGCAGTATCCCTTGAAGGAACAAAATGCTACAGGTGGTGGAGCCACTGAACCATCACCCTACCTTATGAGGATAAACTTTCACATAAAATTAAAATTCAGTCCCAAGATGATTCTGAGTCTGATCCAGTGTCAGATGAGGAGGGTCAGGAGGACACTCTGGCCCGTCAAGTACTGGGAACATGCATTTGGGGTTACCTCTGTGGGCCAAGAGACTTCCTTCTCTTGCTAAGAGTCCTCTGCAGGCTGCCTTGCAGGCAGCTCATAGTCAAGGAGAAGATACAGCTGGCTTTACGTTTTACCCTGTGCTTGAGATATGAACCCTAATGACCCTGGCATGCAACAGAGATTTCATGAAAAGATTCCATTTAAAACTTTAAAGGAGGTAAAACAAGCTTGTACAATGTATGGCTCTACAGTGCCATTTACACTGGGGCTATTACAAAGTGTGGTAGGAGATACTGCTATGCCTCCAGATGACTAGACAGGGCTGGCTAAAGCATGCCTCTCCAGGTGATTACTTGCTGTGGAAAACAAGTTTTATAGAGCTATGTCAGTTTGGCCCATGGAGTGCATGTCACTGCAGATATGCTTATAGGAAGAGGAACTTTTGAAGGTGTAGATAATCAATTACAGTATCCCCCTCAAGCTTATCAGTAGATTGCCATTGCAGGCACAAGGGCAAGGCAAGAACTACCCAGAAAAGGAGAAAAGACTTTGGAATTAACTAGCAATTTCCAAGTTCCTGATGAGCCATATCAATAGTTTGTGGCACACCTGCTGCAAAACGTAGACAGAATAGTGGATACAGAAGCCAGAAACATATTGGTAAAACAGCTGGCTTTCAAGAATGCTAACAAGACCTGTAAGACAGCCCTTTGGCCATATAGAAAAGATCTATTCTGCAGGATTAGAATTTGTGCAGATGTTAGGCCAAGTCACATCCAGGGTATAGCTTTATCTGATGCCTTAAAGGAAGTATTCTGCCCTGGGAAAAGAAAAAAAGGAGCATGTTTTTCCTGTGGAAAAGTGGGACATTATGCTAGGGAGTGTTGGAATATGCCCCGACTAGAGCTAGTTATCTCAGAGCCTGTCACCAGGCCACCAACTGGTGCCAATGGGCCCAGGGCTCAAACTCCCAGGACATGTCCTTAGTGTCAGAGGAGAAGACATTGGGCAAATGAATGTCACTCCAAAACAGATATATATAGGCAAACTCTTATAGGATAGGGAAATATCCAACAGGGCCTGCTCCAGCCCCATCAAACTGTGGGGGCAAGCTCCTCACCAATACCCACCATTGGAAACCTCAGTTGTGCCACCCCAGGAAGCACAGGATTGGACCTCAGTCCCACCTCCTGATATGTGTTAACACCTGATTTGGGAGTGCAAGTTATCCCTGTGGTAGTCTGTGGTCTTCTGTCCCAGGGTGCAGTGGGTTTGATATTGGGGAAGAGCAGCACAACCATAAGGAGATTAAAGGTTTATCCAGGAATGATTGATGAAGACTATACTAAGGAAATTAAAATAATGACCCAGGCACCAGGTGCCTTTGTAGCAGTATTCCTAGAGGAAAAAATAGCTCAGCTGGTTATTCTCCCAAATGTGAACAAAGGCAAGGTGGTAACTCACACTTTGTGGAGAGATGGAGGATTTGGTTCCTCTGATCATGCCTACTGGGTACAAGTAGCAAAAGATAGGCCAGAAATGACTTTGTTCTTCAATGAAAAATGTTTTGTGGGACTTTTGGATACTGGTGCTGATGTCTCTGTAATTGCTGCTAGACATTGGCCAAAAAGTTGGCTTTGCCATCACTCTGCTGCCAATCTGCAGGGGTAGGGGCCTATCATGGCCCCTCCAGAGTGCTCAGCAGATCTGTTGGAGGGATGAAGAGGGACACTCAGGAGTTTTTGATCCTTATATCTTAGACAATCTTCCAGTCAATCTGTGGGGAAGAGATGTATTAGAGGGTATGGGAGCTATAGTCTGCAGTCCTAATAGCATGGTCTCTCACCAAGTGTTTCAACAAGGCTATAATCCCCTTAGGAGATTGGAAAAATATCAACAAGGCCGGTTACATCCTGTACAGCCTTTAGGGAATCTAGGAAGGATGGTGCTAGGATATCAGGCCATGCAGCATTTTCAGTAGGGACCCTGGTCCAACAAATTAAATACTCCCCTTTCAAACATGCAGCCCAGATCACTTGACTCTCAACAGATCCAGTCTGGGTGGACCAGTGGCATTTGGCAGGGGAGAAATTGGCTGCAGCCTCAGCTCTGATAGAGGAACAATTAAGGACAGGGCATGTTGAACTTACAGATAGCCCTTGGCATACTCCAATTTTTGTGTTTAGAAAAAAGTCAGGAAGATGGAGGTTCTTACAGGATTTAAGAGCTGGCAACAGAGTAATGCAGCCAATGGGAGCGCTCCAGCCTGGCCTTCCCTCACCCACAGCTATCCATTACAGTATTGTCTTTGCATTTTGATCTTAAAGATGCTTTTTTTGCCATTCCTCTCCATTCAAAACACAGAGAAAATTTTGCTTTCACTTTATTATCACCAAATCATCAGGGCCCTGGGCACAAGTTTCATTGGATAATGCTGCCCCAAGGCATGGCTAATAGTCCCACTATGTGTCAGGAATTTGTTGCTGCCAGAAGCCTAAGTATCCAGTAGCTTATGTCCTTCATTACATGGATGATATTCTGATAAGTCATCCCAGTGAGTCTATACTTCTATAGTCTTGGCAGATCTTACAAAGGAACTTGAAGCCTAGGGATTGTGCATTGCACTGGAAAAGGTACAAAAAATGCCTCCTTTTCAATATTTAGGGCAAGTTATTGATGGATGCTTGATCTGTCCTCAAAAGGTAGAATAAATCAGGAAGTATACTTTAAAAACTTTAAAAGTTTTACAAAAACTGCTGGGAGATACCAATTGTCTCCCTCTCTAAAACTTACCACTGACACCTTATCTCCTCTTTTTCAATTGCTCAAGGGCGATCCTAATCCTTCCTCACTTTGAGAATATAGGGAGGATGCCCAACAGGCATTGGTTAAGGTACAGAGAGCAATTACTACAGCCCAGCTTCGGTGCTGGGATCCACAGCAGCCTGTTCAATTACTCTGGCAATTGCAGGGGGTGTTGGAATGGTTACACTTAGGTCATTCTGCTGCTAACGTTCTCACACCACATCATGAGCTGGTACCTAGGCTGGTTGCTAAGGGATGCACTCATTGTTGTGAATTGCTGAGGCATGAGCCCAGTGATATTGTTGTCCCATTTTGAAAAGATCAACAGCATTGGTTATGACAGTTTTCAAATTTATGGCATTCTGCACTGGTTAATTTCTCAGGACAGGTCGGGGAACATCTTCGCATTCAAAACTTTTACAGTTTGCCTCCCTTCATGTGTTTATCTTTCCAAAAATTATTCTATCTTCCCCTCTGTCACAGACTGTCACAATTTTCACTGATGCTTCTGGGTGTGGTACTGCTGCTTATTACACCAAAGAGTGCCTATCAGGCTGAACATGCTGTTTTTGCCTCCTCTCAAAGGGTGGAGCTGTTTGCTGTTGTCATGGTCCTCAGGGACTTTCCACAAGAACCTATCAATCTATACAGTGATAGTCACTATGTGGTAGGTGTTTTATGCTGCATTAAAACTGCTTATATTGGCCATACTAGTAGTGAGGAGTTATTTAATCTTTTCTTTCAATTATATAGTCTTTTGCAAACTCACTTCTATCCTTAATTTGTGAGCCATTTGCACTCCCATTCTAATCTCCCTGGCCCACTCGCTGACAGTAATGACTGGGAAGATAACCTAGTCTCTGGGCTTACCCACCCAAACAGCCACACCCATAGAAACTGCCCAGATAAGTCATGCTTTGTATGCTCAAAATGCTTCAGTCTTGCATAGGCAATTTTACCTTACCAGGAAGCAGGTTTGACAAAACATTAAACCATGTCAGCAGTGATTCACATTCGCCACAAGTGCCTGAGGGGGTTAACCACTGGGGCCTTCAACTTAGAATCTTGTGGCAGATGGATGTCACTCATATTTCCTCTTTTGGCTGGCAGTGCTATGCTCATGTGTCAGTGGACACTTATTCAGATTATATCTATGCCACTGTGCAAATTGGTGAAGCTACTAAGTTTGTCATCACTCATTGTTTGGATGCTTTTGCCCATGCCATGGCCTGTGTGGCTAAGCTGCTGAACCTGACTGGGAGTGATGGGGAATGAGAAACAAAGACACAGAGACATAAAAACATGAAGCTGGGATCTGGAGGATGGCATATTCCCAGTAGTATATGTGACTGCCTACCTAAGCCAGAGTGTTTGTTTTATGGGGCAGTACAAGGAAATGAACAAGTAAATATCAAGCTTAATACATCAGAAGTCCATTTGATCTAAGGTAAAAGGAATGGAGTCTGATGGGCTAATTTTCCTCAGACTTATTGAAACTTAACTACAAAACATCTGGTCTGGAAATCATCAGAGCTCACAGGACGTCTTATCTATAGCTATTGATTAATCCAATGTCAAAGAGTTCCAAACAGTTCTGGTAATTTATATAGTTCTGCATCAGAGAACTGGAATGTGAACACGGCAAGTTATTTTCTTCAAAGGAGATGTGAGAATGCAGGTCACAACACCAGGTGCCAGGAAGAATGTGAGTAGGAGAACTTTGCAACCTCCTACTTGGAGAGGCTTTGCAATCTCCAGTACTTCCCAGTCCAGGGTCCGTGCCTAGTCCCTGATAGCTTTTGGTAAAACCCAAAAGCTCAAGACTGACAATGAGCCTGAATACACTTCAATTGCTTTTCAGAAGTTCTGTGAGGCCAATCAGATACACCACACCACCAGTATTCCTTATAATCCTCAAGGGCAGGCCATAGTGGAACACACACACATGCTATTCTCAAAATGCAATTAAAAAAATTAAAAGGGGAAGATAAGGTACTTCCCCCCCTGCTTATCAATTGCATAAAGTTTTACATGCACCTAATTTTTTTAACTGCTCAGAACAGGGCTTAACACCTGCTGAAAGCATTGGCAACTGTAGGAGCTGACTGTCAGGCCTCAGGTTCTTTGGAAAAAATGTATTGACTGGTAAGTGGCACAGTCCTAGTCCTGCCCTGATGTGGGATCAAGGGCATGCTTTTGTTTTTCCTGAAGATGCAGAACACCCAGTGTGGGTACCATCATGGTTTGTCAAGCCTCATGGACCCCCAGTCCCAAAAATGAGGAGGCTGAGACTGGAAGATTCACCCCATGACAGGGAAACACTGAGGCTGACTCCTCTACCGACCAGAGGGTGGCCAAGAAAACAGCTACCTGCAAGATAGACACAGAACAGTGGGCCACCCACCTGGGGTCAAATGAAGAAACTAATGGACATGATGACAATGGTAACCAGTAACCTGGGGATGACTGGGAATCCCACAACCACATTGCTGGCAACATTGGTCATAATCACAATACAGGTGGGTGTTGTCCAGGGTGATGCACACTGGACTTTCATGCCTAACCTCCCAATAGTGCATCCTACCACTTGGTAGAGCCACCCTGTACCTATCTTTGCTAATGATACAGAGTACATGGGAGGTCATTCCTCAGGACATTTAGTGCTTCAATATAGTGACTATAACTTTACAGGTTAAGCTCATCTCATGGGCACATGAGAATGAAGCAAACAATGCTGTGGACTTATGGCTATTAAGGCAACAAATATTGGCCATGCAAAACATTTATGATAATGCTGTTTCTCCAGCTACAATTGCAAAACTATCCTGGATGAATTCAAGGGTTTCAATAAGCACTCCTTCTGGTATTTGACAGGAATAAGTGTGTTATCGTTCACCTGTTTTCTTGTTCTTTCATTCAGATGCTGCACAGTGCAAAGACAACTCCTTGCACTTAAATGCTTTATTGAGAGCATTTAAGGAATGAAAAAGGGGGAGATGTGGGGAGTGGAGTATGAGAAGCCTTTGAGAAATTGACATAGGCAAAGCTGGGTCAAATAATATGCAAGCTGAGTTTGGTACAGCCCCAGTCACAAAAGCAGTAAGCACAGTTATACCCAGTAATCTGCAGACCAAGTTTGGCATGGCCCCATCCACAGAAGAAAGCAAGGGCAAAATGCAGCACAGCTGATTTTCCTAAGATGTTTACCTTCAGAGAGAAGTGGTCGCAGGTTCCTCCTGTTCCCGAGAACTACAGCATTGTGCCCCATCCCCCAAGAACTGCTGCTCCACCTCCTTGTTTTGCCACTGTACATAATAAACTCATTGGAGGTGGATGAAGCTGTTGTGTGTCTCCATCTGAGCACCCATCCCACCTGGCCCCAGCTTTTTACATGTTTGTCTTCTGTCTTTTGTCCTTTCTTAATCTCTTGTTGCCCCCCATTAGGTTTCTAGGACATGCTCACACAGGTTGCAAGAGGGGGCTACATTGCTGTGTGATCCAAAGGAAATTTCTGTGGAGTACCCACTCTCCCAAGGAGAGACAAATTCTATGGACACGTATTTCTCCATGGATTTGGAAAAGGTTTGTTATCATTAACCCTTGTGGTTTTATAATGTGGAAGACATATAGTTTGCAAAGACAGTTTCTGCACACTCAATTAGGTATTTAGAATAAATTTATTACAAGAGACACCTTACTAAAAATAAAAATGTTGAGCAAACTTCCAGCAGTATCACCATTCCAAAACTGCTGTTAGCCAGTAACAATTGTTCATTGAATGTCAAATAAAACTACGTCCCTGGAACTGTGTAATTTACTTTTTTCCTAAAGACTTCCCAGTAACAACAAAATGAATTATATGAAAAATATAATTTAAAGAATCAAAATAACATATTGAAACCTAATGTTATATGTTTAAAATAGTTTATACCACCACAGAGTGATAACATAATTAACTCATGTTCTCAATATTTTATTACTTATGAGATCACTGGTTGAATTTAACTGAAATACATAAATGTGTATAAGCATGTTTATAGCTCTTGTTATTTGGAAAACAAAATAACAACATTCAGCAAATGTGTTCATGCTTGGGGTCGTATGGTCTGTGTTGCTTTCCTGAAGGCCTCTTTGACATCTTTGTTTCTCAAGCTATAGATGAGGGGATTCAGCAATGGGTTGACCACAGTGTAGAACAGGACGGCCACTTTGTCTTTCTCCAGGGAGTAGGTAGAACTAGGCCTTGAATACATGAAGAGCAAGGATCCATAGAAGAGCATGACTGAGATTATGTGAGAAGCACAGGTGGAGAAAGCCTTGCACCTTCCTGAAGCTGAGCGGATCCTCAGGATAGCTAGGAGGATGTTCAAGTAGGAAATGAGGATGGCAAGAATGCTGGAGAGGACTGTGAAGCCCACCACACCAAGGAGGACTTTTTCGTAGATTCGAGTATCTGTGCAGGACATTTTTACCAATGGTGGTGCATCACAGAAAAAGTGGTCAATGATATTTTTACCACAAAAACTCAGCTGGAAAGTATTAGCAGTATGGGCTATGGCATTCAAAAATCCACCTATGTAATATCCACCAATGTAACATCCACCAACAAGCCCAGCACAGAGAGAGGTGGGCATAACAGCTGAGTAAAGCAATGAGTTACAAATGGCCACATAGCGCTCATATGACATGGCTGCCAGCAGATAGCACTCAGTGTAAGCTACAACACAGGAGAACAACTGAGCCCCACATCCAGCCAAGGAAATGCGCTTATCTTCTGAGACACAATTGGCCAGGATTTTAGGGGTATACACAGAGGTATACCAGAAATTCAAAAAAAACAGATTGCCAATGAAAAAGTACATAGGTATATGCAGCCGGGAATCAATCCTGATTAAGATAACCAGGGTCATATTCCCTGATAATGCTACCAAGTAGAGAATTAGAAATATTCCAAATAGAATCAGCTGCCACCGGGGGTCTGCTGAAAAGCCCACCAGGATGAATTCAGTAAGGATGGTGCGATTTCCCACTTTCATGTCCACAAAGAAAAGCCTAGTTATCATTATCAGGGAATAAAAATTACATACTGATTTTTCTATTGAAACAAGATATTGAGTATATCAATTAAATTAACAATTACTAACAATTCTGTGGAATTTTACTTTTTGCTATACTTCTTACTATGTAGAATTATAGCACTTGAGCCTGAAACTTTGACAAAAAGTCAAAGTAAAAATAACCTTAAAATTAGGGAATTCACTTAGTATCTTTCACATAGGGCCAGTACATTATTCTCATAAAGCAGAAAAACAAATCTCAGAAATATGACTAAATTTACTAGCAGATTGTATGTTTGAGGAAGGAATACTTTTCGCGTGAAAATACTCAGTCCAATAGTAGACACTCAAAAAATATCAGTAGCATCCTTCTAAAAGTTATTGAGAATTTCTTGTGTGTCAACCATTGCACACCAATACACTGTACTATTCCTCTTGCTATTAGTACAAATGTAAAAAATATACACATTGCTATTTTAAAGTATAAAATGTTGAATTATAGCCACAATACCAATGGTTACTATGAACTTTGCTACTTCATCACTTTTCTATAAAAGGAAACATTTCTGGAAAGGCTCATTTTCAATTAGGACTATAACCTGAGGGGAAAATGACATTGTCTGAACTAGGCCACTTACTAAATTTCTTATTTAAACTTTTAAAAAGGCAAATAACTAATAGAATAAGTTATCTAGTCTACTGACAATATTTTCCCAGAAAGTGAGTCACATAAAGGAGAGTTGAAAAGTGAAAACTGGTGGAGTGGCTCAAGCCATAGAGCACCTGCCTAACAAGTATGAGACCCTGAGTTCAAACTCCAGGGCCACAAAAAAACAAAAAAGAAAAAAAAAGTAAGAACTGAGCCAGAAAACCTCTCACTATGAGTAAAGAAAAGCAGGAGAGAAATTTCACCATAACAAAAGTTATCAGCATCTTTACCTGGAAAACAGCCTAGCAAGGTAAACAAGCTGAGAAAAGTTAAATGAAGATGGCTGGTTATAGGTGCTTTGGATGAAGCAAAACACTTATCAGATTACAAAAGCTTTTTGAAGACATATAAAACATTTTTATCCTTTATATCAGTACAAATCGAAGCCCTAGACATTGTGTCGAGTTAGCATGACACGACATTCACTCCAACTGCAGATCTGAATGTGAACTGAAGGAAGCCATTGCTCACTTTTAAGTAGAAACTGAAATTCTCCCTCCTTTTTCACCTGTTGGTACCACTCTCCTGATCTCTGTAGACAGGAAAAGGAGGCACTAAAGGTTCTGGATGAATTCATAACCATTGTATAAACTAGGATCATATCATGGCAGAAGGGATTCAAATATCCTCAGCTCAAACTTACTGTAAATAGAAATTTCTATTTACATAATAATTTCTCCTCAAAATGCATGTTGAAGTCTAGGAGAAAAATCCTTTCAAAATAAAGATTGCTAATAACATTTCCTGTCTCTTTATTTTTAATGTAAAAACAATGAAATCTTGGAAAGAATGGATAAATAAATTTGATGAAGGACTAAGAAAACCCCACTAATAGACTCAATACCACATTCATTATTCTGACTTCTGTGTGTAATCTTTTATCATAGATTCATCTCTTATTTTTGTGCCAGAGCTCTTAAGATTGGAATACAAAAATCGTAATGGAAATGAAAATATAGACCAACATATTATGTGATGTAGTTCAAAAAAGTGTCCACAATTCTTACTGATTTTATGAGTTGATTCTGTTTTTTTCTACCTCTTCACACTCAGATTGCCTGGTGGTTTGCTTTGGCCAATGGGCTGTAGCATAAGCAGCCCCACATGGAGTCTAGGCCTGGGTCTTAATAAGCTTTCTTCTTGCTTCTGTCCTCACTTTTGAATCCTGCTACTACACTGTAAATAAACACTCTGATAATATTCTCTAATAAAAGATGAGTAGTATATTTATGCATTAAAACTTAATGTGGTCAAAGTATAATTCTTAATCCTCATTTCCAAACATTGATCTATCTGTTTCTTCTCCATATTTGTTCTGAAGCCAAGAACTTGCAATCAACCTACATGTTTTCTGTCCTATCTATTATTCAATCTTTCAGTAAATCCTGATTTCACCTCCTTCAAAGTTACCCTGAATCTACTCACTTCCTACCTCCTGTGTAATAAATATTACCACCTTGGTGAAAACACTCTCATTTTTTGCCAAGAGTATTTCAAGAGCTTTCTAACTGGTCAGCCCCCTTGTCCCCAACAGTGGAGTCTTAATATAGCAGTCACTATAGTCCAACAAGTAAGTTTAAAAGGCAATATAACTCCTGAATTTAAAATCTTATAAAGATGTCCACTTTATCTGAAGCTAAAAACACACTGGCTAAAAGTCATCCATAGTCTGACCCTCATTTACATCCAGAGCTTTGTCTCCTAACAGTCACCATCCCTGCCCCGCCTTCATTCTACTCAGGCCTTGCTGATTTATGACTGCCTCAAATATGTCTCCTTGTGCCAGGCACCAGTGGCTCTTGCCTGTGATCTTAGCTACTTACGCATCTGAGATTGGGAGGGTCGTGGTTCAAGACCATTCTGGGTAAATAGTTTATGAGACCCCCATCTCCAAAAACAGCTAGAGCAAAATGGATTGGAAGTGTGACTCGAGCAGCAGAGTGTCTGCTTTCAAGACACTGAGTTCAAAATCCAGTTCCACCAAAAAAAAAAATTAATAGTGGATTTCTTTTCTCTGACACACTATTTCTTCTCATATTTGCATGGCTCATCTATTTATTTCTGTGAAGACCCTTTCATATGTAAATTTCTGACTATGGCCCATACTAATCCCTTTTTAAAAAAAATTCCATACCCACCCCCAACAATAATCCTCATCCTTAAATATTCTACTCTGATTCTGATATGTTGCTCTCTTTTTCTAACACTTATATTCTAAATCTTATCATGTCCCAATCTTGTCTATTAAAATTATTGCCTCCTCCTCCTCACCAGAATGCAACATTCACAAGGGAAAAAAGTCTCTGCTTATTTACTGCTATATTCTAACATCAACAGGAATGGTTTCTGACAGCATGGTGGCACTCAAATAATTACTGAGTCAATAATTTACTGAATTTTTTTTATCTTAAGCCTACTTTTCCTCAAATACTTCTAACTTAGCTTAAAATTCTCTGAAGACAATCTATCCTCAACTGGACTATCTCAGCACAGAGTACTGTGTCATAATAAGAAGGAAGAATAAATAAAAAGAGGACTCATTTTCAAGACCTCAAATTCATCTTGAATTTGAAATAATTTGCTGACTGTATATGAACTTGAAGATGTCAGAACCTGTCATGCTAAGGCATCCACACAGAATGGATTATCATGATGCATTTTCCGCTTTAGCAACCCTATTACCTGCTGCCTTTACTGCAATAAAAACTCTGTAGAAGGGAATGTCTCTCTAGCACTTCAAAATGAGTTCCAAGAAGTGAAAATAGCATATGCCACTAGTCTGAACAGCACAGAACAGCACAATCAATGGAGTAAAAAGGAAACATTTTTGTCCTTTTGATGTTTCATTATGTAATTGAATATCTGATATTCACAACATAAATATCAGACTGAATTTCAGATTGTATATTAGGACCATCTATGCCCTTGGGTAAGTCTGACTTGCAAGGTGTTTGTGTATCTGTGTGTGTGTGTGTGTGTGTGTGTGTGTATGTGTGTGTGTGTTATCTGTATGTGTATACCTGTGTGTTTATCTGTGTGTGTATCTATGTATGTGTGTGTATGTGTGTAACACACATATCTGTTACCATGTTGGCATAGCAATGATCCTTTGACATCCAAGCCAGACTCTCTATCTCCTTTCTAATTTCAGTTGAGGTCACAGGATGACCAAATTGCTAATAAGAATTTTCTTAGTGCTTACCCGCCATCAGGAAGGCCAGGTGACATGCTTTCCTCTCTGTGATGCTCTCATGTGCCTTTGCTGTACTCAACATATGTGCTTGTTCAATACTCTTTTGAGACTTCCAGCACAGCAGTCAGAAATATGTAATTCAGTCTCCAAAGACATAATTAGAGTTCACATAGAATTTGGCAATAGTATATTAATTAGGACATGATCAAAAGAACATATTTTATGAAAAGTTGACTGTGTTATTGGCTCTAAGGCACAAAATAAAAATGTGTCTGACTGCAGAATTTTTATAAATTTTGTTACTTAGATTTTGCAGAATATATCATGTCTTCTATACATTTTTCCTTGTCATTTGCTCTATACTCTGTCCTTGTCTCCTCTACTGAGAAACTACTACCCTTCTCTGGTGTTGCAGGTTGAATCATGTCTTCCCACAATATACTTGAAGCTTTTGACTTTCAGTTCCTCAGCATGTGATGAAGATAGGGCCTTTCAAGTAGTAACTAAGGTAAAAGAAGGCAGTTAGAGTTGGTCCTAATTCAATACGAATGATAATGGGTTTTGTGCTTGTTTGTGTTAGGGGGGTTTTTGTTGTTGTTTTTGTGGTTCTGGAGCTCAGGGGCCTTGTGCTTGCTAGGCAAGTGCTCTACTACTTAAGCCATACCTCCAGCCCTCTGTGCTATGATTATTTTTGTGATTAGGTTCCATGTTTTTTCCACAGGGCAGCCTCAGACTACAATCCTCCCACTTATGTGCTCTTGTGTGGCTGAGATTACTGGCATGTACCTCTCTACCCAACATGTTTATTGAGATAAGGTCTCACTAACCTTAAGCCATGATCCTCTGTCTCTGCTTCTCAAGTGGATAAGATTATAAGTATGAATCACCATTCCAAGCACTCAGTATGGTTGATATTTTTATGAAGAGGAAATCTGGGCATAAAAAAGACATACCAGGCCAGGGTATGACTACAAAGAGAACAGATTATTTGAAAACACAATAATAGGGCAGTTATCTGCAAGACAGGGAGAGAAACCTCAAAAAAAAAAAAAACAAAACTAAATCTTTTAGTTGGACTTCTAGCCTCCATCACTGTGAAAAAATTAATGTCTATTGTTTAAGCTACACTCCATGTGATATTCTGATCCAGAAGTCCTATCAAGCAAGTACTCTTGATTATCAATGCTAGGATGTTTTGATTTTGGAGCAACCTCATGTATTATATGTAAAAAGACTAATAAAATTAAGAAACATGATACAGCATAATAAAGTATTCTCTAATTTTGATTAATGCACAAAACTAAATAAAAGAAATGGAAGCATACATGGATCCTTATTTGTAGTCAATCACCATTTTACCCAGTACAGATTTTCACTCTGCATCTTCTTTACTGACGCAAACCTTTAAAAACTTCCTCCTCATTACTCTCTGTTTCTACATTCCTGATTACTGCTTCTCCTTTCTCTCTCATATAACTGCTGTACCATTGCCCTTGAGGTAAGTGTGTACACAGTGCCTAGGGTAACAGTTGTTCACTGCTTCTCCTATTGGTAAGGAAAAAAATCATCTTGAGTTAATGGCAAGCCAAGAAGTGAGAACCAGAAAAGGAAATACATAAATGAACTTTTTTTAGGTGCATGTTATAGATTTTTTTAAATACAACTTCCTAACTCATTTTCTCGCTTAATATATGAGGTGAAAACCTTTGGCGTTGTAAATTCTGGTTTTATTTTCCTGTATTTTTGCCTATGAGCTACATGACTTGAAATAACCCATAAATCCATCGAATCCTTATGATTCCATAACAAAGTATATTATTCCCATTTATAATTTAAAATTTTATAGATAAAGGCAACTTATGAAATGTCAAATGAGTTTTTAGCTAGTCTGCTTTATTTCAAATTTTTCAGATTTCACACTATTTTATAGACTCTGTTCCAAGCCAGAATGAATAGCAAATTTTCCAATTCACCAACTTCATTTATTTTTAAGAACATATTCAATTACATTAGTACCAGCTTATAAAATGCAGACTGCTGCTTCCATATTATGAAATGATTTGTTCCTTGTTTTACTTATTTCTAAGAGTACTGTATGAATAACATCAGTGACATAGAAATATGTTTTTAAAACTGGCTTACCAAATATTTTCATTTAAGATAGTTTTGCTCTGTCTAACATTTTCCTCAAGGCATCCTTGACATCTTTATTTCTTAAGCTATAGATCAAGGGGTTCAACATTGGAAACACCACAGTATAGAACACTGACACCACTTTATCCAGTTCCAGGGCATAACTGGTGCTTGGTCGGGAGTAAATGAAGAGAATTGAACCATAGTACAAAGTGACTGCTGTCAGGTGAGATCCACAGGTGGAGAAGGCCTTGAGGCGGCCCTGGATAGAACGGATCTTGAGGATGGCTGCAATAATGAAGAGGTAAGAAGCAAGAATAAGTACTGTGGGAGTGATGACATTGGAGGCAACTATAAAACATAGCACACCCTGATAGCTGTCCTTCACATCACATGCCAGCTTCACCAGTGGGGGCAGATCACAGAAAAAAATCATCAATGACATTGTTACCACAGAAGCTCAGAGTAAATGTCTCACTGGTGATAGTTGAGTTTACAAAACCGCCAAGGTATGAAGCTGCAACAAGACTCACACATAACCTTGAAGACATAACCTGGGAATAAAGTAAAGGGTTGGAAATGGCCTCATAACGGTCGTAAGCCATGGCAGCCAACAGGTAACACTCACTGTATGCTAGACCAGTGGAGAAGAAGAACTGAGCCAGGCAGCCAGCGAAGGAGATGCTCTTGTCTTCAGAGAGGCAGGTCATCAATATTTTGGGAGCATACACAGAAGAATACCAGAGATCTAGGTAGGACAGGTTTCCAATGAAGAAATACATGGGTGTGTGGAGGCGAGAATCAGCACAGATCAGAGAAATCAGGGTGATATTTCCTAAAAGACTGGTGACATAAATGATGAGAAAGATGCAAAACAGCACCCTCTGTAACCCCACATCTGCTGTGAATCCCAAAAGGATGAACTCCTTCATTTGGGTGAAATTTTTCTTATCCATGATTTTGGCTTTCTATGGTGTTTTCTGTAAAAAAAGATAGTATATACATAAGGACTTAAGACAGCACTGTATGTGTTTTTCTACTACTTGTCATTCTAGATAATTGAAAACCCAACTGATCCATATACATTGTTTATTCTGAAATGTATTTATGATGAACTGGGCATCAATCCTTTTGGGAAATCAAAAAGGAAGATGGGAAATCAGACCTATCAGAGATCAGTTATTATGCATGTGACATAGCAGGTGTTGCCTTACATTTTCATTCTAATTTTTGGTTTTTGGTTATTTGTGGCATTTACAAATGTTCTTACAATGTATTGAATAAATAATACTTGAATTCACCCCCTCCAATTTTTTATATTTTCATTCCAATTTTCCTCCTTTCTGGAGTGGGTAATTTGTGTACTTTATTTCAATGAAAGTTTTTTATTCTTCATTTTTAATACCAGAGTAGATTTGTACTTAGAATTCAGAAACCGTTTCTTATTTTTTTTTATTTTTTGCAGCATTGGGATTCGAACTCAGAGCCTACACCTTGAGCAACTCCACCAGCCCCTTTTTATGGTGGGTTTTTTCAAAATGGGCTTTCATGAACTGTTTGCCAGGGATGGCTTCAAACTGCAATCCTCTTCCTCCCTGTCTCCTGAGTAGCTAAGATTACAGGAATGAGCCTAAGTTAATTTTGGAATACAATTAAAAGTACATTATATTATGATGTCCTTAAAAGAAGCAATTATACTTTACTCAATAACTCAACCACAAAACAATGAACACAAGTTTGCATAAGGTAGAAAATAAAAGAGCAAATTTACTTCAATAATAGAAATTTGAGTCCACAACTTCCTACATGACTCTCAAATGTTCCCTGAAGTTAAGTGAAAATATTTCTTATTGGATAAATGTGTTTATGATGTGGGTTTAATTTACTTCAGAATTAAATTCCTTGAGAATTAACTAATTTAAGAACTAAACTTTAAACTGAATGGTTTGAGGACGATTCAGAGACTAATTAAAATAAAATTCTTACTCAGTTCCACAAAGATATTCAAGTGCTAACCCTAAGAAACTATGAATGTTGCTTTGTATGGAAAAAGGATCTTTGCATATATTGAGAATCTTGAGTTGGCTGAGGATGTAAGTAAGTGGTAGAGCAGTTGCCTATCAAGAGTGAGGAACTGAGTTCAATCACCAAAAAAAATTAAAACAATTTTGAGATATGGATATTTTCATGGTTGGTCATACATGTAATCATATGCATCATTACTAGGGAAAGTGAGAGAGAGAGAGGCAATGTGACCATTGATGCAGAGACTAGAGTCCAACCAAAGCCAAGGAATCCCAGTAGCCACAAGAAAGTGCAAGAAGCAGGGAAAAGGTCTGGGATGGGATGTGACTCCACAGCCACCTTGATTCTGGATTGGTGGGGTGTTAAATTTCTGCGAGTAGACTCAATACTTTAAAAATATCTTTTGCTTAGAAAAGTACCAAAGCATCTAAATTGAGGCAATTTTGCTAGAACATAACCTTAAGATTGTTATACAAAAATAAAAAATTGTTCTCTTGGAACTGCATCTATATAATGAGACAATTTCTTTCCACTAGACTTTGAGCATCAGAATCTCTCTCTCTCTCTCTCTCTCCCTCTCTCTCTCTCTCTCTCTATTATTGTAGAGATAGTGTCACATGGGGGGCTATATATATATTAATTTAAAATATATTTATTTTAAATTAAAATATTAATTCTAGGGCTATTGTTAAAGTAAATGTTTTTCATAATGAGAGGACTGGATTGTGGTTGTCTTCACATATCAAGTCTTTCAAGTGCTATGGAAATTACTAACAGGGGAAGCAGAATAGGGTCAAGAGTCAGAAGACCTGGGTTCTGAACTTAGTTGGCCACTACCAATATTAAATAACAAAATCAATTCCAGAATTCTGCTTTCTTATCTATCTTTATCCAGTGGGACCTCATTACATTACAAATAGAAGAAAGAAGTTTGAAAAGTTGAGGTTAAAACTATGTGCCACATTCTCTAAATTTCATCGTTTGCTCATCTCAATAATCCGCTTCTCATATACATTTTCTTCACCTCCCAAGAATTTCCCATTGTACATGTCATGACTGCCAAGTTTTCTGTGAGTTCACTAACACAAACCACCCTCTATAATAGGTAGATTTATATCCACTGGGTAGTTTCTGGACTTATTTTTAAGAATGAAAATGACAGGAAACATTTGCTTCCTAACCCCTCTTGTTTTCATCTATGGTTAGTAAAGTATAAAGTAAATATGTGTGAATGTTTATATATAAATATATATATGAATAATATACATCAGTGTTTTTTCAAATAAACTGGATTGAAAGTGGCTTAGTGTAAGACAAAAGAAAACCATCTTTTGTATTCATAAAATTGCATAAATTAATAAAGTTAAAAGGAAAAAACTGAACCAAAAGTAAAAACAGCATAAAATCTATTGCACACCCATGAGTTCTATGCACTGCTCTGTGTGGATGGATCACAAATTTGACTAGAAATTTTCTAGCATACCACATATATAATTAGTAATGCACAAAACAAATGAATGAACCATAATTTTCAGGCAATGCAGTATCATTCCTGATACTAACTTTAAAACCATTTCTCCCAAGTTCTCCCAAGGTTCCTTATAAAGAGCATAAGTAAAACATCATGCATAATATGTTCAATACTGTAGTATGTGTGTATATGTACATATACATAACAATGAGTGTATACATAGATGATAGGTAAATGGTCAGATAGATAGATAGTTTTATTAAGCTATATTCACTTGTAATTCATTCATAGACATAAAGCTGACTGCATACATGTTAAATTCAAGGTGTTCTCAAATAATTTCTCTCCACAAATCATATCTCTTTACCCTCTGTCAAATAGTTTGCTTTACCAGAATTATTTAACAGGTAGATGTCTCTGGGAATGGTTACAATTTGCAAGCTGTCCTCTTATCAATTTCTCATTCCTCTCCAGGCTTGATGCTCCTTCTATCTCTACCATTTACTTTGTCACTTTATTATAAAATTCTTCAGGTGTACAACATGGCATATATATGTGATATGTATAAATAATTTCACTCATTTTAAGAAGTTTATCCATTTACTACCTAATATAGTAAAAGAAACACTGTGAATTCATTACACATTGACACATGAAATTTTTCTTGTGTTGACTTGCCATAAGTATTAATATAATTTCTGTTATAGGAAACAGTAGACCATAGTTACAGAGATTCGATGAGAATGAAAGCATTCATCAACCACACATCTAACTACCTTTTTCACTGAAAGATAAAATAAACACTGAATAGAAGATACTGGGGGACACTTTAGCTTTCTTCATTCAACACAATCATTAAAAAGAAAACCTTACACTATTTCACAAAATAGAATTATGTTATGGCTTTCTTACATTAATGATCATGTTGTCTTTTGTCCATAATGTGATTTGGTGACCATTTTCATTGATAAGTTTAGTATAATACATACTTTCATGAACACAAACAGTTAATCTGAATACCAGCAAAGCCCAGAATTTCCCACATTACCTTAGAATAAAGGGTGCCTCGTATTCTCAGAATGCTTTCCAGTGACAGCAATACTAGGAGACCATATAAGCCTGCACATCCCTTTGGGATTTGCTACTGAAAAAGAAGATGATCTTCATATGCTATTCTGGCGCCAAGTGACCAGTTATAATGCTCACTTGTCTTTCCAGAATGAGATGGGAGGAGATCAATTATCAAGTATCTAAAGG